>NC_142246.1:4951406-5551684 GCF_052056855.1 Sturnus vulgaris
TGGAGGAACGGGTGGTAGAAGATTGTCTTCACCAATTCCTCTCAGCAGTAAGGTACAAGCTTGGAACAGTGAGAGTGATTCATTCCCGAAGCAAATTTCCAGGGAAACAGGTAGACTGGTCCTCAGCTGAAGGATGGAGCCATTTCTAGAAGATATTCTTCAGTGTTCAACAGAAGAGTAACTGGGTGAACTTTATGGCCTGAGTGTGTAAGCTACAGGAGGTCAGACTAGATGATATAATGGTTCTGTCCTGGCTCTAAAATCTATGAATGTATTAAAAATGTATTAGGAGCTGGAAGTGGTACCAGCATAATCCTGAGCAGCTGCTGTGAGCAAGATCTAAATACAGAATTCAAGCCTCCAAGCTTCCACATAAACATGAGCCAGCATTTGCTGCAAGCACAGCAGCAAAAGTGATATTGAAGCAGCATCTTGTGAGGGCATTGGCACTGCCTCCTGCTGTAGAAGTTTTCAGGTCTGGTCTTGTCTGGGATCGTCAGGATTTACTGTAATATGTATGATCATAATAACAGGATGGCTCTGTCTGTCCCCTCTGCACCCCTCCTGTGCCCCTGCTCAGGGCAGGCTTTGAGGCTTGTAGGAAGATGCCTAAAAAGAATGATAGAGATAATTCTTGCCTTGTGATTTCCAGAATAGATGAATGACCTCTGTGAAACACAGCCTCCTGCCCAAGAACCCCACCCCTGGGTCAGCAGGGCAGAAGAGAGGAGCTTTTCAGATAAGCAGCTCTTCCTCTTCATCTGCCTGGTGGAGGCCTCATGGTGCAAGGGAAGGATGTGATCCTTGTGGAAGGGGATGACAGCAAAAGGGATTACCCTGAGCTAGGGAGGTCCTGTTTCCCACAGAGGATAGGACAGAGATCCCCAAGGCCCACACTCAGCACAATAAGGAATTTCAAGAAGCCAGGAAAGGAAGCCCAGTGCTCCTGAAGGTGTGGACCACAGCCTGCCCACAGGAGCTGTGGCTGCCCCATCCCTGGAAGTGTTCAAGGCCAGGTTGGATGGGACTTTGGGTAACCTGATGGAGTTGAAGATGTCCCTGCTCAGAAAGCAGAGTAGGACTAAATAGCATTTAAAAGTCCATTCCAACCCAAACTGTTCTGTGATTCTGTGGCAGCTTGGGCACATAGTGAAGTAACAGTGGCAGATCTGTAAATATACCCCTTAAGCACTTATAATGCAGACTAAAAGACTGTTTTCTTATCTTTCACATCTAATCTTTTACCAATCTGCCTCTGAAGAGACCCTGAGTGTCCCAATGCAAAGACCTTCTCTGTCGATCTTGAAATCCTGCACTGGGGAACTATGGTGAGAGGCAAAATAAACTATCTCAAAATGACGACAGCAATTTAAAGCAGGCACTCAAAAACAAGCTTGCACAACTGAAAGCCACTTTTTAACAATTTTAAAATGTCGAATTCCTTCTGATATTACAGCACAAATACAAAAGATTGGACCAAATCCTCCAATTTCTTTCTCTTTGAAAAGCAGGGAAAAACAAATTCCTTCTTTGTGTCTCTAGTGCTGAGAGAATTATATTTGTATATTTTTAAGACCTATTATCTGACCTGTTATTCTTACATGTAAATGTCATGAAATATCAGAACACAAACTGAAAAAATAATTTTGTCTCATTCTGCATCTTTTATCAATAAAGAACAATGGATTTTTTCCTCTCTCTTTAATTACACTCACAGCCATCTGCTTTACACTGTGGATAAATATGAGATGAGCACTACTGAATGGCAAGCAATAATACTTCTTTACAAATTATGATGAATAAAGAGGAAGATGAATGTGTACAGATAGTGTATCAGCATAATGGACTGCTTTCCAACAGACATTTTTTGTGTTCTTTGCTCTACTGCATGTAAAATTAAATCTCCAGTTCTGTGCCACAGACACTTTTGCATGAGAATAAATTCATTCTTTTCACTGAGGAAGGGACTGGTTCAATTAAAGTACAAGCTGTCTCCTTGAGCCCGAGTATTTCGAAACTGTGAACTCTTTAGAGTTTTTATCAAGATGATCCAGTATGCTTATGGTGCTTTGTAAAGTTTTGACAGTGATTTGAATGTTGCAGTTCTGACTGCAAATCTCATCTATCCTCAACAAAACAGAGCCACCAACATGACAAGAGAACTCCTGGGTCAGTGAGATCTTAAATAGTACATCTAATGAAAAAATCCTCTTTTTGGACATATCAGAGTCCAAGCTAGAAGTAATTAGATTTTTTTTTAATCTCTTGTTCTATGACTAATTTTTTTCAGGCTTACAGGAACCTTCTACTAATCCCTCCCAAGCTTTTGCTTTTTACAATCAGAACACCAAGGAAAACACACACAAGTACTTAATATGTATTGAAATATGAGTGGATTCAAAGTCATGATAAAAGGTTCCTAAAATAAGCACTGTCTTAAAGAAAGGAGAGAATTCTTAGCTTTGATCTAAAATTCTGGATGGATGGATGGATGGGCCAAATATGAAGTATTGAAATCCAGCCCTGCTCCAATCCTTAGAGCCCCAGATAGATTTACCTGACTTCATTTCAGGCTGTTAAGTAAGAGCAGTTTGGAGGAGCTGTCCCAAGTACTTTGAGGGGGAAATCCAGACATTATGAACAAAACAAAGGTTGCAGAGGGTGAGTCACGTATTTAGGACAGAGATGCAGCCCTGCAGCAGTTCTCACTTTTTATTCACTGCAGAGGAAGCTCAGAGTTACCTTTCTTCTCATGGAGGGGGTACATTTCTAAATGTTGGTGGATATCAGGGTTTTCTGAGTATGCTTGCCTTTTTACTTTTCTATATGAGCAGATTACCTGAGGTGTTGCTTCTAAAATATATCACAGACCTGAATATACCACAATATATTGGTGGTAAAAAGAACCTGGGGTGGGCCCTTTTTACCCAAACTGGGATGTAGGCACTTATTCTCACCCTTACAGGACATATCACAAATTCAAATTCAAATTTTGAACAAATTTGAACAGCATTCAAAGCATTGAATTTTGAACAAATTCACAATATTCCTACATGGCTCCTATCAATCACTCCATATCTAGTTATTGTTGTATCATTTTCTAGGACATGACCCCATTTCTCTCTTTGTAGGGGTCCCTCTTTTTCCATTATGTGGAAAAAACCAATTTACACTGGGTGAGTGTCTCATGTAGGCAGATGAACTGCATTCTGTCACCTAGGGATCTTTGCTATTGCTGAGCTGAGCTTTGTGCTGTGAGGAAGAAGGGAGCACCTAAAACCCAGAGCCTGAGGAACAGTGGCAGGGTCTGTCCCCACCCTGCAGTGTGCACTGTCCTTGGGGTGGGCAGGACTCACTGAAGTGAACTGAGGAGGCAAAAGGAAACACAAAGGACTCCTCTGGAGCACTGGGAGCAGCTGTTTCAGACAGAAAAGTGAGGGTTTGACCTCTGAGGAGAGTGTTGGATCCCAGAAAACTGGAATTTTTGAGCTTTCTGGCACTGACCCCCTGGAGAACACTGCTTTTGACCTGAGGCCTTGGAGAAGGCTTCCAAATTTGAGTGATGGAGTTAAAATAACGGGTGTGTAGTTAAAGAGAAGTGTGTGATTTCACATGGTGAAGGGTTTTAAAGTTGAGTTTTATATAACATAGTAATAGGTATGGGACAAGATGGAGGATTTTGAGTGTTGCCTCCTTTCAGTGTTCTTCTTCTTTCTTCTTCATGGTTTCAGGTAGTTTCTGGTTGGACAGTTAGTGCTGCACTGAGGGCCATGGGAATTTGATTATTGGGTTAAAAGTACAAATAATATAGGTGTTAATTCTCTATTGGACTATTTAGCTTTAAGATACCTTGTAGCTAGCTGGATTCACTTCCCTTTTGCTCGTTTCTAGCAAGTAGCCAGAAGTGTTGCTGAACTTTCCGTACTTTTGATAAGATTTGATAAACAACCAAGCCTGAACACGAGAAAATTTGTCTCCTTCGTGTTTTTAATCCTGGCTCTGAGTGAAGACAGAAGAAATTTCAGACAGGCCACTAATTAGGTGATGCAGGAGAAGGGCTGAGAACCTGCCTTACCTGCTGGGGCTCACAGCAAACACTCCCATGGAAGCCAGGGAGGCTCCTCAGGAGTGGGTACAACAGTCCCAGGAGCTCTGCAGAATGAACCCCAGTCCTCTCCAGGACAGCTCCAGAGGCTTTTCCCTCCCTTGGGACGTGCCAGACACCCCAACTGTCCTTGGAGCAGGCTCAGGTGTGAAGGAAATGTCACTCCTTGATTTCCCCCATCAGGAAATCCTGAATTCTCCTGCTGAACATCAACCTGTAGCGAGCTCTGATTTGGTTCTATCAGTTGTGCTTTTCACACAACATTTAACTTTGAGAAATTTAATCTCCTCTTATTTCAAACACTTGCAATTTGATTTAAAAGACCACCAGTGTCCTAAGAAGAGTTTATATTATTAAAGCACATTATTGGTTTACCAGAGCAATTTTACTCTCATTTCCCTTTTCCTGTGAAATCTCATATCAATGGTCCCAAAATACCACAGCTATGGCTATTGATTTCTCTCAGCTCTGTTCACAAAAGCCAAGACTGTGTCTATGTGTCCAGAAAACTCCTTCATTTGGGAAGGTCTTTTGCAAAAAATAGGTTGCCTTAACTATCATTTCAGAATTAGCTTTGACTTACTGCAGATTTGTTTTATTTTTTGGTTTGAGTTTAGGTTTTTTGTTTGTACTGGAGGAAAATAGAAAAAAACTCAATATTGATTTCAAGTCTGGAAGCTTTTGGCTGTGTTGAATCTGCCTTGTTGGCTGAGTACATATGAAGTGGAAGCATCTTCGGAACCAATTTTTAAGCCTGTCTTTTGTGCTTTTTTTTCTTGGACATGATAAGAGAAAGAAAATGAAAAATGAAGATAGGCCTCAAACTACAAAGAGGGATTTTAAATTACTCTGTGTTCTCTCTCTCATACATTTCATGCACCAGCATCTGAGGAGCCAAGCACAAACAATAATAGCAATGCTGGTGCTTTTTTCAGTGACAAGGCATTCTGCAAATATGAATCTAGAGAGTAAAGGAAACAACACAAACAAATATTATTAAAGGGAAGGAGAGAAATGACTGTAAAACATATGTATAGGAAAGTTAAGTCATTTTACAGGGACACTGGAACAGAAGTCTTAAGGAGCATCCTATATCAGGAAATACATTCTCTAGTTTCTCATCATAATTTTTCTACATGAATTTATATAAGTCTTTCTTAAAAGCAAAAAGGCACTGAAGAGCTTGCCCAGAGAAGCTGTGGCTGCCCCTGGATCCCTGGCAGTGTCCAAGGCCAGGTTGGATGGGGCTTGGAGCAGCCTGGGATGGTGGAAGGTGTCCCTGCCCATGGCAAGGGGTGGAACAAGATGATCTTTAAGGTTCCTTCCAACCCAAACCATTCAATGATTCTATGATTCTACATGGAAATAAAATCATGGCATGAGTGAGGGAAAGAGGAGCATTTGCTCATAGAAAAATTGAGGGTTGCATAGAAATGTAGAAATACTTAATTATCTCAGTACTTGGTGAATTTCATTGTACTAACATTGGCTATTTGGATCAACTGATTAGTTGCTTGTCTATTACAAAAGGGAGAAAATAAATAAAGCGTAAAATTCACCTGTTTTCTGTTCAGCTATCTAAATTTTAATAAAATCAAGATTAGTAGAAACCTGGGATTCCTGAATTAACCAAACACTCAGACAGTTCTAGCATTTTCCTCACAATAGACTGAAATATGTAATGGAAATCAAGGTAACTCCAAAAGTATCCAAACACTTTTCACTGCATTTACAAAAAGGCTGCTACAAGGAAAAGCTTTGGGTCTGATCTTCAAGATGCTAAAAATTAAAAAAAAAAAAAAAGTCACATGTTAAAGTAACTTTGGTTTGAGTATATCCAAGGAAGGTTGACATAAATGACCAAATCCAGACTTAGTCAGCTACTCTGCTCTCAAATCTTCACCTTGCTGGTCTTTTACTCCACTAGGTCAGTTTAATCATGCTCTAGGTGAGTTTAATAAAACACTTGACTAAAAAGCTCTACTAGCAAGTCCTTCTGCAAATGTTATTTGTTTCTGATGACTCTTGAATCAGAATTCTTCTATACAGAATATATTTAATCTGATTATACTGGAACAGGTCAAAGGAGAGAGAAGGGAAGAAGCATTAACTTTTTAAAATGTAATAAAACTCCATCCTCAAAAGCCTTTCTTATTAGTAATGAGTTTTCAGTTTTCCATTCCTAGGAGATTATTCTCACAAGGTCATCTAGAATTTGTGGACACAGTCAGAAACAAAAAACAGCAATTTTTGGTAACTTATTTGACTGTCTTATTTACAGGCATTTACTCCCCAGATTTTGTTATGGGCTAAATTCTGTTCACAACTGTGAAACCAGAAACGGTCCAGGAGACTTAAACTGAAGGAGGGTAGGTTTAGATCAGATATTAGGAATAAATTCTTTTCTGTGAGGGTGGTGAGGCAGTGGAATAGATTGCCCAGAGAGGTTGTGGACTCCCAATCCCTGGAAGTGTTCAAAGGATGAGCTGGATGGATCTCTGAGCAAGCTGGGATAGTGGAAGGTGTCCCTGCCTATGACAGGGGTTGGAACAAGACAATCTTTAAATTCCCTTCAACACAAATCACTGCTCCATTTTCTGTGATTCTGTGCATTGCTGCAAAGCTCAGCTTGTCTGAACACCAGCTGAGCAATTTGCCCTGATTTTATTTACCCCTGTGATTTGCACCATGATCAGGACTGAAAGCAAAGAAATATGGCAAGAGGTACAAGCAAGGCAAATCCACATCGAATTTCAGAAAGAATTTCAGATGCTGGCTGGTTCCTGGCTAGATGATGCTGTTAATGAGCCAATCAAAAGGTCTCTGGAAGCCTGCAATAATTTAGTCCACAGCTCCAATTTTCAGCAAGGCTTCATGGCTGGGACAGAAGCAATTTTCACAGATGTTAGTTTGGGAGTCATTAATGTTGGGAAATGGTCACACTCATCCCTCCCCCCAGATGGAGCCTGGGCACCATAACTGTGTTACCAGCCCCATGCATTCTCACACATAATGTGTTTTTATCATAAAAACAAATGTAGCGTCCAAAAAAAAAAAAAAAAAAAAAAAGTGTTTTATTCACAGCCTGTTGGGAACAAATTTACTGCACCATGGGCCTGAAAATGAAGCTATAAAGTGGGACTAGAAAGGCACAAGTCTGCAAGGCAGCCACTGCAACCTGTGGCCTTAAGGACATGGGGCACACTGGGAACACCAGGGAGAAGAGTGGCTGGCACAGGATGGGAGAGGCTGCTCTGAGAATTTCCACAAAGCCCTCTGTGTGGCATTTCGTCAGAATAACGGGACTGGGAAGCTGAAAAATCATGAGGGGAAAAAAAATTAAAGTGTTTTGGGAGACAAATGTATGATATAGGTAGGAAAGCTGGAGCATCCTAAAAATCCTTAGCTCAGAGTGAAGGAATTCTTGATTACTCCATTTCTGTCTGCATTAGTATATAGCTTAGGAGCTCTGAAAATCAACTCCTTTTTTGACTGTTTTAATTTGAGTCTGACTCCCAAAATAAAAATTCCTATTCTTAGGAAGTTATGTGAGTTGAAACAGGAAAGAACTTCAGTAAGATGCAATCTCTGCATACACCCATGATATTTTTCCAATGGCAAAAAATTTCATTTTTTATCTTCCTACACCTAAAATCACTGAATAATCTGGGGAAAAAATAAAAAAGCAGCCAGTATGCCAATATTACCCCTGAAAAACAACTGACTAGGGACATCTAATATGGCAGTACAATAGAGAAAGTTTAAACTCTTTTTTGGTTATTGACACACATACTCAAATAACTTTTGAGTTATCCATAATACGTGGATATTTTAATTATATCATTAACATACAAATATCTGATTTCCTCTGTAAAGACAGATGGAAATATGTCTGTAATGTGCAGGAATGTCTGTAACATACACAATAGTACAAATTTAATACTGTTTAATACATTTGTTACACTTAAGAGCATAACTCTTTCACATTGGGAATATCACTATGATTTAATTACTGTAAGAATAGGTAATGAATTATTTCTTTATAAAAGCGATAGGTGCATTTCCTTCGTGCACATTCTCATTCCTGAATTCCCCTTCTGCACACTGCAAAAAAAAAGAAGGTGCATTCAACAAACCATCCACAATGAGACTTAAAGGTAAGGAAGGCAGAAGGAAAAAAAATCTGGTGGCAAAGAGAAGAAAATAAACCTCTGTGTGGGGAAAGAGTTTCAGTGTCAGTCTCTGGTGGAGACTGTAGTAGCACTTGATAAAGTACTGCCAGAATAAGCAGCAATTAGCAAAAATCACAGGAGGATGCAGTGCATTAATAGAGGAGTTACAGCAGCATAACCACAAGGAGTGAGGGCATGGACAGCCACAAAGCCATGAACTCAAGCAGGGGATTCATCTGAGCACAGCAAGGGGTATTTGGCAGAAAGTGACCCCAAATGAGCCCTGGGCTCTTGCTGATGGGGAACAGAGGGAGAAGGGAGTTGTGCTGTTTTCCTACCTTTGTGTCTGGCTTCAGACAAATCCTATTCCCCATCCCTGCCTTGCTTTCCCATCTCTATAGGAATAAACCCCTGGAGCCTGTTCCTCAGCCAAGCCTGACCCTCTCAGTTCAGCAGGAGCTCAGCACAGCTGAGGTGCCTCATTAGGAACCAATTTTCCAAAAGCTGTTGAGAGTCTCTAGAGAGAGGTCACAAAAATTCCTATCTGCTGGAGGGGATTTCTGTGATTGTCTGCCCCCTCCTCTCCAGGCATTACAGGGCAGTGTAATCATGTCCCAAAATTTGACCATTTCTGCAGACCAGGGCAGGTGTAGGTGTTCCAGGGTGTTGTGTTGATGCTCAATCTGCCAAGACATAGCAAGTTTTTAATGTGAAACACAATTTTGAAAAGTTTTATAATGCACACAAACCCACTGTGCTTCCCCATCCTTTTCAGAACAGACCTCTCATCCAAATCTGACAGGCATTGTGCTCCTCTGGATTTAACAACCATTAGCACTGAGAGGTTTTTTAATTTCCTCACGTTTTGTTAAAGCAGATAAAACAATTATTTCTTACTATTTGCATTTGTGGAAAAGGCTTAGCCATTTTTCCTATGGCCAAATAAAAAAGCAGCTTGAATCAGACCATTTGGCCACAATGTCTCAAGTTTGGCAAAGCTTAAAAAGGCAAATTTTATGAACTTCAGTAAGTGAAACATTAATTTTATACTATCACCTGAATTAAGCAACAGGGCCAACAGATGTGCAAAATCTCACTTTGCCTGCATTCCCCTTTGCTCTCATGCACCCTTTAATTTTTAGCGCTTATTAATTTTTCGTTTCATGTTAACATTCCTAAGCAATACAATCTGCTGGAGCTGAGATTTGCTGGAAATTGCTCTGCTGCCTTTTCTTTCCCATTTGTATAGCCAGATGAATCAGATACTATCAATTGATTAATCAACATGTTCACTTTCTCTCCTCCATAACTGGGAGCGCGAGAATGAATATTTATGAGAGCGTGTAATTAGGCACTTGATTTTGTAAATCATCTGGTGATGCTGTCAGTGAGTTTCAGTTTGCAGATAGGCTTCAAGGCTTACGTATCTTCATGAAAGAAATTATTAATTTCCACAACAAGGAATTGGAAGAAAATATAGTTCTGTTACCACACATAATTTACAAAATTATAATTATGGTGTTGTTTGCTACATACTTCAGCAAAGATCTTCTAGAAATGGGCTGATGAGCTAAAGGAGGAGAAAAATCAGGACATGGCAGCATCAAGATTTAATCTGAGCTCTCTTTTCAGTTTTATATTGTCCCCCTGAATTTAGAAATTTCTTTTTAATAAAATTGTTTTTGTTTTTGTTTTTGTTTTTGTTTTTGTTGTTTTTGTTTAGTGTGGCTTTGACTTAAATCTTAAAACGCTTGATGAGCCTTGAGCTGTAGAATTCCCTTTGATTGCACTCAGATTTTTAATTAAAACTTCATATTTTACTTTGCATTGGTTTTGACATTGACAACAAAAATGACAGAGTTGTGATCAGAGTGGTGCAGATCTTACAGGAATTCCTGATGACATAACTGGTGTTTGAGTTGGTCCCTTTAATGTTCTAGAGCAGTGCCAGGGCTATTTGTCATGGTTATTAATTTAGGATTGATTGATCTACAACGTATTATTTGGTGAAATTACAAACAGGCTTTTCTAGGTATTAGCTCTGAAAGCTTAAGTAGCATGAAAACACTATTATTATCAATAATAAAAATAAAAACAATTATTAAAGATGCAGCAAATTTTAAAATATCTTCCAATATCTGCCAGTATCTTCAGGTTCTGCTCTGTATTTATAAATTGCAAAAAGAACCAGAAGAACAAAGCTAGTGTATTTTCTACTGAGAAATTTCCAAAGTTTTACGCTTTTGGTTTTGTTTTGGTCTTTTTTGGACACAATATTAGGCATATGTATCTAGAGTATTACTCAACTTTTTAAATTAAAATACACTGCGTGATTTCTTTTGGATATCACCAGGTTCTTTACACTCGCAGCTGTGGTTAGTTTCCTGTGTGGATAAATTGATCTCGTGCTCTTGCCTCTCTCAGGAGAGGATGCAGCTCTGAAGGGGCTGAGACTCACAGCAAGGCAATGCAGAGAGCTGAAGCCAGGGCACAAGAACCCCACGTAAATCCAGGGTCAGGATTGTCCCAGGTGATGCAGCTGGCTCAGGCAGACCTGCAGAGAAGCAGAAAGGAGAGGAAATTCTGCATTAGCATCACTCACCCAAATAGAGATGAATCCTGTGCTTGACATTTCCGTGTCAATTCCAGTTTGTGCAGAGCAGAAGAAAGAGCTCCATATTTGCACTGCTGGGTTCTTAAGTCTGAGACCCAAAATTTTTGCTTTTCTGCAACAAGACCCCACTGAGCAGGAACAGCTCTTTGTGGATTCAGAGGTCCAGGCTTCTGTGGAAAGCTGTGAGATTGGTCCATAACCACGGGCCATGGCTTTAAACTGAAAGGGAGTACTTTTAAATTGGATATTGGAAAAAAATTCTTCCCTTTGAAGGTGGTGAGGCCCTGGCACAGGGTGCCCAGAGAAGCTGTGGCTGCCCCTGGATCCCTGGAAGTGTCCAAGGCCAGGCTGGATGGGGCTTGGAGAAACCTGGGACAGTGGAAGGTGTCCCTGCACAGGGCAGGGGGTGGAACCAGGTTTCTTCCTGCATGAATAAATGCTGAGTTTGATCATTTAGATCATTTATATGATCTCTCTTTGACCTACAGTTTTATTTTTTGGGTGGAGGGGGAGAATATTTTAAAATAGAACAAGTTAAATTATTTCAGTTTTAGAAAAAAAAACAGAGGGAAAATGTCACACAAGCAAAAAGTCCTTTCTCAGCCAAATCTGCGGAAGGTTGACTCTAATCCCTGCTCTCTGTGCAACACGGGGAGTAAAGGCTTGCAAAATGCTAAAAAATGAAGATTAGTCTGTACTTCATTCTCTGAAGTCAATGGGGTTCCATTTTTTTCCTTCAGAAACTGTTTAATAAAAATGACTGAAATAATCCCAAGTGAGATAGTAATATTCAAAAACTGACACAGGAAAAAAGAAAGAATTTGGGGAACATTGGCTATCAGATTTTCAAGGAAAATCTGAATACTTCTGTTAGGGAAAAAAAAAATCAATCTAAACTCAAAATTATGTTAAAGAGGGGTCTAATTTTAAATTTTAAAAAAAATATCAGTCACTAATTTTATTGGGAGGTTTTATTGAACTTATTATTCACATTTAAGTGTTTTTTGAACATTCCTGTACTGTTTTCCTTAATTTATCCAAAAGCAGTGAACTTCACTGATGATGTCTTGTTTCCAAAAGCATTCTATTACGCTTGTCAGCTTTTTCTGAAAGGAAATGACTCGCATATCCATCACATCCTTGCTCTTTATTCTCATCTATAAGACTCTAATTAATCTTTTCACTACCTATCTTTTTGCTTTCACTCAGCTGCTCCCTCTCCATTCCCTTTTGCTCTCTTAATCCTCTTCCATTTTGACTCCTTTCTGCTTCTTTTCCTTATCTGTTTTATACCATCTATTATGTTGCTTCCAAAGTCCAAGAGTGCCCAAGGAAACAATATTCCTGTCTCTCTTTAAACCATCTCTTCAAATATCCCCTCATCTTCCATTCTCTTCCTCACTCATGCCAGCACATCTTTTTCCCTAAATTAATTTCTGTGCTATAAATTACACTTATAGGGCTCGTAGATTTTTTATTAGGGCTGAAGCAAGCCACAAGAAACCTCAAAAAAGATTGAAATATGTAATTAATCAAACAAATTGAGGAAAAATATTCTAATTAATGTCTGTGTGTATATATATTCTTACATTAATTTTAAATATTATATATAAATATTGATATATTAATATTAACATATTTAAATTATATATATACTCCACATATATATATTTCTAGTGAATCATAATTACTCAGGGGAACTATCCATCCTATGTGATCTTTTTCTATCTTCATGAAACTGAATATGTTCCCTGTCTAATATATCCTTATTGTCTAATTTAATTTTTATTTGATGAAATTTCATAAATGAGTAAGCAGAAATAGTCAATCTGAATCAAGAACAATTATCCTTGAGATGTGAAAAATTCAGAAAACTCCTGAAAATTTTTCAACTAGAGACACAAATGCATGAATTTTAGTGTTCACCTGTACTGACAAAGTGGAATATAGAACCTAAATCCCCTGAAGAGTGTGAGCCCCCTAATGAGGAGCAGGACCAAAATTTCATTTCTAAAAGGACCCCTTCAAACTGTGCACATTTGAGTGGAGTCTCAAAGCCATAAACTTGATTACTCCTTGACAAGTGCTCCAAACCACAGCAGAGCTGTGCTTTCATACGACCTTGCAGAAGGCTGATGAGATCTGACAAGTGCCATATTTATGGAAATGCAAAATCTTTACTGCACTGACATCCCTGTCACCCAAGACAGATCAAACATAGAAGACAATTGGCCTCCAGCACCTAAATGGAATATTTAATAACTATTAGAAGGAACTAAGCAGGCAGGACTGGCACTGCTGACAGCTGCAGGAGTCCCACCCATTTATTATGAACTTAACTAGTCTGGACAAGAAGCCAAAGGGCTCCTAATTTTTTTTTTCCTTCCACACCTGAATTGAGTAATGCACCATTTCTTTTCCAGAGGTGTATGAACAGATTGACAAATCCACTGACCAGTGTGACCTGCAATAATTACGGAAAAGAGAAATTGCACAATTATGGAAAAATTGTGTTGAGCTCAGTCATAATTCTGATGCTTTAAGTTTTAGCATTCCTATTTTCCAGATCCTTTACTGCATTAGTGTAAGAGCCTGATGGAGAGATGGAGGCTTCAGCCAGCTCTTAAAATTCTGTTTATTGCATAGACAAGGTTACAGCAGTTGAGGGTCGTGGGTGAGCCCAGAGCTGCTGGCTGTAGGCAAGCTGTGTGTCCTGAAGCTCCTCTAGTTCTGGTTACAATGCATTATATACTTTTCATTACAGAGCATCTTAATACATGACTGCCAATCAACATCACACACAATACCTTTTACATTCACATACAATCTATCAAAACTGCTAAAATTGCCATATTATATTAGTGACTAGGCAATCATTGGAGTTAGTAGTTACATGTTAAACTTTGGGACTTGTTCTGCAGTGGAAATTTCTGAGATCTTTTCTCTACTTGCAACACTGGCTTTCTTGTTTGCCTGCGAAAATCCTTTTGTTTGGTAAAAACATCTTTTGTTTGAGGTGGATTTATCCTTTGCTCTAAGCCATAAAAGTCTCTTCCAACTCACTTGCTCTTTGCCTTCTAGTTACCCAGTAAGACTGGCTCAGCAATTCTTTTCTTCTTTATCAAAACTTGCTTTCATTCCTATAGAACCTTCTGTATATCTGCAAAACTCCTCTGTTAAATTATTGTCCTTCCCAACACATTAGTATACAGCTCTGAACTTCATATAAAGTGTTGGCAAGTTCTCTCACAGCTCAGTCACACAAAACAATCCTTTTCCAACCCAAGGACCAAGGACACTGTTGCAGCTTCATGCCCAAAAAGTGCAAACAGCAGCAAACTGAGGAGAGAATCTGGGAGGATGGGACTGCAGAACCTGGAGCTGGAATTGGACAATGAACCCCAAGATGGAAATGTAAAAAACTTATAAAAGTGTGACCCAGAGTTCATCTTGGGTGTAGCCACGGCCAGGCTCTTGTACTGCCCAAGGTGTATTCTTCAAAGGCCTTTTAATAAATCCCTGCTTTATTCCTTTAGCTCTCTCTAGCCTCTGTTCTAGGTGGCCTCTCAAGGCATCAATTCTATTGTATTATATTTAGCAAAATGTAGGGATTTTTTCATCAGACACTTATGTTTTCCTCTCCATGTGAGAGCAGCATAGAGGGTAAGTCATTAATGCTGATGAGACCCACTGCTCACATTACAGCCCCAAGCTGTTGGGTTCTCTGGGTATTAGCTACCAGTGTCTCAGTCTTTTAACAGCTTATTGCCCACTAAACCAATTCCCCTGGTGTGCACAACAGCACACACACAGGGCAATAAACCATGTCTCGTTCTGCAGCTCTCTGTGCATTCTTGTAAATACAAAAGCATTCAGCAGAGCATCCAGCAGCAGGAATTATGTGGCTGACATTCTGCTACAGGAGGCTGTAAATCGTGTGCTTGCACAGTGATCTCAGAAAGACAAGTTGATTTACTGTTTTGCAGCTGCTGGATAGTCAGGTCTCATATCATAGGTCCTGGAAGCACCTCTAACATTGCTCATCACAGAACCATGGAGCCACAGAATGGTTTGGGGTGGAAGGGACCCTAAAAATCATCTTGTTCCGAGCCCCAGCCATGGGCAGGGACACCTTTCACTAAACAGGTTGCTCCAACCCCCATGCAGCCTTGCCTTGAACACTCCCAGGGAAGGGGAATCCACAATTCCTTCCTAAAGAATATTCTTTTTAAAAGTGTTGGGCAGTGAGTTTGAACTGTTTAAATCCAGCAATAATAAGTAACCACAGGACTTGATTTTTCCATCTTCTCATTTCTCCCTGGGCGTACATTAATCTCCTGTCTCAAAGCAGACACTGACTGTTCGAGGATGAACCAGGAACAAATTAACACACAGAGAGCAGCCACGCTCTCAGAATGAGCCCAGCTGGACATGCTCCAGCACAGGAGCAAAACACCAGCTTGATTCAGAAGGTATTGGCTGAGGTGCTGTGCTGACATTTACACATTCTCCCTGCCATGCTCACTCATCTGCTTTGCCTTCCTGAGCCGAGCTGCAGCCCTGCCATGCCCCAGCTCTGAGCAGGATGAGCTGCTCAGTGTCTCTGCAAGGCTGACAGCATCTGCCAGCCAGGTCAGTGTGGCCACCATCACACCCTGATGGGCTCCAGCCTCCTCCTGCCTCACTCTGCTGTTTCTCCTGGGTGTTTCTGAGACAAATCCAAATGTGAGGAAACTGTATCTGTTACCATGCAAAGGTGATGGCATCTGTGGAAAGGACAGAGCCAGGCTTTTCAAAAGGTGGTGTTTTATTTGTCTGCTCATCTGCTTGTTTTTAAAATTTTAATGTTTTTTAAATGTTGCTCACTGAAGTGAGGAGAGGGGAGGGAGCACTGGAGAAGGGCATGAAGGTGATACTGAATTCAGATAAATAGGGAGGCTCAGGCTGGATATTAGGAAAAAATTCTTCACTGAAACAGTGGTTATTGGAACAGGCTGCCTGGCAAAGTGGTGGAGTCATCATCCCTGGAAGAGTTAAAAAAACAAGCAGACATGGCACCTTGTGATATGGTTTAGTGGGTAGGGTCATATTCAGCTGAAGGCTGGACTTGATGACCTTGGAGGTCTTTTCAACTTCAATAACTCTGTGATTCTAAATATATTTATTGTCTGGAAATGTAATGAGGTTGTCAGTTGTTGAGACAGTCTGAATGCAGGAAAGGAATAGAAAAGCCACTGAGTGAGTTAAAGCAGGGGCTGGGCTTGTGGAATTCACCCTCCCAGGGTGTCTCCCCTTGCTGTGGTACCCCTGAGATGCAGCTCAGCACAGCAGCTGGAGGCAAGGACTGGGAACAAAAAGTCCTGAAAATACCCAGGCAGCTGCCTTGTTCCCTAGCTCCCTGCAGAGAGGACTTCAGGAAGCTCCAGGGATGTCAGACACCAGCTGTGCCAGCCCCTGGACCCTGCCTTGTGCCCGGCATGGCCCAGTGGGGTCTCCCTGCAGCCTGCAAAGCTCATTCAGCCTTTTCCTGCCATATTTTTCTCCACACGTGAGGGCAAACAAGGTTAATGCTTGGAGAGAAGGCACACAGAGATGTTTCCAAGGGAGCAGAGCAGATCCAAGATGGGGCAAAGGAATGTACAACAACCTTTACAGATGGGGGGCTCTGGAGAGGAGGCAGAGATGGGGAATGTCACCATTGCTGCCACATGAACTGCTGAGATGCCAATGGGAAACACCCAGAGGAGGAGGAGACTTCCCTGTGTCTCCCATACAAGCTGAAAAGAAGGAACATTCCAGCACTTGAAATGGATCCAGACTCATTCCTGCACTTAGGGCTTGGATAGCTCAGCTGCCCTGGGGACTTTCAGGCTGTTTGGGAGGGACTGGTCTCCATTTTAGCTTTCTAGGAGGTACACACATAATTAAAGCAAATATTGCCATGTACTATGTCTTTCCACTGGAGAAAACTTCAGTGACTCACTTGAACAAGAGCCTAGGTGAAGCCCACTGTGTTTTGTGAAAAGGTTTTTGTATGTAGAGGCACTTTATCCATGGTTTTTTCCAGTTATGTTCAGTAAAAACTCAAGGAATCTTTTTGCCTAGGAATCTTTTGAGGAAGCCTTTGGATACTGCACCTACCCAAATACTGATTGGATTATTTGGTTTTTTTTTTCTTCTAAACTCTGAGAAAATCATCATGTACATATTAATTTAATTTCCATATTTGCCTTTTTAAAGGTTTCTAAACACAGGGCACCAACATTCCCCACCATGTTGTATCTGGTCATCAGCCCAGGAGTCTCCATAGGTGCTTGTGCTGTATCTGCCAGCTCTGGCCCCTGTCTCAGCTACCACAGGGCATATCAAAGCCTCTCAAACTTAATCTATATATTTGATTCATGACCAGTTTTTTCATTAGCTGGCCATGTGAATTGTTGTCAGGTTTTATTCTTATTTTGTGCTCTGACAAATAAGCTTTACAGAATGTTTCTCTAAATCTTTGGTAACGCTAGCTAAATATTCAGAAAGAGTAAGGGGATACAGTGTGCAGGGGAGAATTACCATCTTAATGAGGTTTGTCTCATTAAAGAGTTTCACTCAATTAGTTTCACAGATTTTACTTCAAGAATAGGAGCACAGAGCTCTACATATCTGTAGCTAATTTTGGCTTATTTAAAACTGAGAGACCAACCTGCCAAAAATTATTTAAGTGGAAGGACGGTAATGAATGTGGTTTTGGATCTTTCAAAAATGTATGGTTTTGAATCAGGAAATTAGATGAAAATACATTGTCGATTTTACTTAAATAAGAGATGTGTTGGTAATTCCCCCAAGCGAAATGTGATCACTTCAGCATAAAACACTGTTTGTCACACAAAGACCTTTGGTGCTCAGGCAGTTCAGATTTGCATTATTTCCCAAAAACTGCATTCACATTCTGCTCTCTGCCTTTGCTGACCTATGATAAAAGCTTGTCAAAGGTCTTAGGCTGCAGTGCTGTCATCTGCTGATAATGTGAAAGTGTCACCTGCACACAGAGTGACATTTTATCTGTCTGAACAGGGTTACTTTTCCTAATCTGTCACTTCTTGTTGTGTGGGTTTTGTCAGATGTCCCCCCAAACTGCACTCGACTCTCTGCACTCCTTGGATGGCACAGGACCCACAGAGATCAGCAAAGCTGAATTAAGGATCAATTGATAACAACAAACATCGTCAACGACATCCAGCAGTGCCTGGTTATGAAAGGATGCCAGAACAAGGGACATGTACAGAGCTGCTCTCCTCAACACACCCTGGCAGCCTGAGATTTAGAGATTTCAAAAGCTGAGGAAGCATGGTGTTAGAAGACCCAGAGGATTTTCTCCAAATGCAGTTAATTTTTTAACCCATGTGCAATATTTGCAACTAAATGAACTTCACTGAGGAGCTTCCTCAAGTGCAAAAAGAGATGAGGCTGATGTGCTGCACACAACAGCACAGCGAGGGAATATGATCCACTGCAGTAGAAAAATGAGATATATTGGAGTGGTTCACTCAGCAAAGGTGAAACTGAGGTGCAGCTTTTCTGCATCTGATACATGAACTATCCAGTCCCCAGCTGGTGTCCCAGGCCACCCTGCAGTGTGCAATGCTCTAAAAATTCAGAGGGTCTGATTCACCTCCCCAGGCTCAACACCTGCTCTGAAACTGCCTCTGAAGGAGCTGGGCACCTGCCTGGAGAATAATGGGCACTTTCAGGAAATGTCACAATTGACCTTCTTTGGCATGGGAGGAATCACACCTCCAAAATCCTTGCTCCATCAGGGAGCCTTTGGCAGGCTGTTCAGAGGCTGAGCCCTGTGTTTGCTCAGTGAAATCCCACTCTGCTCCCACAGCACACATAACTCAACTTGTCTGGTGAAGCAGAAGGACAGGAAATCATCTTTATTCCTGATCCAGAAACCAGCAGCATCCACAGGAGCTCTTCCACTCACTGCAGGCCTGATCTGAGGCTCTTGTCTGTAGGGCTCTCTAAAGCTTTTTGTCCACAACAGTTTTCAGTAATTTATATTCCTATGGAAAAATTCCCTTCTCCCTCTCCAAGACATCCTGAGATACTGGTGTACTCCAGATTTTATATTAATCTTAATTTTAAGAAATATGGATTTCTGAGTCTCTAATGGTTGGTTTAGGTATTTTTCAGTATCAACAGCTTTCAGCAAAATGTTTTGCCTTTAGATCTCTTGGGTTTGTTGGGGTTTTTTCCATGAAAGCAATATTTGAAGGAGAGAAATAAACAGTGTTAATTTTTTAATTTTTTTGCTTCTATGTTGTATCCCAGAAACCTGGGATTTTTGAGCTTTCTGTTCTTTCTAGCACTGACCCCCTGGAGAACACTGCTTGTGACCTGAGGCCTTGGAGAAGCTTCCAAATTTGAGTGATGGAGTTAAAATCATGGGTGTGTAGTTAAATAGAAGTGTGTGATTTCACATGGTGAAGGGTTTGGAATTTGAATGTTTTAAAATATAGTAATAGATATGGGACAAAATAGAGAATTTTGGGTGCTGTCTCTTTTTTTCTTCCTTCTTCATGATTTCAGGCAGTAGTTTCTGGTTGGACAGTTAGTGCTGCACTGTGGGTCACAGGAGTTTGGTTATTGATTCAAAAGTATAAATAATATAGATGTTAATTCTCTATTGGACTGTTTAGATTTAAGAGACCTTGTAACTAGCTGGATTCACCTCCATTTTGCTCACTTTTAGCTGGTAGCTATAAGTGCTGCTGAACTCTCTGTACTTTAGATAAAATTTAATAAACAGCTAAGCCCAAACATGAGAAAATTCATCTCCTTTGTGTTTTTAATCCTAATTCTGAGTGAAGACAGAAGAAAATAAAGACAAGCCACTAATTAAGTGGTGCAGATACCACCTTTGCACTTCCATTTACTTAGTTTCAAAATGAATCTTTTTGAAATAGAGTTAGAATGAGAGAACCACAGAGTGGTTTGGGTTGGAAAAGATTCCACAGACAATCCTGTTCCACCCCCTGCCCTGTGCAGGGACACCTCTCAGTGTCCCAGGTTGCTCCAAGCCCCATCCAGCCTGGCCTTGGGCACTTCCCAGGGATCCAGGGGCAGCCACAGCTTCTCTGGGCACCCTGTGCCAGGGCTCAGCACCCTCACAGTAAAGAATTTCTTCCTAATATCTAACTTAAGCTGCCCTCTGTCCACTTGAAGCCATTCCCCCTTATCCTATGTCTGCATGCCTTTTATAGATAAAGAAATCAGATTTTTTTCTAAAATAGAAAGAAAAAAAAGTACAAAACAAAAACAAAAACCAAGTTTGTTTAGGTACAATTTTTGCATTTTTGGTGCCCCAAAACCAAACATAAACTAACAAAATAATAGTTTTTTTCAAAAAGATAGTGTGATTTATATTCTTTAATGGAAAAACAGCTTGCTTGTCAAAATGCAATTTTAACTCCACCATGATTTTCAATATAAAGCAGTGTTGGTACAGAAAGTTCAACTATTTTTAGTGGAACAGTTCACAGTCTCTCCCGTGCCTCACAAAAAATGTTGTGTAGTTTAGCTTTAGTCATATTTTAAAATATACATATTTGAAATTCTGGGGTGAAACGATGCTGCTGTTTTTCATATTCAAGATATTCAAGATAAACTATGAAAAAAACACACACAGCTTCTCAGTCAAACACAAAGATAATCCCCAAAGAGTTTTTTTCTTTTGGTTTGGTTTGGTTTGGGGTTTTTTGTTATTTTTGTTTTTGGTTGGTTGGTTGGTTGGGTTCTGTTTGGTTTTTTTTTTTTTATTTTTATTGCATGAGAAGGAGGAAGACACAAGTGGGGGAAAGCCAAGGAGAAATAACCATTACAATGAAAGCAGAAGTTATCAGCAAATGAGGTGGGAAAAAATAGCCCATAATCCCCATTATTAAATACAGATTTTAAAGACCAACAGATGACATCCATGTTTTTAAAAACCCTCTACAAACAGCAGGGGACTTGTGAATAAGCCAAATCATCAAATTGCACTTGCAGGTCTGTGGGGCTGCCTGTGAGCAGGAGTCAGTTCATTAACCCTAACGACCCACAGTGCTGCAAAATCAGATTATTGTTGGCTCTGCCATTCATCAGCTCCTCTCTCCCCTGAACTCCTGCTCCTGCACAGGAAATAATTGCAGAAGATTTACTGAGAATAAAGGGATCTGGGGGGGCTCTTGCTCTTCTTGATAACATCAGCATGTCCCAGCATCACTCAGCACAGGGGAGCTCACCAAGAGCACCCATCTGCTTCTCTGCTGGCCTTTTTTAATTACTGGCCTTTTTAATTACTCAGAGCCCACCCATGTTCTGCCAAGGACCTGATTCCTCATAAAACATTTCTGGCAAGGTCTTCCTTCTGGAAAAATAACTCACAAATGGATCTCCCAGACACCATCCCAGTGAGTGCACTGGGCAGTAGATGGTTTTGGGATGGAAATAAACAGCAGGTTCCTAAGAATGAGGGCTTGGGACAGCATCCCAAAATCGTGCATGTGGATTAAAGAGTCAGGAAACAGGCCAATTTTAAGATTAATCTTACTAGGTTTTGGCTGTGGCTGCTGGTGGTACCTCAGGGTTTGACACTGTGATCATGCAAATCTCTTTGAATCTGATGCTTTATGTTTCTATTTTTTCTGCTTTAAAGCCTTTCCTCCTACCTCACCAAGAAGGCAGAGTGAGGCAGAAGGAGGAAAATTATATCATATATTATCTTCTCTCTTCACCATGTCACAAAATGTGTCATCATTTCCAGTGTTATTTTAAAACTTTTTAAAAAAGCAAATTAAATGAAGCTCATTTTTATAAGTTTTCTTTCTCTTTCTTTCTCTTTCTTTTTCTTTCTTTTTCTTTCTTTTTCTTTCTTTCTCTTTCTCTTTCTTTCCTTTTCTTTCTTTTTCTTTCTTTCTCTTGCTCTTTCTTTCTCTTTCTCTTGCTTTCTCTTTCTCTTTCTTTCTTTCTCCTTCTTTCTTTTTTCTTCCTTTCTTTCTTTTTTTAAATTTATTTATTTGCTGTTTACTTACTTGTTTTGATCAACTGCAAAAACACATGCACTGTAAAACACTGATCTGGTGGCTGGTTAACAGGACTTATGCTGCCATCTCACTGGGCAGGACAATGATGCAATCTTTCTCTTTTATTAACATTAAAATAGATATATTGCTCCTGAGAGCCTGGAACAATGTGGAGAAGCATGGGGTGAGCCCAGCAAAACCAGGAACTCTTTCATCCCAGGGTAACACATGATCTGAAGTCTAATTTAATATCAGAAACTCACAAAATAAAAAGGATGACAATAATATTGGGCTGAGCTCTGTAGGTATTCATTAACTTTTGGCATGCTTTTTCCAAAATCCTCTGTTCATCCTCTGTGATTCCCAGGCTAAATGTTGATTTTTGGGGGTTCCAGTCTCTCCTGGCCTGAACCCTGAAAGGAAACTTTAATTCAGCCTGGCTTGGCAGTGAATCTCCCAAATTCACCTTGCTCTCCTGGATGGAGCAAAATTCTAACACACACAAGCCAGGTCCTTACGTAGGTTCATCTTTGGAGTTAAAAAATTCTCTAAATTCTGAATAAGAAGAGGAGGTTGAAAATTAGGCATATTTTGGAGGCAGCTGTGCTGCCTTTGCTCTGTGAATCCTGAGGAGCACCCAGGAGGTTCCTTCCACCAGTGCAAGGCACAACCTCAGCTGAGAATTGTGGAAGAACCACCACAGGAATCAACCTCTTAAAACATGACAGACATTTCTGTGATTGTTTGACTACAGCCTTCATTATGTTTTCTCAATATACCTGAGAACAGAATGTTGTAGACAGAACACCAGGGCAGAATGTGTTGTTTTAACATTTAACAGGCTTGATAATTTGCTTTGCAAATTGTGGTGGTGTGTGGCAAAGCAGAGTTTCTCAAATTAAAAAAAAAAATTCAGAAACTGGGCAGGTTTGTCATGTTCCATCATAAAAGGGGCACCAGGAATGCTGGTACATCATGTCCTGCTGAAAAAACAATTTGTGTTTCTAGGCCAGAGCTCTTGTTTCAGCCCATCTGATCTGGCAACCTCTATCTCTCAAGGAGTCATTTATTTATTAATTGAGCTTCACAGGTGTTCAGGTAACTATTGTCAGCTTCCAAATCTCCACCTGCATTTGCTCTTACTGGGCACATCTCTTGAAACTGATAAGGTTTTTGTGGCTGTGTGTCTGTAATTTTTTTTCCAGCAAGTCAGTGCTCAGTCATGCATTACAATGTCTTATACACTACATGTTTATTTAATAGTTTGAATTACATCCCCTCTATGTCCCAAGAAATGCATTTTTTTTGCTGGAAAATCACTGTGTTGTGAGGAAAAATCAAAATACGAGTATTGCATGAATTTTATTATCATTAAAACACAAAACGTTATCTTAGAAATCTCAACTTGTTTTTTTACCTCGTGACGGCAAAACAAGCAGCTCAAAAAGAAAACCCAGAAAAATTATCTGTGCATCCTTTTGAAGCTGAGAAGCCAAAATTTGTGCCCCAGATTTGGAGGGAGGATGGGACTGGTGTGTAAAGCAGCAGGTGCTGCCTGCATCGATGCCTGCCCCCGGTGTGCTTGTGCTGGGGGAGCCTGCCTGCCATGCAGGGACACGGAATGTCAGCTCAGAGCAGCTCTCACCAGGATCACCGAGCTTCAGAGGGAGCACCTGGCACAGAGAGAGGCTGGGAACACACCAGCTGCCTCCTGATGCTGCTACAGGACATTTACAGCACAGGCAGCACGTGGGATGATCCCTCCCTACATTAATTTTCATTTCTTCTCTTGGCCTTAGCCAGGAATCCAGATTGTTTTCTAGTTGTTTATTTTAGCTGAACTCATCTGCAAAGGCCCATTTCCATTGTATTTCCATTAGACACAGATGCTATCACTATATGCCAGTGCATATTACCAAGCAATTAATCTCCAGAGTTATTATTGCCCTGTTTTGTTTTTTTTTTTTTTTGAAAGCAAATATTCTTGAGTTCAGAAAACTATGTAAAGGCTTGGAGCAGCTTAGCTAAATTCCATGCTAAAGCCACAATCCTCTTTGGAAAGGAATTCTCTCTAAAACTACAAGCCTATTCTCCTATCTTGTGTAATTTCACCCCAAAATAAAGCATCACCTCCCACAGTCAGTGTCTTTGCAAGCTACCCTGGCATTATCACTCAGAACTCTCACTCCTTTGTTACCCGCTGTTAAACTGAAAAGTTCTTTTTTGTGACATACACACAAGCCAGAGGTGACACAACTAAATGAATATGTTTGTCATAAAAAAATTAAGCTCAGTAAGAATTAAATGGCAGATAAATTAAGATTGGCAGCCTTCTCCCTAGGGAGCAAAATATGAACTTCCTAAATTCAGTGAAGAGTGTTCAGCCTTTGATCTGCAATCTTCAATCAATATTTCCATCTCTAAAGACAGCCAGTCCAGAGTTGCACCCATATTTGTGAACATTGCTCTGACTTAGTGCGGTGGCCAGAAGAAATCTGAGGGTGTTAAGTGAGGCAAAGCTGTAATCAGCTCTTAGAAACATTACCAAAAATTGGATTTTCCAAGAACAAAACCGTCATCCAGTGCTGTTATTTTCCAGGGGAGTTTAAAGGAGCTCCAGGCATGTGGCAGCAGCAGGACCAGTCTCCTTCCAAGGTTTCTCACCCCAGGGCAGGACCCAAAGCAGCCCAGTACCACTCAGACAGGGTTTATTTATTTATTTCCTCTCATTGGAGAAGGGCTCCAGCTTGTCCAGCAGATTTCTGATACATCTTCCTTTCAAAGCTGGAGTGGCTTTTCCTGGGATTCTGCAGCCAGGGAACAGAGGCAGAGCTTTCAATTCTGTCTCTGATGGCTTCATGCTCCAGCCATGAGCAGAACAAAAGCATTTCTATCTACTGCCATCTACTTCACACATCTTCTCCCACTTCTCTGTCTTTCCTCCACCTCTGTGGCACCCAAAGGTGGCAACTCAGCACTAAATAATTCATTTCCTCATTTCCTGGACCTGCTGGTGGAGAGTTGTCCCCATCTCAGCTTCTCTACCTCTGCCTCCTGGATTGCAGCAACACAATCATATTCAAATATCCCCAGATTGCTTCCAGATTCTACTCAGCTTCTCAATCTACCTCCTGCTCCTCTGTCCACTCTCCCCAAAGCCCATCAGATGTTCTCATCTCCTTTCCCATCAACAGCAATGAATCTAAAAAAAGAAATATTGGAGGAAATCTTTCTCTTAAGGAAAAAAAAAAGTCAAGTCTTGAGGTCTCTCAGGATTCCTCTCAAAGACAACAGGATTGAAACAGCTCGGCTTTGAGCTCTGAACAACCTGGGCCTTTTATTATTTTTAGTACTACTCATGTACTTCCTTGTCATTGCTATTAATTATGCACACTGAAAGCACACTGAGTGTCTCACTGCACTGCAAGCACACGGGGTGAGCCACAACATGTCCCTTTGTGCTTGTAGCGTGGCTTCTGAGGAGGCTTAGCTTTCATTTGTCAGTTCAAACACGTTAATATTCAGACACTGCCATGGACATTATTTGTCTCTCTAGTTGATACCTGTTCCTGAACCAGCAGCAGAAAAGACAAGCTATAAAAAACATACCAAAAATGTCACCCTTTTTATTATGCCAGGCCCTATGTCACCATTTTGTTATACCAGAAATGTTTGACTAAAGGAACATGCATTTTTTTCATCTCTAATTAAAACAGCATGGCCACAGGATGTACTGTAACTGCACTATCACCAAACAGCAGACTGTATCTGGAAAAGGTTTCTGAGGAAAACACAGTATTATCAAGTAGCTAAATAGAATAGAATGGGTCAAATAAAGCAAATGGGCAAATAGGCTAAAATGAGCCAGTGAAATGCACTGCTGTGAGGACTGTTGATCAATTGTTGCTGTGCTTGAAGATCCAGCCTAGATCAGACCCCTCTGCCCCAGGCTGGGGGCTGTCCCTGTCCCTGCACACCACCAATGTCCTGGCCTGATTTCTGCTGAGAGCCAGGACTCTTCCAAATAAAGTGAGAAGTGCATTCCATAAATTGTGGCTTTGGCAATAGCTGACAGAAAGGGCATTGAAGTGCTCTGCCAGCTCACTGGGGCCATGTCCAAGGAATAAAACTTTATTTCTGGTGCTGAAAAGGCTGGGGACCACAAGAGCAAGCAGTGACACCAGCCTTGATGGACTAGTGAAAGAAACCTGGGCACAGAGCAAAGGAAGGCTTCAGTGTGTGCCTGGTGCCACTTCAGATACCTTGGAGTGCCTCACCTGGCTTGGGATGCCTCTTTGGACATTCCTGGGTCCTGCCAGCACGAGGATACCTCAGGTAGCTTGGAGCACCTGGACAGGCACTGACCTCACGTGTTTGAGCAAATCAAACCCACTCTGAGCCTCCAGCTTCCCATCCATCCTCTTTTAAGTGCTCTAACGGACATTGCTTTTTAGCTCACAGAGTTTATTCAGCCATAAATCACATATTCCAGTGGACTGGGGTGTCCACACAGCCCTGGATGTACCCCAGTAGCAGCCACTCAAACTCAGGCTGAGCCAAGGCTCACTTAAACCCTTGCATTAACAAAGAAAAGGGGGCACGGCTGCCTTTAGTGCAAATAAGGCTGAGAGCACAGCACAGAGCAGCCAGCTCACAGGCTGCAGAGCACAGACCCCAAGGGAAAGACCTGACAGAGTGCCACCAGCCAAAATCCACGCTGGCAGCAGGAAATGGAGGCTTCCCAGCCTAACCCAGTGCCCAGGGAGATGAACAAATGAGAAAGTAACAGAGAAGCAAGGACCCCTGGGAACCACTGCAAGTGCATTATAGATGAAGGATATCTGCACTAATGATAGCTGGAGACTTTGTAAAAAAGCAGTCCTACACCAGAACATTAATGATACAAGAGTCTATCTAAAGAAATCTTCCCAAACAAGAAGCTGGGGGATTAGATATGAAAAGGGAACTCATTAAGAGAAGCTTCCCTTATAAAATAAAGTAAAAATAGTTACAGGCTTTCTTTAGAACTTGGCACTCCTCTCTGTTACAGGCACTGAGGAGGTGATTTTTCAGACCGGCTGTAGACTTTTGCAATGTAGATTTGTACACTTGGGTGAGCCCCCCTAGGTTCCCACAAACCCACCAGAGACAACTAGGCACTTCATCTCACTTTAAAGCACGTTGCAAAATATGGCAAATTAATTGTGCCCTAAAAATGTCTCTTTTTCTTCCCATCGACCGTGAAAAGATCCTTGGCTTATTAGCTGAGATGTGAGATGATCAGCACACATCCACACTGTGAATATCTAATGTTTATGTTGTATAAATGTTACATGAAGTGTTTGGTTCTATCAGCTGGATATGACACTGTTTCACACTGTAGAGCCAATGCTTTATGTTCCAGGAGTGCATTTGCCTTTTGAGATTCTCTGCAGAAGTGGGCAGCGTGACTTTCTTCAGCTCACACATTGTTTGACATGTGAAAACATTTTTCCCTTGTGTATTGAGACAAAGTGAAGGTGTCTTCAAGTTTTTCATAAGCCTCAAGGAAAATCAATGTGAGGTATCCTGTGGCATGCCCTTTCAGGATCTTATTAAAAATTTTGGCCCTCTATATTTAAATTTCATTTTCATCTCATTTGTCCTAAAAGGGACACTGCCTTCTCAGCTGAGGGTGGGCATCTCTGCCTTCAGGGAATTTGTAGTTCATTGGGACAGAGATTTTTACATGGATTTCTCTAATCTCAGAAGAATTGTCTTGTTTTCCTGTTACAGTGTGTCCCACTGACACAGGAGGGTAAGACATTCCAGTGTAGTTAAGTCATCATTTACATAGGAATAATCTCATTTAACTGGACATGGAACAATGCTGAGGTCCTTGTCTATTGAGCAAAGCAAAGCCCTTAATTCACCTGATGGTTAAATTGTTAAACTGAAGCATCTCAAACGTCAAAAAATCCCAACCAGTTTCTTAGCTAAAAACCAAACAAAACAAAAGGGAAAAAAAAAAAAAAACAGCAACAACAAAAAGTGCACAAATGAGGAATGCAGAAAATGTGATTGGTTTGTCAGTTCCTGCAGCCTCCTCTTCTCTTTTCTTGGGACATTATATGCAGATCATTCTTCTCAATGCTGTCACTAAAGCAAACCCTGTTATGTTTCAGTCATTTATTGCAGAAGAAGGAGAAGAAACCAATACTCAGCCTTCAGCAAGTCTTCTGGAACATATTTAATAACTGCTGATTAAATAGCAATGGAGACTTTCAAAGAAAGAATTTTAGAAGGTACAAATCTTTCAAAAAGAATTAAATTGCTGCTCCCTTTTAATCCACAGAAACAGTTTTGATTCCTCTATAACCCAAAGAATCATCTGGCTCTGAACTGCCAGCTCTGTGTCCTGTCACTATTGCTCCTCAAAGCCCTTAAGTGACAAATTTCCTAAGCTCATGCTGGTGTGTTGTACAGCCCTGACTTTAAAGGGCTGCTTTACCTAATCAACCCCTTAAACCCTCAGCCAGAGGAAAGAGGAGATCAGCAAACAGTTGGCCATGTCCTAATAGCTCCAAACACCATTATCCTTGTCCAGGTAGACTTGAACAGAAATTCGAGTTTTGTCCAGTTCCTCATTCCCCTGGTCTCATTGCCCATCAACACCTTAACAGCATCTCATGGGATCAAGCCACGTGCCTTGAAGCTGATTTCTTTTAGGATCTAATTATAAAGGTCTAAAATTTAAGGACTCTTCTTCCCACTAACAAAACACATTATTCAATATTATTTGATTAATTTAAAAAGTAATTTTTCCTTTCAGGTTCTTCCCCCTCAACTTATTTTAGACGATAAATTCAAAACTAGGAATATTTAAGATGCATAGCTCAAGCCACTGTAATTTCTTTATTTTTCACAGTAAACAAACAAATCTCACATTTTAAAGAAAAAGTAAGGCAAGAACCTACTTTTTCAGCTTTACACATGGGAATTAATCAGGGAAGACAAGGAAATTAGAAGGGAGTGGAGTTATCACAGGTCTCAGGGCGAGGGGTGGAAGGAAAATTGCCAATGAGAAAAAGCCGTGTGGCAGTTCAAAGAATGAATGACATTTATTTAGGTATTTCTGGGGGGGATCCACGAAGTTCCATGAAAAACTACATCCTCTATTCCTCCACACTGTTAGTCAGGAGACTGTTGCCTTTCCAGCAATTTCTGAAATATTTTGAGCCCCAACTCTCTCAGTAGGGTTTGAGAAGATGTCCTGTGGCTGTCATGCAACTGGGGGCAAGTGGAAATTCTGGAATCAGGACAGAGGAAAATGAAGTTGAGGGGGAGGCTGAGATGATGCCCACGACAGGACCAGACATGTTGTGAGGTCCACTAATTTCTCTCACGTTTTTCGAATAGAAGTTTCACACATTATGAAAAGGCTTGGTTACAAATCCCATCTGTTCTCTCCCACCTTTATCCTCTCCCAGTCACACGTATCCCACATCACATCTAACCTCAGTCAATGAAAAAAAATTAAAGTCAGCTATTGAACCATCTGTCTCATCTGAGATGCTTCCTGAAGAATGGATGAAATCCTGCCCCTGGATACCTCTGTTCCTCTCCATTTCTGGAGCACTACCAGCAGAACACAGAAGCCAAAGCCATGGAGAAGCAGCACATTGAATATCAGGTGCAGACTGCTCCTGACAGATTGTTGTAGTAGATCTTGAGTAGCCCTTACAATGCTTTCTCTGTTCCTCTTTCTCAGCTGAGGTTAAAAACACCCACTACAAAATCAAAAATTATGAAAATTAAAGGTTGTAGGCACAAGGCATTAGAAGCAAAGAAATTTACACCTCCACAGTTAAAAAATAAACAGATTACATGATAATGTTGGCTGCAAAACCTCAGAAGACAAAGATCTGGTGAGAAATTCTGCACAGCTGTTTGCTTTATTTGTGAAGAAACAATGAGTCTCCTTTCAGCTGGAGCCATGTGAATGCTCTGGTTCCAGTCTGCAGATGCAGAGACTTTCATGTCATCACAGTTTAATCCCTAAAGCTCAGAGAAGATGCATCCCATTAAAAATGGCCTAGTAGCTTTTATACTGGCTTCTACCTTCTTAAAACATTTTGAAAACTCAGAATTCTTTCTTCTACATTTTATAAATCAAACTGCATATATATATATATATACACATATGTTTGAACTATTTTGCTGTATTTCTCCATAATTGAGTAAAACTCTTCAAAAATGAGTTTTTTCTACTTATATTTCTTTCTTTCTGCTGATGGGTTCCAGAATTATCCCAGTTTTCAGGTCCTGGCTGAGGGCCAGCACCATGAATAATGATTCAGGGACTGATTCATGCACCTTGACATTACCAGTGGGTTTATTCAGAGATATTCAAACATATTCTGCAAGGATAATTCCAGATCAAAGAAGGTTCAAGGTATTCATAGCAGTTAAATATAATTAGAAATCACTTGAACATGTTTTCCTGTATTTCTCACATCTGAGTGGATTTGTTTGGGAATAGCAATCTGAACATGGCCAGGCAATACCAAGGATGAACAGGGTTTCAAATCATTTTCTTTTCTATAATAACTGCCTTGAATAACTTTTGGCTGTTGGCACAGGAAAGACATTATCCTTTAAAATATTTTTAGTATGGTTCTTAGTCTTTCTTCTAGGACTTCAGAGCCTTTTTGTAGTGTGTGCCAAGAAAAACTGATAAAGAAAGAGTTTATTTCATTAAGCAGCTGTAGAATTACAATTTGGAAACAAAGAAGAGAGAATAAAAATGAGAAGGTAACTAATACCAAGAAGCAAAGTGTATTTTGAAAGGATGGAACAGCTTTAACATAGAGCATAGCTGATATATGTCAAAGTTTGTAATCATTTTCCAGACTTTATGTCACCAGACTAGCAAAAGTTCCAAAAATTTATTTAGTGCAAAGTCCACTAACTAAGCATTGAAAAGCTGCTGCTCTGAGCACCTGGACAAGAGCAAAATGTAAATCAAGATTGATTTCTGTTCTAATGCTGATGCAGTCGCATAGCAATGAACAAGACTATGGAGATTGGAGTATCCTCCCAAGAATTTCAAGTGCTGGGATGGAAAAGGTCTGAATTGATTCTGGGCCTAAAAGGGCTATTCATCATGGCAAAAGAACACTCCTTTGAAGTATGGAAATACAGAGGACATTTATCAATAAGAAGAAGCAAAGACTAAAAGACCAAACTCTTTGCCTCTTGTTCCTCTTCCAAGGCAAAAGAAAAAAGTCAGGAGATGTTAACCCCAAGGCACTCCCAGTGGAATGTGACCTCTTAGAAGTGGAATGTGTACACCTGAACAGAGTAACTTCATCTATATTAATGTGTGCTCATCACACAAATATCGGCTTTTATCCAGATAAGAATTTAATCAGGGTAGCTTTGAAGCTGCTGAATATGCCAGAATAACAGTTTCAGTGAAGGAAGGATAATATGGAAATAATAATCTGATTATCAGATCTGACTGATCTCCAACTGCAGCTTCTGGGGACTCAGTGAAGACCAGGATACTTCTGCTCTGGGAACTGCACAAACACATCCTAATGGGTGACAAACAAATAATACAAGAGGATGGTTCAAGTCACAGATTAAACACCTGAATGTGATGTAAAATAAAACCTAGTTTAAGACTTTGAAACAAACCCTATGATCACCACCTCAATTTAGTGATTTGGAGATACCACTAAGCCAATTCAGTAAACAAGGCAAAATATTTGTGGAAGTCTATCAATTGGGCTTTAATTTTGTCATGATTGTTTCTTCCATTTCTGAAGTGAAGGAGAGAGGGAGAACATCCTTTGAGCTACAGAAATTTTGGAAAGAGAATATGGATGGAGGGATCACTGTCCTTTGAGAAAAGCACAGTTTTAATTTCAGTTCTGAGAGAAGCACAGAGATTCCACCTTTACCTCTCTTTCTCCTCCCCCCTCGTGCTTGTTTTTCAGCTGCCAACGAGGAAAACTCTGAGTCAAGGGCTGGCAGTGACTCATGCATCAGCTGAATGCACAGCAGCAATGTCACAGCTACTGTGCACTTAACGTGGCTCCAGGGCAGGATGACACAAATTCATTTCCCAGCAGAAAGCTAAAGTAAATTCTAATTCACCAAATAAGAGCAAACGCCGTTCAAATACCCATGTGCTTCACCTCTCACAGTGGGGAGTATTTCATTTTAGAATTGCAGAATGGTTTGAGTTGGACGGGAATTAAAAGATCACCCATTTCCATCCCCTGCCATGGGCAGGGACACCTTCCACCATCCCAGGTCACTCCAAGCCCTGTCCAGCCTGGCCTTGGACTCTTCCAGGGATCCAGGGGCAGCCACAGCTTTCTGGGCACCCTGTGCCAGGGCCTCCCACCCTCCCAAGGAAAAATTTTTTCCTAATACCTGGCCTAAATCTCTCCTCCTTTAGTTTAAAACTGCTGCCCCTCTTGTCTCTTAGCCATGTGTGGGAGGGGAGGGCTGTGAGCTGGTGGGGGACTCCTCTGTGATGGGAAAGGGCTGCAGGCTGGAAAGGGCAGGAAGGGGGGTCTGAGTGTCAGAGGTGTAAGTGGCAGCTTCTGCAGGTGTCTTCTTTTGTGCCATGACCTTTGCTGCTGACAGCTGAGAAAAGAGTGAATCAAAAACAAACCACTGCCCAGACACACACACACAGCTTCAGCATGAGCCTGCAGCTTGCATTGCTTCTACCCACACAATGAGAATTTTCTTAGGGATGAAACCTGTTCCCATGTAGACCCAAAACGTGGCATTGCAGACAATCTAATCTGCAGAAAGTGCTGATTCCTGCATGCCCACAGTGCTGGAATCTTCCCATTTCCATGCTTCAGGAATTTAACAGGTCAGAAACTAGACAAACATAACACAGTTATTCCCAATGAGCAAACACCTAAAAAATAACCAGAAAAATAACAAAAAGGAGATCAGCTCTTTACAAGTGTCTGAGCTGGAGCATTTATAAGCAGATCTCCTTTAACATACAGAGGTTTTCTAGATATTTTTTCTTTCCTTCCTGACTGCAAGGTGACACAACTCACAGGGGTACAGGCTGCAGGACACAAAGGTGTGACCAGGTCCCACTGCTGCCATCAAGGACCACGGTCTGAGAAAGGCTGGAAGCATGATCTCTGTCTCTGAGGAAGGTGTTCCTGGATGCAGGACAGAGGAGATAATCTCAGCAGAAAATGGGAAACCATTGTCCTGTGACAGGAAGGATTTCTCAGACTGTTGTTCTGGACTATTTCTGTTCCTCAGTACATACATGTTATTTTCAAGTCTCTTCCGAATAGCTAAAAGGGTGAAATTTGCTTTCAAAGCTATAAGAAGCAGTCTCGTTTGTCTTTCTCTGTGCTCAGGCCACTACGATATTGCCACTGTGGCATAAAAATTCAACCCCTGTTGGCAAGGGATTCATGCACCTTTCTAATGACCTCATTAACCAAACTGAGGAGGGATGCGAGGGCTTGGTGAGTGCGTTCCTTCAAGTCCTCTTCAACTCTTTATGATCAGAAGAAAATGCATATGCAGCTGGAATTAGGAGATTAGTGAGCACACGTGGAGCAGAGCAGTCACCCACGTGTTCTGCTGTCCCTCTCAGCCCTCCCTCTGGCATTGACACTTGCAAATGTCAAGCTATTATTTTTCCATGGCTCAGGAGGAATGTCTCTGGTTGGATAAGCTCAAGCTCCTTCCTCTGCTCTTGGCAGCCCTGACATCAGACTGTCAACCCCCCAAATTAACCATGATTGCTGCCTGCCTCAGCACCAGTGCCTGCTGCCACCCCACACCTGTGCTGGTGGGGTGTTTTAGGAGCGCCTCAAGAACTGAATCCCTTCTGTCACTTGGAGAGTGAAGGTATTTTATTTTTAGGTATTTTTTAAAGCCCTGAGGTGATAGCAGCAGCTGGGAGACAGAGCTGCAGGGTGCCAGGTGTGTGAGCATCCTGTACCTAGCAGAAACTCAGCCAGCCTTGGCAGACTCAGATCCTGAGCATCCTGAGCCAGCTGCCTCCCAGGATGGAGGTGGGGATGCATCACCAGGCACTGTGCTGGGAGATACAGCTGCTGAAGCTCTTCCATCTGGGAGTGGGGTTCTGCCTGCCTCACCTGTCACAACAACATATCAGCACATGCTAAATAGGGCTCTCTTTCTTCCTCCTAAAGTACTTGAAGATTAGTAGCCAGATATCCATGTAAAGCTATCCAAAATTGTTTGATACATTGGATTAGTTTTGATGTAATTTATTTCTTGGTTATAAAATATTTGGGAAATGCCTCAGCTCGTGCAGATGGGATCTGCATGCAGGAAGAAATTGCACCCAATGCATTACACCAGTTGGGTATTTTTTATTCTGGCAATGAGACAGAGAGAACACAGTTAAGTCCCAGTTAACTCAGCAGCTGCTCTGCTACCTGACATAGGTGCAAATTGCAAAGGTGACTGGTGATCTCTGAACCATGCCTGCAGCAGCACTGATGACAGGAATTGCATTTAGTGTGTCTCAGTATGATATTTTGTGTCATATTTTATAATGTAAACTGATATGGTGTTACTGATTCTATCAGAGCTGAACCAGTCTGGACTGATGGAAGATCTGACCCAAATATACATGTTTTAGTTCATCCTGAGCTGAAACTCCTTAGGACTTTGGAAAGATTCATTGGGGTGTTTTTACTTGCATTGTGTGAAGTATGTGTCAATGTAGACAGGCCAGAGCTATTCATCAAAAAAACCTAAATAAAACATTACTTCCCCACTGGAAAACAGAATTTCATCTCAACCACATGCACAGAAAAAATGTCAATTTCTGACAGGATTTTTCACCAGAAAAAAAAGTGCAGAGATGTTTGTCTGCTTTCATCAGCTCAGTTATTCTCAGGAGCTATGGTTCCAGGTTTCTTGTGATCTCCTGAGTATCCAGCCAAGCTACATCTTTCATGATGTCTCATTGCAATGCCCCAGGAATAGGCACGCCTCAGATCTAGATCTTTCAAGCTTTTATTTCTATTATGGTGATGTGTGAAAGTGCCAGTGCTGCCCCCCTGAGATAGTCAAAATGTCAAAAAAGACAAGAGGCAGAAAGTGAATATATGACAAACAGCAAGATGAAAGGGAGAAGCAGAGCAACAGCCAGAGCAAAGAGTTTGCAAACTTACTTCAATCACATGTAGGCACAAGCTCACTGTTGTGAATCACAGAAACATATTTAATAGAAATAGCAAAACACATCTGCTATCCCTTCTCTCCCACCTCTATCCTCTGCCTCGTGGGGATGTTTCTGCAGGGATTTTAGCAGAACTTTCTGTCTGGAGTTTCAAAGGAAAGTGAAGAGCAGTCAGTAAATAAGGATCTTTGTAAAAGAAGCCTCTTCATTACTGGATGGCTCATGGTTAGTGACTACAATGTGTAGGCAGCCAGAAAAGGATGAAAAAGCTCTCAAAAATCGTTTGGAAAAATATTGAAAATTATATGGAGGAGGCAGAGAGTTTGTATGGTAATATGTATGAAAGGAGCAAGCAAACTCTCACCTTCCACTGGCCTGAATTTGGAACAGGAGCTGCTTCAGCCCTGGGAATGCAGGCTCCTGCCAAGCTGCTTCACTCCTGCTGGACCTGGGGATGTGGAATGAGCATGGACACAGGGTGAACATGGAGCAGGGCTGTGCTGAGCTGTGCTCCTGCATTCCCAGGGCTCTGCCAGCTGAATTGCCCTGGCACTCAGCTCCTGGCTCACAGGGATCCACGATGAGCACTGGGGATGAGAGTGTGCAGCAAGGGAAGGAGGACAAGGGCACAGGTAGACAAGACTGGTCTGATCACAGATTAAAGGCACCTAATCACAGTCTTGTACATTCACTGGGTGTCTGAATTCCCATCACAGCCACCAGAGATGGAGGACACAATTTAGCAGCTGGAACAAGATTCTGATGTGATTTAAGAGGCCCCAGTACATGATATGTGGAATCCACCACCTGCTTTAGAAGGGCACAGCTCTCCCATTAATCCTATATCATATTTATTAGTCTCCACAGATGTCTCACACGTGCTGGGGATCTCAGGTTGCACCAGGCAACACCTCTGAACTTGAATCAAGCTTACAGGGCTTTCTCTGAGCAGATCCTACCTGTATTGACTAACCAAAGGTGAACTCATTCCTGGTGATTTGTGAACATCAGAGGCTCAGGTACTTTCTAATCAATAAATGCTACAGTTCTACAGTCTGATGGTTTAGGTGTACAAAAGGCAAGTTCCAGCTCTGCAGAGACACAAAAGAAAAGAATTAGAGTGGAAGAGGGCAATTCATTTCTAATAGGCAGGGATAGTTGAAAGATAGCTCATTGCCTTGGGTACCCAACCAATGCTTTAGGACATTTCTAGCAAGAATGAATAGAAATATTTCACATATAGACAGTCCTGGTGATTAAGCACAGCAATAATTCTGGAGGTGTCAGGGTCATTTGTCACATGAAGAGGGACATGTAAATGTATCTAACCATGGCAAGTGTGAACATGTGATGGTGTTTTGGGAAGGGCTTTTTGTTTGGTGGTGGTTTGGTGGTTTGGTGGTTTGGTGTTTGGTTTTGTTTGGGGTTTTTTTGACAAGGTTTTGGGGGTCTTTTTATTTTTGCTTTTGCTTTTGTTTTTAATATCTTGTATCTAAGTTTTTCCTCTCACATATTTTCAAGGGCTTTATAAAAAGGAATGATTTATTTCCATAAGCTCAGTAACAGTGAATATGCAGGGCCTAATTCCAAAGCCCATTTCAATCAGTGACTCTGTCCATTATCTTTTGAGCATCAGGACTAGAGACAGTGAGCAAAATTCCTGAGTGCAGTGTCAGAAGAACAAACATCTCCAATTCCTCATGGTTTGCATTAGAGTTCCCAAATTCATCACTTTTTTAAACTCCTCCAATTACCTCTTCAGACATTGTTTGTTAAGAAAAAGCCCAACCCTGGTTTTCAGTGACATCTTTGGTGTCATAGGGAGATCTCTGTTAGAAAATGAAGTGCTGATAATTCTACAAAGCCATTTCCTTTAACACATCCTCCCACCTCCTCCTACCCACTCCATGTGTCTGCTCCATCCATCTGTTTCATCTCATGAAATTCATGGATCATGAGCTCCCTGGAGCACATCCAATTTTCTCTGCCTCTGTAGTTCAACATTCACATTTTCCCATCCTGTAGACAGGCATAAATATTGTGTAGTGAGCAGTTTGCCTTGTTTCCAATTTCAGCATGTCATATCCTGAAAACTATCCCTTGTTCAGGATGGCTCGTGGGTTTATTTATCAATTAATACATGGCATTATGAACTTTGAATCCCCCACTGGGTGGATTCTCAATGCACGCTTTTATTGCTGGTGCTGGGCTGTTTCTGTGTAAAGACTGAGCTGTTCAATAATCCATGGGTAAAATTGCATCTGTGTGACACTGAGAGCCCAGCTACAGCCCCTGCATCCAGTGGGGTGAAGGGTTTTGCACTGCTGGGGCCTCTCAGCCTGAATCTTCCATTAAGTGCAGGAGATTATCTTCTGCACTAAGATAAATTCATCTTGGTTCTCAGCAGCCTCTGCAGGGACATTCCCTCGTGCTGAGCTGGCAGCATTGTTAGTTTGCCTTTGAAACTTGCCCTTCAGCTTAAAATCCATCATTTAAAAGTAATTACTCTGGTACAGGAGAGTATTCATAGAAAGCAAACAAAACATGGCAAACAGATATATTCTTTTCCATTTAACATGGAAGCAAATGTAAGTGGGAAGTGTTGCCCAGTCTGGCCAAGGATGTTACAACCTGCAATAATTAAAAGCATTCCTTTGACCTTTGTGGAAGAAAAGTACCAGTCATTCCTATTGATTTTACAAGCACAGAAGTTTTGGTCTGAAGTGCAATTTTAATTTAAAGAGACTCCCTCCATTGCAAACAGCCTCAGTAGTGGTGGGAGGATGTGTGCAAGAACTTCAGTAATAAATTTCTCAGGCTTTTACCCTGGAATTTTATTTCTCTTGTTTGTGTTGGAGTCACTGCCAGGGTGTACACCCACTGACAGCCCTGAGAGAGCAGGGCAGAGTCAGCTGAAAAACATGAATATGGAGATTTTGATCTGTGACACCACTTTAAAAGAAAATCAGAGAGTGTCTTTAGCTTGAATCTGGCCTTATGGGTATAGTGAACTGAAGATATCATGATTTCTTTTGAAATTTTTTGACTGTTTTATTTCCAGCAGCATTTCTGTTTTCCTTCCTTTGTGTTAAGAAAGCATCTCATGAGTTCCCATTTTGCAGATCCAGTCGAGTCTGTAAGACAAGCACTGTGCTTTGCAGCTGGTGCAAGGGCACAGACAGGCACCATCCTCTCTCCAGACAATTCACAGCTCACCACAGCTCAGACTGAGCCCCACTGTGAAGGAGCTGCAAAGTTCATCCCATGCTCTCACCTCCTCTCTCCCATGAAAACAAAGGAGAAATCAGGAAGGATTTTGGAAGCACAGGAGTTGTTCCAGCTGTGATGACCCGATCCAGGTAAAAAATACTGAAAGTTACCAAGCAAAAATGAAAAGAACCTCCGGAGGTCTTGCTGTTCAACATCCAGCTTCTCACTGGAAGAGCAGGAGCCATGCAGGGAACGTGCTGTCACTCCACGCTGCTCTTTGTCTTTCTGCATTAATCTGTAACTATCTCTTTCACTGGATCTTCACATATTTCCATGTATCTAAATCACATTCACTGCAAAAAATAAAGGAAAACATCCTGGGGCATCTAGTCGTTTTACTATTATCATTGATGAAAATCTGTCACTCAAGAGCATTTACTTCGCCAGGAGTTCAATTAAAATTGAACAGGGAGCACTGCTGTGAGCAAATACTTACACAAATGAGAAATTCACCATGAACTACACTAATGTGATGTGTGTCAAACAGCAATCAATAGAAACTTAAGCACAAGAAAATAAACCCAGTGAAATGTAAATATGTAGAAAAGAAAATAAACAGGTCTTTTTTAACACCTCGAGCCTGAAGACCATATTCTCGTAACAAATTGCTGTTAACATCAGAAATAAGGTCATGATCTACTTGATTCTCTATCAGTTACCACATATGAGTAAACAAAATTAATCTTCTCTGTTTATTTTTCCCCTCTGCAAGATTTCAAGCATCTCTTTCCAGGACACGTTGCATTCTAGCCTTAGAAAAGACAATGAGGTGAACCCAAAAAGAGAAAAAAAGAATTTTTTATGTGTACTCCTTTATATTATTAACACAGGGACTGGGGAAAACAGAAACCTGAGGAAAACATCCTGGCAACTAATTTATAGTCATCTAGTTCAACCATGGAGTGAGATCTACTAGATTAAACACCTACACACTTCTTCTTTCCTTTGGTCCTGGAAAACAACACTCAGAGCAAGCAATCAGATAAAAAACAGGCTCTGGAAGATAACTGCAGAAGAAAAGGAGTTTGAATATATCAAGACAATCATGGGAAATGCAAATAACAGATTAAACTACTGCTAAAGGAGACTTCTTGGAAGTGCATGGTCCCAAAGGTAGGATTGTGATTAGCTGCAGTTCGAACAGCCAAGAAAATCTGACAGTGTAAATAAAAAATATCAGAACTCCAGAAGAGTCCCTGGCCATCACTGAAACCTCCTCCTCACAAGAGCAATCACCTCATGGTGTTCCAAGCACAGGACTTTTCGTCTTCAAAGCTGAAAAAGCACCACAGGAGATGAACAGAAATAATAAAATCATAGAATCAAAAAATTGTTTTGAGTTGGAAACAAGAAACCTTTAGAGATCAGCTAATCAAACTCCACTGCAATGAGCACGGCCTAACATCTAACCTAAATCTCTCCTCTTTTAGTTTAAAATCGTTCTGCCTTGTCCTATCACTGCCTGCCTGTGTAAAAAAGTCACTCTCACTTTTTTTATATCCCTTTTTAGGTGCTGGATGGGTTATTGCAGATGACTCTGGAGCCTTCCCTTCTCCAGGCTGTAAAACCCTGACTCTGTCAATCTGTCCTCACAGGATCCTAACAGTGACCTCTCCCCAGAGATGGAGAGGGATTTCTATTCAGACACATAAAATTCCCCCCTCACCCTGCAATTTACAGCCCTTTTCTCTGCTCTGAGCACTGACCTTTTATTTACACCCATTAGCCCAATTTACTGCCTGAATTACAAATGTGTGTGTCAGCAGCACCAGGAATCAGCATTCCTGTTATTCCTGTTATTATTCCTGTTATTATTCCTGTGGGGCTCTGATCTCCTCCTGCTGAGGAGAAGGGGACCCAAAGCATCTCCCCTGCTGCTCCTCAGCAGCTCCATGCAGTTTGTAACTCCTGCATCTCAGGTACAAAGCCCTGTGGGAGCAGGGGAATGCAGGATGCCTCCAGCTGATGACAAAAAGTACACAATTTTGGATTATGAAAATGTCCCCACGCTAATGCTAAATGCAGGTTTTCTGCTCTTCCCTAGGCTGGAGCTCTGACAGGAACTCATCTGCAGAGTCCAAGTGAGGCTGGAAAGTTGACAGGGATATGGAAAATGAGTTCATCATGAAATGAGGACCATGAAAGATCCCAGATCATGGAACAGAGAAATAGGATTTAAAAGTTCAGAGAAAGTTTGTGGGAAGATTATATAGGTAGGGCTTATTGAGGCAGTGTAAAGGAGCACAGAGTGTAACAACATGAAATAAAGATGGTAATAATGTTGTGATGAGTCATTTTGTATGGCCTCTCATGTCATCCAACCCAAATCATGCCCAACTGCAATAACATAAATTGGGTGAGAGGAAAAACCCTCTGCACATCTCTGCTAACAGACTGCAGTCGCTGATTCCTTTCTCAACAGGTTATTAAGAGTAGATCAGACAAGTCAACTTTCCTTCCACCTTCCATCTTTTGAGATGGAATATGGACCATTCTCAGGGCTGGGGATTCATCTGCCCCCACAGAAATCACTCCAGGCTTTCTGTAGTAGTCAGTGGAGAGAGATTGACAGCAAGGCAATGAACATTATCCACGGGACAGGCTGGCAGCAGGGTTCCCTGGGGCCATTTATTTATTCCTTTCAGCTGCAAGAGCCATGAACAGACCCACCCAGAGACCCACCCACCTTTTGGGTACTTAAATTGGAGCACATGCCTCCCACCCAGCATGCCTGGTATCCTTCCCTCACCTTCCTGCACAGCAGATTGATCTTTATCCTCTTATTCCCAGCTTTATGACCCTGCCAACTGCAATCCAGAGCCCTGTCCCACTTCTGGTGCCACTTCAGCCTCCACAGCATGCATCCTTCCCAGCCCTCCCCAAATCCCATCACACCAGCGAGAATTAGACTCATTAGTGACTCATTTGCTTCATAAAACATTTGGTTGAAAAGCAAGATGAATCTGGGGATTCCTGATGGAATTATACACATCTCAATGAAGGTTAACATTTCAACGAGAATGTTATGCTTTTTTTTCAAGTTTCATCTGCATTCGTTTAATTATTTTTTCCCTTTCTCTGATTCTTTTGTACAAATCAAAGTGTGCACATGGAACACAGATAAGAACTCACCTCATTTCATTTATATATTAATTTCTAACCTTAGATTCTCTTTTTAATTAATGAAAAGAGGCCAGAAAAGTTGTGCCCCCTTTATCTCTGACATTTTTATTATCTCTATATCATCCCTCTCTGTGTAAGGATCTGATTTCCCAAATTCAGTATCAGGGCTTATTTCCCAAATCCTAGAATCACAGAATGGTTTGGGTTGGCAGGAACCCTAAAGATCATCTCATTCCATGGGCAAGCACATCTTCCACCAGACCAGGTTGCTCAGAGGTTCCTACACATTAGAGGCATTCCTGTGCTTTTTGAGGAAATCAGCAGGAAAACAGAAAGAAATTGGTAGGGGTGGATAAAGCCATGTTAGGAAATGAACTCTAGCCCAGCCAAAACCAGGATTCTTTGAGATTTCCTTTCTGAGCATATTTTAAAACTGGAGGGCCACTGCTGAACAACCTATCTGTTGATTTTTCAGCTGAAGTTCAATTCTTGAATTTTTGCATTTGTATAATTGATTGTAAAACTTTGTAATTCATGCTAAGTTGGTTATTTAAAGATGTCATCCAATCAGAGAATAAAAAAAAAATAAGTGCATTGCATTTAACTAGCTAAGATAGAGCAAATTACAATCAAATATACAATTAATATATGAGTAAACCTCATGCAAGCTGAAAATAAGATGTACATATTTAAAGCATGATAATTAACCACTGGAACAAATTACTGAGGCTCATGGTAAATTCTTTTTCATTTGGGAGTTTCTAAATCAAGACTAAATGTCTTTCCAAAAAGATATGTTCAGTTTGCAGTCATTAGGTGAGAAGCAGAATTAATGATGAAATTTCATATTCACTATATTTCAGAAAGCCCAATTAAATGTTCATAGCAATCTTCCCATCTTAATAAGGATTAGTTTATTTGGATGTCCCTTTTCAATAGCAACGAAAATAACCATGAATATCATAAAAATGTTAGTATTTTAATATATTATGCTCTGATCTGATCAAAGTAGCATTCTACTGTTCACATACACTTGGAGTGACACATCCTAAAACTACTGGGTGGAAATATGCTATTAAGGTTCTTTTCATACACTCAAAAAGAAAATCAAAATTTCTTCTTTCAAAGTATTTTGAGATCATTTTCATACCAATTTCAACATAAAATACCAAAATTTCAATTGAGGTGGATATTCCACATTAATTTTCTATGACTAAGTTTCAAATTCATTGACGTACAAAATGATAATAATAAAATAGATAACACAAACACTGAATTCTGAGCATTTGGGAACCTGACCTTGTCTATAATTAAGGCATTTATACTTATTTGAGCTACATATTCCTATCAGGTATTGATGTCATATTGATCTCTACTTTACATACCAGCTTTAAAAGAGTAGAAACAGGATTTTGGTCCTATTTTGCCTTATCCCTTTCTCAGTTGTCAAACTATTAAAGAACAAGACAAGATCATAAGTGAGAGAGCTAAAAGACTGCAAATACAATGAAACAGTGAAGGAACAAGATGGCAGAGAGTAAAGATGTTTGACAAAAAGGGTCGAGAAAGAGTGTGGGAAGCATAAATATTCCACAAAAGCAGCAATAATGTGGCCAAGCTCTGTGAAGGTCAGGAGAAAGTTTCACTGGAGAGGTTTTTTAACTTTCCACTGGATATGCTGGGATAGCCAGGGCTGTGGGGAGGGAGAAATGGTGAGAGGCAAATTCTTACAGAAACCAAAATTTTGCTTCCTATAATAAATCCCTCTTCTCTCTCAGGGTAATTCCTTCATGCCACAGTTCTTTCCAACCAAGTCAAGTTTATCCCTGATTTCCAGCTGTGGATAGATGAGCCAGGCTGGATGGCAGGCACCCACCAAGGCCACTCCAGCACTCCTCTGCTTACCTGGAAAAGGGAGAAAAACTCTAAAGGCTTGGGAAGGGCAGGGAGGGATCCCTCACCAGTCACTGGGAAAAGCAGACAGGACTGGGGGACATCAATTTATTACCAATCAAATCAGAGCAGGGTAAGGAGAAATTGAAATAAATCTTAAAAACACTGTCCTTTCCTTCTTCATGGGCTCAGATTCACTCCCAAATTCCCTCTTTCCTTGCCTCCAGTGGCACAGGGGGACTGGGAATGAGGAGTGTGGGCAATCCATCACAGATGGTCTCTGCCACTTCTTCCTCCTCAGGAGAGGATTTCCTCACTCTCTTCACTTGCTCCAGCATGGAGTCTCTCACACGGGAGACAATCCTTCATTAACTTCTCTGCTGGAATTTTGAAAATTGGGAGTTTTAAACTTTTTGTGTTGTCAGGCACTGACCTCCCAAAGAACACTGCTTTTCACCTGAAGCCTTAGACAAGGCTTCCAAAATTAAATTATAAAACAAGAATCACTAGTGTGTAGTTTAAATAAAAGTGTGTAATATCACATGGTAAAAGATTTGGAATTTGAGGGTTTAGAACATAGAAATAGCTATGGGACAAGATGGAAGTTTTAAGGTGAAAGTTTTCTTTCTCCTTGTCCCTCTTCTTCTTAGGTGTAAGTGGTACTTTTATAATTGAATAAAATATGCCACACTGCGAGTCACGGGTGTTTAGTCATTAAGTCAAAAGTAAAAGTAATTGAAGTGTTAGTTTTTGATTGGATTGTTTAGTTTTAAAAGACCTTGTAACAAAAAAATACATCACCATTTCTTCATTTTTAGCATGTTAGAATTGCTGTAGCACTCACTGTATGAGATAAAACTTGAAAAACATCCGAGTCCAAACACAAAATTCTGTCTCTCATGTTTTTAATCCCAACTTTTTTGAAAAAATTAAAAAAAAAAGTTTGAAAAAAAAAAATAATAATACTTCTCCAGTGTGGGTCCCTCCCATGAGCTGCAATCCTTCAGGAACAGGCTGCTCCAGCATGGGTCCCCCATGGGGTCTCAGCCTCCTTTGGGCACCCCCTGCTCAGGTGTGGGGACTCCCAGGTGTGTCTCTGTCACCCTGTGGACCTACCTGGGCTGCAGGGGCACAGCTGCCTCACTGTGGGCTGCCCCATGGGAGGGACCCACCATTTGGGGGATTTTTCCAGCTCCTGGAGCAGCTCCTGCTCCTCCTTCTGCACTGACCTGGGGTCTGCAGAGCTGTTCCTGCCACAAATTCTCATTCCTCTCCCCAGCTGATGGAGGTTTTCCCCCTTCTTACACACATTACCCCAGAGGCACCATCACCAGCACTCAGCCTTGGCCAGGGCTGGGTCTGTCTGGCAGCCAGCTGGCATTGGCCCCATGGGCATGCAGGAAATATCCAGCAGAATCTGACAGAAGCCATCCCTGCATCCTCCCCTACCAAAATCTGGCTGTGGAAACCCAACACCCCAAACTGCTCAGCAGTCTTTGAGTTTCCACTACACGAACACCAATTAGTGAGCTGCCACAGTGGGCTTAAAATTGCATGGCTTGCTTGTGATACAATTTTACTTGATAGAGGGGGAGAAAAAAATTTAATTCCACTGTTTAGTTCTGCCCAGAACAAACAGATGTAGGAGCACTCCCAGAGCATATGGGTTAAATTAGTGCCTGCTGTGTCCCAGCACCAGCATTTGTCTGATTTAGTGACACTTGTTTTAAACAGTTGGAAGAGGATCCAGGCAGCTCTGGAGGTGGTTTTCAGCTGGATTCATTCTTAAACAGCAGCCTAATAAAATTCCAGTTTTATATTCAGTCTGTGCTGAGCTGCCACCAACTTTGGGTCACCAGAGGAGGCATTCCCTGAGATGAATTGTGCAAGTCACATAATAGCTGCACAATGTCCTTTTGATGATAAAATACTAAGCAGAGCTGACATTTAAATTAGTATCCCTGCATGTTTTCCAGCTAGATAATGATATGGGTAAGACAGCCAACACCTGTGGCACAGGGAAGGCTCCAGTTCCCAGGGAGCCATGGCCAATGGTTTGTCATCATCCCAAACCATTTATGTTGCAACTGATTGAAAATAGGCTCAGACAGTCAGAACCTGGCTGTCCTGGGAGGTGTTTTGGGTTAACAAGCCTGGGTTTAATTCTTTGAACCTCATCCCTCCTGGGACTCAGTCAGCTTCACAGAGCTGAGGTCCTAAAGCCTGGGGAGAAGAGGGAAGAAAAGTGTGAATAAATAAATATATAAGCAAAACCACAGAATCTCTTTGCTTCTAGAGAATGGGAGAATAACTAAAAGAACTGAAATAACTAAAAGGTCATTACAAGGACACAGAGCAATAATTTCTCAGCACTGACTTTTAGCATTGCCTTCCTGAACCAAACAGCTCCCCTTCCCCTCTGCATCAGCTCCACGGTCTATTCAACAGCTGAAAGGCAGGGTGGTTTATGCCAGAAATGGTAAAATCAGTGCTGTTACCCAGAATTTTGTGATGGATTTCAGCTCAGTAGTGAGGAAGTGGCTGTGTCTAATTACAGAGACAGGTCCTGCACAGCCCCAGTGCCTGCCTGTGCCCTTGCAAGTGCAGGGGGTGGAATTCCTCCCACAGGCTGAGGCACCAGGCAGGGCTGTGGAGCTTCACACTGCATCAATTTAACCTCACTGTTGTGAGGTGCAGCAGCTGTCTCCCCTTCTTTCAGCACAGCTCATAAATATTATTGGGTATCAAATGGGACTAAATGAATTGGCACAAATCAGCCAAGTTCCCCCTGCTCCAGCATCTACCCTGAAACAGCAGCCTGACCCTTCACCACTGCCTGATGTGATCTGGAGCATATTGAGGATATTTATGGCCCAGTGGCTTTAACCCTCATCAAACACTAAACCAAGAATACCCACACAGAGAGTTTCACTTCTCAGCCCCCACTGGCTGTAAATCAGATTGCTCAGTGAGTCAAGAAATCCCCCAGAGATTGTTTCTGGCTGCACGAGTCACCTTGCACAACTCTTCCCCATAAACATGGGTGCCATTTGGAGAGGATCCTTTCAGGGCCATCTGCAGGCAAACCAAAAGGATTTTATTTTATTTTTAATTCGAACCTACCCTTTGTATCTTTCTGGCTGCATTTTCACTGATCCTGCCCTTCAGCAAGCCCCTGAAGAAGAAAACCTGCTTAGCCTTTTTCTGCAACAGGCATGGAGATGGCAACAGCTATCCAGTTTAAGAGAAAAGGCACATTTTGGTCTATTTAAGGATGAAAACTGGAAAAATCTGTCGCCAGTGAGTGCAGCCTGGCACTGGGGAAAGCAGATGAACATCAAAGTCAGATGGGTCAAAGCACTCAGCTCTGAGTCAATTATCATATATTCTTAGATATAAATCACACTTCAGACAGCTTAATTCCCTCCAAAAGTAATGGAACTTGGAAGTGTGTCCTTGGATAACCCGTGCCAGGAGGAGGCAGGCACAGGGTTTGGCTCTGGGGAGCTCTGTCACCCACTGCTGGGTGTGCACTCAGCCCCTGCTGCTGCTGCTGCTGATTCAGGCATTTCATTTGGGCAGAGGAGACATGCAAAGTATGTGAATTTCTCTACAGCAGCACAGTGTTTGAAAATCATTATGCTGATTTAGCATCCTGACCCTAAGCTGCTCCACGGCAGATTTAGTAAATATAGCCAAACTAAAAGAAGACTGTAATAAACCATTAAGTGCAAATCAAATAGCTTGGTTAATCACTGTGTAACTGCAGTTTTATACAGCTGTCTGCTTCCCTGAATTGCACTGGGATAAATCTGCAGTGGCAGATTTGACCCTTTACTTCTCTGCTTCAGTTCCCTCCCCGTAAAAAAAGCAGGATAATATATTTCCCCAAGGCACAGGGCTGTTGCAAAGATACCTAAAATTAAAATGGTGATTCTCACTTATCAATTTGATAATACACTACTCAAAAATAGAAGGATGCAAAGAGCTAACAAAGAAAAGGCAAACTAAAACAAAATAAAACAAAACCAAGAGAGAAACCAACCCCACAAGTCAGGCTTCAAGAAATGCTGCTGTTAAACTTGGGCTGAATGTGCGTGGGAGTGAGGGCCAAAGCATGACATCTTCTTTTAATTCAGTGAAAGCAATCAGCTCTCTCTGCTCAGGAGAGATAATGGAGAGCTGTACAGCTTGCTGTGGGATGCTAATCCTAAATAAGAAGCTGCTGCAGGATACAACCCTGTGCCTAGAATTGCATTAACACAGCAAAGAGGAGTCTGGATCAGCCCCGGTCTTACCCAGCTTGCTTCTTGGCATTGTTTCTCAAGATTTGAAGCTGAAAATGTAAGAAGTGAAGCACCATGTCCATTTTCTTTTTGTATTTCAGGTTTGATCTCATGGTAGAAGTTTCCAGACAAGGCAGAGAGAGCTGGAAGGTACAGGTAGGGAAGGAGCAAGAGAAACAGGGAGCATGTAAAGGGAACAGGGATTATTCTTCCAAAACTTCTCAGGAGAGTGATCTCAATACAGTAATTCTGTGAGTAATTTCTTGCACTGAAAGTTGGAGTTATCTGCTGGTGATACAAAGCTGGAGAGCAGCATGAATGCAAAGAGCATTGGAAAAATCACACAGGAATAAACACATGCCTTTGAAGCTTGTCAAAACAATAAAAAAAGGATTATGCTCTGTAGCACAAAATGATCTCATGCATTTTGGGAGGGAAAATGGGGATTTCTGTTCTAGGGTGTTTAAAAAGGTGTGAGTCACTCCTGGACTGAGACACCAGCCAGATGCAGCCATGGAAGAGGCAAAGGTGACCTGCAGCTACATCACCATCAGGGACCACTGGGCACTCACCTGGTGTTCTTGGGACAAGCCACTCATGGGTGCTGAAGAAAGAGGAAATCCAACAGGCAAAGGTGCAGAAAATTTATTTGTGGGATTGATAAGATATTCTAGTTTATGCAACCAAAATAACATTAAAATAAAATAAGTGACCGCTGCTTCTGTTTACTCTAGAAAAATGAAGTCTGAAAGGGATTAAATTGCAAAGTTGTCCTTGGAGATAAACAGCAGGGAGGAGAAAAGAACTGCTTAAGTCAAAGGACAGACCTAGCAAAAGAGAAAGTAGGTGTAAACTGCCCAGAAATAAATAAATCCAGTCTGAAAATCAAGAGAAAGGTTTCTTCCAGCCAGAGCAGTGAGGTGCAGAAGAAGCATTCAGTCAAACAGGCAGGAAAACCCAGCTACTTTTAACATAGAGCTTGATGGATAACGAAGTGGAGCAGAATGGGTACACAAACAATTTTACAGGGTGAGGAAAGGGGGAAGGAAAGGGAAGGATGTTGGGGTAACTTCAGCACTTAGAAGACAGTAAAAATATAAACACTCTCCTCCTTCAATAAATAGCTGAGCAGTTTGTAAACAATACACAAATAATCTTACTGGCAAATAATGAATAAATGGATGTCAGCTAATGCAGATTTGTTAAGAAGAAATCATGTAAAGGAAATATAATCTCTCTGTCTGACAGGATAAAGGCCAGTGGAGAGAGGAGTAGCAAGAAATGCCTCTTTCACTTAAGACTTTTGGTAATACCTCATATGATGTCCTCATAAACAAGTGGCAGAAGCCAACTGAGCAAGAAAATATCATAGAATTGGTGCAAAACTGGTGGAATAATCAGACACAGAGAGAAGTTGTCACAGGTTTGCTGTTAAAATGATGTATTGAGTAGTTTGTCACAGGGTCTGCAGTGGGTCTTGCACTCTTCAGTGTTTTCATCAGTGAATTCCTGTTCTATTTTGTTGCTACTACAAGACAGAAAAAGCTGCTTTGTGAGATGAACAAGTATGAGAAAAATTGGTGTAGACAAGTAAAAATAATAACCCTCAGTAAAAATCAAGTTAGAAAGAGAGAGGATGGGATCCAACTGCTTAAACCATTTCTCCTCAACTCAGTACCTGGGAGACTTTGCAGATCTAACCAGGATCAAGTTAAATATGATGGTGCTGCTCAAAACTCCAAACATACCATATAGAGACACATTCCATATGAGACACAAATTCCTTGGCTCTTAACTATTGAAAGTGCCTTGATCCTCTAGATTTGAGTGAAGATGTAGACTATACATAGACAAGTAGAACTAGAACTTACAGAGGTTTACAGGTCATGTCCCCTGGCAGAAAAGTTGGCAGATGTGGGGCTGTTCAGAGAGGAGAGGAGAGGAGAGGAGAGGAGAGGAGAGGAGAGGAGAGGAGAGGAGAGGAGAGGAGAGGAGAGGAGAGGAGAGGAGAGGAGAGGAGAGGAGAGGAGAGGAGAGGAGAGGAGAGGAGAGGAGAGGAGAGGAGAGGAGAGGAGAGGAGAGGAGAGGAGAGGAGAGGAGAGGAGAGGAGAGGAGAGGAGAGGAGAGGAGAGGAGAGGAGAGGAGAGGAGAGGAGAGGAGAGGAGAGGAGAGGAGAGGAGAGGAGAGGGAGGCAGCAAACAGACTCCGCTGCATAGAGTATAATCTATTTTTTCTGCCTCTGACAAAGGAGTGAGAATGAATCTTGAATTATATCAAAAATTACAGGCTAGGCATTTATGATAAATAATCTACTGAATGGTGAAGCATTTGAATTCATTATGTGGATGATCTGCCTTCTGAATCAGAGTTATTTGAAGATAGACCAGGAAGGAAGAACACGAGTGGTGATCCTGGTGAAACATTGTGTGACAATATGAACAGCTACTCAAATCCCTCTTTTCCTGTTTTCCAGCTTCTGGTGAAATGATCTGTGCAATAAAATTTCTTGAGAATAAAGGCAACAAGACATGAGGTCCAAAGACCAAAGTTCACTTTTATATACATTCATCACCCTTACATATGTTGCCCTGAACTCCTCTGATTTCTTATTCTTTCAGGGGTTTGCAAGTGGAGTTCTGAAAGCTCAGGTGTGAAGGTTTTATGTATTTTGGCAGGATTAATAAAAACCAGTTACTCTTCAGCACTTAATTGTGAAAACTATGCATCAAAAGGAAGTAGTGGTGGAAGTAAAGGCCATGGTATGACAGAAAAATAATTAGTATATCTCTTGTCTTGGCTTATCAAATTTTCACTAAGAAACATTTGGACTGTTTAGGACTAGGAGGATATTTATTTCTTAGGCAAAACTTTGTTTCCAGGTCAAAGGGTAGCTTCTGAACACTAAGCCAAACCAGAAGTTTTGGGTTTGGGTTTGGTTTTTTTTCCCTCCCAAAAACCTCAACCACTTTATGAATGTAAATACACAGATAAATGAGTGGTCATGCATAATTTATAACATTTGCTTTAACACAGGCTCATTTTTTCTCTCCTTCTGACTGAATGCTGATTATCTGACCTTTCTCACATGAACAAAGTGTGGCAGTGTGTGACCTGCTGCAGGAGGGGCTGATGCATCATAGCAGAGGTTCATTCCTTGAGCAGTTTTGGGCACCAGCCCTCTTATGACTGTGGGGCTGGTTTTGCAATAATCTAGTGCATCTCTGATTATTAAACTTTCAGAGAGGTGACAGATGCCAATTCTGACTCCCTGCTGTCTCCAAGTCCTGTACCAGCAGGAGAAAGGTGATGTCTTTTCAGAGCCTGCCATGGGAAAGGAAGGATTTGAAGCATCTTCTACTTATTTATCTAATTCTCTTTCATCACCTCCCCCCCTAAATGCAATTCTTTGGTATAATCTAAACAAGGGAACTGAAACAAACAGCTTCACAGCATGACTATAATCTATTTAAGTCATCTTAAAGCCAGCAGATGTTTTACAGCCCAATATTTTCAGTGCTGTCTCTTTACAAACTTCTGCTACTCTGCAGGTGGCTCAAACTAGGCCAGTGACTGCAGACAATTAAAACTTAAAACCTTTCATTAGCAGTCGCCAGGTCTGCAGGTCACTCTGATGCTTAAATGCACCTTCTGTCACAATTCACTCAGGGCAGGTCAAACTGTGATGGACTCTGCTCAAAGCCATCAGAGCCAGCCAGCCATGACCTGCTGCCTGTGGTCACAAGGAGACAGAAATAAACTCCCTGATCCCTTCAGTGACCTCTGGGTCTGGCAAAACTTAGCAAAGCCCATCCCCTGTACCAGATTTGAGAGATGCTCCAGAAATTTGCTTCTCTTCAATGCCTGCTCGGACCCACCTGCAAGTATTACACTGTAATCCTGCATCAGCAGCATTTTGGGCCACAGAATCCTCCTCATTTCACAGGTTTCACATCCCTTCACACTGCCTTCCTACCACTTCAACTCTTATAAGCTTCAATACCGATTTTCAGGGTCACTCCTGGCATTCCATGATATGCTGGCCCCTCTTACATGGAAATTCTCAGGCTCCATGAAGGATCACTTGCTAAGGGCATGCATGAGGCTCAGGTCAAGCATTACAGCAGGAAGAATTGATTTCCTGATGTAGTGGCCTGTGGCTTTCGGAATTTCAACAGGGGAAGGGACATGCCATGAGTCAGATGCAAATAAGAACTCAGCCAGGTCAATGGCATCACACAACAATCTGCAAATCAGTATAAGGATACACAGAATAATGATTGAATTTAACTAAGGCTTCAAAATGTAGAAAGAGCAGCATAAGTCTGGTTTAAATGTTGCTAGCTTCAGTATGCTGCCCACATGCAAAAAACACCAAAGCAAACCATTTAGTTTGCCATGTCATATTTAATGTAAACACCAGATACTACTTGTTTCAATATTTCATTGTACTCTGCAGCTGTCTGAATCAGTAATTTTGTGTTCTAAACCAACCGAGTTGGAATTTATGAGTAGGTTTTTCGTAATGATCTGCCAAATGTGAAATGATTGCACTGGTTGTTTAAATGAAAAAGGAGTGACCCTTTTCTCTGTGCTTTAACTCAGCCTCCTGTGCTGCCTTTCCAATAGAGGACTGGAGCGTGGAACAAAGATGCTGTCTGTAATTTCTCCCCCAGGCTCCCCCCTGGTATTTAGATTTCAGCTCCTTGATTTTAAAAGGTCACTTAGCAAAAAGAGAATGCCACATTATTCATTCCTCCCCACCTCCCTGGCTCATGCTGTCTCTCCACTTTTTTTGGAGATACGAAGGAATTAGCAGCCAGTGCTTGTTTAGAAACAGTGCCTGAACCTGAACTATTGACTCTTGTTTTGTATTCACTGTGTTCTTGTACTGTGTTAGAGAGAGATCTTTCCTGAAATGCAGCTGTTATCACCCCACGCCTCCCATCTCTTTCCCAGGCATCTTCTGCACATTGCACTGAACTCTGTTTGCCACAGCTCTTGCCCAGAGGCAAGAGTCACTGGAAGCTGAACTTGCCATGGCAAAACAGTTCCCTTGACTGGAGTCCTTGGCTTCCAGCTGACTGTAGGGAAAATATCCAGGTTATTGTAAAACCTTCCCAACATGGAAGGGATGCAGCCAAGTTATGGTGAGATAACTAAATATGCTCAGAAAGATGCTGGGTCTACTAGAGAAGCTCTGCATCTTCCTGTGGAGGAGAGATCAAACCTGTTAGCCTGAGTGGGTTCATCCTTGTTGCCTTTGAATCCCACCAGAGAATGGGCCCAGCTCCTGAGCCAGCTGGAATTGTCTTGTCCGTGTCCACACTGCTCACAGCAGCCCCATCCCGAGTGGGCTGGCCACGTCCAGGCTCCATCTGAGATCTCTGTGCCCCGTGTGGGGTCCCTGCTGACCCATAATTGCTAATTGCCTTTCTCCTCAGAGTGCCCCATTGGGCTGGGCTCACTGCAGGGTGCTCATGGCATCACCTCAGCCAGGGCTGCACATCCCTGCTCCAGGGCACCACTGGAGCATGGTCATGGACAGGGGACTGTGCCAGGGCTGAGAGAGCCCGGCTCACCTGATCTGTGCCTGCACTCACAGGATGCCATGCTCATTCTTAAATATTATCTCAGTTAATGTCCTGCTGTCAGGAGAGGCAGGGGAGAGAAAACTGTATGGTCCTGCTCTCATTCCTCCTCAGTACTAGCTGTAGAATTAGGATATGTGTGTCACTGAGCCAGCCTATCTGCAGCAGCACTTCAAAACAATTTCCTTCATCTGGTCATCTTGTGCTTCAAGGCTATTCACTTATTTAAGTATCTTTTAGGAACCAGCATCACTCAGGCAGTGAGGATGCCTATATTTTAAGCAAGTTTCATTATTTCTTTGCTATGTGGTGTAAGCTCTAATATACTCACTCGGAGAGACTCTGGTTGGAGATAAATCAGGAAATGCTTCCAGAAAAAACTGTCATTTCTACTTTCTTGTCACTGGTTCTTTATTGTAATTCTTATTGTTACAATTCCCTGCAGCAATTTCTTTACAGGGATTGCTTTCTGGTGAACTTCAGCTGCCACAGAAGTCGCTCATCACATCTGCATTCCTGTGTCATCTGCACCCTGCTGTGCTAAAGCTGATGGGCTCTAAATGTTGCTGGTTTTCTTCAGTCCCTGATCTCTTGCTTGTCCAGTGCAGGGAAACACATAAATTGTATGTTCTTTACAAATAATGTGGTGCCCAGTACAAAACCCGTTAACCTAATGGAAAGCCCTATCAGTTTTAATGGACCTAATTTTTAATTTACTCCACCAAGAAACATCTCTGGTCTTCACTAATGCTGACTTCAGTGAGAATAAGTCCATGTGTAAATTTTAAAGGAGAGGGTTTGTGAATGGGGCACTGTCTGTGTGTCCCCCACTCATCACTCCACCACCCTGGCAGTGCCATGTGCCTGCTGTCCCCAGAGGCAGAAGGAGAACTGAACTGCAGCCACCAAGGACAAACTGCAGAGGGGAGGCAGTGAAGACAGTGACTGTGCCAGGACAGGCCAGGGGATACAACTCCAGCACAGCAGTTATTGCTGTTATTGCTTTAAGGGACCCTTAAAGGCTGTCTAGGCTAAGCCTTCTCAGGCTGAGTTTTAGGCTAAAGTCAAGTCAGCCTCTTCATAAGTGGAAATCTTCAAAGCTCATTTGTTGTATGAGACATCCCCCAGCCAAAGAGACATTTGTCTTCTGTAAGGGGCAATTCCACAGTCCCTTTATTCCACCCAAGGCTCTGGGTGCTGGTATTATTTCATGACCCCTCTGCCTCAGCCAATCATTCCTTTGTCTTTTTTGCTGTCATTGCTAGATTTTCTTTGACTGTGGAGTGTCCCAGAAACTGGGCTGGCTGAAACAAAAGTAAAATCTATGCATTTCCCCCCACAAAAGCCCCAAAAACCACCAAGATAAATTCTCTGCCAGATGAATTCCCCATCCAGATTCTTCATGGAAATGATCTTCAGCACAAGGGAGCAGGCAGGATTGTACAGCCAAAGGGAAGAGGGGTAATAGTACTGGTTATTTTCTATACCAGCTGAGAGTGATGTATTAAGGAGACTGTAAAACAGAATCCTAGAGCAGATGAAATAAATCCCCCTCTGGAAAACATTTTAACAACAGCAGAGGAAGCTCACATGGACCCTTTCAGCTTGAGCAACGAAATCTTCAGTGTCTATAATGAGGTGAAATGGATCCCACACAGGAGAAAGGAGATTTCCAAGGCATAGAAGCACATTCACATCAGAGCTGTGCAAAGCCACCACTGCAGATTGAGGATAACCCAGAAAGCTTAACCAGCTGATCCCCTTCTTTTTGTTTCATAATTCTGGAGTCTGGACCAGCCAGAGCCAGCAAGCTTCCTCCTGAACATAAAATAATTCTCTTAATTGCAACAGCTCCAGTTGGGAGTGATGGAGGAAGAGCAAAGTGTATCCCTGTTCAGACTCATGGCAAAGCTGGTGTGAAAGGATAGGCTGTATTGGCATGGCAGGAAATACAACAGAAATAGGACAATTATTATTTAAAAAAAAAAAAAAAAAAAAAAAAAAAAAAAAAAAAAAAAGTTCTTTTCTCCAGAGTTTTCCCCTTCTCACTGGACTTTATGTAAGGAGCTGCTCGCTCTGAACCAGAGGCAAAGCTCAAGCTGTCAGAAGACCTTCTGCCTGCTAAGTCCAGGGAGACATGGGAGACACCACCAGAATAGCAATGATGGTGCTATCAAGGCTTTCAGCTTTTTCCTCTAAAGTGAATGCCTGCCTGCTTCTTGAAACCAGCAGAAAAAAAAAAGTGCAGAAGTGTTTTACGAGTCTCGTGTGAACAAGCAGCAGCCAGGAACCTCAGTATCAGTAAAGAGGGCTCAGAGATCTGAGAGGTGTTCAGAGTCCAGAGCTGCAGCTCCTTCTCCTCACCCCCCAGACTGGAAGTCACCTGGGTGTGAACCTGGGAATACAACTGGTGTAGCATTCTATTAGATATCACAGAGGATTAAATCTGCCAAAAAATTAGCTATATGGGTCAGGGACAAGGGAAGCAGAAGAAGGAGGAGCAGCCAAACAAATGAAATAAGCATCCCAAACACAGGCTGTACCCAAGTAGCTGCACTGCAGCAGTTTGTACTGTGCATGTTTCTGCAGGTGACAGTGTCCACACACCAGTTCAGAGTTTGCTCCATTATCCATTAAACCTCGGTGCCCCTCCAGGCTTCAACACCCTAAGCATGAATCCAAGTCCATAGACACAGTACTGGTTCACAGGGACCAGAGCAAATGAAAAATACACAGAACAAGAGAAAAACCTTCAGCAATTTCCTGTCCTTTGCTTTTGGTCGGACCCTAAATTCTTTCCCTATTAAAAACACTCTAAGTGTCATGCCTCGTCCTGAGACAAACTTTTGTCCATCAGCTTCAGTCTTCCTGAAATGTGCATGATGCCCTTTCATTCCAAAACTAAAACTGGTTTATTTTCTGGGAAATTTAGTTTGATACAAGTATTAAAAAATAAAAATAAGGAGAAAACAAGCCAACTATTTAGCCTTTTTCTTGGAAAATTGACACTTCTATAGACATTTTTAGGGGGAAAGGAATGGAAAGAGTATACTGAAAAGCATAAAATAAGCCTGGATCCTGAAATAGGCACTATTAATCTCAGGGTTTGCAATTTAGGATTGAATTAGGGGTACCAGACTGCTTTAGGGACCTCACTGCTGCACTCATAAGCTCATGTGCTCAAGGCTGAGGCAGTATAAAGAATTTCTTACTGAGCTGGGTTTATTCTAGGACAGCTTGAGGACATTCAGACAGGATCTGGTCAGGGCTGTGGATACCCCAAATGCAGTGAGGTAGCTCCATCCTAACAGAGGGAAATGAGCTGGAGAGGAAGATGGAAACAAAGAAAGTTGGGAAGTGATGACAAATTTTGGGGGGAGTGAGTAGAGAAATTTAGTTTAAGCCCAAATTTCAGCGTTGAAAATGAAAAGAAAGTGGAATTGATGGAGAAAGGTGGCTGACACCAGCCTGGAGCATTTCCCCTCTCTTTCTGAAGAAAACAGGATGAAGAGAGCAGTCAATTTTTTTTCAGTATGGAAGACCTCAGGAGAAATTAGTAGTTTAACAATATTGTCCTCAGCAGAGGCTGAGGGTTCCTGTCAGGCTTGCTTTATGCAGTCCCCAAGAGTATTTGCAATGGCATAGGAAAGAAATCAGTCCCAAGCCTGAGTCCTCCTGGCACCTCAGAAATACTGCTGGGGGCAAATGGCAGCAGGACATTCTCCTCAAAGAAGGGTGGGCTTGTCTGAGCAAAAATTATTCCAGGAAGCATCTAAACAAAGAAGGCTAGTGCTCCTCTGTGAAAGGGTGAAAAATCAGACCAACTCAGTAATATTTTAAAGTACATTCAGTAGAGTCTGCTCAGTGCAGGGAGGTCACAGCCCTTCTGAAGGGACTGGAACCAGCAGAGTCATCTGTAAAGCAATGTTTTGTAGAGCTTGGCTCCCACAGCATGCAGGGATTTGAAGCATATCACAGGAGTTCATTTCCTGAGGACAAACATAATTCACTACCCAGATAACTCACCCTAATATTTCTTGGTCTAATTCCATTTCAGTGAAGGTCTGAGTCCAGTGGAATTACATTGGCACAGGAAAGGAACTTCAGACTAACAGGTTTCTTACTGCTAAATGATAAAGAGGCAAAAATATTTTGCCTTTTCCATCTTTTTCAAAAGTGCTTGATCCAGAACTGGCAGAAGTCAACAGGGAGTATTTCCATGGACTTAGCAGATGTTGGATCATAACATGCCTGGGAACTGGAGCACTTCACTCATTTACCAACCACTTCCTTATGACAGATAAAAGAACTGCAAATGTCTGAATTTATGGTGAAAGTTCTCACCAGTCGTAAAATGCAGAAAACTGAAAAGCTGCAGCAGCTCCCATAAAGTTACTGTAGCTGAAGTTGGGATTGTTGCTTTGGGGTAAATAATCTCTGTGTTGTCTTTAGCAATTTCAGGTTTTAAAATTATGGAGTATTTTTTCCTCTTTTCCTTTCATAAACAAAAAAGCTGCTGTTCTGTAACAGGCTTTCTAGCAAGTAATGAGATCAACGTAAAAAGAAAGTTAAATATTGCTCCATTCCCCTGGCAGCATTATTTTAATCTTCCCAACATTATTAATGTCAAAATGCCTTGGAGTGAAATAACAGCAGTTTTTCTGGTGTCAAGAGGGGTTGTTTTCCTTTGCTTGCCTTGCCTAACAGTGGATTGAACAGAGGAATGGGGAATCATCAAGGACAAATCCTGGTAAGTGGGGACTGCTTGGAGTCCAGAGGCAGAACAAGCAGCTCAGAGCAAGGACAGGGCTCAAAGAGAAGCTCTGCAAGGTGGGTGCTGTGATGGGCATGGTTTGGCTCTGTCCCCTGCAGGAGCTCCTGTCCTCGAGGGAAAGAGCTCAGGGTTAGGTCTGTAAAGTCCAGCCAAAGCACTTTTCAGGGTAAGGCTCATGGTTAGGGTTGTAAAGTCCAGCCAAAATACTTTTCAAGGTTAGATTCAGGGTTAGGGTTGTAAAGTCCAGCCCAAGCTCTTTTCAGGGTAAGGCTCAGAACAGGGCAATGGGTGGTGCTGCCCAGCAAGGACAGACACACCACCAGAGTGCCATCTCTCTGAGTTGTGCAGGTGGGGGAAAGAAAACAAAATCCTAGATCTATTTATGCATGAGATCTGTCTGTGGCAGCAGATATTTTCAAGTCCATCCCTGCCTGATTGGAAGGGGATAAATGACTGTGTGTCTTGCACCTCCCCAGGCAGCTGTTCAGCAGGCTGCCAACGCAGCCTGGAACAAGATTTCCCTCATCTCCCCAGTTCAGGTTGTCCCAGAGAGTGTAAAAATTAAATATTAATTGAACCAGAGACCTGTGTGAGAGAGAGAAAGGATAAGAAATTCTCTCTGGAACAGCCTCACAGGGAAAGGGGGATGAAGGGGCTGTTCTGCCCTGCCTGCAGGACCAGACCTGGGTCTGCATCCCTCCTGCAGGTGAGCACTCCAGCAGTGATGCACTCAGGTGCCCCTGCAAAAATATCCCTGGCAGGGCAAACAGAGCAAAATCTTTGCCACCCAGCAGCAGGAGGAAATGCTGAAATGGTTGTGCCTGGGGGAAATGCTCAGAGGCAGGAGGATGTCTGTCAGCACAGCTCCTGGTTTGCAGAGAGAGGTTACAGTGCCTGCACTCTGCAGGAATACTCTGCTCCCAGCCAGGGATAGATATCTGCAGTGGAGTGCCCTCCATGGTGAAATATTGCAGCTGTGCTACTGCCAGATACTTGTGCAAAAGTTTTTAGAACTGGAAGTTCAGAAAAGAGGGGGGGAAAACAGCTTGGTCTGACGTCAAAGTAGGGTAAAAATATGAGCCAGGGGTGATGAGCACTGGGATGGGAAGTGTTTTTCCTCTAGAAGGCACTGTCAGGTTTGTGCAAGATTTGGAGCTCATGAAATTGTACACTCGTAACTCCAGGCAAGGAAATATTTTGGAGCTCGCAGAGCATCCAGGCAGCAAAATAAAGGCTTGGTTCTGGCAAGGCAGAGTCTGGATTCACTGCCACAGGTAATGGAGCCACTAACACATGCCAGTCACTTGGGGAAAAAGACAAGCAAGGCAAACAGCTCCTATTTATAGTTCACAGTTTAGTTAGCAGCTAGTTCACACTGCTGCATAGCCAGTGCAGCATTAAACACAACCCGGTGGGCTGCAGGTTTGTCTCTGGGGAACAGAGCCAGATTTCTGTACTATCAGGAGTAAAGGCACACCATGCTGTACCTTCCAGGGTGAGGCAGGAAGGGTGACATGGGGACAGTCTCAATTTAATGAACATTACTTTCATCTGGATTGTAGGAACAATGATACAGAGAGGCATCAGCATTTATTAGTTGTATAGCAAAGCCTTATTATATGTCAGGGACTTATCTGAGTTTCAGGTAATGAGAGCTGGGAGTAACTTGATATCAGTATTGTTGCATTTAATATGTGTATTTTGACTGTAAAAGAGCAAGCACCAGCACTGCCAGTAGTGTGAAACCTCACAGGCTCATAACTACAAGGCTGCTGCCATTACCTAGCACTAACAACAGAAAGCAAATTAAGTGCACAGAAGTTAAAAATGAAAGAAGAAAGTTTATTTCATTTTTGCAGAGTATGGAGTTACAGCCGAAGGAATTTAAGGGATGTTTGGTTGCACCAACTGTTATTTATGACGACTGTGAATGAATGAAATATCCTCTGCATTAATCCCTTCTGAAAATACAAAGCTTTCCTATGCCTTATATCTTTTCAAACTTTTAATGCAAAGCAGATCCTTAGAAAAATACATAGACAAACATAAATATGAGGTGGGGTTTTTTTTCTTTGATGCATCCATGCAGCATCAGTATCTATAAATTTACATTATAGCTCTACTGCCATCAAGTGATGAAAAGATATTTTAGAGAAGATATCAAAGAGAAAAAAAAAAGGAATTTGTGTATGTTACAGAGCTCTTACACAGAAATGAGACATATTTAACATTCACCCCTGCCTCTTCCCCATCCATGGTATCAAGGGTTACCCATAGGAAACCAAAAAACTTTGTGAACTGCAACCTGAGTAGAGGCAAGGAGCCTAATTAAAGTGCATGTCAAGACTTAATTATTGTTTGTGGGTAGCATAGGTGAAAAAAATCCACATGCATGTCCTCCCTTACCTCTTGAGTCGTGTAACATGGTGGGGAGCAATAAAAGCAGCTTCTGGGTGCTGCCAGCAGAGCTGTCACAGCTCAGCACCATCTCCCTGCCATTTCCATTTCTTTGGCTGCTCCTTAGTGCCTCCCAACTTGGAAATAATGTGTTTCAGCAGAGGAGAGGGGGCAAGCTGAAGAAATATCAGATGTGGCCTTTCAGCACTTCAAGGGAGCCTGAAGAAAGATGAGGACTGACTTTTAGTGGGGCATAGAGTGATAGGATGGGGGTTATGGTTTTAAATTAAAGACGATAGATTAAGACTACACATAAGGAAGAAGTTGTTGACAGTGAGGGTGGTAAAACACCTCAGGCTCAGAGCTGACATCTGCTGTGTCCATGGATGGGGTGTCCATCACCCCTCTGGATGCAGCTGAAGGTGTCCCTGCCCCCAGCAGGAGGTTGGACCAGATGGTCTTGGAAGGTCCCTTCCAACCCAAACCCCTCTGTGCTTCTGTGACTGGCTCAGAATAGGACATGTCTGGAGCACTTACAAAGCGAGGGGCAGTGGGATGGAAAGCACAAGCAGTCACATATGGAGGTGTTTTCTGGCATGCTGCTGCAGAATTTGGGGTTTTGCATTAAGGGACAGCAGCTGAGGAAAGCCAGCTCCCAAAGGTGAGTGACTGTGCTGCAGTCCCTTCCTTTGCACCTCAATCTCCACGGTGAGACAGGGATTCCCCAGCCTCCACAATGATTCTGGCACCAGTGACAGGGAAGGGAAATTGCTGACTCCTAACACAGCATCTCACTGCACACACATGGAAAAAACACAGTTTTTGTGGGGCACCAAAGGCATCTTTGCCTTCTCACAGAACCATTAAGGCTGGAAAAGACCTGTAAGACCATCAAGTCCAACCATTAACCCAGCACCACTCTGTTCACCACAAAACCATGACCCCAAGTGCCACATCCACACATTTGAAACATTTCCAGGGATGGTGATTCCACCACTTCCCCGGGCAGAAAGTCTCAGAGGTGTTTCTTTTATTCCTAAACCTGATTAACAGCAGATCTTCAGCCAATGTTTTGCCACACTTCCAGCTGTTGTACATCCAGAGAATCTGAACTGGAAGTACTCTGGGCTCATGTAAAGGAGTTCTGTTTCTGGAAACTGAAATATCTCAGCTCAATAAAAATAAAATACACATCAGAGACTTGAAGGTGAGAACCCCAAACCAGACTTGTTACAGACATAAACTCAGTCTTGAATAGGACTAAGATGTACTTCAAAAGTTTTTTCTGCTTGGCTGTGAAGGTATTGCATACTATTGAAAATGAGCTCACCACAGGTTACATTGTGTGAAAGATAAAGGGAGGCCATTCAAGAAGACAAAAATAAACCCTTGGGTTCAGGGCTCAGTTCCTAAGTGGTCAGGATTAGGTTATTTCTTTGTAAGACATTTTGAATTCCTATGGAATGAAAGACAAAATGCAGAAGCACAGAGCCTGGACAGTGAGTCAGACTGCATGGAAGAAATAAATCAGAAGAGGCTCTAATGGCTTGAGCCCTTTGGGGTACTAGTGGCAAAAACAGCATTTGCCATCCAGTAGAATCCAGTAGATTACTGAAGCCAAAGCAGATGTGACAAGAGCTGAGCTAACCATTTTGAGAGACATAAAGGGGAAAAAATGCCCTAATAAAGCAGAAGGACTAATAATGGACTCAGGATATTTGTTCCAATTGCCCAGAACTTTGTTTGGAGCACAGCATCATCCAAAGAGACATTTATGGACTTAGGCAGCTGAATATCAGGTCTGCCTGTCATGCCTCGATCAACATAAATGGAGAAGGGAAACAATGTGAACAAAGGATAAAAAAGAAGGATGGAGACAGCACAAAGCAGCAAACAGGACTGTTATTTCACACTTTTTCCTCCCATATTTTTTATTCATTTTCAGTGGGCTCCTGTTACAAGGCAAAAGTATATTTTATGAGCTAGGAGATGCTATATGCCTGAGTGAAGTTGCAAGGGGAAAAGTGTATTCAAACACTTGGACCCATAATTTATTGTTATATATGTATGCAAACACACAGTGATACTATAAACACACAAAAATCTGCATGTTTATTCGTACATGTATATATAAAAAAATCCAAGAAAAATTTGAAAGGGGATAAATACATATACACATATATCTCAATTTTAGATAATTTACTTTCAACAGTCAGTGATTTCCAAAAGGCCATTTCCATGCTAGCAATGTAGCCTTTTCTTTGGAGTGCAGCAAGTTAGACAGGAGAATAAAAGTTCAATTAAGAGGCTGCTTGCCTGTGACTGATAATGGTTTTGACATTTGCAGAGTCTCCCGACAACAACGCCAGAGCAAAGTGGGGAAAAGGAAATCAAAGAACAAGTTCTTTGCAGATGGAGATGAGAGGGCTCAAACATCTGAGGCTTTGCACTTGTGGCCTCAGAAACAACCTTTCCCACCACACAAGGCTCTGTCAAACATTTCAGCTTTTCAGGGAGAGGCGCTGAACTTTCTGAATAAATTCAGCAGCTTGGAGGGGGGCTGGCTGTAAGGTGTTAAAGAAAGAGAAATGTTGATTTTACTGAGTGTCCTGGTCACCACCACTGCCTCACACAGGGAGGGAGAGGAAGGAAATGACCAGCTCATCACCAACCTAAGCTTTGCTTTTGATCTTGTCAGTTAAAGTGGCATCTTTCTAATCTCGGATCCAGAAGGTGAATTCCCACAGGGCAAGCTGGGGTTCCCAGCACTCTGGGCATCAAAGCTGCCTCAACTCAAGCTCTTGACTGGGGCATCTGGGTCTGATGCCATCTGCTCTCCTCTTGAGAGTAAACACAGCTGCAGTTTCAGGAACAGTTAGGATTAAATAAAGTTCAGTGGCTCTGCCTGCCTGGGATAAAACCGGTGGTGCCTCTTTGAATCTGACTTCTGTAAATGCCTTTGCTGAAAATGTTCATATTTGCCAGAGACTGTCCAGACGTCAGCCACCAGCCTTTGAGAAAATCTGAAATTTTAGTGCCTCCTTTGCACATCTATACCAAGAGTTGATATGAAATGCATTTCAATTTGCACTAATTTTAGGGAGAGGAGAGTTAAGAAAGATTATTTGAAAACTCAGCTTAATGCATCAGAAGCAACCAGAATTAGAGCCCCTTCCTTATTCTGATTTCTGAGCCAACACCAGCCAATTGTTCCAGCTGATGGCTGAGGTAGGCACAGAGCAGCAGTGAGTGAATACTGTGTGGGAAGAGTGATCAAATGACCTCCTAAAGCACAGGAAAGTGTCCTAATGCATCATGTCAGGGCTCCAGCTGCTTTAACCTGACCACTGTAATAGGATCAGGCTGCTTTAGAGGTGAGTGCCACCACATACACTGGGAAATGTGCCATTCCCTGGGGATGCATCACCCTCCCTGGCAGCATTTAGAGGAGCAATCTCAGCCCATTGATGTCTCTCTCCATCCCCCTGGGCCCCTCGATGCCTCTGCTGCCTCTCTGCTCCCCAGAGCTGTGGGGTGCAGGAGCTCACCCCTTCCCACAGCAGCAGCTGAAGCAGAGACTCTGCCACGGCCAAGGCTCTCCCAAGCCATATTTCAGCAGGGTGAGCGTCCTCACATCCAGGCAGCAGGGTTTATTCCACCTCTGAAACTTTATGAGAGCTCCTGGCTTCTAACTGTGATGTTTCCCTGGAGTGTGATGTGGCTGGTAAGCAAGGAGAGGAGACCTGCTGCTGCAGCATGTCAGAGAGATTTACCATTAGCTCAAGAGCTCCAGGCCAGCGGGTTTGGATGTGAAGAGCCAGGCTTCCAGTCTCAGAGGCACAGGGCAGGGTTATTTTGCTGTTTATAGCTCATTAATTTATTACCCTAGGCCTGTATGGAGGGTACTTTTCCATGTCTGTCTTTCACATGACATTTTACAACTTGACACAACAGGGCAGTTTCAGATAGAGAAAGTGGAGCCATCAACTTTTCAGGTCCATTTTAGCCACTGGCTGGGTTTTTCATCAGCAAAACCTGAGTGTGTCTGTAGGAGCAGGCAGTGCATGCACCAACCACACATCAATGTGCTTCACCCCCTGTTCTCAATCCACAAGGAGCATCCAAATCTCTGCCCAGCACTCAGCTGCAATAATTCAGATTGCCAGCACAGAGGACAAAGGAGGGTTTTGAACAAAACCCCTGCTCCTTCAGCTGACAAAACCATGCTGTGCTGACCTCTCCTCTTTGCTTCCCAGCCTGTCATTCAAGGCTGTTTAAAAAACACTTGAAGAGCAAAAAGAGAGAGTGAAAACGGGAGTCCTTCAACATAAGATTGGTATTCCTCTGCTGTCATGAAAAAGATTTATTCAGGGATATTAACAAGAGTGTCTAGTAGGGTGAAGTGTTGCCTTTGTGGAGATGAGCTCTACTACCCGTTGAAAAAGGAAGGGAAAACACTTGAATTTTGGTGCTGGCTCTATCCATGCTTATAGCATCTTACTTTCTCTCTACGAGTTCTCAAAGCAAGGCTTTTCTGGGGCAGATAAAATACATAACATCCATAACACAGAGAGAGACATGAAGCAGTCAGACAAGATCAGTGCTGGAAAGAAAATGTGCTCAAACCAACACAGGCAGTCCAGATTCCTATACAAGCAGAAACACAACTGTAGTCTGTTCAAAACTTGCCCACAGACCTCCTCCTTTCAAAAGAAAACAAACTTACATACAACAAAACTAAACACAATAATTTGAGTAGAACCAAGGTGTTATATTTGAGAAAGTGCCTATATGTGCTTATGGCTTATTTTAATTTTTCTTTTCATGTGGATTTTTAGTTTGGTACCAGCACATCTTGGTCAACAGCAGGTGGAATTTCTATTTTAGCACCACTTTAGCTCATTAGAGAGAAGAGAGTCCAGCTTGAAGTTTTTCAGAACAATTCAAGAAGCAAATAGAGAGGAGAGCAGCTGAAGTGGATCAGGCTATGGGGCTCTTATTGTCTATGAATATAAACTACAAAGAGAATGACATTGAATACTGGTAAAGTCCCAGAGTTGTGCTTGTTAAATGTTCACAGATGTGCCATCTTTGTGCACATTTTTGCTCTGATCAGTTTAAAGTGACTCCTATAACACAGGCTATGAGGTTTTCCATGAGAGGCTGCAGGGATTCCTGTGCTGAGTTACTGTCCTGTTTCCACCCCTCCCACAGCCTGACCAGAGTGACAAGAACTCTATTCTTGACTCTCATATTGAAGTACTAAAAAGGATGTGAATTTCAAAAGGTTTCATATTCTTCTGGGAAGTGGATAAACAAACACACTGACTTGTTACAGCAAATACTTTGAACCTATTGGGATGTTCATCTTGCACAAGATATTGGCAAAACGACAAAGCAGGATGAGATCATTTTCTGAAGTTGTATCTGTCCTGGGGAATTAAAAGGAGAAAGAAGAAAGTTTCGTTTTCTTGAAGTTTATCATAGTACTAAAAATGAAATTTCATTGGCAATGCAAAGGTTTGCTTTGAGACAGCTGCAAGGAGACTGCAGCTAGCTCCAAAAGACTTCAGACAAATGTGTAGATTTTTTTTTAAATGAAAAATTTTTCACTCCTGTCAGAGAAATATCACTAGGCAAGAAATAATAGGGGCCAAGTCTTTGTCAGATTGCATCTTCTCACTAGTGCATCAATGTAGGACTGATTCTAGAAGAGAGAACACCTGGTGCTGCAAAACAAAGGAGGAAAAAAAGAAAATACCACATACTTGTGGATGCTGAAAAGCCTTAACTGGAAAGAAAGGTACACAGGAGTGTGTAGGCTTTGCCACGACTGATAGAAAGAGAGAAAAATTAAAAACAAAAAAACCCACAGAAATTCTGTTCAGATCCAATTTGCTGAGGTGGAAGGGGAAATCGTTGTTGAGGACACAGGGGTTTAATTCACACATCTGGTTTGAAATCCATTTGTGTATCTGGTAACCTCTCCTGCTCTCCCTGCTGCACTGCCTGAGTCCCTTTGCTGTGAAAACCACATCACACCAAGCTGGGAAAAACCTTACTGATTTCACCTGCAGCACACGTGGTTGGGAAGAAACAGCCCCTGGGCTCCACCACCAGCTGATGTAACCATGGACCAAACACCTGCTCTGCTTGGCTTCCCAACAACACACCCAAATTTCTACATTTCCTCTGGTCTTTCCTTTAGTTTCAGGACCCAGCTTGCACATTCTGTGGCCCTGGACATCTGCATCCTCCTTCCACACTCAAGTCCACTCCCTGGAAAGCCAGGATGAGTCCACAGAGCACAGCTTTGCATGAGGGGCAAGGCCAGGATAATCCAACAAAACACAGCATGTGGCACACTCAATAAAGCATCACTGTCATTTATGTGAGGTTAGAGAGATATTGACTTCTCCTATTACTCCTCTACAAATGTTTCATACAAACCCAGATGTAACCCTGTCCCAAAAATGAGGGATGGAGGGCAGGAAAAGAGAAGGTGGCTGTGTCACCCAGACCCAGCACAAACATTGTACCAGGCAGAGACAAGAGGGGCTATAATCACCTTGTTTGTCCCTCTTCATCTAAACTTTCTACTTTTTCAACTTGCCAAATCTTCTCAAACAAAATGAAAAGCAAAATTTCCCTGGAAGGGTCTTACAAAGCCAGTTAGTGATACTCTGCAGATTTCCTCCTGGGTTCATACCCATAGGCAGGAATGCTCAAGGAAAACCAAATCATAAATAGCAAATTCAGAAGAACAAATCTTGAAAGTCATTTTTGCAGTACATGTCTGTGCATGTCAGAGAACATTCTCACAGGAAACATCACTGAATCATTTTGCATGATGAGCAAAATATTTTTTTTTAAAAATCAAACAAGGAAAATCTGCTTACAAATACATGCATGAAACCTGAGATAAATTCCTGCAAATAAGTTTTCAAGGTTGGTTGAAGTTGCTAATGGATACATTTGTCCACCTCTTAAAACTTTTGCTCAGGCATCATTCATATTAGATGACCTCTTGCAGTGAGAACGCAGAAAACTCCTGAAATCCTTATCAAATCACTTTCATCCATCCCTGATATTAACCATTTGAAGCACTTCCACTTCCCTGCTGTGCCTCCTACCACCTTGGAGAAATTGTTTTGATGCTTCTTCCTTTTCCTCAGAAATTATTTCACAGCAAAGGAAATAAAAAATGACAACGAATCCCACAACTTAGTACCCACTGGAAGATGCTCTTCCAAGTGCAGTAACAACCTCACCCTTGGGCATTTCCTGTGAGACTGATGGCCAGCTGCCTCAACGCCCTGCAGTCTTGCTTCAAGCCATCAGCTCTCCCAGTCAATCAATCCTCAGGAAGAGAAGAAAAAAGAAAAAAATATCTCTGTGCCTTGGTTTAAATAAAAAAAAAGAGTGTTAAAAGAGTGTTAGTGTAACCCCTTATGGTGTGATATGGATAAAACTTATGGATCACTCTTCTGGCCTCTTCCTCATGTTCATCATGTTCAACATCCCTGGCCAGCCCAGCTCTCTCCCAGCACACTCTGGGTGGATGGTGGCCCTTCATTTGATCTTCCCCATGTCCCTCTCCACCTGTGGATGACCTAAGCAGTGCCAGCCATGAGGAACACATTTCTCCTGCTGGGTGCTGTGCAGGGCACAGCCCATCACAGCAAATCCATCTTTCTATAGATTGTGCTTCACCTGGCACCTCCCATCGCCCTCGGGTCACACAATCACAGAATAGTTTGGGTTGCACCTTAGAGATCCCCTATTTCCACCCCCTGCCATGGACAGGGACACCTTCCACCAGACCAGGACACTCCAAGCCCCATCCAACCCAGCTTTGAACATTCCCAGGGATGGGGCATCCACACTTCTCTGAACATCCTGTGCCAGGGCCTCAGCACCCTCACAGCTCCTCCCTAGTGGGGCTGCTCCTTGGGCACTCAGCTCCCAGCTGGTTTCTCCACCCCAAGAACAGGGTTTTGTGCTTTTTTTTTTTTTTCCCAAAACCTTACAGAGTTTAATTTAGCCCTTTCTTCAAATTAATCTGGGTCCCCTGGGCAGCCACTCTATCATTTGTCACATCAGACTCTCCCCCTAGTTTAGTGTCATCCACAAATTACTTGTTTTGGTAGCACAGCTCGAGTGAGGAGACCATTTAAATGCCACCCCTGGTGTGTTTGCTCGTGGTAGAGTTTGTGTAAATTAGAGTCCCCTGGGCTCCTCGCTGTGCTGCCTGCTGACCCCATCCTGCAGCTGCCCTAATAGATTCTCCCTGAGTATTTCAATGCTGCAATATAAAACCTCATTTCATAGTGATTCCTGCAATGAAAGTGCCTCAGCATCTGCAGTCTGAATCATCTGTGGGACTGAGCTTCCCTGCAAGCTCAGAGCCATAAAACATCCACTGCCCCAGCTGGGAGCAGCCACGGGCTTGTCCTGTGGAGAGGATTCTCCTGGGAAGATGAAGCAGCCCACTGACCTTTTAGAGCAGGAGTTTAATAAAAAGTTTAGCTTTTGGGCTCCTTTGCCTGTGAACAGCAAGAGTTTCCCCTGCTTTCTTTCTCCTTTGCAGAATGAGCTTTTTTTCCCATAAATATATGAGAACAATTCACCTGCCTTTTTCTTCCCCCTGCCAGGTCTCTTTGCCAATGAAATGCTCTCCCTCCCAGGCATAGATCACTGGCCTGACTAGACTGCTGTTATGTTAGAAACAGGAAAATTATAATGCTGCCCTTTACTTTCTCTCATTAATTCAGGTGCAACTTACTCCTCTCCTTCCCTTTCTGCCCCTTGAAATTCACCTGCAAGTACCTTAAAGGAAGAACTGTTCTAATCCATGTCCAGCAGAAAGGATGCTCTCTAAAAGCAACCAAACTACCAAAAATCAGAAATCATTTCAAAGAGCATCACTGTTTTTGGAGAGCTGCCAAAACCATGTGAATGATACATAAAAGACAAAATATCTGACAAAATCCTCCAGTGCTGCAACAAACAGTTCAAAGAAAAAGGCATCAATGTCCAATTACCTGCTCAGGGTGCTGGACTGCAGGGAAACATCAACTTTTGGGCAACCAAAGCTCCACACAGGTACTGATTGTGGTGGGCTTGCTGCAGTAAGAGGCAGCTTCACTTGCTGTATCTGCTCCCCGTGGTCACTTTGGGACCACTAACAGCACTTGAGAGACTGGGGTGGTGCCAGCTCTCAGAGCAAAGCAGGTAAAAGCTAATTTATCTCATCTTTACTAAAGCATCTCAAGTTCACACCATTCTCTACCTGGGGCACCATTTTGTTTCTGATCTGCCCTGAATTTTGTTGCCTGAAAGACAGGGGAAACATCTCCCTGCTTCAAACCAAGTTACAGATCAGAATTTTTTAACCACTGTTCTCAATCAGTGCTGTTTGCCTGGGGTACTTCCCTTCTCACTGCCCCCTCCTTACCCCACACTGAAAAAGCACTTCCAGACAGGCTCTTCTCTCATTTGTATCTCCCTACATGGAGCCAAGCATGGGCACAAAAGAAGAGCTGGATGAGCCCAAAGCAAACCCTCATTTGAGTATTTTACTGCAAATTCACATCTCATGGGAGCCTCCTTGTTCCCTACTTGCATACTGAGACAAATTGCATTTCTGGTGGACTTCTAATGTTATTCCTTCTCCTACTTCCTGCAAAATTTATATTCCAGAATTCAATAAATTATGGGTTTGCAAGCAATTATTAAAATCATCCATTTCTCTGCCCTTTTTGAGTTCAGCTTGACCATCACTTCCTGAACACAGCCTGAGTGACTCAGAGGGGGCAGTGATCTGAGCACTGCCCAGCCCTGAACTCCCTGCTGACATTTCTTAATGTCAGTAAATAACAGCAACTTTTGTTCATATTACTTTTCTTTCTAGGCAATTTACTGTCTTTATTCTTTTTGAGTCTCATCCTAGGCTGAGATTAAAAGCAGGGCCAGCTTAGGCAGGTGATTCTTTTTGTGTACATCTTTTTGCTGTGCTTGAAGTCAGACGTGTATAAAATTTGGTGATTTGGGGCCATTGGGCTCATTTTTTGACTTGCCCAGTTTCCCTCACCACAGATCTGACATGACTGCCACTCTCATTTTCACTTTATCTCTGATCATCAAACTTCTGTAAAGAAAGGTCAGTGACATTTCTCAGTGTTTCTAAATGATAACATCTCAGACCTGGTCAAGCTTGCATTAAAATGCTCTTTTAATGACAAATAGGCCATCTTCACCCTGTCTTTGAGTAAATCCAGGAGCACACATAAACTATTTCTATTGACAGCTATAAAAATGAGCAGAGGCCAAAATCTTTCACATATCTGCCTTTGTCCTCCCTCAGAATTACTGATTGAATGTCCCCTATTTTGAGTGAAAACTGAAATATGGATTTTCTTTTCATCATCACCACTTGCACAGCTGCATCAGTCATTAAGCTGTCCTAAAGATCTGTTACCCAGGAACTGCATGCCAGGTATATATCGTGTCCTGAGGTGAATTGTGGCAAGGCATAAATTGATCATGAGGTTCATGCCTTTGAAACCCAAGTGAAAGAACATCAATTGTCATCAACTGCAAGAATATAAATAGAAAAGATCAAATCAGTTCTGGCCTAAATGTGTTGTGCAATGGAAATATATTAAAAAAAAAAAAAGGCAAACAAACAACAAAAAAAAATCACAAGTTAGTTTGATCAGGGACAAAAAGTTATACTTTTTAATGTAGGACATAAAATTAATAGAAATTTCTTTACTCGACCTGTCCCTTCTCCATGTGTTTTGTACAACTGTGTGCCAGAACTGAAACTTCAGGCTCCTCCTCTATTGTCCCTGTTGAAAAGTCACTGCAGAACTACAACCTTTTGGAGCTTAACTTCCTTCAAATATCCAGGTGAAATGTAGCCACGATCCTTTTAAAGCTTTTTGCACTGCTGTCAGGTGTTTATTTAAAGCTTCTTCTGCCAAAGATTCTGACGGAGTTGCAGTCTCTCTTATATCATCATGTCGATATACTCTCATTCCCTTTAAATTGCAGTTTTCTAGGTTAAATAAGCAAAGCTATTACCTTTTTTTAAACTAAGGTATGTTCTCCATCACCTATTTCAATTTTAGTTAATCCTTGTTGAATATGTATGACTAGAACTATATGTTACCATTCTAAATTAGATTTTATAGCACCACATCATTTCTTGTTTCTGCTGGAAATTCCTTCTGTGAGATATGTTTTCATCCAATTTTCTCTTCTCACTGTTTTCTTGAAGGTTCATAACCATCAACAAATGCAACCAGGGCTTCTTTCTTCTCCATTGATGATTTCCAAACCAAATTACTTTTTTCCTCTGAAAAAATTGAAGTCTTCCTCACTATTGCAGCCACACTAGAAAATCTGTATCTGCCTGATGCCATTTTTTTTCCTTTTTAATATATAAATTTTGATATTTGGCAAGTGAATAATGCCAACTTTGTTAGAGTTACATTAGACCCACAAGTCCACATGTGAGTTTTGTCTGAATTCTGGAATAGAGAATAATTAGTCTCAGAATTTAATTATTGTAATCCTTTATGCCTGCACTTAAATCTCTGATTAATGTGCTATATAAAAAGAAATTAAGTACTAGGTTCATGTTAGTATAACTAACTGTAATTTTTATAACTGTAATTGGTTATAAACCTGGAAAACTCACACCATTTACACATGATGACACCTATAACGTGGGTACTGCAGTATGAAACTGAGAGCAGGGTACACTTGTCTAATTAATTACCTAAAACAGGCATCCAAGATGCTTTGGGGTATCTCAGGGAGCTCAGACCTGGCAGATGCCACGCTGGACCTACAGGACACCTTGGCTCTTCTGGAACAATTGCTGCAGGGCAAGTGGGGAACCCTAAAACTTGCATAATTGTTGGGCACCTGACTGAAACTCACCCTTAATCTACTGATTTTAGCTTGGAGAGGTGAAATGAAAATTGGAGCTGGTGAAAAGTCTGCATTAGATAAATTCAGCTTGGAAACAGAGCTGTTGTTTCCTGCAGAGACATTGACAGGGCAGGGTGGTGTCACCATGTCTGGGAAGGAGACCTTTGGAGGTGGCAGCCTTCAAAGTTAGCTCTGGGCAGCCTGACCTGTGCTAATTTCAGCACACTCAGGCTTTCCTGCTTTCTCAAGCCACCAAGGTGATCAGCAGAGCTCAAGCTCAGGGGTCACAGCTCACCCAAGAGCTTCAGCCAGGGGGAAAACTCTCCCCTCAATTGTACTACCCTGGGTTTTCAGAGCTGTTCTCTTGGAGTTTGGTTTTCTCTGGAGCACTGGGACAAAGGATTAGGACTTAGCTGGTCACACACAGCATTATGAGTTAGTTCCTTGCCATCACAGGAGCCTCAGGTAGTAAGTTTATGTCCATTTCTCCTATTTCCCAGAGGTTTGGCTGCCTGTGGGGATGAGTGCTTGAGTTCAAAGTCACCTGGGAGAATCTAAGAAGGGAGCAGTGAATTGCAATTCACAGCAAGACAAATTAAATGATCTAATCACCCCTTCTGGCCTCAAACCCTGTGAAATCATATGAAAATAATAGAAAAAGGACTTGCCTGTGTGACGGGGAACAAAAAGAAATGTTTCTTGTTCAGTTGCAGATAATGATTTTGACATCATCTCTGAACTCTTGGCTTTGCAGATGTCAGAAGCTTAACAGCTTGAGGAAGTTCTGATGTGTGATTCCAGCTTTTATCTGTGGAGGTGGGAGACAAGGAAGCACTAAGTGCAAAACTGCCAGAAAAGGGCTGCTTGAGTCAGCAACTTTCAGCTCTTCCACTGTGATTGTAAATTGATTTCAAGTCACAGCTTACCAGGGGGAAAGCCACATCATGTCCAAGACGCCACCTGACCCTGGACTCTGCAGGAACTTGGGAGGAATGCTGCCTCCAGGTTTTCTGGGGCTGGGGTATGCAATAGAGGAGAAAATAGTATAAGAAACCACTTGGTTTAATAACAACTGTGAAAAAAATGGGATTCTGAATTGCAGTGGCTATTACAAATCTGCTATCTCAACAGAACATGTCAAAATAAATGAAATGGTAACATAATTGTTCTAGATTTTCTATTCTTTCAATTAATTTTGCTTTCATGTTCACTGACGCTTTTGCCATGCTGTAGCATTGTGCTTTGAAATGTTCCTGCCCTGCTCCAGGAGATCTGCTGGGGTGAGGTCTCTAGCAAAGAAGTCAAAACTCTCTAAATTAATTGCTCCTTTCATCCCCTAATTAGAACCATGCTAATTTCCTTCAACATCATTAGTCTATAAAAAGCCACTCTGTCAGCTCCACGTTGTTGGTGTGGGAGATGGAAATCAAAAGAGGAGCAGTAAAGAGGACAATCACAGGCAGCAAAGAGACTCTTACTACTCTGCATCATTTTCTAGGATGTAAAGCAACAAGATTTTTCTGATAATTCCACAAATTCTTGTAAAATTTCCCCTTTCCTGGTGGGAGTCCAGACCAACACTTGGCAAACCCCAGTACTGGAAAGTTCTTCCTCTGCTGGGCTATGCCACTGAGTGCTGTAAGAAATTTCTGCCTAAAGAGAAATAAAATAATCAAAGCCACATGTAGGATATGACATTGAGTCTGAAGTAGTTAAGTTCTGGTTCCTCATACTAAAGCAAGAAGAGATTTAACTGTAGATTTTAAAACTCAGGTTCATTCCTGGGATGTCATTGTTAGGTTGGCCATGCATGTATTTTGCAATGTATGTTTGGTTCTGTTTGTTCTGAAATTGAAATGGTTATTGTAAGAAAATACCCCTCAACCCTTCCAACCTTCAAAGTTGGAATGTGGAAGGTCAAACACAGAAGAGAGTATTCAAATCAGGAAACAAAGATGCCTATTTAGAAATTAAGGACCAAACATGCTCTAAGGCAAATGACTTTTTGAGACAAAGTGCAATTTAGTCTTTACTTATTTTCTTATTTCTTTATAGTTGCCATGAGAATATTTTAATAACCTCTGTAGAGTTTAAAATGATGCAGGTAATTGCTTAAAGTAATTTTAGTGCTATTAAAGATAACAAACCTCTTGTGTGAAATACTTTGCTAAGCAACGATCAGCAGAAAAGGGGTAAAGATCTTTTTATTGCAAATTTGAGTTCTTTTTATAGGTGAGCTGAAGTGAGAATATAATTACATTATCTATAAAATAAAAGGTGTGCAGGTATTCAAACACCTTCCATCTCAATCGTGCGTTGACTCATGCAGAAAACACACCAGAATTTTAAGCAGATCCCTTTCCCCCATTCAGCAGCCTGTGTGTGATCTCTGAATCCAGCTCCAGTTTGCACTGATAATGTTTAAATTGCAACTTTATTCATCACGGCACATTCATAATACCTGAAACAGAATTCCTCCCAGATTACTTGGGAGACACTCAGAGGAACGAGTTGAGTATAAATCCTGCACACCCTGCTTTCATTTCTTTACCTGACCTTCCTGAATGTGGCTATAAAATCATTTCCTCATTTTTGGCTCTGCTTCATGAAAGATGTCTCAGAGAAGCTGGTCTAGGAGAAGTTTGGCATTTTGAAAAAACAAGTCACAAAAGCTAGAAGGACCCAGATGAGCCATAATAAAACTGGTTTCTCTAAGTTATTATGTCCTGCAAATGAGCTATAAGAATCCTTACAACCTGAATAAACAAACAGAACTTGCATTTTTTTATCTCTTTCAGGTTTAAGGGATGCAAGTGACACAAACAAAGCAGAATTTCACCAACTCTTAACCAGCTGACAGTCAGACAGGTTAGCCAGGCATTGAAGTTCTTCTGCTTTCCCACAAGAAATCCCAGTTTAAACAGATCCTGGATCTTTTGGGATGTTGGATTTAAACCTTGATGGGAACTGGAGGCTGCTGTTTTTTCCCCTGCCTTTATTGTGTTCTTCAGCTCTGGGATCTGTTGGTCCTAAATCATGAAGGGATCTTCAGTGCTAACCTGCTCCAAGGAATATGTGAAACAATCTGGGCAGCAGTTTCCAAAGTAGCTTGGAAAAGGGAAAGAAAACATTAAAATATCGATTTATCTAGAAAACACTTCACATTTCTGTAACTGTCAAAGCTCTGTTACCACCTGGGACATGCTTCAGGTGAGTATTGGCCCAGCCACTCTACAATAACTTAAGGAATGCTTCTTCCACCCTTTTTTATTGTGAGCCATTTCTCTTTCATAAAACAGACCAGAAGAGCATTTCAGAGCCTGCTGCTCACAACAGGAATTTACTTTTCCTTTTCCCTCCCCCTATTTATTTTTTCACCCCTCTGAGCAACGTTTCAAGTTGGAAACAGCTATCTTCCAAACCCCTTGAAAGGGGGGAAAAAATCTTTCTTTCCCATTCTCCTCAATGAGCAAGATTGATTTTTTAGCCATTAGCTTCTGTGAGCTGCATGTTAATAATGAGCCTCACAGTATAAGTAATAATGATGGATGCTTTCCACGTGCACATATGGGTAGCCAAACATTATTTATTTCCATAGGCTCCCTGCAATGGCTCCCACCCACAGGGATCTGCCCTTTGGGACATATCCATCCCTTCTGTGCCATCCTTTCACTGGAGCTCAAGGTATGGGGTGACCTCAGTTCACAGAATTAAAGCCTAATCACAATTATTTGGGGAATTTCCCTCCTTTTTTTACTTATTTTTTACATAGGAAGAACTGTATTCTTGTAGTTTTCCCTCCTGATCTGATCTCAAGCAACCAAAAGGGTAAAATTCCTTTTTGGTTGTTTTGGTTTGGTACTTTGGGTTTGTTATATTGTTATGGTTTTTTCTGCTGTAAAGCTTCATCCCTGAATATTTGCCACATGCAGATGTTCCTGACTAGGGCAAGCAGCCCCTAGGAAAGTGGCAGAGTCATTTGTATTAAGTAATGAGGGGAAAAAAATTATAATTGAAATTTTTCAAGATATTCCTTCATTCCTCTCTCCAGAAAAAAAAATATCAGCCCTGAAGAAGAACTGAATAATATGTGCAAGTAATGACTCAACAGTTCTTAATTTTACAGATTGGTATTTCTGCCAAAGTAAGGAGTCAGTGAAGAATTGCTGGGTGCTCTTCCTCTTCTCCTTCACGTCTAAATCAGTAAATGTGCACTGGTGGATCAGTCTGAGCATCCTCCTAACTCACTGCTCAGTCTCATTGGAGAATTAGCAAGGCTGAGCTGCACAGCATTACCCTGGACAGCAAAGGGTGGGGAGGGATCTGACCAAACACTGGTGCACAGCTCCAGAATCAGATGTGCTTTCCCAAAGAGCAGCTTCTCTCAGAAAGATTTAAGTTGCTCCTGTCACAAGTGTTTCCCAGGGAGAGATCTGAGGCATAAGTCTCCAGAAATAAGGCAAAGGACTTGTTAGAAAAATTTGATCCTGAGCACTGAAGCAACGATGTCAGTGACACCAAAGACTATTGGGAATGTGCCTTTACCTTCTGCCTGTGTTCTTGGAGAGATTGAAAAGGCTCTTCAGCCCCCAAAAGCTATGTTTTAATGAAGTATAAGTTAAAATAGTTAACTTTTCTAATAGAGAAAGCCCGAAGAGAGTAGATTAATCAGCACTGAAATGAATTAAGCAGTGCAATACTTCCTCCCTGCTCACCATGCCCCTGCCCAGCAGGTCCCTGCTGGGAGAGCTGAGGCTGCAGTGGAGGACAAAACTCTGGCTGAGGTCTGAATAATGGGATGGATGTGGAAAAATGCAAGGTGTGACACAAGGAAGTGCTGAATGTATTAAACAACAATGTGAGAAGCCAATAAATCTACAGCTAGTGCTGTGAGGAGTGGCCAGATTGGCTGGGTACCTGGATGGGAACACCAGGGACCTTTTGGGGATCCAAGTGTGGCAAGGCCAGCAGTAGCACCTGGGGAACTAAATCAGCAGTGCTGCAAAAAAATGAGATTGCAAATGTCAGAAATAGTAAATAACCTGTCTTAGGTTGCAATACAGGATGTGACCAGCAGCATGTATTCTGTCACCATCTGTTGAAAGCAGCTGGGGCAGTGTTCTTTATCTTTCCCACAACCCATCCTTCCTGCAGGAAATATCTCCTGTTAATGGCCATGGAGTCCCAGGGCATGGCTGATAAAATTCCATCATCCCATTGGGAGATGCTCCACCCAGGGGGAGGAGCCAAGCCTTTCCTACCCAGATAAAATCTGAGATTTGGGACATCAGACCAGCCTTTTTCCACTGAATCCCAGAGGAAAACCAAACCCTTCCACATTGTCACTGAGGAGGAAAACTGCACCTCTCTACAGGAGCACTGCTCCAACAGAACCACATCTGTCACTGCAGGAGGATGCAGCCACCACTCAATGGGACTGCTCCCAACACCCTGACTGACTGATGGAATGTCAGGCTGTATTCTGACTCTGTCAGTGTTTTTGGGTTTGTTCTTTGTAATACTGTATTTCTATTTTAATTTTCCTAGTAAAGAACTCTTATTCCTATTCCCATATCTCTGCCTGAGAGCCCCTTAATCTCAAAATTATAATAATTTGGAGTTACATTCTCCATTTTAAAAAAAAAGAGGCTCCTGCCTTTCTTGGCAGACACCTGCCTTTCAAACCAAGAAATAACTATATCAGAAACAGCAAGTTTGGGGATGGACACAGCAAAATTGTGACCACTGGAAAAAAAAAAAAAGTGAGGAGGTGTGGGTTGGTTACTTGGGAAGGAATGAGGGTGAAAAGGAGGAAAGTGGGGGATCCATTATATCCACACCTTTATTCCATAATCAGGACGTATTTATATATAATATAAATATATATATATATATATAATTGGGGTATATAAGGGAACATAGTGGAGGAACATAGGGATGCTCCCACCTAATACAAACACCCCTTCACAACCTTGTAACAGGCAAGAGAAAGCAAGGATTGCTTTGCATATCTTTGTCAGATGAAAATTTCTACAAAATTGAAATATTCTGACCACTTTTATTTTTCCACCTGTCTACCCATGCTCAGACTATGCACTGTCCTCTTCCCAAAAAGGATATGTTTGAAACCTGCTGCCAAACTCAGTGGAAGCCTGGTTTTTAGAGTGGGGGTGATGGTATTTGTGAGGCTGTAGCCACAAGAGGAAGATCTTTTGGACAAAGTCAAGGCAGCAGCTGTGGATTTGGAGATCACCAGGATGTCCCACTCTGAACACCAGGCCCACTCTCACCCCCCACCAAAACAAGATTCTCAGTCTTGCTAAATCATGTGTAGGAAGAGACTTCTCTTCTCCTGGTTCATTTTGGAGTGGAATTTTCTTCACTGCAGTGCAGGTACAATATTCCAATATTCCAATATTCCCTCCTTCTTTTGGCCCTGATACACTCCCTGCTTCCTAGTGACTGACACAACCTCAAGTACAGCAAAAACAGCAGCACTTCCAGCTTTTTGCCAACTATAATTTACTGTACAAAGAAACAACTCCATGGCCATTTTTACTCTATAAGGTGACTTTGCCTGGGGAAAAATGTCAGTATAGGACAGAGAACCCATCCTACCCAAACATGTCATGTTTTAAAGTTTGTATTTTGTGTGTCTGGCTTTTTGTCGTTTTATTTTTCCCTGTTATTTTTCTTTCTAATTTTCAAATGAAGAAGAATAACCAAGTTACTAAACAGTGGGTAATAATTCTCATTTTATATCCCCATCAAAGTGCTGGTAATTGTCCCCTCCTTCCTCTGAAAATAAGACACAGAAACAATAAGGTCTGGAGGTAAGATTGTAAGTACCAATAATTATTTTTTCTGTCCACTGAGATTGGACCTGACAGTCACCACTGACTTATGTGCCACTTGAGCAGGCATTTTGGTGTCACTTGCAGGGACGTGTGGTTTAATGAGGCTTTTATGAACAATTACACAATGGTGTAATTTACAGCATTAATCTGCAGTGTGCAGCAGGACACACACAGCAGAGAGGCACAGGAAAACAGGGGGAAATCAGGAAAACACAGCACTGCCCAGCCAGGCTCCCTAAAAACCAGCAGCTGAGGGGCTGGGAAGGGAAACCACATGAGATCCCCTCTGAAAGCTGAGGAAGGCTGTCCTCACCTTAGAAGCTCATTCTAATGCTGAGAGCCAAATTAACACTGGCCACTTTACCTTTGGAAGGCAGAACTTGAGCATTTATGAAGCCACAGTAAGTTTATTGACATTTAAGTTCTTCAAGTCACTCTCCATTAAATCTTTCCACCAAAAGCCATAATGATGATGGCTGTCATTATTATTATTATTATTTGTCATCACAGTAGCAGCATTTTGTGAGCAGCCAGGGGCTCAGTTGTATTGCAAAGTTTAGCCCTAACTTGTATTGATCCAGTTCTCAAACCAAAAGCCATTTCTGAGATTTTTAGGCTTTTACTTTGTATGGATCAAAGAACTGTGGGCTGCACTAGAGTCACCCCTCTGCAGGGAAGTTGTGATGGCTGATTTAAACCAACAGCTTATGGACTGAGACATCTTCCAGAGCTTGTGCTGTCAATCAGGTCAGAGACTCCTTTTCTCTCAAGAAACTCCACCTGAAGAGCCCCCAAAGCCAATAAAAGTCTCACAGTGACTCCCAGTGCCATGAACCAGATCCAGGCTCCAGGATATGAAGAAGAGGAAAAACTCAGCTGACCTGAAATCTGACGCCCCCCCATCCCCTGTCACCCACCAGGGCTCAGGTGGCACAGCCACACCACAACTGTGGGGTCAAACTCCCTCTGCCAGGGGCTTGGGAACAAAAGCCAATGCAAGTTTCAACCCCTGAGGCTTAAAAGAAAATAACCACAAAACAGTATACTACTTCTGGACCAAAACTCTTATTAGGCTCTCATGCATAGGCAGATATCACTGGTACCTGTTGTCTTTTTTAATGAAAAATTGGCCAGTTTTCTATGGTTAAAAAAAAAAGAGATGAAAGGTATGGTTTTGTCCAGAAAATCTCTCTAAAAGGAGGAAGCCAACAAGCAACTGCAGATGGATACCAAGGTCAGGGAGATCATTATGGGATCAGACTGCTCTTGGACATTTCCCATTGCTTTTCAGCCTGACAGGTGTTTATGGACACCATTTCCAGCCTCTTCATTTTTCCACTTCACTACAAACAGAAAGTGAGTACCACACTCAGTCTTCTGAACCCCTCTTCCTTCTCTGGCCCAAACTGCTGCCCAGTCGTGTCTTGTTGCTTTGTATTAAATTTCACCCCATTTCTGCTGCACAGGATTTGGTGGGAGCCCCTTCAGAAGAGGCTGAAGTGTTGTCTCCATGTTATTGCTGTTTTATACATATCCATTTTAGCACTTACTGAATTTCAATTATGTTCTCCTTTCACAAATGAGGAAAGTGGCTCAGAGCTGTGAAACTGCCCGAGGCTATAATGGGACACTACAAGATCTGAGTTTCTTTGTTTCTAGTCCCATACTCAATAGCAGTTCACCAAAAAAAAGTTATTGAGCACCTAGCACCTCTCTCCCCAGCACCAAAAAGAGATGTTGATGTTGTCACCAATATATTCTTACAGTGCAGCCCTTTTTGCTGCAAGTGGGCCAATGCAAAAGGAATGCCCTCCAGTCCAGTTGCTTTGAAAGCTGTGGCATAAACTATAAGTAAGTGATCACAAAAAATTAATTAAATCCCCTTGGCACACACTGAAAAAATAATCAGTTTTCTTTTTGTACCAGACTTGACGGGTTTATAATAAGAAATGTTTCATTAAAGCAGTGAAGCTCATTGTCTGCAAATGTAAAGTAAAATAAATGAGAATTAAAACTAAATCTTTATTAAGTTTTGATGAAGATTCTGTCCTTGAGCTGTAAATCCAGGGCACTCCTCTCCTAGAAAACCACTAGGAATGATGTATATGATGTGCCACGGATGGAATATTTTCCTAGATAATGAGATCACTGAAAACTCTGGGTGAGAGTTGGAGCTGAATTTGTTCTACCTCTTCCCAAATTGCCAAGTTCAGGAGCCCATGGATGACCTTGCATGTGCAAGGATGAAACCCAATTTCCTCATGGCCAGCAAAGTAGACAGGCCCTTCCACAATGAACTTCATTTGTTCAGGAAACCTGAGATGGAGGCACAGCTGCTGGACAGAGCTGAAGTCAGCTGAGCTGTACCCCACCCCAAAATCCACCTGTCAGCCCTTTGGAAAGACCTCTCTTAGCTCAAGGTGGACACCTGTGTATTTCCAGGCACAGTTAAAGATATAGTAAAGCCATTTTAGAAAGATATTAAATTATTCTATATCTAGAAGAGGGTGAGGCTGAAATGGAAAACGTGGTGGAAAACTGTGAGAGAATGAGATGTGCATGAAAAATGATTCTTCTGAAATGAGGCTTCCCCTGCCTGGCAAAAAGAGCTGAAGGGGCCTAATTCCTCTTGGTTCATAACAAGAGACAGAGAAAAGTACCCTGAAGCTGAAGGAAAACACTGACAAAAAGAAAAATTGCTGGGAAATTGGTCATTAATATATTTAAACTGGCAATTAGAAGCAACTGCCACTAAGTCAAGTCCCAGCTGGAGATTAAAGAAGAGAGAAAAAAAAAAACCTCTTAAAGACAGAGCTCTCTGAGAGGAGGGTATGAGGTGCTGGTTTTTATTACAGACAATTTAACACATGAGACCAATCCCAACCTCATTCTGCTGGGTTCTCCAACACTGTCAATGCTGTCATCACAGCAACTGAAGATTGAGGGCACTCAGCACCAGCCAGTCCCAGATTCGAGGGCAGCAGAGAGCTCCAAGCTCAAATTTGCTTTTCTCAGTTGCTGAAAGTATTGGCTCAACAGAATCTGAGAAGAGCCAGCTGGACAGGGCATCCCCTGGCCCTGTTCTTTTCCTTCAGAAATAATTTCTCAGAAAACATGTTTCCATTTTACAGTGGAGTCCCAGGAAAGTCCTGAATCTCCTGTTTTACTTTTCTCACCTGCCCATGCAAACAAAATTTTAGCTGCTGATAACTCGGGCTGCAGTGGCTCCCTTTGGAAGGATTACAATGACAGCAGAAGAGGCTGATGAAAACTGTGACAATTCCCTCTTCCCCCAGCTGATTTGGAGCAGCAAACGTTAATGTTAAAATGTACAAATGGCTCTGCATGCAATTTTAATATGATTATCATATGAGAAAAAGAAAGACCATCTGTGGAAGTAGGAGATCTTAATGGGAGATTTAATTGGCTTCATTTATCTAAGGGGAGATGCACGTGTTTCAGGACCTCCAAACCTGGCAGGTTGACACCTTTGCTGTGCTAGAATTAATGGTTTGCTTGATGGAGGGTGCAGTACACCTGAGGGATTGTAGCTGTCATATCCCCCTCTGAACAGGGAACAGCAAAGTTATAAATCACCTTTATCACCAAGATGATGATTAAGGACAGAAAGTTGCGTTTTAGCACAAGAAATGGATGAATGGCTGTTGCAAGACCCAAAGGCCTCAGACCATAGAACAAATAACTGTGATTAAGCAGATCAAAAGTCTTTAAATTATCCAGGGCCATAAGGACCAAATTAAACCCCAAACCATTTAGGAAATGGGCTTCATAACATTTCTTGTTATGAGCATCTTGGCGGGTGTTCAAGAACCTCATTAAGAAATGGGAGAGACAAATCCACTTTATTAAGACAAAAAGATCAAGTTATTTTGCATTTCTGTGTCAGGGAGGAAGTCAGCAGCAGGGACAACCACGGTTCTGACTGAGCACAGCCCATCCAGGCACAGGTGCTTGCCCAGAAGGGGCCCCAGTGTTTGTACATCCCATCTTCCACATCCACCTTAACATCACTTAACTTCTTTTGACTTCCTTTTCCTTTTGACTTCCTTTTCCTTTTGCTTTCCTTTTCCTTTTGACTTCCTTTCCATCATCACTGCCAGCAGAAATTGGCAAGGGTTTTCTAATTTGTGTTGCAAAATGCCATTTTGTCCATATTCAAGCCTATGTAAGGGGGATAGAGGTAATTCCTAAGATCTTCTCTTTTTTCTGAAATTTTTAAATTAGCTTTCAAATCTTCCAGAGGAAACCAGAAGAGTCAAGAACAGCTTGTTCATTGACCTAGTTCATACAAAAGGAGATGTAAGAAAGACCATCCTGCCTAGGGATGTCTCCCAGTGGGGTATTTATTGTGATGCATCAATGAAAGAGAGAAAGCAGGTGATGACAGTCCTCCCCAGCATCCCTAAAAAATCCTCTGTGCTCTTGCCTACACTCCATTTAGTGTTTGTCATACAAGGACTTCCTTGCAAAAAAAAAAAAAGGCAAAAGTAAAACTCTTACATATAAGTATATCTGTAAATATTAATGTGCAAATATACATGTATTATCTCAAAGAACACAGCTGTTCTCTAGCAGCTTTCCTCAGCACCAGTTACCAAATTTCCTTCTCTAAAGTTACAAGAAAGGCAGAGAAATTTTGCAGTCAGTGACCCTGTTTGGAGCTCTCCTTTCCAGAGGCATTGAGATGACAAGGTGAGATGTTCTTCACTGGGACTGCTGCAATTTATCCTGAGCCTTGAGAGGGGTAGAGGTGAAACCAACACAACGAGGCTTATACACCACTTTAATCCTTCAACTACTCTTGGAAAAGCAGGAGCAGCTTGGGAAGGCACAGATTTGTTCTTCAGAGGCAGAGCAAGTCATGTCAGTGCAGACGGAAGGAGGGAAGAGAGGGTGGCACATTGATAGTCCTCACAGCATTTAACCCAGACTACACCCAGACAGGTGTTTTCTAAACCCCCACAGGGCAGGACTCTTTAAAGCTGCTTTTACACTGGATTTTTTCATGTCCAGAGAAGGGAACAGAGCTTGTGAAGGGTTTGAAGAACAAGTCTGATGAGAAGAAGCTGAAGAAATTGGGGTTGCTTAGTCTGGAGGAAAAGAGACTGAAGGGGAACCAAATTGCTCTCTGCAAATCCTGACAGGAGGCTGCAGCCAGGTCAGTTTGTTTTCCCAGGTAACAAGGGACAGGATGAGAGGAAATGGCCCCAAGTTGATCCAGAAGAGGTTTAGATGGGATATAAGAAAAGTTTCTTCACTGAAAGGGCTGTCAGACACTGGGACAGACTGCCCAGGGCAGAGGTTGGAATCACCATCCCTGGAGGTGTTCAGAAGATGTTTAGCTATGGCATTTGGGGACATGGTTTGGTGGTGCTGGGTTAGTGATTGGACTCAATATTAGAGGTCGTTTCCAGCTTTAATGATCCCGTGATTTTGTGTGAGCTCTGCAGCCCTGGTGACCCAGGCTGAGTGACCTTGGTGACCTCGGAGGGGGCTGTGACACCCCTGAAGGTAAATTGTGTGAGAGGAGCACAGGGCACCTTCCAGCCTCTCCCAGGGTGAAGGAGACACAGCTGAGATCCAATCCTCCAAAACCTCTGCCAGGACACCTGGAAATCAAACTTCAAATCCAACATCAGACCTTGATGCAGAGCAGAAGTTTGAAGCATTTAACCACAGACAAACCTCCTGCACCAAAATAAATATCACTTTTATTTCATCTATTCACTTAAATATCACTTTTAAATCATCTTTAAACAATGCAGCAGCCAAGGCTGGCACACAGCAGCCCTTCCACAGGACTGCAGCACAGAGGGGCCATCCTGCTCTCACTTTAAATTCTTCCTAATAATCTGCTTTTCTGAAAAAACACTGAAATAACCTCTGGTATCCAGATGGAAATTTTTCTGTGTAATACACTACCCTCTGCTGCTCACACGGAATAATTACAATGCAGCATCGAAATTCCTGTGCTCTGAGCTCTGTAGGGGAGAGCTGGTGTTGGTAATCCTGACATTAATCCTAAGCTCACAAAGGCTGTGAGTTATTAATTGCTACAACCAAAAGGAAGTAGTGGCTTTTCTGCTGGTGATAAGTGGATTTATTTAGAAGGCATATCTGGATTCTATCTGAACTTTCAGGGTTTTTTCCTTAAATCTACACTGAACCAGAATTTGTTCTGTGCAGAAATTAAGGCCAAAGACTTTCTGCAGCAGATTGTACTGGGAGGTTCAAGAAGCCACAAACATCAATAGGTGCAAAATGTGTTTCCAAGGTGGATGATCTGTCAATCCAGTCCTTCACATTCAGCACAGCACATGAAGCTCATCACATCAACTATCAAAACACAGCTTTATTTCAGAAAATAATAAAGTGATGATAATTTAAGGACAGCTGGAAATTGGCAGTTTTGGATCACACCCTCATATATTTATTTGATTTAATTTGTCCACAGAGAGGCACACAGATTCATCTATCCCAGGTCCCTTCCTTCTTGCTCTCAGTGCCTGGCACAGGTTGGAAGCTCTGCTGCCTGCACCCTCACATGAACCAAAGAAAAGAGAAATGTGGGATCACTGCTCCTTCTCAGGGAGGAAGGAGAGCTCACTCCCACATCTCCTCTGTGTGAGGACTGCAGAGCATTCCACCTCAGCCCCCTCTCACTTAAAAATCACCCAGTCAGAGCAGCTGCATGTAAATGGGTATTTCTGTGGAAGTTACTGCAGGAATTGCTTCTCCATTTTTGCAGCCTAAACCAAATGGCACCAAACTCTCCTGCCTCTCAAGAGTCATCCACAGGCTTTTGACAGGGACAGGAGGAGTAAAAAATGAACCCCAAGGCTGAGCCTAGTCTACCTGCAAGGCTTGGACTGACAATACAGAGCATGAAATCAGTGTATCAATATCCCTCTATCTATCAATATCTATCAGAGTCCCTCTGCAGTCATTGCTCCCAACTACTCTGGAAGGAGCATACACAGAGACCAAGGCAACCTGCTTGGTTCAGAACCTTGAGCAACTCTTTAGAAAATGTTTCTGGTTTTCAGACCCATAGAACCTCAATGACTTCCTTATTGTTTTACCTCCTACCTCTGATCCAGAATCTATTCCCAGTGAATAAAATGAAGCATTTTACTGACATCTCTTTACTGGAAGGAGAAAGATAATTCTTGGTGGGCTGGACTCATATAACTCATGTTGAGCCATGCCAGAAGGTGAGATAAATACACCTCTCCTCCCCTAATGATGCTCAGAAGTTTCCCTAGAAGCTCAGATTCTGCAGAAGAAGGAGTTGAAGCAGGGAGGCTTTCAGCACACCTCACTGTTGCAGTCACCCTTAGACCCATTTCTGAAGATCTCTAGTGGCAAGTGATCAACTCAATGCTCTGGTCAGAGTCCCCTTGAAGGTTAATGAGCTTTAAATGCACAGGCAGTGGAAATTTATTCTGCTTGCACAGCCAGGATAATTCTTTGTTGATTCAGGACCATGTTCACAAGAATAAAAGCAAATGAACCCACTACACTTGAAGTGTAGAAGTTCTTCCTGCTCAGAAGAACTTGTGAAGATTTTTCTTCTAAATGTCTTGAATTGGCTATAATCAACTTTTATTCCATCTGACTCTTTCAACCTGATTCCTGCAGAACAGCCCAACACCTTGCACATAACAATGTGAACAGAAACAAACTCTAAAGGCTCTGGTGAGCTGAGTGTCTGGTATTTATTACTTGTGGGAATTGATTTCTTCTTAGCTCGATACTGACCATCTTGGGAGGATTTTTTTTGTTGCAAGAGGTAGGAAAAATTGCAGGTAGGTTTGTCATTGGTTCTAGTGCCATTCTTGTGCATAACTACCTCTTTGTCTCACAAGACACCATTGCCTAATGCATGCAAAAAAAAAGCAGGCAAAAATATTTCTTTTAATTGAGTGAGCAGGAAGAAGATGGTCTGACTCCTCAGCCCTCACATGGGAGGCGTGAGATATTTGCCATGACAAGGATCAAAAGCATTCAGCCTGCAACTGATATGGCTCATGGAAAGTCTTAAAATGCAACAGGACATGGTGCAAGGCCATGCTCTCTGGTGGATTGGATCCTCAGGCAGGGGAATTCTATGTGGATTTTCCCAGGAATACTCAAAGCCCTCATACTGCCTTTTTTTCTCCTATTCTGGAGACTAAGAATTAATTCTCATGTCTAACTAGACACTTCTTATGCCTTTTGGGTATTATTCCTACCAATTTTTGGTTTAAAATTTATTGGCAAGACATATGCAAACAGTCAGCAAGCTTTGCCTCCTTAGGAAGTCAGGCTAAATATTCAATTAACAAACCAAACAGCATGAAATTCTACCTTGAAACTTCAGTAACTTATTAGCTTTTCCTTTGCAGGTGCTGAAGACAATTAAATTCCCAACACTGAAGCCCTAGTCAGATACTGAAAAGCAGCCAAGTTCCTAAGGCTGGGGCACTGGAAATAATGTGTTTCCCTGCCACAACCAGAAGAAAGTTAGCAACCAATTTAAGTTTCAAGGCAAGCTGCTTTCATGTGCATTGTTCATTTATCTGTCTTGCTGGATAGGTTTTTGCCTCCTCTTAGTCCTTAGCTTGCACAAGGCTGCCAAGGAGGAGAATGATGTGATGTGGGGAGGAATTGGAAAGAGTCTCAGACAGCATAAAAGTGTTTGTTTTAGAGGCAGGGAGGCTGAATCAGGTCCATGCTGCCAGATCACAACAGTCAAACACACTCTAAGATGACTCTATAAACAAAGTCATCAGCCCATCTAATCCAGGGACAAGCCACAACATAAACCAGGCTGCTCAGGCTCACTGTTGATGCTGTATGGGCTGTGCCTTGTGGTTGCACTGCCTGAGAAGAAATTCAGATTTAACTGTGCCAGCTCTGCCATCCTTGGCCATCTGAGCCTCAGGTTCATGTGCTTGAAAATCCATCTGTAAAGGGGAAAAGAAGATGCCAGCTCTCAGCAGACCACCCTGCAAAGGGCCAAGGAATCAGCCTGCCATAATAATTGCCCTTCTAATAACCTCCTGTTTAAGGAAAAACTCAGGCTGTTGCAGCCATTTACCCTGGTGAGAATCCTGGAAGGTTGGCAACCCTTCCCACTCCCCATGAAACCCTTCAGCTCAGTCCCAGTGTGTGTTTACTCAAGTCCTTCTGTAAGTCCCTATAATTCAGGGGCTGCTGCTTCTCCTCACTGGTGGGCTGTGCCCCACTGCTGACTGATCCTGCTCCTCATCCATCTGTGCAGGCTTCAGCCACTTCAGCAAAGCTCTTTGGAACAAAGTCCACGTTAGAGTGATTAAAAAATAACCCATTAGTCATTTACTAATGATTCCAACTTCAGCTCCCAGAATATTTTTGGGTTTTTGACTAATGACTGAATTTCAGTTGGAGGATTAATTCTAGAGATGTATGTCCACTCACTTCCCCTTTCCTTCCAGAAGAGGTTTTGAATCCCCACAGATCTAAAAACATAGATGATGATTTCCTTCCCATCTTAGTAGAGAATGTCTCAGGGCTAAGGTATGAGAGCTGTCCAAAAGGTTAGAAGGAATCAGGTTGGAAACACCCAGGGGAGAAGACCCAGGCAGCTCAAGGCCAACAAATCTCTGCACAAAGGATGAGGACACTGCTCTCTGCTCTGTGGTGACAGTGACAGGACTGAGGGAATGGCCTGAGGTTGTGTCAGGGCAGGTTTAGGTTGGATATCAGGAAAAGGTTCTTCCCCCAGAGGGTGGCTGGCACTGAACAGGCTCCCCAGGGCAGTGGTCACAGCCCCAGCCTGACAGAGCTCCAGGAGTGTTGGGACAATGCTCTCAGCACAGGCTGGGACTCTTGGGGATGGGGCTGGGCAGGGGATGGCTGTGAACAGAGGGCTCAGGGGCACCAGGCACAGCCACCTGTGGAGGTTTCAGAAGCTCCAGAGCTCTCTGTTCCCCTGCCAAGGGCATGGGGTGCACAGGCAGAAACAGCAACACCTTGAGACCTCTGCTTTAGGACACAGAGCTCACTTGCTGGGCACACACTCTGTCATCAGGCCAAGGAACTGTTTGACTCTGAACAACTTGTGCAGATCAGTTTCTATCCATGGAAATTTGACACCTCAGGGTTTTTTTTGCTTTTGAGTTTTTGGGGGTGGTGATGTTTTGTTGAGCTTTTTTTTTCCCCCCCACAGAGAATTCTAGCTGGGATGGTATTTAAAAATTCACCATTATTTCCAGCTGTTCAATCTGTGAACATGTAATGGTGCTGCAATATTAGCATATGCCTATGTAACATTTCTAATTAATATTGAATGTTTGGGTGTTGTTTATTTACAACTCAGGAGCATGGTGACAGACCCATTTAACTGCAGAACCACCAGTCAGCAGGAATATTCTTCATAATTACAAGCCTTTTCCCAATCCAAACACCTGTTTCTCATCCTTTAATTTGTATCTGCATGCCAAACACTGTCATGTTGAAATTCAGAAGTACAGCACTAAACAACCACCTCCTCAATGGTCCTGTGGAAGCAGCTCCCAGTCTCAAAGGTCACCTTGGAGAAATAAAGAAAGGTCGTGTGTCACAGAAGGAGAAACAGGTGAGCTGCAAGATCTGGTGGCAGGGAAAGGTCACTGCAGGGAGAGTTTGAGGTTCCACAGAGTGGATTTCCACACTCTGTTATGACCCCTGTAGATCACAAAGCCATGTGCACACCACTGAGAGCAGCCTGCAGCTTTCCAAGGTGCCAAGGACAGCCAGCAGTTCACAGACCTTGATTCAGGTCCTGATGCTTTGTACAGCTCCAGCCAAACTGCATTTGGGAGAAAAAACTTCCCCTTGCTGCAGTACTGACTGCAGCATCCTTCTCCACATCAATTGACCTCATGATGTTCCTTCATCCCTCACTGCAGCACTCCTTCAGAAGGTGACATAAACTTCGAGGGACTTGCCATAATCGTGCCCCGAGGGAACAGGGTTGGTGATGCCTCCAAATACTCGTTCAAGCAGCAGCTGTGAGGTTATCACAGCTTCAGTGGGTACAAAGCTTTAGACACTGACTTCCTAGACCCACATGCATATTAGTTCCAGATTTTCTATGCATTAAGTTAGGGCATGAAAGTATTTAGATCTCAAAGCAGAATCACCACAGCCACTGAAAAGTACTTGATAAATAGCAGGGAATTTGCAAATTCTCTTGTAGCTGAAGTCTTGGGTAAGTCTAGAGGAGCTGTCTGGAATTTTCCACATATATTTAGAGGATATATTATCAAAGATTTGCCCTTTCATACAACAGCATTTGCCACCACTCCTCACTGTGCTCAGCAGCTACCACAGGAGCCACACTGCCCTAGTTCACATTCTGTCATCCATATTTCTATCATGCTGGAATCAGAGTTATTACAAACACAATGGGAATTCTCAGGGTGTAAAGGCTGTTTCTAACTCCTGTTTGCAAGATGAAGAGGCAAGACTCAGCAAACAAAGTTAAGGTGCAAAGGTCAAGTCATACACATTTCTTCCTGCACAGATTTGTACTGGAAATGAGGCATGTCCAGATAACAGAGCACCAATCTAGTAGAGCCAGTGAAGAAAAAAACTCAGTTTGGTTTTAGACCTCAGTGTGTGGACTTCTCCTCTACTCAGCTTGACTGTGTGGCATAAAAGCACCTTGAAGTGACAGGGGTAACAACATTTCTGCCAAGGGAAGCTGCTGTTTGTGAATTTTTTTTTCCTGACTCCTTCAGATTTTACAACATTTTTCAGAGCCTGGAAACAGCTGTAGTGCTGTTGTTAGCAGTAAGCAGCCAAAGAAAAGGAAGGAGAAAAAAATGGAGCCATTCTTCTAACCATACGTCTGTTCCCCAGGTCTGTCTAGAGAGTGCAATTACCAATAGATAATCACTCAATTTAGAAATGTTAGACCCTGTAGGCAGCTTTCATCACTGAACACAAGGGATGTGCAGTATTAAATAGTTACTCTGCCTCGAGAGATAATTCTCAGTAACACTTAGTGGGTCAGAAATCGTGGCTGCAATCAAATCCAGGCTTTACATCTTGGTCCAATAAAAATATATCAGGTGCAGTTTAGAAGAGGAAAAAGAAACTTGCATACAAGCAGACATAAACCAGGAATCCTCCCTTCACATCTCCCTGCCCTTTGTTTTTTTATGTTTGCTCTGCATTAGAGAAATGGGAGGCTGGGACCTTTTACTTCTTTGCCGTGTTCAATTTATTGCAAGGTGTGTTCTCCTCACAGCTCAACAAGCAGTGGAGAAGGGGAAAGAAGTCCAGCCTTCCCCCTTGGAGGCTTTCCCTGTCCAGAGAGGTGTCCTCCTTCTTCCCAGGTACCTCATTCCTGCTGATGCTTTAAGTTTTACCTCTTATATTTTTCAGATCCTGTACTGCATTAGTGTGTAACTCTGAATTTCATATAGAGTGTAGTAAGTTCTCATCACAGTTTGGTCAGACAAAACAATCCTTTCCCAGATGGGAACCGAGATCATCATCTCAGCCTCAGGCCCAAAAAGTATAAACAAAAGGGAACTGGGGGGAGCAAACTGAGGGAATGTGACTTTATTACCTGAAGCTGTAATTCGACAATTAATCCCTGATATGTAAATGGACCAAACTTATATCTGTCTGAAAATCTCGTGGCTGTGATCCATCTTGGGTGTAGCCTCTGCCAGGCTCCTGCACTGCCCAAGGTGTCCCCTTTGGAGGCCTTTCAATAAATACTTTATTTTCTGACTCTCTCTAGCCTCTGTCCTAGGTAATTTCTCCAGGCATCTCTGCCTCTTGGATGGAGTTGCTGCAGCTGGAATGGAGCTACAGGGACACTGCAGGGAGCCCTGGCAGCAGATGCAGAAGGGAGAAAAGGTCCAAGGCTGGCCCTGCAGCTGAGCCCAGAAAGCTCATGGCACAGGTGACTTTCCTGCTGAGACATTCCAGCTGGGGAGGTTCCAGTTCCCAGCCTGCTGAGACAGAGCAGAGCATGACCAAGAGCAAATCCTCTCCTTCTTGTCCCTTTGGTCCATGCTTTGTATCACAGGACTTTGGAGCAGGGCCAGCACCAGCACTGGGTGTCTGAGCCTTGGTCACTGCAAGAAGACCTTGCCATCAGTTTGTATCTTCAAGCCCCACTCAACACCAGCTCAGTAACCCTCTCCAGGTAACAGCCAGCAGGATGGATTTTTCCAAAGTGCTGAAAGACATTTCTGCAAGCCAATTTAATTTCCTGAGATAGAAAGACACATAACTGCAAGGAAGAGCAGTTTCCCTTGCCCCTATCCAGGCAGGGATTTATTTGTGTTCTGGGTAGATCTGTCACAGTGCTCCTGACTAATGCACAAAGCTCTTGATGCCCAGAGAGGGAGGCACCAGGCTACAAAACAAAAACCCCAAGTGTCAATTTTAACACCCCAGGTCCATCATAACTACTGCTTCTGAGAAGGAAAGGGTTCTGGCTGCAAGCAGCAAAAAGAAAACAAGGTCCTGCTCCCCAAAACCATATTAAATAATCCCCCCTCAGTCTCCCACCAAGAGCCCTGTGAAGTTCAGGTGAAAGCTCTTAGGCTCAGAAAGCACAGTTGGGTAAATTTTGGGAATACCAAGGACCTTTCCTGGGATAATCCCATCTTGATCTTACAGACATCCAATTGTTTTGGCCCAGGTAAATCCCACTGAAGCACTCACACTGGCATGCTGAGAGCTGCCCAATTTGAGCAGCATTTCCCAGCCCCACACTGCTCTCAGAGGTCCTGCAGCACCAGCACTGATCCAGCCAAGGCCAGAGCACTGCACTCACATTTCTCCTGCCCTGTGCCCTCCATCTCCTTCCAAAGGCCAAGCAGGTGATCCATTTCAACACTGATGTATTAAAATACCTCTAAAATTAGGGTGTTCCTGCCTGGAAGGGCTTTCCTTTGAGGAATTTTATCAGGAGTTTCATGAGAAGCAAGCTCAGGTGATCAGGATGGATGGAGATGTACAAACTACTTACAAATGTTATTTGGGCTCCTCTTGATGAGGCAGCAGGATAAAAAGCTTTGAGATATATTCATTGGTTAAAATGGGAAAAAGTTTTTATCTCAGGAACTATTTGACATCTACAATTCTTAGTTTGTTCACAAGACAACCACTTTCAACCTGACATAGTTAGAAATCAACGAGCAAGGTTGAAAATGACGTTGTAACTCAAGGTTTTCATGCCATAAATGCAACTGTAGTTATGCTAAATCCCTGGAATATGGTAGCCTGAATTTACTGCCGAGTCACAGCAGTTAATGCATGGATATTGCTCTGCCTGGTTTAGAGGTAAAAGGGTTTTTAAGAACAACACCCTGGAGCAGTTCCCCCACGGCTGTCATTCGTCTTCCATCCAGCCTGCCAGGCTTCTGAGTGTGTTGAAAGAGACTTTGATTTCAGCAATAAAAATAGGTAGCTCGAATTTTGCTTATTTTGTTGCTGTGTAAGCACAGCTCTCCTGAAATGATGTCGTGTGTTTCAAAGCTATCAGCTTGGCAAACCTGTCTTTAACTTCATGAAGGAAGTGGAACTGACTTGCTTGTTATAAAAAACAGCACTCACTTCATTTTTTACCCTTTTATTACTGTTGATACAAAATTCATTCATAATAATTAACATTAATATACATGCAACCAGTTTTGTAAGCACTTTATATCTACAGCTGCCCTGCCTCTTGTTCCTTGGTAAAAATACCTCCCACAGGTCCCTATGAATTTGGAAACCATCTATCATTTGTGTCACTAGGTTAAGAAACATGAGGAAAAGCAGAAAGTCAGACACCATCAACATCATGGGCCTTGAATGTGTTTCAAGTATGATATAAAACCCACCTCAAAGAGAGTGATAAATTGTTTTAATTTTTTTTTACTCAAACTTAATTGAAAAAAAAATAACTCTCTTTTCACAACTACCATCACTGTGGCTTTTGGAGGAGATTTTCCAGCTTGGTGTGCACATCAGTGAGGTTTGTATGCACCTGGATATTAAAAGAAAAAAGGGTTTATGCTGATCTGATGGTTTCCATTAAAGTCTTGATTTGGGTTTTTGTGAAGGTCTTGCCATGTTGATTTTTCCAGAATGGCTGAGAAAATTTCTCTCTGAAATTAACTGCATATGGAAGATTACATGGCTCCACTGCTGTGTGAAGTGAGGGTAACTGGATTATGCATCCGTTTGTTTCTGCTGGAAAACAGGTTTTTGTCAAAAGGAATTTACATTCTACAATGAAATCTTTTTTGGCTGTCGCCTTTAAATCCTTTTCCAGCAGGAAAATTTCAAATAAAGCAAATATTTTAATCTACTTTGCTTTTCAAAAGAACAGATTGCAAAGTGAAAGCAGAAGTGGAATGGAAACCAACTTTTTCAACATAAAAGCACAGGTACATGTTCTTTTACTTTATTTTCCTCAGAGGATTAGAAAATAAATAGATGTATAATAAAATGAATTAAAGCAACATCAGTAGGGTTCTCGACATGTTTCTTGAAAGAAAAATGAAATATTGTTCTGTGTAGAGCTGCATTTATAGATTTTTTTTTTCTTTTTTTTCTTTTTTTTTTTTTGTTATGGTCATTTATTTTGAGAGTGAGGGGGGTTATTTGTATGGTTATGGCTTCTTACCAGGATTATGTTTCCCCAATAGATGGTACTGCTCCATCATACAGGGCTCTGAATTATTTCAATAGGTTTGATCTAACTTTGAATTTCCCAGGAAGCGGCAGGGGAAGTGGGAATAGAAAAACTTCAGCTGACTTTTTTTTCCCCTTTCAGCCCTCAGTTCCTGCTCACACATGTTTATAGCCACTTCCAAGGATGATAACTTCTTTGAAAGGGTTGCAATTTGAGCATTTTTATACACCCCAGGTGTATTGCATCTATATAACTCTTATTACCATATAACTCTTTCTAACTATAAAACTCCTTTAGGGAACATAATGTTGTTTGCATTAACTCAGGAGCTCAGAGGCAGTCAGCAGGATCTGGGGCACCTCGTGCAGGGCACTGCACATGTCCACATCCTTTACCCCACAACAAAGCAGGCCCACGAGCCCTTTTTATTCCTCATAATGGCCAAATAGATTATAAAAACATTTCTCTGCACGAGTGGCTCTGGAGATAAGAAACGTTCATCAGGATTCAACGGGAGTGAATTTAATTTCAGCCAGAGCCATCTCTAACTTTGCTATTGTGCACCTGGTGCCTTCTCACGCTCAGCTTTGAGGGGAATAAAACAACAAAATTCCTGGCAATGGAAAAACCAATAGCAGGAGACAAGGGACCAAAATCTCCTTGTGCAGATGAATATTTATAGCTGCCACGTGAACATTTATTTTTCTCTGATTACACCAGAAGATGTGATAACAACACTGAAGGAAATTACTTTATGAATTTAATACTCATATATTTCCTGCAGTGATTTCATTCATCTAGGTTTGGTGGCATTTTATGTGGGTGGTAAGCTCTGTTCTCTCACTGTTCTTATTACAGCTAATAATCATCATCATTGTTATTGTAATTAATTGCCAATTTCCTCCTAAAAAATCTTCTGTGAAAACAGCTGGGGAAAGATACAATAACAATAGAAATATAGAGGCTTTTAGGAATTGCTTAAGCGGTCAAAGTGTCTAAGATCTCGTGCTAAGGACCTCCTACAGCTAAAATATCTCTGACACACTTAATGGCTTTCTGCTCAGCACCAAAGGGATGAGATTACACTCAAATTAGGAATTTGTGTCCTTCTTCCAAAGGGCACACAGCAAGAGAGCCTGTCTCAAGTGCCTTGAAAACCTCTCAAAGCTGCCCTGGTAGGGGAGAAAGGACTCGGCTGTGATGAAACAGAAGCTGATTTTGTGAGCACTGGACACAGATTTTGGTGGGTCTATCCCCTTACCAGACTGCTAAAGGTGAAGCAGCATGCAGAGCCTTCCATCTGGGGTACCAAAGATGAAGAGACACAAAGGCACAATTTAACAACCCAGATTGGTACCTTGGGCTATCTGGGATGCACTGGGACATGAGAGAACCCCCTGGAGTGTGCACAAACCACATAGGATCTCTGGAACTCCGTGTCCTTCTGTCTAATTTGGGCATTTGGGACAGCTAAGGCAGCACCTGGTCTCTCCTTTAAAGTCCCTGTGCCCTCCAGGGAGTTTTCTCTGATCAGAATCTCCTCAATCCATGCCACAGCCAGACCCATCTCTCTCCCATCTGGACAAAGTCAGTATCTGTAATCCCCATGCTCAGCACGAGCAAGAAACACAGCACAGGACATTAACCAGGGTCAAGCCATCTCCTATATTGATCCCTGTTGCTTTTATCACTAGATAAACAAAATAAGTGATGTCAACTAGAAATAATCCCTTTTAAAACGATATACTGAGAGATGTCTTTAAAGAGGTCTGGAGTCCACAGGCAGTCTCAAAATTTGGTAAAATCAGTAAGTTCTTCAGATGAGTCTCTTACTTAAAAAAGGCGATTGAGCCCCCTTCCCACCTACAGACACCATGGAACTTGGGTTGTGTTTAGCCTTGATCCATCCCATGATACAGCAGGAAATGCAGCACCACAGGGGAGCACATTCCTGGAGTAGGTGTCTCACTGCCAAGAAAAGAAAAAAGTCTTGAAAGGATGAGACACAAGGTCCCAATGAAGTGATTTTGAGTTTAGTACATGAAGAAGCAGCAGGAATGGGCTCTGATCATTGTCAGGCTGCCAGCAGGTCGGGCTGGACAACTCAAATTAGATATCAGAAAGGAGTCACAGACAGAGTCTGGGCACCCCAAAAGGCTGCACTGACCTCACCAGGAAACTGACAGGTGTCCTTATGTTTTCAGACACAAGAAAAGCACTGGTCACCACTTCAGCACTTTGGAGAGTTGTCCCTGCCTAGGACAGCTCCCACTGTGTCACAGCAGTGGGAATTTTGCACCACTTAATTAGTGGTTTGTCTCAGTCTCTTCTGCCTTCACTCAGGACCAGGATTAACAAATGGAAATGGATTTTCTCACGTTCAGTTTTGGTTGTTTATTAAATTTTATCAAAAGTACAGAGTGCCCAGAGCATTTCTAGCCACCAGCTAGAAGCTAGCAAAAAAAAAATCCAGCTGCTACATGGTCTCTTAAACAGTCCAATAGAGAATTAACACCTATATTATTTACCCTTTTAGCCCCATAACTAAATTCCTGTGACCTTCAGTGTGACACTGACTGGCCAACCAGAAACTACTGACTGAAATCTTGAAGAAGGAAGATGAACACCAAAAGAGACACCACCCAAAATCCTCCATCTTGTCCCATACCTATTACTATGTTATAGAAACCTCAAATTTAAAACCCTTCACCATGTGAAATCACACACTTCTATTTAACTACACACCCATGACTTTAACTCCATCACTCAAATTTGGAAGCCTTCTCCAAGGCCTCAGGTCAAAAGCAGTGTTCTCCAGGGGCTCAGTGCCAGAAAGCTCAAAAATTCCAGGTTTCTGGGATCCAACACCCCCATGCCCATGTTTTTCCTTTTCCAGCAGTGCCTCAGTGCCTGTCCCACCACCACCTTCCTTGGCTCTCAATTTCTTCCTCAGCTGTTTTTCCTCCCAGCTCTGTGACAGGAGCACATTTCAGACATGCTTGTGGGGAGACTGAATTGCCAGGACTTTACTCCAGGAGCACTGCAGGATTTACAGTCCCATTCCTCCAGGCACCACACAGATGGGTTTGAAGAGACAGTCCCTTTACTGAGCTGGGTATAGATGAAGCAAAAAAAAAAAAAAAACAAAACAAAACCACCTAGGAAATTTATTATAGTTACTCAGCAGCAGAGTAAGGAAAAATAAATGACAGTCCCAAGCTTGGTGTTCTGCCCAGACACTTTTACCATTCCTGTCTTTTAATACATCTAACTTTCGCTTTCACTGGTGTTTTGTTGAAACAAACTTTATGGTCCATAGCATCAATGGCACTAAAATATGATGATTAATCACAGTCAGCCACCAAGCTTGCACTGAGTTCAAGCATTTAAGTCACAATTAGCAGACACGATATTTCAGGATCTCAGTTTAGTCAGGACATGGAAATGCTGAACCAAATTTGATCTATGGCATTGGCAGAGATGCAACCAGCCCATTATTGTACAGCTGTATTCATCATAATTTGTCTGGTCTCTATCAAACTCTGCTGTGTTCACCAGGCCATGAAGGCAAGGACTATAAGTAATCCTTGACTCTGCAGAGATGATGGTTAAAGGGAGTTTGCCCAGCAAATTTTACTGTCGTGTTTCACACATGCACAGCCAGTAAAGTTCCTGAGAATAAACACTTTAGGACCAAAAGGATCAATTTTTGCAGTAACAGGCTCCAGTAGTGCCAGACCAGCTGTACATTCAGCTCCCAAAGATGCTGCCAAAGCAACAGCAAGCAGCTCCAGGGCAAGGAGGGGCTCACCCACAGCTTTCTTACAGGGGAGATGTTCTGGTATTTACACTGTTCTTCACCAGCAGAGCAAACAGCCACTAAACACAAAAAAAAAAAGACAAGGAAAAAAAACCCTTTAACTGTCAAGGAGAACTCTTTCTTCTCTTACCTGTCTGCAAAGCCAATGTAGCATTTCAGAGAGGGGCTGCTGGGGGCCAGAGAGGATATTTGGGAGATGCCACTGGGTGGTGGAGTGACTGCTGAGGGTTCAGAATGAAACCAGATCTCCAGCAAACCAGAGCTCCTTCAAAATCAGGCGCAGGAGCAGCTGAAAGACTGGCACAGGTGAAGCAGACAGGGCTAAAACTGCCCATTCAAATGCATATCCTGCTCAAGCCTCCAGCCTGAAGGATACTACTGGAATTATGGAAGTTACACACTGGACATGGACACCAAAAAAAAGAGATCTATGAACTGAGTAGTCTCATGAAGTACAAGTCATGAAAAGAAGCAATTCCCTTCTCCCTCAAAGAAAAAAAAAACCACAAAAAAATAAACAAACAAACAAAAAAAACAAAAGGAAAAAAAAAAGTAACAACAAAAAAACCCAAACTTAATGGTTGAAAGGAAAGCTAAATTAAAAACAAAATTTTAATAAAAAGACTGGCTCATTGTTTGGTAGCCACTGATGAATAGCAGGGCAGAAGAAGAAGAGGAAAAATTCACCCCAAAGCATCTGTGAGAATGTGCCCAGTGAGACTGAAGCTCATTACAAATGAGCTGCACTTTAAGGCTCATAACTGCACTGCTCAGAGCAGCTCCTATGGGGAAAATGGATCCACTTCATCTCCCTCATGGGCCGGGCATGTCCATGAGGTGTGAGCGAGGCCAGGGACAAGAGGCAAAGCCAGGACTGCTGGGTCTGTCTTGCTCTCAGCACCTGTGATCCAGCCCAAATTCACAGAATTCACAGAATCACCAGGTTGGAAGGGACCTTCAGGATGATTGGCCCATGCCCAACACTTCAACTAAACCATGGCACCAAGTGCCACATCCAATCTTTTTTTAAACACATCCAGGGATGGTGATTCCACCACCTTCCCGGGCAGGCAATTCCAGTATTTTATCACTCTTTCTGTAAAAAACTTTTTCCTAATATCCAACCTAATTTTCCCTTGAAGCAGCTCGAGACTGAGAGACAAAGAGGCAGCACAGTCCCAGCTTGGTTACCCCCGTGGGGCTGCCCAGCCAACCACCCCACCCACCTGCACCCACCTCCTGAATGAAAACAGACCCTGAATCCAAGCCATGCCCGTGGCAGCAGAGCTCCTGGGCTGTGCCTGCCCTGCCCCTGTGCCATGCTGAGCAGGAAGGTGTCTCCAGCCTGAGCCCAGGCTGCTCCATTCCACCAACACCCTCCTCCCCTGGCTCTGCCATCCCCTGCTGGGCACCAGCCATCTGCTCTCTGACACCTTCCCAATGTTGATATGGATGTGTCCAAGCTCTAGAGCAACAGGTGCCTTGCCCAAGCCTGCACATGTCACCCACTTTCCCCATTGCCTGGGTTCAAAAGTCTTGGAAACAGGTTGGACAGAGCCTGTTTCTGGCTTGGCACATACGTGCTCATCTCTTAACCAATTGTGCTTAAGATGATTTATAGATTTTCCAAGAGACAAAGTCAAATCACATCACTTGGGTTATTTTTGTATTGTTATTCATGAAGCTCATTCAAAGCTCAATTCAAAGGGCATCTGTACACAGTGGGGGAAGAGTTGGGACCTCCACTGTAATAAATGAGTCATTTCTCAGTGGAGAAGGAAAAACTTACCATGTCAGCAGGAAGAATGCATATGGCAGAGCCTTGAGAGAAAAATAAAATGGGGTTAAGGGAAGGGAAATACAAGGAAACCTCAGGGGAAATAGAGAGGGCAAAATATACAAGTGGAAAGAGTGTCAGGTGGAGTTGTCTAAGGAATTACTCTCATGAAGCTTTTCAAAATCTCCAGAGCTTAAGAATGAGAGAAAATCATTCAGTTTTTAAAACTACTTTGCACCTTCCTTCCCACTCAGCTTACTTCTCAAACTGGGTATCCAGGTGCAGAAGAGGTGGTGCAAGGATTCCCAAATTGAATCAGCCTTGTAGACTTTGATCCATGAATAAACTTACCAAGTCAGGGCATTATTTTCTAGAAGGTGCAGACTGGATGGCAGGTGAAGGCAGTCCACAAACCTACTACCATTGTTCTCCAAGGAGAGAGCAAGCATCCAGGTAGGAGCATTCACAGTACCAGGGAAAGCAGGCAGGAACATTTTTGTACTCTTGCTGCACTATCCATAACAAATTTTTGGTCTTTAAGAACAAAATTTTCTCTTGTACTTGGCAACATCAGCCTTTCCTGAACTTTCTGGAATATCAGTTCCAGATGTTTTTTTAGAAAAGTACAAAGTGGCCTTAACTTCATGTGAGCTGAATCAGAGCTGGGCTACATCAGTGTCTCTGCAGGGGAATTTGGGGGAATTTCTGTTCTACAGGGGCTGCCAAATCAGAGCCAGCCCTCAGAGCTCCAAGGATGAAGCTTGGTACCCTGCACAGCTGGCACTCTCACACTGCTGCTCTCAGAAGGAAAGATTTCTTGCCAGGACAGATCAAAGCTTCCCAGCTCAGATGCCAAAGGTTCATCTGCCTCTCAGGCAGGGTTCAGCTGCAGGTGGTTCATTTTTACAAAAATAACAAGGTGTTAACACCACCACTGGCTCCAAGCCTGTTAAAAAATATTCTTGGGCTCACCCATGTCAACCTTTGCAGCTGCCTCCTCTACCTGTCCCCAACCCAGGCAACTCTACCACCCCTCCTGATGTCCCCTTCCCATGTGATGATTATACTTTTGGTAAAAGTGTCAGTTCTTTTAATTCGCTATGCCTTTCTCAAGAAAATCTCCTGCTGAATTTTTTCCAGGTACCTCTGTATTTGTTCTGAGGGGTTTGCTTTCATCACTTTAAAATGTGTTTCATCAGGAGGTTCCTTGCTCTAGTGTGGCTTGAAAAGCATGAATGATAGACTCACCTCTTACAGCATCATTTTTATTCATTTCTATCAGCAGAGTTTTTTTTTCATGGGGCTGATTCTTTTAATTTTCCTTCCCTGAGCTCTTCTTATTGCTGAGGTTTTTCACACAGCTGCCAAAGGTACCCACAGAGGCTTTTCCCCTGCATGGTGGCTGATCCTGCAAAGTCCATCACTCCATGTGGGAAGCAGGAATGGTTCTGTCTGGAGCTGGCAGCCCCACGGAGCAGCACCTGGCTCTGCAAATCTGCAGTTTTGAATTGAACACCTCAGCCCTTTTGCCATGATCGTGGTTGTAATCCTTCACAATTCTCTCCAAGTGACGCTTGCTCCCATTCAAATGAATAATCTCCTGCAAGGACTGCCAGGAACACGTGGAGGGAGGGGAGAAAAAGAGGGATAAAAGAAGAATATAATTAAAAGGAATGCAGCAGAACTTCTTTGTGTCCCTCCTTCCCTTATTTTCCACACAGAATTATAATCATGGCTTTAAAAGTGTTTACAGAAAATTCTAAAATAGTTGCACAAGCAAAGGTGGTGAGGGATCCCAGGAAATGGAACGTGAGACTGCTACTCATGGACTTGGTGATCCCTGTGGGCTCAGGATATTCTAGGAGTGAAGGACCCTTCAATGCCATGAAGCTGTGGTTTGTGCTACCTTCAACATTAAATTGTTTTGTCTTCTTGTCCCTTCTTAAATCTCAATGCCAAGCTGGTCTGAAGCCTTTTAATATTTCACTTATATCTTCCTGAGGTGTGCAGATAAATGAAAGGGAAGCCAAGAAATTCATTGGACTAATTTTGCCACCTTCAGAGGGTTTAGGATGCAAAACTGATTGTGGAGAAGAAGCACAACTTTCATATTAACCATGATGGGCAAGGAGCAGGATTTCCTTTCCTTTCCTTTTGACACAGCTTGAAGATGAGTCACCTCACCTCTAGACCAGGCAATGAGTATGGAAGAAACCAAGCTCAACCAGAGTAAATATTTCAAATGTCCATGTAGACAAAGAACTCAAAATACCCAAACTCTGCTGGGAGTGCTGCAGAATCAGGCTGCAAATAGGAAACTCAACTGTGGGACTAAAGTGGGGATACAAAGCAAAGAGCAGCTTCGTGTTCAAACTGAAAAAATGTTCAAATTTCTGAAAAAAGATGCTGCTGCCCACCTGGGCTTGCTGCAGTGTCCCCATTTCTGACCCTGTTCGAGCAGGAGACTGAGCCAGAGGCCTCCTGAGGTCCCCTCCTCACTTACATTATCCTGTGATCCCCAGCCTCTCACCTCCTGCCACCCTGGCTGTGTACTTAGCTGGAGTTCCCCTGAGGTAAAGTGGTCAAAGGCTTTGGTCAAAGCCCTTGCAGAACAGCAATCCATGGTACAAATAATCACTATTTTGAATGTTTTGCAGGCACACAGCAAACCAAGCACACATTAGGAACAAGCCCTAGGATGATCTAACCAGGTCTGCCGGATAAAAATGACTTAACAGGTGCTGAAAGCCAGAAAAACCATCATGGCCATTGAGTGTGACTCCTGAACACACAGACAAAAGAATTTTAGCCAATGTTCTGCACCAAACACTTCTTTGCCATGACCACTTTGCCCATAAATGCAGAAGCATTGCAGAACTGAGATACCTGAAGGTCTTGATCCCTTAAGAGGATGCCAGTGTAGGAAGGAGGCACTGTAACCCTTTTGCTGAAACATGTGCTTGTTTATTAACCACAAAAGGAAAGAGGAGGCCCCAGCAACCATTCAGCACCTCAGGTTGCAGGCAGGTCAGGTTTTCAGGCTTTTCTCCACAGTCCTGGGGTACAAGCTCCCAAAGTGTCCCTCCAGATGGAGACACAGCCACTGCCATGGGCTGGCAGCATCACAGGGATCTTCTGGATCCCAGCCCTGGAGCTGGGCACTTAAGGAGCAGAATTAAGGTCCAAGGCATGCAACAAGAACTTGGGAGTTGGCAGCAGGGCTTTTGGTCTAAACTTTAAGATTAGTTCGTCTAATCCAAACCATCTTCAGGCTTCTGCATGACTGGCATCCAGGAGATCCTTACAGTCAGGGGGAATGAAACAAACCTCAGCTCATTACAACTATCCTCTGACAAAAAGAAACATAGTTTGAAGCTGTAAATCCCAGCACTCAGACTCTAACAACATAAAAACAATCTATCCAGCAGAAGATGTTCTCCCCATCCTGCAAGCATTATTCACACATTAAATCGGAACTGACAATGCAATCTTTTCAGCTGAGCTGTTCTCATCCTTCTTTTTTTTATCATGATGAAATAATTCCCCTTTTTAACGACTTCCAAATGTTCTTACAGATGCATTATTGAAGTGACACTGCAGACTCCAAGAGGATGTGTTTGGGGTTTTTTCAAAGCAGTAAATAGACAGGATGTTAATGAATTGGAAAAGTATTAAAAATTTGTTTTGCAAAAAGAAATGTTTTTAACTCTATAAACTGCTGCAACAACTATTGATTGTATTTCCACCCCAACAAGGCAGGCAGGCAGGGGCTGATTTATGACAGCAACCCACCGTAACTATCTAACCAGATTTAATATAGTTGCCATCCCATGACACAATGATGTATACTTTGGTGGCAATCTAGAAAATAATTTGCAGGGAGTAACAGCTCGTTCTTCAGGCATCAGCCATAAAGCTGCCACGGGAGGGTCCCCAGCCCTGTCTGTGAGACAGTGATGTAGTGAGGAGATTTCAAAGCCTCATGGGCTGGGGGGAGAATGGAGGATCTCAAATTTATGGATAGGAGCATTTTCAAGAGACTGTGTTGTTACTGGGTTTATTTAACCATAAACCAAAGGTAACAACGTCTCCATAAGAATATGCAGTGTTTGCCAAAACCTCACTTTTCAGTGTCTGACAAAAAAAAATTCAAATGGGCTCTCACTGTGAAAGCTCACAATGTGGTGTTTGGTCAGGAAGGAGATGGAAGCAGCTTTCCATCTGGGAAACCAGAGACAAGGTTAAGGAGAGGAGGGTGGAGTTCCTCAAGAAGAACCCCCATGTCCACAGGCTGCTGGGACACAAAACATTGTGCAGGAGATGCCCTGAGACACCTCCTAAGCTTTGCAGGTCCAGCCACCACCCTCACTCTTGGGCTGGCAGGGCTAGAAAGAAGCACCAAATAGATTAGAAATTAGGAGAAATTTCTTCACAGAAAGGGTGGTCAGGTACTAGAACAGGGTGCCCAGGGCAGTGGTGGAATCAGCATCCCTGAATTGTTCAAAAGCCGTGTAGAGGCCATGCTTAGGGACATGGTCTGGGGGGGACCTGGCAGGGCTGGGTTAACAGTTGGAATTGATGATCTTGGAAGCATTTTCCAACCTTAATGATTCTGTGATTCTCACTGGAGGAGAAGCCTTTTTCTACCCAGTCCTCATTAAGTGCTTCACACGAGATAATTTCTACCATTTATCATAAGCAAAGCTAATAAATACCTTGACAAGCAATTTCTTTTCTGTGCTTCAATGCAGGTTAAATGGTTGAGCAGTAAATACACACAAGCCCCTTCCCCTCCACCATTCCCCTGCTGCCTGCTCTCTTCTGCCTCTTTGCTCTCCAGCACTCCCATTTTGGGAGTTTGAGGTATTTTCTTTCATTTTTGCCATTGCTATATCACCCCCATTTAGGGTGCAATGGCTTCCCCACCAAATCTTGAAATCTGATCTACAGCATCACAGATACCCTCAGAGGTGCTCCAAGTAAACTTCAAGGTGGAAAATAAAGAGGACAGGAGGACTGCAGGGGCTTCAGGCTGACTGACTAACACCACAGCAGGATTTTCCAGGAAAAAAATCCATGTATGAAGCCTCTAAGGATGCCTTACTTGCCAGCAGCAAATAAAAAAATGAACAAACAACAATAACCCCTAAAGTTAACCACAGAAGACAGCCCCTGCTGGAAACAAGCTGAGCATATTTTCTTTAGTTGACTAATTCTTGTTTATTCTTTGAAGGCTGACGCTATAAAACTGACAATCCAATTACAATTTCCAGGCTGAAAGAATGGCTTCTAATTATATTGTTTTCCATCATTGCACGAAAGAGTGGATTAATGCTGTATGATTTCATTCCCTGTACAAAATCAGATCTCAGCGTTCTCAAGTGCTATATAAAAGACACATTAAATAAATTATTAACTGTGTTTTTGCAATAGAAATGGGCTGTACCATAAATAGGACAAATTGAAAAATACAGATCTGCTGCTGTGTTTCAATGCATCAGAAATGAGGATGGCACGGCGCATACTGAGCAAAATGGCACTAATTTAAAATTGGAAGGAAAGCTCAGGTGACTTTTTCAAGTGGAGGAATGACAACTTGACTTCCAACATGACTTTGGCTAAGTCACCTGGCCAAGGGGAGAGAGATTGCAGCTGCAGGGGTAGCTGTCCCCATGCAGGTGAGGGTGTCTAAGTTTCTGCTCTAGCCAGGAGAGGTCAGTGATCAAACATTCCTGGAATGTGACCATTTCAGAGGTTCTGCTGTCCTTGACTTTTTTCTTGTGTTCCCCAAGTGCTGGATTCTACCACATGTCTCAACTTTGGGATATGGATATGGATCTTGCCCCAAATTCCATGTTTCAGGACAGGGCTGGGCCACAGTCTAGGCTGGCATCTCTGAGCTTTGGTTGGATTTACATCCAAGTCATCTGTACTCTGAGGGAGAAAAAAATTTAGTGCCTGTATTGAACAAACATAACAGTTGCCTACAGAAAGATAAATAAAATACACTCAGTTAAAAGACTGAAATGACTGGAGGCTAAATCTCCTGCCTGTTGCTTCTCCTCCTTGTAGCTAGGACTCTAGTCAATAATTAGACTTGCAGTCTGAGAGCACAAGGGAGGAGAGGCTGACCTTGAGCTGTTCCTCGGGGTGCAAATCCTTCAGAGCCACTTTTACACACACACATCTGGCTCCACACACACAGCAGCTGTTCCCAGACACAGCTCCTGGCCCACAAGAGCCCTGGCAGCCTCTCCCATGCAAGGGCTGGCACTTCAGACCTCGAATGGTGGATCACAGAATGGTTTGGGTTGGGAGGGACCTCAGAAGATGATCCAGTTCCAACCCCCCTGCCATGGGCAGGGACATCTCCCACGAGACTCGGTTGGTTCCACTAAACCAGCCTGGTCTCATGCCCAGCTGGCACTGAGATGAGCAGGGCTGGTCCCAGCCCCGAGGGCACAGCTGACCCATTGCCCTGGAGGCCACAGAGCCTGGTGGACACAAAAGCACGGAGGATGCGTCTCTTCCAAGGAGCAAACAACTGAATAAAAGAAAAAAAAAGTAAAGTCAGAGTTGCTAAGCCCTTGAAGAAACAGTCTGAGCCATTTCTTGCCTGTTTCAAAATAAAGACAGGTAATTTCTCTAAAGCAGGTCCCATTTGACTGCTAAACCCACACAGTTCAGACAACATACAGCAAGAAAAACAAGAATGCATTTCAACATCAAGAGTGTAGTGAGAACACCATGAGGAAACCAGGCAGGTTCTTTAACACCTCTCTCCAACTCATATAAAAGGATATGATCAAAAATCAGTCTAACACACAGAAAGAATAAAGTAGCAGTGGTTTGCTTCCATCTTTTATTTCTCCAGCACACGTTGAGTTCAGAGCAGGAACCAAACCCAGGTTTTGGAGTCAAAACCTGCCACCTAGAGAGCAAAACAGCAAATGGAAAGGAACAGGCTGGAAGGCTGGTGGGGTTTTTTAAAGCAACTATCTCGCAATGTTGCAGATGTCCTGGAAACTATAAATTTGCTGTGCTGTGTTTTATAGCAACAAAACAGGTTTTAAGAGACCCTCAATTACGTATCTGCACAGCCCAGACAGGGTTACAGGATATTGCTCCTACTCCCAGCACCAACATTGCTCTGTGTGGTTACTCATTACAGCACAGAAACACAGGTTTACTCCCAGTCCTAGAAATTTATATGGTTTCTGTAAATAGAAAGGCATCTCTTGCCTTTTCTTTTGAGACTATGTATCTGCTGCAGAAATAAAGTCAGATCTAATGAGTTTTTGGATTCTCTGAGTAGCAGAGAATTGCCTGGGTCTGATTCCTCTGAGTGAGCTACAGATGGTCAGCAGGTCACCAAATATCAGGGGGGACCTGGAACCCGCAAAAAACTCCAACACAAAAACAAAACAAAACAAAAACAAAAACAAAAAACAAAAACAAAAACAAAAACAAAAAACAAAAACAAAGAAAAAAACAAAAAACCAAAAAACAAACAAAAACCAAACCAAAACAAAACAAAACAAAACAAAACAAAGCACCCAAAAAAAACCACAAAAAAAACCCACAAAAAAGCAACACACCACACATACACACAAATGAACAAATAAAAAAACCACAACGCTGATGCAACTCTGAGCAAGTTCCCTGAGGTTTTTAACTTAAGCAAAACTCTCCGATTTCCACTTCTAGGAAAATATCCTGTTTGCACCTCAAGTTCAAATGGGATGAGCTGGCAAATTCCTTTAGAAAATTGAAAGAGTTTCAGCATTTCTGAGTCAAGAAATTTTCCAAAATTGCTGACATTGATTTCAGGTCAATTCAACACTAAACCAAACTCAGAGATACAAGTAGAGGTGACATCCTGAAGTAACCTCTCCCTAACAGGTGTTAATTCCTGTATCACAGAACCACCTCCATCACACGTTCAGTCACAGGGCCCCATAGTTCATTATACAGACCAGGCAGATAATTTCAGGATTGTGCATTATTTACTCTACACTGTGAAACACCTTACCCCCACCACTCACCTCAACCAGCCCTCTGTGAAGGGTCCTCAGAGCCTTGGGCTGCACAGAGCAAAGGCTGGATGCAAATCAAACAGCAATTCCCAAATATGCTGTAGCTTAATTACAGACCAACTGCACCACCCTGTGCTGGGCTATAATCTCTGATAGAGAAATACAGTTTAACCTCTTATGCAATAACTCAGGAAAAACAATTATTAAACAACATGGCCAGTAGCACAAACTTCATTTAATTGCTACTGGAGTGCTACAAGTTGATGTCCAAAAGACTTGCTTTTTTTTTTGTTTTGATATTAAGATTTCTGTGGAAAACATCAAACCTGGACTACTCTCTCTTCACCAGCAATTTCTAAGTCATCCTAAAGCTATAGGCTGAGTCAGCACCCCCAGCTGCTCCAGGAGGAATAGCCCACTGTGTACAACACCCAGAACCTGCTGCTGCTGCCAGGTACCCACAGCAGCGCAGCTCCAAAATCACCTGCAGGCTCCTGCCCATGGTAACAGACAGTCCTTCCCAGGAAAAGCTGTCATCTAATCCTGACAGAAAGGGAAGGCAAAGGTGATGGTAAACTGAGCAAATAGTTAGGTTGGAGCACAAGATTTAATTCCACAGCTTCAACAAAATTAAGACTTTGGACATCACAAGTTGGGCGTTGCTTTGAAACCACCAGCACAGAAGTCAGCCTGAAGTTCTTCTTGCAATGTATCTCTCATGGCTCAGATCCTGGTACTTTCTGGCCCAGTTTCCATTGACACCTGGCTGCTACCAGGGAATCCAACCACTAGAAAGTATTAGGAATCATCCAGTATTGTCCAGTAAGAGTAAAAATCCCAAGAGGGTCTACATCCTTCTCTCTTTGTTGAAGAAAATCAGTGTGGCAATAAATTTCCCTGACCAAAATGAACTTCCAGAATTCATCTCTCAAAAGTGAAAGTGATTTATGGATTGACACCATTGTCAAGTATAGATCAAGAAACAAAAAAAGGACTATTTAATTTAATGTTATGGGAACACCAACACTGACAGCATTTCTTTTGCACATAAAAGCTCCCTGGGTTATACCAGGTTTTAGTTATATAGCTAAACTACTAGGTTATAGAGTAGCAACAGCTTTAAGGCTCAACATTATCTTAAGCTTTCTCTTTTTAAAAAAATAAACAATTTTCCGGATCACTCAAAATATTTATCCACAAGAACATATGGTACTAAACAGATGTGAATGTTTTCCAAAGAGATGCTGTCATTAATTAGCTGATATTTGTCAAGTGCACATTTTTAGGCAGCACGAACAAGCTGTGCAGACCAAACCTTTCTATCAGACAAGGATCCTTCTCCATCCTGAGGTGACATCAGTTGCAGGTTAGCACAAACTGCTGCCCAGGCTGGTGCAGATCCAGGCAGCTGCTGAGGCACAGCACTGGACACTGCTGCAAGCCTTAGAACCAGGGCAGAATTGTTAAACCCATCCTGAGATCTCGAGACAGAAGGAAACACTTTCTCAGGTGCAGCAACCATTGGAGTTTTATAGCTGTCTTCTAAAATAGCTGGTGCCTCTTAAAGGGCTTCCAAGGAGCAATCCCTAGCAGGAAACTCTTCCTCAGTTATCCTGAAAGAGCATCTGTTACAGGGATGAAATTCAGGCAGTTCATCACGGAGCATTGCCCATCCCAAAGGGCACCAGCACAGCACTACATGAGTTACTCTGATTATCAGGCTCATAAGAAGACTGGCTGCAATTCCCTGACACTCATTGCTGAGGAATTGACTCTTGCAGACTGAGACAATTTAGCACTGCTATTTCTCTAAAGGGCACCCGTCGGTTTTTTTGCTCCAGAATAAAACTGGCACCACCAGAAAACTGAGCAGATCTAGTAAAAAAACCCTTATCTGTTGTCATGGGTTTTACCAAATGATAAAGTGCTGCTTTCAGCTGTCCAGTGACAGGGTGTCAGGTCCATTTCAGTAAATCATGCCAAGGTGAACAATGCAGCAGCTGTGTCCCAAGGCCTGGAGCACCTGGCTGATGCCAGACCATACATCAAGTGCATGAATACACCTTCAGTGTGCAGAGACAGGAGCTGTCCCTTATGCACCTCATCAGGGCTTAGCTCGAGGAGTGCAAATGTCAGAACTGACACACCTGCTTGCTTCAAAAAGAGAACTTGCACAGGGATTTATTTGAGTAGGAAAACTAAGAACAGTTTTAAATAAATAACAACACGAGATTTCGTAACAGCACCTTTATGGAATACAGGGTTAGCTTTAAACAAGTGCCAGGTTACATGAACTTTCAGTCCTCTATATAAAGCAATCTGGGGTTTAATCCATCCTGATGAAACTTGCAACATTTATAGGCTCAATACTTGGGCCATATCCACAGTAAAAAAGGGGAGTTTCCATTACAGTGCTGGAAGTGGTTAACAAGGATACCATATGTTCTTTTCTGGAGAATAGTAATTCTCCTCCACTCTGTCCCATTGTTACTTGGATTTCAGAACACAAGCAGTGCAATGCTAGTTAAGATAAAGTGGAAATTAAGGTAATGTCAGCTAAAGACCAAATCATCTTCATAGTTACAGACAATTTTGAATATATATTTTGCATGTGAAATTATATTAATTTTTATCAATACTCTATACACAACAAACAGAATTCCTTGCCAGTAGAGGACTGCACTGTACATGGCTAATCAGCCTTGAAGAGAAAGTCTGGACCTCAGGCATATCCAGCCACGTGGATCAACACCAATCCTTCAGATCCAGCAGCTTTGGTTTAACGGACGGAAGCTTTGGCCTATTGCTCAAAGGTACTGGCCAGCAACGAACAAGCAGGACTGGACTTCTTAAAAATAAAGCGAAGTGTGGTATGTGCATGAAGTCAGTGCCTTGATCCTTAAAAGCAGCTCTACAAGTAACCTCAAAAAGGGGCAGTGCTTAAGTTACAAAAAATTTTTTTTACGATGACTGAAGAAACAGCTCTGCTTCAGGAATTCAAAAGATGGATCAGATTTAGTAGTAGGTTTATTAATTTGCTGTGATTTACAACAGGGTGACAATGTCTGAAACAAGGAGACACCAAAACAGGTTTAGCCAGGAGGTTTATGGCTTCTGAGTCCAATTCATTGACCAATGTCAAGTCATTGGGGCAACTGAAGATTAGCAGACAAAAAATAAGCGGAGACCTGGTGCTGCACTGGTGTTTTGGAGAAAGTATTCCAAAGTGTCTTCTCTCACAGCAATTTCCTTTTCTCAAACTCCTGCAAAGAACACACAGATGTTACCAGCAGGGAAAACAGAAAATGCTTCTATTATTCTTCTATTTCAAATTACTTTGTATGCATCTTAGGAAATCTGATGTTAAGAATTAAAAATTTGTATTAAAAATTAAAATATAAAAAAGCATAAAGTGTGCAAGTTAGGGGAAAAGGAAACTGAGCATTCTCCCACTTCACATTAACAAGCCAGCTCTGGAAAGCCAGACTGCAGTTACTGCCAGACTGCAATGCTGTCAAGGAACTATTTGCTCCCAGACACAGCATAATGGGCTTGAAAAACACCAATTCTGCATCAGAACTGCAGAGGAATCCTTACAGTAAAGGATTCAAGCCAGGGAAGCAATAAAAACACGATTTTCATTTCACTGTAAAAAGAAAAAGCACAACAGAAGACGGGAAGAATCCCACAGCAACCTGTGGAGATGTTGTACTATACAGTCACCACAGGAAACAAAAAATACCTAACAGAGCTGAATTATGCATCTCCTCTAGCTGTGAAGCAATCCCTTTTTTGGATATGAATTAAGTAAAATGCAAATAATCCCATTCCACACCTTAGTTTTTCAGCTGCATATATTCAACTATAACTCTGAATTATATGCCAAGGCTCTCCTTCCTCAAATACCCTACTTAGAAATAATGTTCTCATATTTTACATTAATTTAGGCTCTTTGCATCCAGAAAACAATTTCAACAACTAGCTACGCTTGAAAGTAGAATGTAATCTCTTCTCTATTTTGCTACATTTACTTTTCTATAAAACAATATTAAATAAAACTGTGTGCACATATATTTTCTGTAGCAATTTCAGCTTGTCCAGCCAATAGAGTTCCTATGTTTAAGCAAGTTCAAAGCAACAGAGTATCTGGGTAAGAGAGATGGGCTCCCAGCTCGTATTCCCCCAGAAGTGGCCACTTGCTGTGGGTGAGGCAATGCCTGAGGAACCAACCTTGTACATGGTGCTGCCCAGCTGAGCAGGGGACATGCTGACCACAACCCCTGCACTCTGCAGGGCTGCAATCTTCTCCTTGGCTCCCCCCTTTCCCCCAGCAATGATGGCTCCAGCGTGGCCCATCCGCCGGCCCGGAGGAGCCGTCAGGCCGGCTATGAAGGACACCACGGGCTTGGCGTTGGGGCCCTGGAAAACAGAAATGGGTCACATGGAGGAGGGGGACAGGAAAAGCAGCTGCAGGTGGCAAATTGTTTATTTTGTGTTTTTTTATTCAAATATCAACTCGCCAGGCAAAGTTATTAAACAGCTCGCACAAGGAGTGTGAAGTAGCACAAAGGAGCGTGGAATACTTTCTCTCCTGATAGTCATCATAAACCAGAAACAAACAAACTTTAAATCGTTCTACAGACCCATGCATACTACAAAAAAAAAATCACTACAAATATTGTCACAGGAATAAAACTCTGAAGTTGACACTGCGCTCCAGCTCACAGAACCACAGAATATGGCTGGAAGACCTCTAAGATCATTGAGTCCAACCTCAATAATACCCTTATTTTAACTATTTTTCTTAAAACAAACCCATAACTGTGGGTTTTGTAAATAGGGATGAGAGACTGAACTGAGTTTTCCTTGATGTGGCAAAAGAAGCTGGCTAATTATGAAAGTGTCTGGAAGCGAGGTGTTTTTAAGACTTACGGAATTATTTTCTTTCAAAAATGCTGCTGCATCTTCTTCAGCATTTCCTCCAATCTCCCCAATCAATATGATCCCCTCAGTATGAGGATCTTTCAGGAAGACATCAAGGCAGTCAATAAAATTAGTTCCATTGAAGGGATCACCTCCAATACCTAAAAAAAAAAAATTAAAACCACAAAAAAAGAGTTACTCATGATAAAGGTATTGCATTTTCAATAGAAGTTTAAAAGTAAATTTCAGCATGAGGAGTATTCCCAAAGGCTCACATGACAGGCAGCTCTGAAGGCTCTACCCAAGTCAGAGTGTGTCAAATTCCTGCTACTCCCCCACAACTTACAGAAAGCTTTCATCTCTGAATGGTCACCTTTCAAACCATAAACAAAATGTTATGAACACCGAAGGACCAAGACCCCAGCTCCACAATTTTGGTGTAAGGAAAATGAATTTACTTAACACACCCAACTAAATGCCAAAGAATGCCCTAATTCTTTATAATACTGAAGTTCTTGAGACAGTCTCTTCCCAAACTGACATCATATTTGCTGGCAGTTCTCTGTTCAAAGCTGGTTTTAAGGCTTTTATTAACTTGTTGTGGAAATGGTAACAGAGAAGGACTGTACTCTTCACAGCACATAGGGATCCCACCTCTCAACACAGCTGCCATTCAGCAAATTCTACTTGCAAAATGGAATTATTTTGGATTACACTTGTGAAGAAAAAGCAGATCAGTCTAGGTCCAACAGGCTGATTCTGAAGGAACTTACCAACACAGAAAGACTGCCCCAACCCAACTTGTGTTGTCTGATGAACAGCTTCATATGTCAAGGTTCCAGATCTTGACACAATACCTGGAGGAAAGAAAAGAAGATAAACTTACCACTAACACAGCACGTAACTAGAGGCTGTTCTTATAGTAATGAAAATCACCTCAACAAACAACATGAGATTCCAGGTTTTCCAGTTGTCTTTGACAAAACACTCTAAGATTCTTTCTGTACTATTTTTTGGTTTTCACCTTTTGACACTTAACTGTCAATGGACTAAAGCTGCCCAGAAAGTCAATAATATTTTTCTCACGCTAAAGCCTTACCAGGAAAGAAAACTGAAAAGCAAATAAAAGAACATACTTCTTATCTTGCATGTGAGTAGCTGATGCACTGGACTTGAAACAGAGTTGCAGCTCAATAGTTAACAAAAGAATTCTGTATTAATCACATCCCCAGCATGGCCAGGCACACCAGAGGTCTTCCAGAACAGAAAAATGCTTCACAAATGCAAGTTATCACTATTAAGGTATTTGTTGCTGCTCTACAGAACACTTCTGTCATTTCTATTACAATATCATGAGAGACCACAACCCCAGTTTTAAATTCAGGATGGAAGGTAGCACGGAGCTTAGAGCAGGGGCAAAATATTTGGATGGTTTTTTATTCATTTTTTCAAGTCAAGACTTCTGTTAACACTACAAAAGGAAAGGTTTTCAGGAAAAACAGACAGCATCTTCCATCTGCTTCAAGCCATACAACAAGGAATGTAACAACACATACATTGGAGGAGAGAGGAGAACAGAGGAGAAAATACACCTCTAGACTAAGAATCTTAGTTTTATCAACTATTTATACTGTTGGCCAGCTCAGATATGTTCTAGCACAGGGCTTTTCTCTTGATATGTTTGAAAAGGCCTCCCTGTTTACCACTAAGATCAGATTGCCTCAGAGAAGCTACAGATGAAAGTCCAAAGACTGTGGCTATTTTTATACCTTGCATCAGAGTATATTCAGATGATTATTGGATGCCTCACAGTAATAGAAAGCTGAAGAGCACATCACCAAAGGTCACATGTCAGATGAAACTGGGAGGGTGGCAAATCTACATTTTTATTCCTTGATTCTTGGATCATCATTGAAAAGACTTCCAGCAACGGCAGAGCTACTAGACTCAAGATTTTAAATATTCTTTTGCACTTATGTGCCTTGCATTCAGATTCTAGTAACTTGTGACTACAGTGCATTTCTTGTATACATTTAGAAAACCTGAACAGAACTTTGACTCAGAAGGGAGCTCAGGGCAACATTGGTTGATGTTACCTTTTACAGTCACAGAGCAATGTCTCAGTGGTTTTTATAAAGGGCATAACTGCAGCCATTAAATTTTTCAATTCCAGGTTTATGGGTACTTGTGAAAGCTGGAGGTGGAACACATGAGTGTTAACACATCATCCAGCATTCCCTAGGTGCAGTCTATTCTCAAGTCAAAAGAGGTTATGCAGTACAGATAGTCCCTCATGCTAGAAAAACTGCACTGTAGTTCAACAGCATTGAGCAGGTTTTCCCACAATAAACACACTTTCCATCAAAAAAAATGGAAATGTTGTAAAGGGCACTACTGTGATCAAGTGAAACTGGTTACCTTGCTGACAGGCAACAGCAGCATGTGCTGTTTACAACCATAATTCTGAAGCTCTACCTAAGTACAAAAGTACATTTCAGAAGAATTTTCTCTACAGCTCCTGAACTGCATTATTTGAAAAAAAAAATCAAGTTGTTATTTCTATAGTTTACAGCAAGGAGCTGACAGAAGTCAGGACAAGAGACTTGCATGTAACAGGGTGTGTAACTCACTACACACAGGGAGTATGACCAACACTGATTATGAACAAGTCACTGCCTTCCTGCCCTTTACCACACTGCCTGAAAATTTGGTATGTTTGTCACTTCCACTTGTGATGGTTTCATAGTTGTCTAAATTACGTTATAAACTTGTCTGTAGTCTCTTCTCTTTGCTGTAGTTCTGAGATCACTACAAGAGAAGGATCCCAGTCCCAAGCAGTCAAGCTGTTGGAAGGAATAGTGTTGGAGATCTTAGTGCTCTCCAATCCCAAGGAAAACGGAAGTTTCCTCAAGGTTCTCCTTTGAGGATACCAAGACAATCACATTACCTACAGGAATTATCAATTGCTTTGCCTCTATCATCAGCACCCAGAGTCTACTATGGAAAAATTCCTGATCTGGGCCTTCAGGATGGATAATGCTAAAATTCACATACAAACTGAGGACAGACAAGCTGTCCCACAGTGTTACCAACCCTCTCCAAGGCAGGATGTGCCTTGCCTCACGAGGAAGAACACTCGAGCACCAAACTTGTGTTTTAGACGACGCATAAATATTCAAAAACTCACCAATTCTTCCTTTCTTGTGAATGTGACCAGGCATGATACCAATTTTACATTCTCCAGGCTAAGGAAAGAGTGGGAAAAGTCAGATGGAACATTCAAACCACCAGTGGGAAGAGTTCAGCCTTGCACCAAAGGCAGAGGTCACTTACATTGATGACTCCGGGGCAGTTGGGGCCCACCAGCCGGGTCTTGCTCTGCCGCAGCAGCCGGTGTTTGACCCGCACCATGTCCTGCTGGGGGATGCCCTCAGTGATGCAAACCACCAGGGGCATCTCTGCATCGATGGCCTCCGTGATGGCAGCAGCAGCAAATGGGGGAGGGACGTAGATGACAGTGGCTGAAGCACCCGTTTGTTCTTTGGCCTGCAAAGGACGCAACAAAAAACGCATCGGGTGTTTAGTGGGGCTGAAGAGAATGTTTGGTAACAAGTCATTTAAAATACATCCATTCTCTGGCATGAATTAAGGATAGGGATCCATTTACTGTCATCTAAGCTGTTGGATCCCAGAAACCTGGGGTTTTTGAGCTTTCTGTGCTTTCTGGCACTGACCCCCTAGAGAACACTGCTTTTGACCTGAGGCCTTGGAGAAGCTTCCAAATTTGAGTGATGGAGTTAAAAGTCATGGGTGTGTAGTTAAATAGAAATGTGTGATTTAACATGGTGAAGGGTGTTAAACTTGAGGTTTCTAGTAATAGGTATGGGACAAGATGGAGGATTTTGGGTGGTGTCTCTTTCAGTGTTCATCTTCCTTTTTCTTCATGACTTCAGTCAGTAGTTTCTGGTTGGACAGTTAGGGCCACACTGAAGGTCATGGGAAGTTAGTTATTAGATTAAATGGATAAATAATATAGATGTTATTTCTCAATTGGACTGTTTAGCTTTAAGAGACCTTGTAGGAGCTGGATCTGGCTCCATTTTGCTCACTTTTAGCTGGTAGCTAGAAGTGCTGCTGAACATTTTGTACTTTTGATAAAATTTAATAAACAACCAAGAACATGAGAAAATCCATTTCCATCGTGTATTTTTTAATCCTGGCTCTGAGTGAAAGCAGAAAAAAGTTCAGACAAACCACTAATTAAGTGGTGCAAAACTCCCACCACTGTTACACCAAGAAAGTGTTAAATTCTCTGAAGATGGGACGCAACGAGGGAACTGAAAACTGACCACTGTCTGGAAAGGATCTGCCTCATGATCACCATCATAAATACTCTTACATAACAGTTTGCTAAAAATTCATCATGCACAGCAGAATCAATCAGAAACTAGTTGCATTCATAAGGCAAGTGTACCCAGACTGTGAATTTCACAGTGGATGCCAAACTTGTGCCTGACCACCCTGAATGCTCCCTTTTTTACAAGACTTCTATTTCACTCTTTGCCCAGTGACATCCACGGCTCAAATATTCATCTCTCCAGTGTGAGCAATGAAATAAGGAGCCCTTCAGCACCATTAAATTCTATGCCCTCCAGTCACTGCTGCAAATTACCTCCTTCACAGAATTAAACACAGGCAGACCTAGATGAGTTTTTCCCCCTTTCCCTGGAGAAATTCCTCCAACTAGATTGGTGCCATAGTCCAATGCCTGCTGACTGTGAAAGGTGCCCTATGAGAGAGAAAATAAGTGAAGTTAGAAGGCATGTAATAGCAAATAAACTTAACCAAAATATCTGATGTTATCTCTAATTCTGAAGGCAATTTATAGCACTGAAATTTGCAATAAGAAGGGAAGTTTTCACTACACATATATATATAAAATCAGGTATTTTGGAGAGTGCATCCACATGTTTTAAATGCATTTGGAATATGCTAATATGCTCTTTTCTCTTTTTTCAATCATAGCACTGTAGTTTCATGCTAAAGTGTATTCTGTTGTGTGCTGCTAACACATCTGCAGACACAGCAGCCACAGTTTCTTTTCCACAAGTGTGGCAGATGACAAACACTACAGTGAAATAGAAGAAATTAGCATGCTCATCCATGACTAATTGATAGTTTTACAAAAGCAGCCTTCTCTGTCTGCAAATGTCTAGAAGAGTGAATCTCAGAAAATTATTAAATATCCTGAAATAAAAACAGAAATTTAATTCATAGGCATTGATATTGAAATGCATTTGTGAAAGAAGTACTCAGAAAATGGGCGGGTTTCTGCAGTTTTTTTGCAAATTGCCTTTTACAAAAAAACCCTTTCAGCTGTATACAATATGAAAAACAAAAATGAAAAGCACTATAATAGAGATGACTCAAAACCAACTTTCAAGCTTGTGCAGAAGTATTTGGGCCAAAGAATGTAAACTACAGAGCTGAAGGGACCTTCCTGATGGTGAAGGAAGTCCAGCTTCCTATCAACACAAAGGCAGTACATAATCCATTTTATATAGAAGTATGTTTTCTGAGCAATTAACTTTCTGACTGAAAGGCTGATAGAAAAAATGATTTACAAACATACCTGTTTGCCTGTAAAACCCTGACAGATAACCTTTGTGTTTTTGTTAACATACAGGTTTTTCCTGGATGCTGTGTAGGAGCAGTGTCGGACTCCATTCTGTTGAACTGGAGAAAAAAGAGAAGAGAGCACAAACCATTAATCCACTCCTTTGGTAGACTCTGAGTCAAAAAATGTCCTACCAAGTAAGTGCATATCAATCAATGCTTGTGTCAAAAAATCACGAGCAGGTCATGTATGTTCAAAAGCAGCTCTGAAGCCTCATTCAGTGCTTGTCATTCTAAGGCATTAAACACCTGTAGTTCACCCTACTATACCAATTACTCAATTTACTAGAAATTAGGAGAGGTTTCTCATATTGAGTACTCGTTATCAGGATTCCTCCTGACAGACAGAAACAATTTCTTAGGCACTCCTTTCATTTGCAAACGAACACATTATTATCTTTTCAGATATTCTGCAAAGTGACAGAGCAGAACTAAAATCCCCATATCCAGAGGCTGTGACAACACGGGTACTGTGTGACACCTCCTGTGAACTGAGCATAATCCAGACCAGACAAGAGACATTGAGGAGCTCAAGGATCCCTGAGCCCAGGAAAAACCTGATGCCAGGTAAGACACACAGCAAGAGATCTTTTTCCAACAGATTCCTAGCTATGGCATGACTGCTGGACACACATTTGGGCTCGTGAGGAAACACAGCTCTCCCAATACTCTACTAGAGTGATTTTCAATTATTTCTCACAACTCTGGTGCTGAAAGAAGAAAACAACACAACACAATTGTAGAAAAAGAGCACAATGCATGCTGGCAACAAAAAGCCAAGGGGAATGACTATATCTGTGCTGAAGGGAAAAGAATGATGATAACAAATGCACAGAATGTTACCACAGAAGAAAGTCTGAAACAAGAAGGGAGAGGGCTTCTGGTATAATAGAATGCACACCTAAGTTTATTACCATATGCTTTTTCAAACACCAGAGTTTTGAGGAGATCATAACCAATTTACTCCCTGCAAGTGTTTGATAAAAACCTTAATTTAGACATAAAGTGAACCTGTGACAGCACAATCCTAATACAGGATCTCCAATATATCCACCAATGTTACTATTTATTCCTTTATCTCTTTTAAAACTTTAGCAACAAATACTTAAGGAAGTAAATAGTGAAACTGAAATCAAAGTAACATCCTGAATCATGGCACGTCTGAACAAAGGAATATTTTTTTCTTTTTAGGAAGGGAGTAAAACCTTTTAAGGAGAAAGAAGTAAAAAAGTATTCTTATGATATGCATAGAATTTGTTAAGATGCATTATTAAATTACTATAATAATAGAATTTCTATGGGTTAATAAATATGCAGAAACTTTTTAAGATCCACATACATTTCCATCACAGAGCTACACAGTTGTCTCTTGCCAACTAAAGTTTATTGCTACACTGTTTTTATGCTTCACTTGTATTCAAAGGAGTGAACAGAAAAACCAAACCATGCCAGAGGCAGCCTACACACATCAGTGCTTTGTTAAACCTAAAGTCCTTACTCTGTTCTTAGAAAGTGCTGGCAAACCCAGGGTTTAACTCCAGCCACCTCCTGCTGCTCTCTAAGGAGCTGCAGCAAATCCTCAACTCCACACAGGCACAAAGTGAAACTCCATACAGAAATATACAGACAAGGATGCAGTAAACTTGTAAGGAAAGTGGCAAAAGTGCATTTCAGCTTAGTGAGCTGCAGTTTTAACCTAAATCACAAAAAATACTGTTGCAGAACTTGTTATGCCAGGAAATATAAAACAGTAACAGACAAAATCCATGTGAAATCCTTAGGAAAAGCCATAAAAAGCCAACTGTATCCTGGGCTGCATCCAAAGCAGGGTGGGCAGGTCAAGGGAGGGGATTCTGCCCTTCTGCCCTGCTCAGGTGAGACCCTCACCTGCAGAGCTGTGTCCAGATCTGAGGCCCAGCACAGGAAATATATGGAGCTGCTGAAGTGAGTCCAGAGGAGGGCAGGAAGCTGATGAGAGGAGTAGAGCTATGAGGATGCTATGAGGAAAGGCTGAGAGAATTGGGATTGTTCAGCCTAGAAAAGAGAAGCCTTTGGGGTTCTCAATTGCCTTCAGTACCTGAAGGGAACTTACAGGAAACACGGAGCAAGACTGTTGACAAGGGCATGTAACGACAGGACAAGGGGGAATGGCTTCAAAGTGAAAGAGAGCACATTTAAATTGGATATTAGGAAAAAAACCTGTACTGTGAGGGTGGTGAGGCCCTGGCACAGGCTGCTCAGAGCTGCCCCATCCCTGGAGTGTTCCAGGCCAAGCTGGATGGGGCTTGGAGCAACCCGGTCTAGTGGAAAGCGTTGTATCCCTGCCCATGGCAAGTGGGTGGAACAAGATATTGAAGGTCACCTTCTGACCCAAACCATTTTGTAATTCCATAATTTTATGAAAATATGTCTGAGATTTTATAAACAGGGCTATCAAGCTGGCTGTGGGAGGGGAGAGAGAAGCCACTGCTACAGAAGACAGCACAGAATGATCTTTGTCCTCAGCTGAGGACTTGGCCTTCCTAGGCAGGGCAACAAGGCCCTGCACCTGCATCAACTCAAAGGTACATCTGGTGAAGAGCAGTCTGCCTCTAGCAAAGGAGAGGCAAAACAAAAACAGGAACAGTTGGAATGCTGGTCTGGAGGACAGGGAATGGATCTACCTGAGCCCAGCCACTCAGGCAATCCCTGAGATGTGCCTGGGTGACACCCAACCCTGAGGACAGCAGAGGATGATCCCCCTTGGGAAGGAGCTGTTACAGCCCTTAACACCAGGCCTTGGGGAGAACACTCCAGGCTTCCAGGAGAGTGGGAATGACTGCTGGAAATGGGCCTGCAACGGGAAAGAACAAACAGGCAACATAAACTGATTCAGACCTAAGTTTTACAGAGTCTGTGCCCAACCACTAACAAATCCACCTGCAAAGTAAGATAGGGATGCTTGCTAGCCACGTTATCTGTCACTGAGCAATTTCAGTACTTCGAAAAAATTAAATATAAAAATCACAGAATGGGTCAGGTTGGAATGGGATTGCAGTGGGTCAGCTGGTTCAACCTCCCAGCTCAAGCAGGGTCATCCTACAGCACATTGCACAGGATTGTGTCCAGATGGTTCCTGAATATCTCCAGTGAGGGAGACTCCACAGTCTCTTTGCTGTTGACAAACTGACAAATAGTCACATTTCTCTACACCTTACATTAATTCTACACTCCCTGCTCAACTGATCATTTCAGATCTATTTTGAGATATTTATAACATTGCACAAAAGTGTTTTTTGAAAGCTTAAGTTTGTCAATCTTCCATTTTCAGAAGACTCTATACATATATTTTTCAAGGATAAAAAGCTTTTGAGCATTTTCTAAACTATTAAAAAAAAATTAGGCACTGATATCTAAACCACAGCTTAGAATTTAAGCTTTGTATGGATTTACCCTTGAAATTATATGTGCTTCTTACACTATTGTATGGCCTCCCTTCAGAGAAAATACAGCTGGTTCAAAAATCCTGGCTATAGATTAGAGCTGTCTCCAGAGACAGGCTGCTCAGCACGGACAAATGTCTGGAGAGCAATATATTTTTGAAGTGATTTATGGGAAAAAAAAAACTAAAAATCACCTTGCAGTCTCTGGGCTGGATGAGTCTGAGTTTCAGGAGTTTTTAATATGATTTGATACAGGCCCCACCTGCAGCAGCAACGTTTGCCCCAGTTATCAGCAGAGGTCGTGGGTCAGGGTGAGGTCCTGCTCCACCTGGCACAAACAGCAAGTCCTGGGTGCAAGCAGCTGACAATTTCAATAGTTAAGACAGATACAAGATGAGAAGGAAACAGGTGGAAAGTGGAAATGGCCTGCCCAAGTTCGCAGCAGGTATGAGCCAGAAATAAAAGCCAAGTCTCAACTTCCACCCAGGATCTGCCTCACAGCTTCCAAACCCATCCAGACAATCGATTTTACTACAAAAAAAATCTGGGTGCTTAGGTGTAAAATGCATGCTGCTTCATGAAGAAGGAGGGAAAAAAAAATTGAAAAAGAAATATTCTTCAGCTGTGAACCTGCAAGTCCAAACCCATTGGTGATGCTATTTTAATGCTCACATCTAAATCACAGGCCAAGTTAAAAAGGTGAAGGCTTCAGATGAAGTCCTAGATCATAAGAACAAGTCTTAATCAAATCCAACTCTTCCCAAAAGCACAGGGGAAATGTTGTATTTTGTCAAGTCAGAGTTCTAATGTAACATTACCATGTCCAACAAAGGCCTGTAATAGACCTTTAGCAAAGTGTATTAAAAAAAAGTAAGAGACTGGATCATCTTTCCCAGGCACAATGTTCATTTCTGTCCCACCTCTGTCCAGTTTGTGGCTTAAAAACAAAGTTATACAAGTAACAAGATGCATTTGTTTTGGCTTTTCAGTACTTTAACTTCTACACAGCTAAAAAGTGAGATGTACTGTGGCAGGAGCTTACTTTGGTCCACTGTCCAGGAAAACCAAGCAGTTATGAAAACTGCTCAAGTACCCAACCCCTGCTGTGTCAGGGGAGATTTCAAAAGCAGCATCTAATTTTAGCAATGGGGCATAAGCCTGTATATGGAACACAAGCTGGTTTACACTCAAGAAACCTTATGAGAAGCTAAGGGACAGAGCTGCTCCAACACCACACATTGCTGCTGGTTACTCTGGCCTTTCCAGGCAACAAGGCCTCAGCCAAGAGCAGAACTCACTGCAGTACAAATTACTGGAAAATCCACCTCATTTACCTCTTAGGAAAAAAAAAACTCACAATCCCTAGGCTCAGGAAGGTCTTAAAGTTCACTTGTGTATTACAATCAACAAGCCTTTCTAGAAAAATACCTTATTATTTATCGTGGAGTCCAAACAGGAATTTACATGTTAAAAAGAAAACTTATCCATTTACAAGGTATGTTAAAGCACAAGGAGTATTTAAATACCATTTACACTGAGCTTTCAGGCCCTCCTTGAGCAGCAACACCTCTCAGATACAAATCTCATTTAAAATAATGCAACTCAAGCTACATTTCATGGAACTATAGATTGGTTTGAGTTGGAAGGGACCTTTAGAGGTCATCTAGTTCATCTAGTTCAAGCCCTTCCCTATTTGGATTGTGCAAACCAGGTGACAGCACAGATACAAAAGGTTGAATCTCTTCTCCATCCAAACTCTACAAAGCTCAAAACTTACTATTTTCAGGGCTTCTTGTAAAATTTCCTATGGACACAAATCCAATCAAAGTGCCTCCTTCTTACCCATATTTACCCCAAACCAAAAAAAAAAAAAAAAAGGAAATTTGGAAGCTGAGGTAGCATCTGAGGCTGCTCATAAAACAAGCCCAGTATAAAATCAAGGTGAAACAGCAGATTCCTCTCCACAATGACCTGAGCTGACACCTACGTTGCCAGAAGACTGAAATTCTTTCTCTATTGCTCCTTGAAATAGCCACAGACCTTAGAGGTGAAGGAAAATATTCCCTTTCTTTGCTATTACCTATTTAAGAAAAGAAGAATGAGTGAAATTCTTCCTCTATTGCTCCTTGAAATAGCCACAGAACTTGGGAGATGATGGAAGATACTCCTTTTCTTTTCTCTAACCTATGTGAGGAAAGAAGAAAGCCTTAGACATCATAGGAGCTCCAAGGTAAGTGGGGAAAATGGAGGCCAAAGCAGGGGAAGCTCAGGGAAGGACTGAGGTATGAGGAGTGCTACTTAAAATGCTGTGACTTATTTTCCACACACACCCCAACTCCCCCTCTTTATCTCCCACCAGTTATGAGCCTCCAGCTTGCCCCTCAGAATTCCTTTCAATATTTTCTACATGTTTAATTTTTATGACCATCTCCTTTCTCTTTCCTCTGCCAACAAATGGAAGGCCTGAAGAAGACACAACAGGAATAGTTCTGGGGAGCTCCTGACAGTGCAGAGGAGCATAAACCCATCCCCAGAACTCACCCCTGAAGTTATCAGTTACATTAGCAGAAGATGCTCCTGGATGAACAAAGTCTTCATGCTATTGAGGGAGTGTCCAAAATATCTTACTCCTTTGTTTAAGAGGCTTATGCACTCCAAGAATTCCTGTTTGTCAGTCCCCAGGTTCTCTTCTCTCACCCTTCCCTTGCCAAATTCCTGTTAATTATGGAAACACAGATCTGTGACCATGAAATAGGAGTTGAGGAATTAAGTAAATTAATCGGGCTGTGAAGGGCAGATGCAATGCCTACACTACACCCATCACATTAAAACAAATCCAGGACTAGTGGGAAACGACATTCAGAAAATTTTCAGTTCTTTCAACACATCTCTCCTTCCTAATCAAAGTCTCTTCTCAGTACAAATCCCCTATTTCTTGTAAGCCAACAAGCTGCTTTTCCCCAGGTATCCTCCACCAAGAATGTGAGCAGGGAGAGATTTGTGAGCTTTTCTTCCTCCACATTGTTGATACAAAAACAATTAAGGAATTCTTCATAGGATTGTTATTTCTGCAGCAATCCTTTGCCAGGGTTACTCACATAATTACTGTAATCTTTTAATCTAAGAGCTCTCCAAAGCCTTCTAACACATCCAGCACATGGAACCCCTAATCTGACTCTCCAGTCAGTTCAGATGCCCACAAAAACTCTTCAAGGGTATATGGGCAAGCACGGGTCTCTCCTGATCCTGTCCATACACCAGCAATGCTCTGAGCTGACCTTTGAGCAGAACTCACCATTCATTGACAGATTTCACACTCCATTTCCACAACTTCCTGATCTCAACCTTAGGGATACACACCCTGCATGTTTCCTTCAGCAATGCACAAACAAAAATAAGGTTTGCATCTCTTTTGCAACAGAACACACTGGACACTCATGATTGCACATCACTAAGAGAAGCAGATGCTAACTGTCAGTGAAAATATATGTACAAATTTAAGGTTTCAGCAGTCTTTAAAGGGTAAAGAGTATCAAATCAAAGATTTCCAATGAAGGACTATTTCATCTTGCAAGAATTTCTGTAAAAGACTTCATGAACAGCTGCAAAAAAAGACTTCCTGAGCCACTTAGATTTCTTCCTCCTTTCTACCCCTTAAAATAATTTTAATTAACTATTCCCTGAATCTCTTACTGCTATCTGTAAAGGGAACAGTGTGGGGTTTTAACACATAAAACTGCACCCAAGAGTAGCTTTGCTGGGAGTATAAATTAAACAAAATTGGAAGGTGCTACATTCCCATCTGTTTCCCTCCATCAGAACCAATTCTTATTGGGCCCAGGGGACCCAATTCAAAAAGCTGAAATGGCAGAAATTAACGACATAAATAGTTTTCTGATACTGCCTGTGGAGAACAAGAGGCAGGAATGAACACCCATCTGGACAGTAGGTGTGCCACAGGAACTACTCAGACCAGCCTGTGGTTGTGAGATCACATTACCTGACCTGCAAGTCACCATCCTACCGAGACAAAAATACTTTGTATGCAGTCAGATCAGGTAGGTTTAAGTTTGTTCATTCATTTTCAGCTACAAGAACCAGATTAATGCACAAATTCCTCTGTTTAGAGTCCTAATAACTGCTCTTGTGCCTGGCATACCCACACTGATCTCACAGAATGGTTTGGGTTGGAAGGGACCTTAAATCCCATCTCATTCCAACCCCTTGCCATGGGCAGGGACACCTTCCACTGGACCAGGTTGCTCCAAGCCCCATCAACCTGGCCTTTAATGTGTCCAGGGATGGGGCAGACACAGCTTCTCTGGGAAATTTTTTCCAGTTTCCTCATTGTAAAGAATTTCTTTCTAGTATCCAATCTAAACTTACTCTCTTTCACTTTGAAGCCACTACCCTTGCTCTCTCACTACAAGTCTCCTCTTCAAGAGGATGCAGACAAAAAAAGGCATACTGGGAAGGAAAAAAAAAGAGGAGGGAGAAAAGCACTTTATTTTTCATTGTGATGCTCAGAACAACACAAATGTTTCGAGCTGAAGTGCTAGTCTCAGACTGCTCCTGTTCTCCACAAAGGGAAGCCTGTAACCTTATTCTTGGCAACAAAAGGAACTTCACCATTCTGTGCTGAAACCACAGGGAAATTCAAGGCCCTCCAGAGGCCTCCAGCCCTCGCAGTGACCAGCCCAACCTACGGGCTCCTTCCGGCCCTTGCCCTTTGGAGCCTTTCCGGGGCTACAACGCCGAGAACTGTTCGGTGCCCCCACCCTGCGGCCGCCACCCTGCACGGGGAAACTTCCCACTGCATTTACAAACAGCTCCCTCGCAGCCAGGCGTGTCCCTGCCCCGAGCAGGGCGATCCTGCCCCGCTCCGAACGCCCAGCGAGAGCCCGCAGCGGCGCCGGGAGCAGGCGGGGATCCCCGGGGACACCCCGAGTGCCGCCCCGGTGCCCGCGGGCCGAGCGCGCCCGGCCGCGCTCCTCCGTGACCTTGCCCGGCCCCTGCTCCGCCCGGCCCGGCCCGGCCTCGGCGCTGCCCGCGGCCCCCGCGGCGGGGCTGGGAGGGCCCGTCCCGGTACTCACGGCGGAGGAAGCGGCCGAGCAGGCGGGCGGCGGCGGCGGGGCTGCAGCGAGACATCGTCCCGTCCGCAATGACGGCGGCGGCGGCCCCGAGCTCGGCCCGCCCCGGCGGCGGAAGCGGCTCCGCGGGGCCTTCTGGGTGTTGTAGGCACGGGGGCCATGAGGGTGGGGAACGGCTCCGGGACCAGCGAGTGCGAGCCGCGACCCGGCACCGCTACGGACATGTCAGTCTGTCCTTAAACACCGCTAAGGACGGGGACTACGAGGAGCTGTTGGCTCCCTCAAAGACAGGGGGGCCCTGCAGAGAGACCCCAACCCACGGCAGGGCTGGGCAATCACCAACCATGGGAGGTTCAACAGGGAAAGTGCCGGATTCTGCACCTGGGCTGGGGCAGCCCTGGATGCACGGACAGACTGGGCAATGAGGGGCTGGGGAGCAGTGCCAGGGAAAGGGACCTGGGGGTCCTGCTCAGTGGCAAGTTGAACGTGAGCCAGCAGTGCCCTGGAGCCAGGAGGGACATCCCTGTGCTGGGGACATCAGGCACAGCATCACAGCCGGGCAAGGGAGGGATTGTCCCGCTCTGCTCTGGGCTGGGGCGGCCTCACCTCAGTGCTGGGGGCAGCTTTGGACACCACAGCATAAAAATGACATTAAACTATTAGAGAGTGTCCAAAGGAGGGCAACAAAGATGGGGAAGGGCCCTGAGGAGAAGCTGTGTGAGGAGAGGCTGAGGGCACTGGGTCTGTTCAGCCTGGGGGGACTGAGGGGAGAGCTCAGTGCAGTTACAAATTCCTGCAGAGGGGAAGAGGAGGGACAGGCACTGATCTCTGCTCTGTGGTGACAGTGACAGGACTGAGGGAATGGCCTGAGGTTGTGTCAGGGCAGGTTTAGGTTGGATATCAGGAAAAGGTTCTTCCCCCAGAGGGTGGCTGGCACTGAACAGGCTCCCCAGGGCAGTGGTCACAGCCCCAGCCTGACAGAGCTCCAGGAGTGTTGGGACAATGCTCTCAGCACAGGATGGGACTCTTGGGGATGGGGCTGGGCAGGGCCAGGAGCTAGACTGGATGATCCTTGTGAGTCCCTCCCAACTCAGGGTTTTCTGTGATTCCATGACTCCATCACCTCACAGAGTCACAGGATGGGTCAGGCTGGGAGGAACCACAGTGCGTTACCTGGTTCAACCGCTGCCATCAGCTGCCTCCAGAAACATGTCCTGTAAATATAACCAGTACCAATAATTGTGTATTTGCGGGCACAGATAAGGTAGGGAGGGCTGTGGGAGTGGGTTGAGAAGAGACAAAGTATTGCTTTGGAACAAAAATAAAAAAGCAAAGTCATACTCTGATTTCTTCTTGATTTATTAATTAATCGTGTCCCTAAAACTGAGGCCAGAAGGAAGCTGTAATGAATGAAGCATCCAAATGTTAAGCTCCTTATGAGCTATATATGATCCCCTTAGGAGGATACACACACACAGATTTTATAAGGAACCCCCTCACTACTTAAAGATTTATACCTGGATCCATTTCCCAATCAATTTTTCCTTAGGCTTTCACCAAGACTCTTGTGAAGATTATAGAATTTGAGTTAGATGCCAATGCATCATCATTCTGTATACAGAAACATTTTGCCTTTTTAGTGTTTTTAATAGGATCACGTAAGATGAGGGTAGGAGTTGTTGATTCGATGGTTTGGTTTTTTTAAACCTCAGTAGCAGAAACATCTCTTCAGTCCTTTGCATTCAAAACCTTACTTTGTATAGAGTCTTTTTTTTTCTGTAATTAACATCAATGCAAGGCATCATCACTCTAACTGTTGAAGTTTCACGGTATGGAAACGAGCTGCACAATATCTAATTGGCCAGACATACATGGAATTGAGGAAAAATAAACTTATTTTCAATTGTTTTAATGCAGTGGTTTGTCAGAGAACACTCTGTCCCACCGACATTAATTTTGCTGATTTATTCAACTGCCTAGAAAGAAACCATTCAGCTAGGGAGCAACAATGCAGTAATTATCAGCACTCAGGTAGCAGTGACAGGGGCTGCGTCACAAAGCTCAGATCAGTCCCAGTTCTAGTGGGGTGGCCAAAGGACTGCTCACTGTCCCAGGACTGCAGCCCCTTATACCACAAACATTGTGGTGAGCTTCCCACCAGGCAGAAATCCTTTGGGATAATCTTGTTGCCCAGAAAAGCTGTGAATTCCCCATCCCGGGAACTGTGTGAGACCAGACTTGATGGGGCTCTGGGGAGCCTGGTTTAGTGGGAGGTGTCCCTGCCTATGGCAGGGGTTGTACCTAGATGTTTTTGATGTCCCTTCCAACCCAACCCATTCTGTAATTCTGTGGCAGGAGTCACACATGTGACCCATACAATAAACTCAGACATATTAAAATACTTAAGGTTGTATTCAGCCTGGCATCTGTACAAACTGCACAGTTGGGACAGCCACAAAATGGACTTTGTGGGCAGGTATTTAACAACATCAAATGTACTCCTGATTTCCTGTTCATAATCTGAAGCAGATTTGTCTCCTGGTGCTGGCCAGAGGTAAAAGACATCCCATTGACAAATGCAGGTTCCAATAGGGAGGGTTTAGCAGGAAGGCCATCCTTAGAGGGAAGCCTGTATTAAGGGAATTTCTAAACCAGGGACGAGTTCTTGAGCTGGTTTAGCCTTTACTTACCTCAGTGATGACCCTGGACCTACATTTCTGGCATCAGCTGATGTCTGATCACTGTCTCCCAATCTTATCCTCCATAAAACAACCTAGCAGCTGGAAATCCTCATGAGTCTTGTTAGATGTAGTAGCATCATCACCTCCTATCACTGGAACTTCAGGACGTGTCAACAACTTGGTCATTCCTCACCACCTCCCTGGAGTCAAGGCAGCAACCCAAGCATGAAGCTAAACCTTGCCCTCATGTCTATCCAGCTTCCAGCAGCTAAGGGGAGCTGACCCTTCTAAAAACAGACAAGTTTGTGGGTTTCTATATTTTATAGGTTGTAAGTAAAAATAATCCCAGCATCTCAGCCCTGGGAAAGTGACTGGGGGAGCTGGATCACTGCTCTCCTTTCGTTTGAAAAGTGCATGGAGAAATTCAAAGCTGAGGATTCCCTCTGGAGGGATTAGCCACACTTGTGCTTTAACCTGCTTTATTTTTAACCTGCAGCCTGTGGTTTTCAGTAACAGGGCTATGGCTGAGAGCATCTGCTAAGGAATAGAAATTGACTTGCTGGGACTTCTGTAACTCCAGAGAGCAGAGATAAGAACCAGTGGAGAATTATGGCAGGGAAGGTGTAGGTAGAGCAAGAAAAGGATCATCCAGCTTGCTCTTTTTCTGTGCAGCCCCCATTGTGCTTTCAGCAAACAAATTCTACATTTTGCTTCTGAAAAATCCTGCAAACTTTAGTGGTACTGCTATTAGTATAGTTATTTTGGGGTGGAGAGTGCGTTTCAGTATTATTAATGCCAAATGAAAATAAAGGAGCACACAAACACTACCCCTTGTCCCCTAGGCTGTGCCGTGGCTTGGTATTTCTAAACAGGCTGACATTTCTACGGTGCTTCACAAACAGGAGATCAGATTTCAGCTTGGCACCAACTGTGGTCACAATATCAACATCGGAAGCACTTCAGTGGGAAGTCCCAAGGATGGACCCTGCAGCCTGCCAGCCCCAAAATTATCCTTTCAGGTCCATCATGGCTTGGATTTCTCATGGAAAGCAGATGCTGTCAAAGACCTGTGGTGATCTTCATCTAAACAGTGTTTTTTTCCTTTGCTCTGTGATTTGAAGCAAGTCTGGCTTTGTCACATAACAGGGGCTTATCAGAGCTTACTCATTTTATTCAGTGAATTTTGCCAGAAATGCTTCAGCAACTCCAGGTCTTAGAGAAAAGCTTGACATTTGATGGGTTTTTGTAGCAGTTCACTGGGCTGTGGCCATCTACCTCCCATTGCCTCTGTCCCTCCTGGAGACAGGGCAGCCAAGCACAGTGATCTGGTTTATTAAAAACACAGGTGTCAGACCTGGGGCTGCCCCACAGTGCTGGGAAAGGTCACGTCCTGCAGGACCTGCTCTTCCAGATCACCAGATTGCACTGCTGGTCACGAGGAGTGGAGCAGACCTGAGGATGGGAGGGGTTCACAGAGGGAAAACAGCAGATTGGGATAAATTCTGTTCTCAGAGACCCTGTATGGGGTTTTCCTGGTGTTGGAGCAGGATACAGGATCCTGCAAAGCCTCTGCCATCCAAGAAGAAGCAGGAGCAAAATGAGATGTAAGTTCTTGAAATGCAGATGCCAGAAAAGCCTCGGGCCATGACTTGTTCCCCTGCTGTCAGGAATTGAGTTTGGCTGTTAATTCTTTCATAGAATTGATGCCTTAAGTTTTAGCTTCTGTATTTTTCAGATTCTGGACTGCCTTAGTGTGTGACTCTGAACTTCATATAAAGTGTTGACAAGTTCTCTTCACAGTTTAATTAGAAAAAACAATCCTTTCCCAGCCCGAAAACCAAGGACACTGTTGCAGCTTCAGCCCCGAAAAGTGTAAACAGCAGCGAACTGAGGAGAGCAATCTGGGAGGATGGGACTGCAGAACCTGGAACTGTAATTGGACAATGAACCCCAATATGGAAATGGACCAAAACTTATAAGTGTGAAAACTCATGACCCAGGGTCCATCTTGGGTGTAGCCACGGCCAGGCTCTTGTACTGCCCAAGGTGTATCCTTTGAAGGTCTTTTAATAAATCCCTACTTTATTCCTTTAACTCTGTCTAGCCTCTGTCCTAGGTAGCCTCTCCAGGCATCAGAATCATGGAATAGTTTGAGTTGGAAGGGACCTTAATGACCATTTCATTCCAACCATAATTCTTTGCCCTGAAAAATACTCCATTGAATATCAGTGAATCCCTGTGTGATAAATAAATTCAAATCTTCTTCCCTGGAGGCCACGTTGGTTTTTAAGGTTTCAGGATTGTGGAGTGCATCTCAGCAGGAGTTAAGCTGAAAGCTGATAAACCCCTGACATCTAAGGGCCAGAACTGCAGCATGGAAATAGGCATATTCCTTTTGACCTCAGCATCCCTGAAATGCTGTGGTTCACGTGTCTCTGCAAAATTAGTCATGAAGAAATTTTTTTTTTTTTTGTAACCTATGTGGGGTTTAAGAAATCCATAATTGTGAATCCAAGAGGAAGGGCTCAACCTGGCTAAATGTAGCACAGTCTACAACAGATCAGGTCTGGTCTGGTGTCCCCAGAAGTCACAAACACATGGAACAATGTGTTCACCTTCACCATGGAGAGTAGTAAATCCAGCTACTTCCCTTTTGTCCTGTTCCCCCATCGTTGTCATCAGCTATTTCATAGGGAGATTGGTCAGGCCACTGCAGGACAACTGGGCTGGGCAAGGCAGGGCTCTGTGGTCCTGGAGCAGGAACTGGCTGCTTTTCTTATCCCCAGGTGACAAACTTCTCCCTCCAGCAGTCTCCTGGGGCTGGTGCCTTAGTTCCAGTGATGTTCACTTCCTCTCCTGGAGACACACGCACAGAAGCACAAAGAGAAGCTTCCCTACAATTCTTATTTAATTCTGCACCATAGAGCCATGGAATGCTTTGGGTTGGAAGGAACATTTAAAAGTCCTCTGCACAGCTTCCTTGTCATGAACAGGGACACCTTGCACTAGACCAGGTTTCTCAGAGCCCTGCCCAATCTGAATGCCTTAGGAAGTGCTGAACTGACAAATTACATGTTTTTACTCCCTTTTAGTGGGTGCCATCAGCTCATTTTCAGTGGTTAGACAGGTCACCAGTCTGGAAATCCCTGAGCTGGCCACAGCAGCTTCACAAACACAATTCTGTTGGAATTTTTTGCACTAAAATTGCTTTTCTTTTCAGGCACTGTGGGACTGATGAAGAGTTAGAAGTTCTCTTGAGTCCACCATTTCTCTGGAGGCTTAACAGCCCCAGAGCAAAATATGAATATAGGTTTATTCCATGGCAGGATTTGTCTTGCACCTAACGAAAAAAGAATTTTGCTCAAATTTGTTGTTACACTAAAGCCAGCTTTGTCCTTGCAAAAGTAACTGACAACATTAAAAATACCCAGATTCTTTCTAAAGTGAAGAGTTTTATTTGAGGTTTTTAATTTTACAGAAATCTTGCTGACACAGTAGTGCCAGTGTGCAAAGTTCTGCAGGACCAAGTTAATGTTCTACTGAAATCCTTTGCTTCGGGGCTAGTCCTTGAATGTCTACAAAATGTATACAAATGTCTAAACCATATCCATGGGGGCTAATCCTCATTTCACATCCTTGCAGTTAAAGCTGAAGCAGCAGCAGTGAAGACACTGCAGTGGCAACACTTGAGACCTGGTGACCTCTGTGAGATCCCTCTGGCTATTTATCCTTAAAAGCACAAAATCAGCTTTTTTTATATGTACACCTATTTTTAATTTTTAGTATTATTTACTATATATTTTTCTTTGGCCAGAGAAGCTGTGGCTGCCCCATCCCTGGAATTGTTCAAGGACAAGGCTCTGACCAGCCTGGTCTAGCAGAAGGTGTTGCTGCCCATGGCAGGGTTAGAACGAGATGGTCTTTAAGGTCCATTCCAACCCAAACCATTCCACGATTCCCTGATTTTTCCGTGCGTTGTAACAGCCACAAACACCACTAGATGTCACGACTGCTTCACTGTTTGACTGCTCACTCCTTAACAGCCTTGCCTGAAGAACAACTGTTGTAGGTTTAACTGAGGAGCCAAACACAAAGACAACTAAGCAAAACAAAGCTTTTATCCTCAGGAAGTGCAGGGTGCTTTAGGACAAACCTTTCTTGAGAAAAAAAAATCATGTGTTTCTCAAATCCTCTGGTTTGGGGCGCAAAAAGGCTCTGCAGTTTGTTCAATTATGAAGGAAATTAAAGGGCAGGACCACTCTGACCCTTTGAAACTACAGCAAAAAAACTGGTGGGAAGAAGTTTGGTGTGGGACACAAACAACTTTGCTGAAGGCAGGAAAGCAAAGTGACCACAGGATATTATTTTGGTTTTTATTCTGATAATTTCAGTGCTGGGAGTGACTTTCCTGTACTTTCCCTAGTTATAGCATATGGCATTAGTGTTGTCACTGTGGTTGTTGATGCTTGATGGTCCTGGAACACACAAGCACCCACCCACCTCCTCCTACTGAAATAGTGAAGAAATAGCAATAACATCAACTGAACTTAATTAGGCCAAACTCGAGGTGTTTTCTGTTGCAGGAGCTAATTTTAGATGCCAAACTGCCACAGAGGCTGGCTGTATCTCTGCCCTATTTTAGCAGCTCGTGGCAGAGAGGCAAATGATTGGAAGGTGAAGGAGTGAGCACAGTTGCTTCAGCCCATGTGAAGGTCAGGGAAGAATATTCTTCCTCTGTTCCCAAGGCAATCTGATTTCTGTCTCTGCTGGTGTCATCCATAGGAACCTGTTCATCCTCAGGACTTGGCACTGAGGTTGCCATAAAAGAAAAATACACTATTTTCGGAGGGAGGTTCAAATTAATTATCTCCCACAGGCTTTTAGAGAGTTTTTCTCCCTCCCCTAAACACAATGTAGTCAGTGCACCAGCCTGTGCCATCATTATGTGCATGAAAATAATAGCAAAGCTGAAGATAATTAATTCATTTATTCACTCTCTCATGACCAGTAATTGCTCCTGTGGATTCCTTTTTCACTCCAATGACAACAATTATTGCAAATAAAACCAAAACTGAATTCCTGTGAAATTGCTGTCAAAGCATTCCCTGAAGGTAAAAAAAGAAAATAATATAAATAAAATAAATAAAAACAAACAAACAAAAACCAACCCAAAACAAACAAACAAACAAAAACAAAACCAAACAAAAAAGAAAAAGAAAAAGAAAGCAAAAGTGATTGTCAGAACAAGAGCACCTTACAAGGAGCAGCTTCTTTGTGAGGGGAAGAGAAAGGACAGACATTGATCTCTGCTCTGTGGTGACAGTGACAGGACTGAGGGAATGGCCTGAGGTTGTGTCAGGGCAGGTTTAGGTTGGGTATCAGGAAAAGGTTCTTCCCCCAGAGGGTGGCTGGCACTGAACAGGCTCCCCAGGGCAGTGGTCACAGCCCCAGCCTGACAGAGCTCCAGGAGTGTTGGGACAATGCTCTCAGCACAGGCTGGGACTCTTGGGGATGGTGCTGGGCAGGGCCAGGAGCTGGACTGGATGATCCTTGTAGGTCCCTTACAACTCAGCTTATTCTGTGATTCTGTGAAGAACCTGGTTTAACTTCATCCCTAAAATGGACTTGAAATGGGAAAGTCCAGGAACTTCAGCTAAATTAGTTCATATCCTTCTTTAACAGCTGAGTGCATTTAATGGGAAAACAGATTTGAAATCCCACAGAAGATAAATGGCACTTTTACCTTGAGTGAGCTTTGAATGGAACCCTGCAGTGGGTTCCAGAGGAAATCCACTGGAGGTGCTCGCATCTCTCTGGGAGCTGTCCCATCACAGGGCATTGGAAGCACAGGCAGGAGCCTGCTTTTCCTGAGCAAAGGGCATTTTTCAGCTCAGTGGGGTTTCTGCTTGGTTACACCACCTCAGTGGGTACCACAGAGGAGTGTTAGCTGTCTGCTCTCACCCAGGCACACTTACCCTCAAACTGAAATATTTGCAGTGTTTAAATTCACTGGGATTATTGACAGGTTTAGAATGAGACGAGCCCAGGTCCTGTAGCAGACCACTCATCATACACCTGTGTGTGACAAAATACAGTTTGGATTTGCTTGTGCAGGACAAGAAATATTTGAAAGGTGAGGTTTTAAATGGCTGATTCCAGCTGTGCTTCCTCCACGTTGGGGTGGATGCAGAGGAAGAGGAGGACCACAGAGCAGGGGGTGGACCATGGGTTAGGACCCACATCTGTGCACTGTAACAGGAGCCCAGAGTGGCACAAAGGTGTCTGAACTGCCTCAGGCTTGGGCATAGGGCTCCTAGCCTGCCTACAGTCACCTAATTTGCATGACTTGCCCATCACAAGATTATTTATTACAGTGGCTTTAGTCAAATTCCTCTTCCTCACTTTAAAGCCATGTTTTGTCCATCTGAGTTCAGATGCAGCCTAAAACCAACTGAGGCCAATGAGTCTGTTCAAGCTGACAGGCTTTGCTAAATGAGCATCTCTGTTGGACTCAGTGGTGCATTTTTTGAGATAACACCAAATCACAGCTCACCCAAGCCTGATGCCAGCTCCCTTCATGGCTGGAAGAGAAACTTGGCCCATAATTTGCCTGGGAAGAAAAGAGGGAAGAAAAGGGAGAAGAGAAATATTTTCACCCTCCCATCACCACCCCCCATTCTCAATATGTAGCCCAGCTTTTTCTAAATCAATCTAACAAATCCTAGATGAAAACATTAATCACAGCTATGGATATAGCCCCTCCTCTGCCCCATGTCAGCCTGGGGAGCACCCTGTGAGACCCAGGGAGGCTTCCTCCCTTTGGTGAACTTCCCAAGCTGTGCCAATTGGACCAGCACATCCTCAGGGCTTGGAGCTGTATCAGAGATGCCCCAGATGATCATCCTCAAGACACCAAAGCTTCCTTGTGTATTTTGCCTTGACTCTTTGGACTGACCTCCCCAAGATTCATATGTTTGTCTGGAGAGGCCTTGCCTGTTTCCAGAAAAACAGGATGGTTTCAAACCATCTGCTTATCAGCAAGGGTGACAACTACTATTGCCAGGTGAAAACTGAGAGCCTTCATCTCTTTTGTCTTCTTGGAACTGTATTGCAAAACAAACAGACAGCCCCATGGCTGGTCAGGTTTGGTCACAACCCAGAAATTTTCTTTAGCAACCTGGCTGCTGGCACCTGAGTGGGTTAAATCAGACCTTTGTGGGTGATGAAGGCAATGACAGGGCTGATACTGGATTTAGGGGGTGACTGGCTGCCTGGCAAGCAGCCCCATCCCCAGCACAGCCACTGTCACCATCCCTCTGATGAGGAGGTAAACAACACAAATTTCAGTGTGTTGGCTTTGTCTCACTCCCCAAAAATCACCTGTCATGTTTCTGCAGTGACCTGGCTGGTTCCCAGAAAGCATCCCCCGCTCCCACACAGGTTCCATGGAATTTTTCAGCACGTGAATCTCCATATCCTCCCCCGATCACACCTCTGTGTAGAACAGGCCAGTGAATGTGTGCCATCAGGGATCTTTCTGTGAAACACCTTGATTTTTAAAATTGCATTTCACTCAGTCTTTCAAAACATCTTTCCTCTCCATCTGTGAATCCATCTGCAGCTGACAGTGATTTCTGGCTCATCAGCTCCACCCACTTCACTGGAGCTGTTCCTGCTTGGTGTGGAGGTGAGGAGCTCTCACCACGGGTTGTCACCCTCTGACCAGTGGAAGCTTTTTACTAGGTCACGTTTCCCTAGCAAGCAACAGCTTGGGCCAGCATGAGGTGCTCTGTACACTTGAGTAGATCTGAAAAAATCTCTCTGCATCCTCCACTGAATATTCTGAATTCGGGAAAATCTTGTAGCCATCCTTTCCACTTCTACACATCCGTCCTATAATCACATTTTCTGCTCTAAGCACGGCAACACTTTGTTACTAAAGTGTTATTATAGTTCTTTGGTGTTGAGAGACCTGTAGGCAGGAGATGTGGGTTGCCTTTGTCTGGGATGAGCACTCCCAGGAGGTGAGGGGTCCTGCCTAAAATAGACGGGGTGAATCCATTTGGCTCTTTCCATAGGGCTCCAGGTTTGTCCAAACTCGTGTAGCTTGGAGTGAGAAGTTATGTGAGATAAATCCTACTACTGATGTGGGAAAACTAGGAGTAAGTTATTCCTGGTCCTGCTCTATCCATCTGTTTGATCATCAAAATGGCTGCAGAGATGGATCAATAGACAAATAAATGAATTATAGCAGACAATATTTATCTGTGCTTGGCCAGCCATCTGGCTAAATAGCAATATTGATCCTGTAAATAATGATATCCCTGAAATACCTCCCTTACTCATCAAGCAATAAATAGAGCCCTTAGGGCGTGAATTTCTCCACTGAATTTTTCTTGGGGAAGGCAGCCATGCACTACAGAGTAACAGCAACATGTGGATTCTCTGTCTCACATTGATTTTATCTTATCTATTTCTCTTAAATTAGTCAAATGAAGACTAAAAAGGCATCAGGCTCTTTTGTCTCAATAACTGAATATTCAGTTTGAGCATTATTTAATCCAGAAATGTTTGAGTTTTCTAAGCATTATTGAAATTTGAGTTTCAAGAGTTTCGATCAATGCATTGAGTTTCTAAGCATTGACCAAACAAAGCTCCTTTTCCCCTTTATAACCAACATGTTATGTTCCCAAACTGGATGACTGAAATAAGCTTCAAGAGCTCACATTAGGCACTTAGTGACTGCACCACGTTTAGGCAGCCCAGTGTAGGAGCTGAGTTAAAACCCAGTTCATGATCTCCCCTGTGTGAGATGCCCCCATCAAGGCTTGGAGAGAAATAAAGGCCCAAGGCCAAGTCAGTCCTGATGCAGAGGGATGCAGGAGTCTGGAGCCAGGGTGTCAGTGGGGCTGTGTGGGAGGGATGGATCAGACATGGGGGGCTCAGAGGGGACAGCAGGGTCTGTCCCGTGCTGGGCATAGCCATTTCCAGGTGGTTCTGTGAGTGCTGGGGTGTCCCTTTGTGACAGAGGCTCTCTGTGACACAGGGGTGGCACTGCCCAAGAGAACCTTTCTCAGGAGGCAGCAGCTGCCTGAGAACCTCTGCAGGAAAGCATGACAGAGACACCCACGGGGGAGAAGGTGAATCCTAAATCCTTGCCCATCCAGCGTCTGCTGAGCCTGAAGAGGCAAAGGATGAGCGATGGGGCAGGAAAGAGAGGCTGGTGATGGGACAAGGCGTGCCAAGACAACGCCCTCCACCCCACGCCTCCTCTGTCCCACAGATGGCCTCGAAGCAGCCTCCAGTGGAGCACGGGCAGCCACAGGAGGAGAAGCACTGTCCAGATGCTCCTGCCGAGGCACAAGAGGCAGCACAGGCAGCAGCCCTGGGCGAGCAGGTGCCCTCAGCAGGGGCACAGAGCCATGTCCCGCTCCTGCAGAGCCCCTCGTGTGCCCAGGGGACAGCCCCGACCCTCAGCGGGCAGTGGTCAGTGCCGGCAGCACCCGAGCCTGAGGAGGGTGAGGAAAAGAGGGAAGTGTGCCATCCTCTTGAGCCCTGCCGAAGGGAAAACCACATGGACCAAGAGCTTTCCCAAGGGGAAGTCAGCAGTATCCGGAAGCTGTCCCAAGGGGAAAACAACAGCGACAAAACATCGGTGCATGAAAGCTGGAGGCACATCACAATCCGGACTATCTGGGTGAACCCCAGGTACCCGGAGCTCCTGCGGGATTCCCTCCAGGAGCAGGCAAAGGCACCGAATCCTTCTGCCTCAGACGAGCAGGTGCCAGCATCGGGGGCACAGAGCCCTGTCCCGGACAGCCCCTGCTGCTCTTCCTGCTCCTCACGGAGCCGGCTGGCAGCCCAGAGCCTCAGTGGCCCGCAGGCTGTGCCCAGGCAGCCCTCCAGCCCCCGGCGGGCTCTGCAGGCGCTCTGCACCCTGCTCTGGTGCTCCTGCATGGAGGTGCAGCTGGATGGTTAGCACCCGCTGCCAGACTAATTTGAATCGGTTCACTTGGGGCAGTTCAGTTGTCAATAAATGTTTTTATATTTCCAAAGAGCTCTGGAGAATCGTCATTGTCCTTCGTTACTGCGCAGAGGCTCGAAGCAACCAACACCTTTCCTGCAGGAGGACACGCCAATAAAAGATGCTGAAGTGCTCAGTGAGCCACCTCGGGACCCAGATGTGTTCCTGCAGCGCCAGAGATCTGAAAATCAGTGGGTTTCATGGTCACTGTGCCAAGACAGCCACCAGTCACCACCTCACCAACAAGAGCCTCTCTGGGAACAAGCAGCAAAGCACAGAGGGCACCTCTCCACATCAGCTCCCCGAGGCCCTCTGCCAAGAAGTTGTCATCCAGGTGTCTTGGGAATCTCCTGGACCTGTCTTTTCCCAGTTAACATCTGGCCAGTGGAATTGCCCTACAAGGACAAGGGTGGCAGCATCCTGAGGGTCCTGGCTGGGTCCCACGATGCCAATGAACAATATCCTCTCACTGGTGTCCAGAATTCTGGGCACTTGAGGTGAAGAAATGTCACTTTGAGATGAAGGAGCTCGGATGAAATATTCCCTGCTGACCTGGCATATGGGAGATGTAATCAACTTTACTTTCAGTTCACTGTCTCTATTTTTAAGGGTCAGGTATTAGATTTACTCCAGGGAAAAAAAATCCCAGCTAAGTAATAACCAGATGGGTTTTCCTCTTCACAACTCAACACAGGCCAAGCTCATCTGTGAAGAGGGAACATGGAACTGTGCCTGCCTGTCTGCCTGGGAGCCTAAAAACAGTTCTGTCTGATTTTCAGGAAAAAAACAAAAACAAAAACAAAAAAAACACCAAAAAACCAACAAACAAACGAACAACAAAAAAACACCACCATCCTACCTTTTTATCTTTCATACATGACCCAAAAGTGATTTAGTTGAAAAAAAAGGCAAGGAATTGCCCAGGCAGGATGGATTAAATGATACTGAAGCTCTGTGTAATGTTTTGATGTGATTGTGACTGACACATGTGGCAAAACATCCAGCTGTACAATCCAGTGAGCAGAGAAGATTTTTCTAATGATTCTGCAGCTGAGGATGTTCAATCTGCTAAAAGATTCTTGCTGACTTGCTTTAAAAGTGATGAAAAGCTCTTGGCCAGCCTCACTGGTGCTGAGGCAATGGTGTTGGTGAGGCAGAGCATCCCAGGAACTGGAAATGAAGTCCATTGGGCATTGTGGGCATCAGAGATAAGAATTACAGCAAAGCAACTCCTTGAGCAGCTTCCAAGGGTCAGATGAGGGAGCAATAATGGCCTTGGGCTGTTGGAGAGCCTCTGGAAAGAGGCTGGGAAAGGCTGTTGGTAGCCAAGGCAGCAAATCCACAGGGAAAACAAAGAGCCTGAGCAAAAACACTGAGTAGAGCCCCCAAAGCCCCAGCCAGGGTCAGCACGTGCTGCTTGAGCCCTCAAATAAGGATGAAAGAAACATTTCCCAAATGATAAACCACAGTACCCTGTCCAAAACCTGGTGGTCTGTGGCAAAGAGGCTGAGTTTTCCCAGGGTGCTCACATGCAGTGGATCCTGCCCTGAAAACCCTCTCAGTACAAAGTGTGATTATCTGCTTGCTCTTCAATTAGACAAAATTTTGGTACATTACTTATGAGCTGATGGATTTGACTCCTCGCTGATCTGGTCCAGCCCTCACTAAGTTACATATAAAAGTAAAGGAAAGAATTATAATCTCCTCTTCAAAAAATAATACTCATTTAAGGGTTAGAGGAAGGCAAGACTGTCTTTTTTTTTTTTCCAGCAAGAAATTAAGGTAGTAGGAAGAGCATCCCAGTGTACCATCTAGATTTACAGCAGGGATTTTCAATTTCATTTGTCATTGCCAAATATATTACATTGGCATTAAACTGTACAGGTTATTAAATACTGATTACAAGAAGACAGCGTGCTGTGGCAGGCAAATAAAGCTTGCACGTTACTGAAATTAAGGCTTTGAAAATGTTTTAAGGGAATTAATGTTTAATTAGAGATTTTGATCTATAAGGCATTCTAGTAATAGCTTCAGTAGGAGATTACACAAACCTGTGAGACATTTATAAGTAGAAAGGATACTTGATGTAGTATTTTCTTTAATTAATCCTGCACTGGAAGGCCACCACAAGGGAATTTAGAGTTTGGTGCCCAATAAAAAAGATTATTCCAGTTAGCAGGCACTTCAGCTTCTGCGGGGTTTTTTTTTTTCATTATCAAATTCACGTGCACATATTTTTAACAATATGGCATGAGATGAACTTTGAATTTAGTGTGATTAAGAGTATTTCTAACTCAACATCCCCAAGTGAACTTGTATACTGAAGTGTTGGGAGCTTTGCAGATCTGAGGTGTTTGGCTTAATAGTCACTTTTTTCTTCTGCTGAATTTCATCTTTCTGTTACTGACTTCCAGAAACAACATAAATCATCAAAGGCATTTTGCTTTCCAACATGATTGATGGTTTCATCTTTCACTGAGATGTTGTTGTACAATGTCTTCTGTTTTCAGTAAAAAAATGGTTTATATAATTTCCTGTAGTCAAACCAAGTGACTGAGCCTTTATTGTTTTGCTCACTACATTTAATGTTGATGGTCTGACATGATTTTCACAAGGCTAGAAGTGTCATTAAGGAAGTGTAAGATGTGTTTGTGTTGGTAGGTGTAAAAATACACACAGAAAAGTCTCATGCTCTGAAAAAAAAAAAAACCTCCTGATCCCAGCTGCCAATGTTATGGAGTTACAGGGATGATAAAACTCCTGTTAAAGTTACTGGAAGGGGACATGAACAAACTTCACAAGTTTTCAGTACAAAAACCTGGCAGTTTTAGGTCTTTAAGTTCATCTTTAATCTGAAATGCATCACCTTTCTGCTTATGTACTGAGTGAAATAAAGCTGCAAAGACATTTTTGAGGATTCAAATGGCTCGGTAAGTTGGAAACACTTTGAAAATGAGGACATCTTTCCTTTTCCTCCTCCTTTCTTGATGCAGCTGGACCACAGAGAGTGTCATTACACAATTTTTTATTAAATCCACACAGTTAAAAAATGGATCTGGCTTTATGTTTGAAAGACATTAATACATATTACAGCTTACTAATATTCCTCACAGCTAATCTTTATCACTAGTTATGCTATGCTGATTTTCTCCTCATCACTTTAGCTGTAATTGTTTGGTTTAAAACCCAGAGCACACATCCTCTACGCTGCCTGCTTAATTATTTTCACCTCTTTTTATGCCATATTTCTCAGATCAGTAATTATGTCAGATCATAAACCCCATCCTACACTGACTATAATAACTTGACAAATAGTAATACTTTCTATATAACATGGAACAAGGTAAGTTGGTTAACAAAACACATAATTTCTTTCTACTTAGTTTAATTAATTTATCTTAATTATTTAACCTATTAACCACAGGTTAATTGAATCTGATGCACTCTCTTACTATACTTATATTCTTCTTTTTTTCTCCTGAATGGGACTAGTGTTTCATTACCTCTGTTGCTCATTAATTTTAGTGCTGCTGTTGCTCTTTCTTGAAACGTTTGTTTCCTCCAGGGCCAAGTTAATCCATAATTCAGTGCTAATGGTAAATCTCCGTGCATTACCCACCACACACAACCCAAAAGGCAACGGGGGCCAGGGCTGGATCACATCAGGTAACACAACCCACCGCAGAAATGCACCCTAAATAGCCACTACCACCCTGTCTTAGGTGTAAAAGGACACCTCCTCCCACCTGCTTTTGATAGCATTTTTTTCCCTATGCCATTTTCTAAAAATATATCCCTGCTTCTCATTCCAGGGTGCAAGGGAGCAGGGTGGGACAGAAGTGGCAGCCCATTTCTAAAAGCTTCTGAAAGCTCTTTTGAAAAGCACCTTGAAAAAATCAAAGCCCAGAGCAAATGCCACAGTGAAACCAGCCAAGGTGGTAAAATCAAATTCAACGAACTCGTTCTCAGGAGCAGCTGCACTGAAGTGACAGGGAGGTGCAGTGCCTGCCCTCAGGTGGAGATCTACCACAGCATGCTCACCTGTAAACAGTTACCTCTCCAAAAACGTCTGTAATAATGGTGATAGCCCAAAAAAGCAAGGACCAGGGACTGGAAATACCTCTGCTGCCTGTACACTTCACTTTCTTCTAACATGCTTGTGGCAAGGCAGCTGAGCAATCAGTGAGTGGGCTGTGCAGGTGACAGGGCAGAGCCAGGGCACAAAGCCACCCCAGGAGGGGATGAACTCCCTGCACCACACCTGAATGTGCTGGCAGATGAGGATGAGGATGGTCATGACAGATGAGGGAGCCTGGCAGCCTCCAAGTGAGAGGACATGACCATTCCCAAGAGCCCCTTAAGTCAAACCCCATCTACTAACAGCAAATGTGAGCTGGAGGAGCTTGCACAAGGATTCAGACACTAAATTTTCTCCAGGGATTTGAATTCCACACAGACATTTTAATTCCAGCTGTGTGGTACAGTGCACACCGTGCCCATAACCCACAGCCCAAGACCCACTCACAGTCCCACCCCAGCAGGGGAATCAGCTGCCACAGCCCCCAGGGGATCTACCCCGGCACCCAGAGCAGCTCAGCAATCAGACCTGCCCATCCTCAGGCTAAGGAGCCCCTGCTAAACACAAAGCTGAATGAGATCACAGCTGGTCCAGGGCCAGAAAGTAATGGTGCAGTAATGGGTTTATTGGCTTTTTGAGAAGGAGCTGTTTGATTTCAGACAGAGGAGAGTCAACAGCAGCATTCACTCCTGCTAATCTCATTTCCAGCAGCACGCTGAGTGAGAAGGCACTTGGGCACAAAGCTGTGCTCGATTGCTCTCTGTTTATCCAGGATTACATTAGGAGCCCAAGAGCATCTGAAAACAGCCCCTAGACAGAGCTAGGGCTTTGCAAATGGCTTCTGCAACACCAGACTTCTAGGAAAAGAAATCCCAGTGTTTCCAGCAAGCTGCTGGCAGTTTGGTCAGTGCAAGAGCTGGATTTACTGCAGAGGTTTTAGATGTGCAAATTGAAGACAGTGTCTGTTGAGGAAAGTACTGCAGATAACAAGTGTTGACCAGATAATTTGGTTCATTTTAAATAATTCATTTACCTTAAGCAAAAATAAATCAAATGTAGAAGGGTGGATTTAGCCAGGGTGAGGGATTCTTGCAAGGGGGGAGTTAGCAGAAGTTGGTCTGACCACAATCTGCCCCATTATCCACAAAATAAGTTACTTTGAGAACAAAAATAGCACCAAGTCTGGTACAACAGCTTTTTATTTCAGTTTCTAAAACACAAAGAAAGGGCTTGCATTTCGACATCAGAACCATGCAAAGCACCTATACACCAAAAATGAGATATTGAGCGAGTGTCTCTCTCCTGCTACACATAGAAAATTTAGGCAGGAAGACTCTGTTTTCCTGTGCGTTCTGCTTTATCCTTCCACAAATCAACCAGCTATGAGGGGTGATCATCAACCTTCATTCCTAACCAAATCATTTGCCACTGAACACTACTCCATAATGCCCTAAGCTGCTAAAATATGCTCCTGTAAACTTCATCAAGCACCCAGTTCTGCTCTTGGTCTACAAGGACAAAGTCCCAAACATCTCCAGCTACAGGACAGACATATTCAGAGGTACTGAATTAAATGAGAGCAGAGTTTGGCTCAAAGGATGAATGTCTCCTCCATACAGAACCCAGAAAAGGCCCTTTTTAGTGTCCCAGAGAGGGGGATGTAAAGACCACCCTAGGCTTAGAGAATTGTCATGTGCACAGAGGACAACCAGACATCCTGAACTATTAAAAAACAGTGGTATAGAAAAATAAAAGGCATAAAATACTGAACCAAAAAGGTTCCAAATAAGGCATCAGCAGGTCCCAACTGGATGTGCTCCTGTTACATACATCACCCTCCTAGCCAGGATAGTTAGGAAGGAAGGATTGGGATTGTACTTCTGACCGCCATCATTAATCACTATGAGCAACCAGAAGGGTTCAAGTTCTCTTTGAAAAAAAGAAAAGAAAAAAAAAAAAAACAACCTCCAAACACAAAACCAGGGAGTAATGTTTTTGGTAAGTATTTCTTAGAAAAGAAAATAAAAATGTTAAAGCAATTCGTTGAAACGACTCATTAAAAAAAGACGACATTCCTGTAAAGTAAAAATATATATATATAAATAGAATCTATTTTTTTCTGTTTGTTTGTTCATTTGTTATTGGTTTTTTTTTTAAAAAAAAAACATTCAGCATCACGTCAGCGGATTCTGATGGGCTTTCCCACGGGTCTCCTGCGACAGCCGCTGCTCCTTAAGGCAAAACATCGGGGTTGGCACTGAGCTGACAGCTGAGTGAGTCCCTGTCAGCAGGGCTGCTTCTCCCTGACGCTGACAGAGCCGTCCTCCATCCCAAAATACACCATCTCGGCCATGTCGATGAACAGCCCCGTCTCCACCACGCCTGCAGGACGAGAGGTCGCTGGTTAGTGACAGAGCCACCCCTGTGTGTGTTGCAGTGTGTTTCTGGTTAATGGGATGTTCTGCCCAAGTTAATGATACAGTCCAGATTATACCCTCCCACCCACCTTATCAATCCATCCTGAATTACCTGTCAATCCTACCTTGTGCCAAACCCCTGCTTGGAATTCCCCTTGGGAAATCCCCCAAAACCTCCAGGTCTCATTAGTCCATGTGACCCAGTTTCCCTCCCTGCCTCCCTCATTGGACAATGGTTTTGTGAACCTTGCCTTTACTCCTCCCCAGAATTTCTCCAATTTGCTGATGATTTGTACCCTCCCCCTGAACCTCCCCCATATTTCAACTGTTGCACCCTTGCGTTTTTGTCTTTGGTCCCCGCATTCCCCAGAGTAATAAATCCTCTTTATCCTATGCAAAAGACTTTCCCCTCCTCCTTGCCTCCTCAGAGCACAAACTGACAGCAAAACAGCCCTAGAGAAATTGTGGCTCTAGCCACATTCAGGTCATCTGCTCCCAGGGAGTGACCCACTGCGGGCACATAGTGGCAAAGTGAGCACAACTCCAGCCATTTTGTCACTCGTGTCCTCTGCTCTGCCTGTGGTTTTGCTCGTTAAAAAGCACCAGTGCCTCCATCAGAGGTCTGGAGAAGTGTCCAACCTCTATCAGCCACACATGGAGCTTCTGGGAAGTCTTTTCCATGCAGCCACTCGCAGCAAAAACTCTCCAGAGACTGAGAAACAGCTCCCAAAGCTCTGGTGACATTCACGCTGCCCTAGTCACCACAAACACAATCACAAGAAAAGCATTTTCTGCCATCTGATGACCCGTGGGAGCAAGAGGAAGCTACACACCCACAGGACTGGGGATCACTCCTTTTGCCTTTAAACTCACCTGAAAGACTATCCTGTAAGAGATCACCTGGCTAACACTTGTTCAAATGTTAAGACTTGGCAGCTCCAGTGCTATCTCTGCAATTTGTAGCCCATTTGTAAATGTATTTTTGATTGCATTTAATTATGGGGTGCTCCTAACTTCAGAGTGATCACTGAGATACAGCCAGAGGCCAGGAAGGTGGATGGAAATGGAGGACAAGGGCTACCACAAGCATAAGGTGGCCAAAACCCTTCTACCAGTACTACATTTAAGCTTTAACAGTGGCACATTTAGGCTCATCCACTTCTGGGTAGGGAAGAAGATCTTCTTCCCTTAGCAGGTCCATTTCTGAGCAGAAAACAGTGCTGAGACCACACCCACAGGATGGAACAGGTCTCATTATTTACTATTCCTTTCTCAATCAAAATGAAATGCAGGGAAGAAGCTCCTGCTGGGCAGAGGAACCAGGCACTGTCTGCCTCTTGCACAGACAGAGCTCTAATGATAGAGATTTGTGCAGCCATGGGCAGCAACGGGACCAGGATATGATGGAGCAATGCACCAGGGGCAGCCCAGACCAGCAGTGGTCACCAGTGATCCCTTCCAATGACAACAATCCCGTGATTCTGTGATGAGCACTACTGAGGGAAGCAAAACCACTGACCAGAAACAACTAGAAGTTCCTGGCCACTCTTCACCCAGCCTACACCCACAGCCTCTGCCTGCTCTGGTGTTTGAATTGTGGAGCCAGGACAATGTATGGCTGCTTTGTGGGGATGCTGGCGTTTGTGCAGCAAGATCCCAACCTGTTCCTGCACGTTCTGGCAACACATAAGCAGTCTGAAGGCAGCTGTGTGAAGGCAGGACTTCAGGGACAGACTTTGCCACGATAACCATAAAGACATCCAGATACTGCTTCCCCGAAGTTCAGAGTGTGCCAGTGCCCCTGGGCAGGCCTGGGTGGCCCAGAGGCAGCTCTTGCCTGGGCAGCTGGTCTCATGCAAGGCAGGAGTCCTTGCAAAGAGGCTGTTTTGTTTGCAAACAGAGCACTCAGCCACTGCTGTTCGAGCCCAGCAAGAGCTTGGGTACACTTTATCCTCACAGCAAGGCCAGCAGGGAGGGCTTCCCAATGGGAATGGCATGCAGAGCTGCCAGCAGCTCCTGGAAAATAGCATAGCACAGTGCAAACCCTCCCTCCAGAGTGCACTGGGGTTTCCACTAAAAGTCCCTCTCTAAATGGGCACAAGGAGAGGAAGGAAGAGGACAGGACTGTTGTGCCTAATGGGAAACAGTGTCAACATCAACCAGCATCACTCCAGGTTTTCATGGAATAGCCACATGTGCACAATTGAACCTATTGAGCTGACTGGTCTCTTGAGTAGAAACAGATGCAGGGACCTGCAGGAGGGCAGTAAATACACACACACATTTCTTCATATCCAGAAAAGAGCTGCCACAGTCCAGGTTACTTATCCCACACCAAGCCTCAGCCAGCTTTTGTGATTTTTAAAAAAAGTCACAATTATTACCTGGTATCATTTTTATAGCGGTGTTCACTTCACGCCACTCATGAATCTTGTCAAATTTCCAGTCCAGGATGAAGTTCCCATTGTCTGTCACCACAGGGCCCTGGAAGCAAACCCAGTTGTCATGGCATGAGCCCTGTGTCTCCTGATCCCAGCCAGGAATTGTCACAGCCCTCCTTGGGACCAGCTGTCCCCACTGCAGTGCTTTAGAGTCATTATTCGAGCAAACTGAGGCCGTCCACACAATAAACCTGCCAGCGAAATCATCACCCCCAACTTGAGACCCTCTTTGGCAGCTCAGACTGCCCTGCAGCCCCCCCAACACCCCCAGAGCAGCAGGCCAGACCCAGGCTGGCAATCCCTCTGCTCCCTGCCCAGGGATGCTGCTTGAGGAGTCATAACCAGAGAGGCTTTCAACGAGCAGCCTGAACACCTAACTACATCATTCAGTCACCGAAGTAAAATAAGGAGCAATTACACAAGATGTCACCTGTGGGACTGAAAGCCCAGATTTCACTAGATGAAGGGCCAGACCTCTGGTCCTCCCTTTGCCCACGTTCAGGTGTTTCCTCAGGGGAAGCAGGGCTGACAGGGACACTCACTGCTTTGTTAACAGCCATCCGCAGCTCCACGACACCGCCGAATTTTTTGGTCAGGGCTCTGGTGACAGGCACATAAGCCATGGGGATGACCTCGATGGGAACTCCCTTCTTCCACTGCTCCCCAAGCCTGTCAGATTTTTTCCTGAGGGCACAGTTTGAGGTGGGATTAGTGTTGGACATTGCACTGCTGACACCATTGACATCACCCCAAGCCCTTTGCAAACCCCTTAGGCACAAGGCACAGTAAGACACAGGGTCAGCCATGTCTGCCCTGGTGCAGCAAGAGCCAGTTCCATGCATGATGCTCTATCCACTCACAAGTCCTGTTTTGACATGTTTTGGACAAGCAGAACAGGAGTTGTTTTTCCCACAGCCCCATGGCTGGAAAATTTATCCCATGCTGACAATCATTGAGCTCAGAGAGCAGAACTGCCACTTCCCCACAAGCTCTGCTGACTCCCTAGCAGGCCTGCTGAGTTGAAAATTAAGAAAAAAAGATAAATTGAATTGCTGAAATACTGGGAGCCAGGCTCATTTCCACCCATTCCTGCTCTCCTGTAACCATTAGAATGACAATAATGGCCTAACACAGCACCATCTGAAACCTCCCATGGAGGAGAAAGGTATCATGAACAGTAATATCTTCACCTGTAATCAGCAATAACAATGAAGCACTTTGCAAATCCTGCAACTATCTTCTCCTGTGTCAAGCAGCCACTGCAAGAGAGAAAAAATAAAAACAAAACCAGAAAACATCAGTCTGCTCCCCACTGTGCCTAATGGCCCTGAAGCCCAGTCCCCTGCAATATGTTCTTGCTGGTTTTGGTGCTGGTTTTACCCCACACCTTCTCCCCAGCCCTCACTTTGTGCCCCTTGTCCCTGGCAGCCTTGGCCAGGAGCCATCTCCCCCTGTGGGTGCACACACAGCCCTGCACAGGATCCTCTCCAGCCCCCTCCAGAGACACCCACAGCCACACAGGGATGCTCAGAGCCCTCCCCACCAACGCTGGGACAGACACACAGATGGACAGCAAGGCTCACCCGCCACCTTTGATAAGGTTGAGGTCAGAGTCCACCTCATCTGCTCCATCAATGGCAACATCAAGCTGTGGGAAGAAGAGAAAATTGATGTGGAAACTCCTCCTGTGCAGCATCCAGGCCCTGCTCCTGCTGCAGCTCCGGGGCTGGAGCGTCCCAAATATCACAAATGTCACCAGAGCTGGACCACCTTGGTGCCAGCCTGACCAGAGACAAGTGTCTGATGGGCCACCCAAGGATATCCTGAGACCACCCAAGCCCCTCTAAAAACCACAGGCATGTAAGAGGAAGAGAAACCCAAACTAAGAGCTGGCCTGCAAGGCACATCTCTTTAGCCTCTGGGGTTGTTTAAGACCAGTGTGCAAGATTTTCCCAAGAAAAATCTTTGACAGTTCAGCAATATCCCTGTCTCAAGCCTCATCTTGGAAGAGATGCCAAGCACCTGGAGGCAACACAACCCAGCAGCCTTCATGCCATCTAAAGGGACAAGAACTAAGACAGAACTCGGGGGAAAAATAAGCTAAACTTGTTAAAATCATAGAATTATTAAGGTTAGGAAAGACCTCTAAGATCATTGAGTCCAACCATTCAACAAACCCTGCCAGGTCCCCACTAAACCATGTCCCTAAGCATCAAATCTACATGTTTTTTGAACACTTCCACAGATGCTGATTGCACTACTGCCCTGTTCCAGTGCTTAACCAACCTTTCAGTGAAGAAATGTTTCCTAATGTCCAATCTGAACCTCCTGTGGCACAACTTGAGGCCGTTTTCTGAGGCTGTTTCCTGTCCTAACTTGAGTTCTCACTCATGTTCTGCATTGGCTGCCCAAACTCAGCCTCAGGGGAGGACTAAGGAGCCTGGATGCTTTCTGAAGGACCAGGTGAGAGGAAAGCCAGGTGAGGTCTCATCTCCATGGTCCCACTTACCTCTGGATTTCGGTCCAAGTCACTCAGTGTTAAGCCATTCTGCAGGATCAACTGACGAGCCTGTGCACCAAGAAGACAACAAACATCATTTACCAGTGGGAGGAAAGGAAAACAAACTCTTAGTATCATTCCCTGGCTGCAGCAAGGATGGAACCTCCCTGGGAGAGCTCCACTGCTCCACTCTGACCTCATGGAGAGGCTGCAACAGGAACACACAGCAAGGAGAAAATTAAGTTTCCACACCAGAGAAGTTTAATCAAGAGAAAATCCTGCTGCTGATTTGAATTAAAATGCTCAGGTGGTGCAACAGGACTCTTGGGTTTGGGTGTCTCCATACTACATAGCAGGAGGCCTCATCAGTTTGGTGGGAATCACTTATATCTAAGCACTAAAACAGATATGGAATTTTTAACTCCTATGTTGTTTCAGCTTGGACATCATTCTTCCTCACAGCCATCCAGCCCTTCTTATCTCCAGCTAAAAAATGAAACCAAGAAAACAAAATATTTAGACAACAGCGATGTGGAACTAACAGAGGAAATATTTTTCATGTTGGAAATAAGCTAAAAAGTAAACAACAAACTCACAACTCGTGGGAGAAGTGTGGGAAGCTGCTGAAACAGCTGCTTGGTGGCGCTGATCTATACTTCCTGCAGAGGCTGTGTTTCCCTCTAGTGGCAACACAACACAAGGAACTCAGAGCTGCCCTTGGCTCAGTCCCTCAGCTTAAACAGGGAATCACTGAATTGTTTAGCCAGGTTTACTAACATCAAGTCCAGCCCTTAACCCAGCACTGTCCAGGCCACCACTAAACCGTGTCCCCAAGTGCCACATGTACATGGCTTTTACATCCCTCCAGGGATGGTGACTACACCACTGCCCTGGGCAGCCTGTTCAGTGTTTGATCTTCCCAGTGAAGAAATTTTCCCTAATATCCAATCTAAACCTCCCCTGGCACAACCTGGGGCCATTTCCTCTTCTCCTGGTATTTGTTACTTGAGAGAAGAGACCAAATCCCACCTGGCTGCCCTCTCCTGTCAGGGAGTTGTGGAGAGTGAGAAGGTCCCCCCTGGGATTCCTTTTCTCAGCTCCCTCAGCTGCTCCTCATCTCACCTGTGCTCCAGACCCTTCCCCAGCTCCACCCCCTTCTCTGGACACGCTCCAACCCCTCAGTGCCTTTCTTGTCATGAGGGACAAAACTGAGCACAGGATTCAAGGTGTGGCCTCACCAGTGCTCAGTACAGAAGGACAATTCCTGCCCTGGTCCTGCTGGTCACACTATTGCTGACACAGGCCAGGTGCCCCTGGCTCCCTTGGCCACCTGGGCACATCTTTGATCATGTTCAGTCACTCACCAGCATCCCCAGGGCCTTTTCCTCTGGGCCACTTTCCACCCTCTCTGCCCCAGCCTGGAGTTCTGCAGGAGGTTGTTGTGGCCCAAGTGCAGACCCAGAACCTGTCTTTGTTGAACCTCAGACCATTGGCCTTGGTCTGTCCATCCATCATCCATCCATCCATCCATCCATCCATCCATCCATCCATCCATCATCCATCCATCCATCCTGTCCAGATCCCCTGTAGAGCCCTCCAGCAGATCAACACTCCCATCCAACTTGGTGTCATCTGCAGAATCTCTAACTGTTTGAATTTTCTATGTTACAAATCATCATTTGAGTGAGATTCCCTCCTTGCACAGACTCTCTTCAAGTCCAAACTTGCTACCATGCTGCAGCTAGACCAAGAAACTCCAGTTCAATAGCCTGGATCAGCTGATTCCCCTGAATTCTACCCACTATAACACTAGCAAAGTGCATCAGTCACAGGTGCTGGCATCCCAGAAACATTAGAATTAGCAGGTGGCACTCCTGGCAACGAGATATGATTTGAATAGTTTATCATGGCATTTCATAGCATGCAGTTTTAACACCCATGGGCTGTGGGTCCCTAAGGACTCACTAAATGAAAGGAATCAAAATCAGTGGATTGGCATTCATCACATGGTGTCCACAAAAGGAGATTTCAGGGATCTGGGGAATTGAAAGCATTGAAAAACACTGTGCTGCACATGCAGGTCAGACCCTGAACAGGCTTAGAGTCAGCAGTGTGGCAGCGACGTGGCTTGGCTCTCTCCAGGCTCTGCTTGCAAGGCGATGGGAGCAGTGGGAATCAAAAGCAGAGCTCCCATAACTGAGGGCACAGTGGTGGAAACTGCACAGCACTGGCCAGGAGCAGTCCCATCCGTGCTCCCAGCACACGTCCCGGTGAGGAGAGACAACACAAACGCCAGGGCACAGGTACTTACCCTGCTCTAGCTTTACTGATGCTGGTGGATTAATGACCTGACAACAGGGAAGGGAGGATATAAAAGCCCATTGAAACCAACTCTTCCTTGCCAGTGACCTCAGGAAGCCATCTACACCTGTACATAGTGAAAATAAAATGCTGTTTTGCTGACCTGGGAACTCTCCACTCAGAATTGGTTGAGGTCTAAGGGACTGCAAGAGAGACAAGGCAGCCCCGTGTTGGGAATTTTGGCTCCTGCAGGTGTACAATCTCTCCCCTTTAACAGCAACTTTTTGTTTTACTGGTATGAAACTCTCTGGTATTAAATGAACTGTGACAACATTTCAATGCAGGACAGGCTCCAGCCCACTCACTACAAGAGCTTCATCAATATATTCTTTAAGAACTAATGACTGAACTCAGAGCACTCCTCCTAGATTAAAACGGGACATGGCATTTCAGGGTGGCAATCATTTGAGACAGATCCAAGACAAACTCTCACTACAGTCTACATTAGCAACACAAGTACTGATATAGATTATTTTTTTTTCCACTTTCTGGCCTTTGCAGCACCTTGCATTATACCCCACTTGTTTGGAACAGCTGGGAAGAGAGAGCCCTGTAACCCCCACACCTGAACAACTGCAGGGTAAGAGGATGTTAGGTTTTCCTAAGATTTTAGGATAATTGAGGTTGGTCTCTATCCAACCTCCAGGTCAAAGCAGGGTCAACTCCCAGGCTGCTCAGGGCTGTACACACCCAGTCCCTGAAAACCTCACAGGACAGGTTCTGCCACACTTTCTGACTGCACTCATGGTGACAAAAAGTGCAGTCCCCAGGCCCACACCAGGACCACGAAAAGGACACATGCCCAATTCCTTGACTGGGGTATTGCCACCCAGCCTTGAAGACCCCTCGTGTGGTCCCCACCATGTCACCTCTACCTGCCCAAAAGGAGGTTCCCACCTCAGGGAACAGAGGCAAAGAGACCAAACCCAGTTGCCAAAGGGATGGGAGATGCTCAGAAGCTTCCCCAGCAGATCTGTATTCCTTCATCCAGCCAGGCTCTTTCTCTCTCCCTCCAGTCCTCTCAACATCTAATTGGTATGAACCAACTCCTGCAAAGGCTGCACAGCAAACAAGAGGTTAAGCCACTTTCTCTTCTGCAATTTCTTATCAAATCCAGCTGATGCATTTGAAGTTCCTGCTGAAAACACAAGAGCTTGCTATTCTTTACAGCTGTCAGGGCTGATACAGACTCAAAGGAGACAAAGTGTCTCCAGTGAGCTTTGAACTATGAGTCTGGTTCACCACTAAGCAGCATTTTCCTGCAAATGGGATCCAGAGGAAGCCACACACCAACCCTGACACAACCAGACTTACCACACTGGCTCCAAATACACCTCCCAGCCCTGAGCTCACGTTAGGATAACACAGCACCATCACCTTCTTTGTCGGGTCTTTCTGTAGGCTGCACCACGACTGCTTTCACTTTTGGTTCATTCACAGCACTGTGAACCAGAGAGAGGCAAGGTGGCCTCCCACAGCCCAGGGGGAGATCCCCTGCAGGAGTGTTTGGATTGGCAGGAAGCACAGAAGGAAAGCACTCACCTGAAAGGATGTAGGGATGCAGACAATTGTCAGGTTCTCCTCCTTAACTCGCTCAGCTGCAGGAAAAAAGCAGAAGCCTTGGTTTGTTCATTGCACAAGGCAAAAACACAGCAACTTTCACTTTAAGAAACCTCAGTTCAGTGCAGCCCCTCTGATTCACTGCAATTACTTGCTTGGCTTGCAAATAACTCAGTCACGCTCAAAATGCAAACAGGTGCCCCCCTCCATAGGCTGAGGCTCAGTTTCAACAGTCAGAAATGTTGAAACACCCACTCTGGCCCAGCCCAAGCTACCATGAGCCATTAACCTTTATGTCTCCAGCAGCAAAGGAGCCCCATCAGCAAATCCTCACCTGGGAAATCAGCCCCATCCCCTCTCTCACTCCATTAGACAGGTTTTTGCTGCTCTCCATGTAAACACAGAGCACCAGCAGCTGTCTGAAAGGCTTGCTGGCTTGTTGCCCTGGGGACATCACATTAATTTATTATAGAACATTTAAATATATAGCAGGGAAAGAACTAATAAAGTACAGTATTCCATTAAATGGAAGAAAATATTTCCTCCCCAGGCTAACCTCAAATGACTAAAATCTATTACTAAGATATCATTATGGACAAAATGTTATTTTAGTAATTACAATACCCAGGAACAAGCCAACAGGCCAAGAGTCAGCAAGAGCTCGAGCACAAGAGCTCGAGCACACAAGCTACGTGCTCTAAGGTAATGCTGCTGCTGGAAGGATTGAGCATGCAATACAGGAGGCTGGATGTTGTTACAAGCCACATCCCAGTTCTAAAGCAATCAGGAGACATGAAAAGCCAGAATTTGCAGCCTGGAACAGCCACTCCTCTTCAAATACAATAGCCATTTATTTAGAGACTGATTCTTTGCTCAAGGAGGGAGTGGTTGCAGTTCTGAGCCAAGCCCAGAAGGCTGAACAGCAGCTCCCAGACAATGAAGTGCATCACACACACAGAGTGGAGAAATGGTGACAAGGGGCAGCCCCAGCCCTGCTGTGTCCCTGCACAGTGAAGGGCTGGGCTGTGCTCAGAACTCAGCCTGCTCTGGGCTGCAGGACAGCTCTGCCCAAGGGATCTGAAGATCACCAGGGGACTCCCCAGACAGGCAAAGCCACCCAGGTGGGACACACTGAACTGTGCTGCCCAGGGAAGTGGTGGAATCTTCACAGCTGGAAGTGTGGATGTAACACTTGGGAGTATGGTGTGGTGGTGAACACAGCGGTGCTGCATTGTATTTGAGGATCTTGGAGGTGTTTTCCAACCTTAATGATTCTGTGGTTCCCCTTCTGTATCCAAGGAAGACCCCCAAGAACAACAGGGCTGATCCTGCACTCCCAACCCACCATGGCCCCCACAGCTGCTCTGCATCCAAGGACATCCAAAGTTCAGCACCTCCACAAGCAGATCTAGGGCTGAGAGTGCCCTGCAAAGGAACTTTAATTTAAACCTCTGCACCCTCTGTAATGAGCCATGACAGTAATTACCCTCATACTCACTTTGCAAAACTGCATTTGCCTCACTTGAATATTTTGCTGAAATTTTCTGAATCACACCCTGAGCAAACACCTGCACCTGGAGCAAGCAGGTAAACCTGACTGCAGGGTACATAAATAAAATAAATGCAGCAGGATTTCACATTCCTCATTTTCATTACACCTCAGCAGGGCCCTTGGTGTGAATCGTGTGTATGTGGGGAGCAAAACGAGCCACAGGCAAACGAGTCAGAGGAAGCAGAGCAGCTGCATGGCCCTGAGCCACACAGCAAGTCAGCACTGGGCAAAGCTGGGCAAAGCTGGAACCAGACCAAGGAGTTCAGCTCCAGTTTTGTGGTGGGTGCCAGTGCAGAGCTTTTCCTGGCTGTGTGGAGAGAACAGGTGGCAAATCATTACCTCTTCAGGACTCTCAGGCAATAAATTTGGAGCCCAACGCCCAGTTTTAACCTTCAGCTTCAAGCAGGACACAGCAGCCAGTGAACAGACCCAAGGCATCAGCTCTAAGTCAGCACACAGGTGATTTAGGGTGTTTTTCAAGTAGTTGAAGCAGATGGAAAAGGAGACTTTTTGTGGTGGGAGGCACAGGAAGGAGAGCATCCTACCTAATCGTTGCACGGCGTGTACAATCGTGGATCCGCTCCCGATCCCAAGAACTTGATTGTTCTGCAAATCAAAGAGAGACACAGGAAAGCTGTTACTGCAGGCTCCAGACTGTCCACTTTCCCCAGTGAAACTGGCATTGTAAACACATGCAGGACAGGCCTTGTCCAGGGATGCACGTGGACACAGCATCTCAGCACTCTGCAGGCAAGGGAGGGAACACACTGTGCCAGCGAGGGCACGGCCATGGTCTGTGGCCAAGGGATTTTAATCAACTCTCCCTCTCATTAAAGGACATGTGCTTGCTAATTACCAGCACAGTCCGATCTCAGGGTGTTCAATGCACACTCACTGGTGGTTGCTGGCATTCCATGAAAGCTCTCCTGCCGGAAAGCTGTGAATTTCAGACAATACCACAGAGGAAGAAGGGGAAACAACCTCAAGATAAAATCTCCCAAGAAAGCCACACAGTAAAAGGCTGGGTTTGCTGCCAACCATATCATTAGTAAACAGCACAGATGCACCAGCAGCCAAAGCAGAGAGCACAGCAGCTGTTCCTGTGAATAATAAAAAATGTTTTCCAAAACAGCATGTAAAGCTGCCTATAGGAGAGTCCAGCAAAACTTGGAAGGTGGGTGAGCCTGGCAGCATGTGGTGAAGAGGATGACATTTTAACCACAGCTCCATCCTGGCCTTTCTCTGCGTATTGCCTGGTTTAAGAAGGATCACTGCCCTGTGATCCGTAGCACAGATTCACTCCTAAAAGGTGCTGCAGGCTGAGGGTGGGTGGGGGCACTTCTGTTACTTCTGCAAGAAATGTTCTCTGCCACGTCAGTCTCTGTTTATTATCAACTGTTTCCCACTCTCTGTAAGTGACCTGCAGCCTTCTGCACTTCCCATTTTCAGTCTACTTTGTTTTGTTTGGATGGGATCCAAAGCTTAAATTCACTTAAAGAGGCCCAGTATCACCACAGAGACTTCAGATGAGGAAGACATGAAGACAACCAGAGATGCAGGCACAGAGCTGTTGTGCATTATCTCTTGGACATTAGACAGATCTGGAGCTCTTTCCTCATGTGCAGCATATCCAGAGTTCGGCAGCTGTGGAAAAAGCCACACCTGCAGCACTTCAACCAGCTAAAATCTTGCTGTCACAAAAATTTACCTGGAAAGGTGGAGTTCAAGACAGGTCAGACTCCCCTAGGATTAGTCATTTCTCTTGCTTCTACAACTTAAAAGCTTAAAGAAAACAGAAGTTCTCCAAAACCAGAGGTCAAAATCAGTTTCCATCCCAGCCCTCACTAACCACCGTGACTCTGCAAAAGCTGGGCAGAGCAACAGGTCACTGCTGCACACCTGCAACGGGGCCAGCAGAAACACAACAGCTCCTGAGGCTCTCAGTGTCACCCACCCAGCAGAGCCAAGCAAGGCCAGCCAAGGAAGGGGCAAGCAAAGCTGTGCAGAGGCTGGCAGGACATGGGCAGTACCAGTGTTCCCAAAAGACTTGTTTTGACCTGGGGAGAGGCAGTTTCTTCTCTTTGCCCTCATTTCTGTAGGGTGGGACAGCTTCTTGGAGTAGCTGGGTACCCTAAAGGGATGGGGAAAGCCTCAGCATTGGCGACTCCACTGTAAGGAAGCAGGAAGAGCTCACAAGGGTCCCAGCCCCTGCCTTACCGTGACTCCCACCTCTCCCACTTCAGCTCCAATCCCAACCAGACCAGGGGCAAAACCAACCACAAAACATTCACTTTTAAAAAACAGGGGCAGGGCAAACACTGGTGAGAAGCAGAACACTGAGGAGCAGCACCTCATGCAAAAAAATCTGTATTTCAAGTTGTTTACCAAAAGCCCACCAAACAAAACCAAGGCACTGAGCCACAGCACAGCTGAGGACACACATATGGGTGAAGTGGGCAGCGACCACAGCATTTTCTCAGCCAACCCAAGGGCCTAAAGACACTGCCCAGCACTACAGAAGCCAACAAGGCAACACACATGGAACAGTATCAGCAGCACACAGGCACTGGACAGTCCAACCTCAGATTCCAAGGTCAGAGAAGAAAGAGCTCCAGCTAAAAGCAGTGGATAAATACAGAGCAAAGCCCAGAGTTTGCTCAGTGCTCTCTGGGGCAGCAGGACATAGGGCAGTACCTGTATTTTCATTTCTAGCAGAGGCCCGCCTTCAGAGGCGTTGTATAAACACAAAGCCAGCTCTCCCCAAGCAGCTTACAGCTCTAAAGCCCCAAGCCCTGTGCCAGCCTCACTCCCCCAAGCTGTCACAGCCCCACAGCCCACGGCCTCTGAGGTTGGTCATCCCAGTGTCCCCTCCAGAACTGGGGAACTCTGCTCCTGCAGCTGTCCAGGGACAAGCACTGTGAGTAAATACACCAATCTAGTTTTAATAAAAAAAAAAAAAAAAAGGAAAAAAAACCACCACCAACAGAGAAACAAGTTTTCCTCTCCTAATCCCCCCTCCCACACTCAGGTTTACATCTGCCACAGAAGGAGCTGCTGTCCTGGCAAGGCAGGGATGGGTGAGAAGGTGGAGGCCAAAGAGCCTCATTCAGTACCAGTCCCAAGCTTCCAGTGCCAAAAATTTATGGCAGAGTTAAGTAAGAGAGATTTGTCCAGCAGAATCAAACCCTGGTGTTTCCCACACGTCCCTGCTGTGCAAAGGAAGCCGTAGCTTTGCTTTGAGATAATGTAGCTCCCTCCTGAGAGCTCTCATTAATAAACACAAACATATCCATTACAAACAGCAGCTGCCCCCTGGCAGTGCAAACTGACAGCTGAGACCATCCAGCTCCTGGGCAGTGACTCTGAGCTCCTTCTCCACCAGCTCTCGAAGCCAGCTTGCACAAGCATTGGGGCATTACCCCAGACACTGCCTAGTTTACTTAACCTGCATCACAAGCTGGACATTGAACTTTAATGTTCAGTTGGGACACAGCCAAAAACATTATCCTAACTTTCCTGGCCATAAAACAGCACAAAGGCCAACTATTTCACTATAAAAGTCCAAAAGTACTGGTTTTACCCCAAATGAAAGGAGCCCTCATTTATGATAACTCACAGCAACAGTGGTGTCTTGGCTCCATGCCTTATGAGACGACTCCTTCCTCCCACGACCCCTCAATGTACAATTTTGGGCGTTCCTTGGCTAAGAAGGGTGATTTTTATGCAACTGCCAGATCCCCCAGGCTCCCCCATCTCACAGACTGATCACTTTTGATGGTGTTGGCCTGGCAGGGGCTGGGTCTCACACAGCATGTGGCTGTGCTCTCTCAGGAAGGTACAGACTGCTCCAAGGAAGGAAGAGGGCTGCAGAACAAGCTTAACTTTCATGGGACATAAGAGAAGCCATCAGCAACTGAACCCAGCAAGGAGGGAGCAGGAAGGAAGAGCGATTTTTTTCTTCTCCCCTAACTGCTAATATCTACTCTCTTAGCAGCAGCTCCTCAACGATTTCACCACTGCTATTGCGAAAGGGCTGGCACAGAAACTGAGATAAAGCCCTGTGTGATTGTAACCGTTGATCTTCCAAACCAGGCTGTGCCAAACTTCAGGCAGCTCCAGCCCTATCTGACATTCAAGGGGCTGATTCAAGCCCCTGGCTGCATTTCCCTCCCTGCAGAGGACAAGACAGAAGCCCCTGGTCAGGGGTTGTTGTTCCTTGCTTGGGTGCTCAGAAATGGTGTGCAGCAGTAGCACATCCTGGACTTGGAGAAAGGAGCAGGACGTGGCATTAGCCTGAACTCCCACCACAGCCCAGCTCACAGGAGGGTGCACAGTGAAAGTTGGGAGGTGGGACATTACCCCAAATTCAGCACACACAGTGCTGAGCTGGATCAAGCATGAAGCTGCTGCCAGGGAGGCACACACTGGGGAAAGAAAAGCAATTTTCTCCTTTCACCTCAGCTAAAGGGAGCGGGGTCCAAAGCGAAGGAGAAAGAGGCTCTGCAGGACCCATCCGTGCACCCCAGGGTCCCTCTTTGCACCCAGGACTGCTCATGCTATGGGGGGGGGGGTATGGGTGCCCCCCACTGCATCCATGGACCTCAGGGCTGCTCTGTGCACTGCAGGAGTTCGTGCCACCTGAAGCTCATTCACGCTCTGGAAGTTCAGTCCATTCCTTGGCCATTCCATACACTGGGGAGTCCCAGCACTCCACAGCCTGTCCCTGCAGCTGGAGCTGCCTCACACAGCCCTGGGTCTGTCCATGCACTCCTATGTTTTGTGGCCGCTCTGTGTTTTTGTGGGGTCCCCACACCCCAGAGTTGCTCTGTGCACCTCAGGGTCCATCCATGCTCCAGAGATTCTGTGTACCCCACGGCCCCTCTGTGCATTGCGGGGTCCCAGCACCCTAAAGCCTGTCCCTACACCCGGAGCCGCTCCATGAATCGCAGAGTCTACCCGTGCTCCAGGAGAGTCCGTGGCTGCTCCGTGCTTTGGGGTGTCCCCGCACCCCAGAATCGCTCCATGCATGCCAGGGTCCGTCCGTGCACCGGGGCACTCTGCACACCCTGTGGCTGTTTCGTGCTTTGGGGAGTCCCGGCACCCCAGAGCCACTCTGTGTGCGGGGGGATCCGTGCATCCCGGAGCCTGTCCGTGCACTGGGAAGCTCCGTGCACTTCATTGCCACTCCGTGTACTGGGAGTCCTGGCACCTCAGAGCTTGTCCCTGCAATCCAGAGACACTCCATGCACTAGAAAAACCCCGCGGCCGCTTTGTGGAGTCCCGACAACCCGGAGTCGCTCCGTGCACCTCACGGCCACTTGGTACATTCAGAGTCCGGCACCTCAGAGCCTGTCCCTGCGCCCGGAGCCGCTCCACGCACTCGGGACCCGTCCGTGGGTCTGGAGGCTCCGGGCACCACATGCCCGCTCCGTGCATTAGGGAGGTCTCTGCATCCCGGAGTTGCTCCGTGCACCCTGAGCTCCGTCCGAGCACTAGCGGGTCTCTGCACCCCGGAGTCGCTCCGTGCACTGGGGGACTGGGGGGTCCAGGCATCCCGGAGCCTGTCCCTGCACTCCGGGATCTGTCTATGCACTGGGGACTCCGTGCACTCCAGAGCGGCTCCATGTGCTGGGGAGCTCCGTGCACCCCAGAGCGGTTCCGTGTACGGCGGTGTCCCGGCACCCCGGAGCCGCTTCGTGCACTGGGGAGTGCCGGCAGCCCAGATCCTGTCCCGGCAGCCCAGATCCTCTCCCGGCACCCCGGAGCCGCGCCGTGTACGGAGATGTCCCGGAAGCCCAGAGCCGCTCTCTGTAGTGGAGTGTCCCGGCAGCCCAGGTCCTGTCCTGGCACCCCGGAGCGGTTCCGTGTACTGGAGTGTCCCAGCAGCCCAAAGCTTGTCCCGGCACTCTGGAGCGGCACCGTGCACTTGGATGTTCCGTGCACACTCCATGGCCACTGCATGCATTGGGGGACCCCAGCAAGCTGCAGCCACTCTGTACTTTGAGAAGTCCCTGCACCCTGGAGTTTCTCTGTGCTTTGGGAGGTCCCTGCACCCCGGAGTTTCTTAGTGCTTTGGGGGATCCCTGCACCCTGGAATTTCTCTGTGCTTTGGAAGGTCCCTGCAGCCCGGAGCCCCTCCGCTCACTCCGGGTCCGTCCGTGCTGCCGGAGGCTCCGCGCACCCCGCGCCGCTCCGCGCACCGGGGCTCCGAGCCCCCGCACCCCGCAGCACCCCGGGCTGTCTCACCTGGACGTGCTTGTCCACGGCAGCGAAGGCGGCCCGCTTCTTGGCCTCCTCTGCCATGGTGCCGCCGAGCCGCCCGCGGGAGAAGCCGCGCCGCGCCGCCGCCCGCCCCGTTCGGAGCCTCCCTGGCGGCCGGGCAGCCAGGGGCGTGCTGCGGAGCAGGGCGAGCCGGCCGGGGAGCCGCATGCCGGCGCGGCCCGCCCCCGGGGGGCTCTTCCTCACGGGCTGCAGGCCTGGGCCGTGCCGGCTCCTCTCCTCCTCCGCCTCCACCTCCTCCTCTTTCTCCTCCGCCGGGAGGCTGGGACTTGTAGTGCTGCGAGCGGGGAACTACAGCTCCCACAATGCCTGACAATCCCCGGAGCGACTTGTTGCATCGATGTATGTAGATATTAAAGTAGCGGGAGACCGAGTTTGCCAGGGCTGGAACAGTTCAGACATTTCCACAAAGAGCAGAGGGATCCAGAGTGTCCCACCGGGAAGTGCTGGGGAGGGAGGGAGGATGGCGGGGGAGCCCTTGCAGGGAGCAGGCAACGCACTGAGCTCGGGAACTTACTGTAACTCTGGCCAGGCTTCCACAGGTTTTGAGGAAGGGCCTTGCTTGGACTTTTACTCAAACTTTGGAGCACGATCTCCCTCGACAGTCGCAACATGGACATGAAAAATGCCAGGGGTCCTCTGAGCACATAGTGTCAACCAGCAGTTAGTCCTTACCCGCCCTGCAGGAGGGTCAGGACAAAACCCCATGGAGAGCTCCTGTCCCTAAGCACACAGAGCCTTTTTTTATTTGCCATAGTTTTTCCCTCTACCCTGGGTTGACCTCTGATTAAGTTGTTTCTGAAACATTTTAAAGAGGCAGAGGAACCTTGAAGTCCCTCTGCACCGATATTTTCACTCCTATGAGCCACATTAGCACTATTCATGGGCACTTCAGTTTCTCTGCAGCTGCAATCTCACAAAGGTGGATGAGAATTGCAGGTATTTACCCCTATTAGTCACTCCAAGGTCAGGCCACAATTCGTAGAGAATAATCTTTTTATTTGCTCAACAGAGAAGCTGCCGCTGATTTCTCTTTTTTTAATTCTGTGTATGACTGGCTTGCTTTGCTGCCAACCTCTGCGATTCTGCTGTGATTTTCAAGGACTAGAAACGTTTCCTTTTGTTCTCCCAGGGCCGGCACATCAGTCCTTGAACAATGGGGTGGGATTTCAACAAAGGCTCTATTATCATTGTCCGGGTTTATCTCAGCTCGGTGAGGCCTTACCTTTCTGTGCAGAGCAGGTGACTCGATGTTAAGAGCAGCACGTGGTTCTGTGCAGTGGTTCAGTGTTCCCTGCCAGCTGGCAACGATTTTTCCTGCAAGTTACCTATTTTAAAGTGTAAATACACACATCTAGTGGAATATGTATTCAGAGGGAATCAGACCCAAGCCCTTCCACGATGCAAGAAGGGTAAAACTGAAGGAGCAGCTCACTGAGCTTTGGCAGACATTACAAGAGCATTACAGGACAAAGGGGAATGGCTTCTAACTGAGAGTAGGTTTTAATTAAATATTAGGAAAAAAATTTTACTATGAGGGTGGTGAAGCACTGGAACAGGTGAAGCACTGGAACAGGTTGCCCAGAGAAGCTGTGGCTGCCCCAGTGTTTAAAGCCAGGTTGGGAGGAGCTCTGGGCAGTCTAGTCTAGTGGCAGGTGTCTCTGTCCTACACAGAGTGGGTTGAAATGAGATGATTTTAAAGGTCTCTTCCAACCCAGGCCACTCTATGATTCTATGATTATTCAGTATCCTAAGTATTTGACTGAAATGAAGAACAGTCACTAGGGTTTTATGCTGACTCAGGAAGTCCATCCTGGGCTTCCCTGAAATCCCACTGTTGAGGGGAGTGTTAGTGCAGGAGTGTGGGATGATAAACCTGTGATATCCTCACAGCAATGGCTGATAGCTTTGGCTTGAAACACATCTTGCAGTGCCTGGGGAAACAGAAACATTTCCACTTCTAGATAATGACCTTTCTATTAGCAATTTATCTCAATCTGTTGGACAGTTACAGCTCTAGTGAAAGCAGAGAATCTTTCATTTATGCTGTGCTGAGCCTTGCCTGTGCACAAAAAATTGGCATTGGACATTTCAGAAATGGATCTTCTGTGAATTTCAGTAACTGTTTGCAAACAGCCCCAAATCCTTTTGTTCATGCTTGGTTTTGTCCCATGCCAAAGCTTCTCCAGGAGCCAGCTCTCACCCTGTGTGCTTCAGTCTAAGGAGGAGTTTGAAGCTGCTTTGAACAGACATTCTGCCTGTCAGACCGTGGCAATCACGAGGTGTTAACCCCAACAAAAACCACGCTGAGGAACGGAGCAGCTCAGCCCTTTCAGGCCGTCAGGGTGACTGCCTGACTCCGGGTGCTGAATTCTGCATCTGAGGCTGAAATTACATGGTAGGAAAATTACATGGTAGCTGAGATAACAGCTTGCTGTTGACAAAAGGGGAAGAGCCCGCTCTTCACTGCCTTCAGCCACCATCCACCTGCAGCCAGGGTACAGAGTTTATGCTGCTGCTGGCATTCCCATGACCCTGTGCTGATTCACCTTGCCACAAAGGCAAGGAAAGGCAGTTTCTTCTTGCCAGGTGAGTGAGGTTGGGTCAGCCAGACTTAATATATCTCTCTGAAAGGGAGTTTTGTAAGTGGCTTAAGCTGCCCTGGTCTAAGACAGAAAAAAAAAAAAAAAAGGAAAAAAAAAAAAAAAAAAAAAAAAAAAAAAGAGAGAATTCCCACCTCATGGTCCATCGCTTGCCAAGTTTTCCTGCTATTTCCATGTGTTTGCAGAAAGCTGTTCTTTCTGAAAGGTAAAGCAACCAAAAAAATCAAGGTCCGTTTTCCTTCACCTTTCCTGAGGAAGGCAGCAAGATCGATCAGCTGGGAGAGGGAAAGCTGTGGGACCATCTTCCATGGCAGGCTTAACCCAGCCTAAACCAGCTGGAAAAGTGCATTCCAACTTGAGTGAAATCCTGGTGAAGGTACAGCCTCTCTGGGTGGCAGATGTGTTGATCCAATTAACTATACTCCTCTCTCATTGATTAGGCATGAAACAACTAAAATCCAAGACCCACGAAAGTAAAACTTCACCAACACACTGGTGAAACCAAGTGGAAGATTGAGAATTTCCCAAAATCTCTTTCTGGTTGGCAGCAGCACTCCAAACCTCTCACGTTCCTGCAATTTACATTCCTGCAACTTAATTTTTTATCCTGCAGATTCCAGTTCAGTGACATTTCCTCTGAATAACACCTGCCTCTCTGATTGTCTCTGGTTTGATCTGTCGGGTGAAGAATTACTCGGTTTTATTCTGCTTGTGAGAAGGCATCAGCAGGGGTGCCGGTATGCTAATTACAACATATGCAGCTTTCGGAAGGTCTGGATTCTCCTGGAAAAGGGAGGCACCGGGAACGGCCCTGGGCACAGGGCAGCCACGAGGTGGCACGCTGGGCTTTCACTGCCGCGCCTCGCTCTTCCAGGAGCAAGTTAATCGAGAAAAGCAGGCAGCTCTTCAGTGGAGTTATGTAAAACACCATTCCTGTTAACATCCATCCATCCTGCAAGAACAGGCTTTGATTTCCACATAAGTGGCTAGTCAGATTCAAAGTTATTGTCATATGACTGAAATAGATCTCTTATGTCAGTCAGTCAAAACAGAATGGAGGATGTGAGTCATGCTTCGCAAAAAGCAGGAAGTTTGGTTTTGTTGGCACAAATTTTTAATACTGAGAGAAAATTATAGGGCTGTATTGCCATGTTTGTCATAAGGATTCGAGAATAACGTTGTCCATCCCTTGGAAAAATGTTTCCAAAACAAGAAAAATAAGAGCTTTTGCATTCTGATTATTATTCATTATTCCTCGGTGCCACGGAATCTAGGCGGAGTCTAGAAGAAAACGTGCACTCTGGTGAAAACTGCCAGATCCTCCCCAAAATAAAAGGCTGCAATTGGAAGGCTGCTGATCTGGGCGGGGGCTGGGAGGGAACACAAGAAAATGAGGTCATGCTCATGGGTGTGAGAGGAACGCTTGCACGGTGCGACTGTTGTTTTGCCTTAAGTATAATAAACCGTCGTGACCCAGCACAAAGGTGGAAGTGCAAGTCCAGCCATGACATATCCTGATATTCTGGAACTTTCAGGGGTCTATGGTTATGTCTCTGAGGCCCCCCAAATAACGGGTGGGCAAGAGAGAAAGTTACTGTAAAAAGCGTGGCAAGGAATTAGCTTTTCTTCATTGTCTAGAAATATAATGGAGTTTAAAATTTAACTAAATTTACCCTTCAACGTGACTCTTCAAAACATCACCATGCAAGAAAAATGATTTTAAATAGAGGCAGGTGCAGGGGAGGGCAAGTGAGAGCAGAGAGCCAAATGTGTAAGGGAAGAATAAAAGCCTTTGGCTCGGTTTGCCTAGAGAAACAAGGAATTTGATTACTCTTTATAAATATATGAACGGGTAGACACTCGAGAGGAGTTATTTAAATAAATAAAATAGTAGCACAAGCTCATATGGGTACAGTAATAAAATGTCGTTTAAGTTACTAAAAATAACATGTTCTATTTGGCGTGTGACAGAAGGTAAATTCTTTTGGACTTTGTTGTAACGAAGGAAGTAAAAAAACCCAAACAAAGATCTCTGGATTGCAATTCAGTGGTTGGCTGGAGAGCAGTGTTTGTGACCTGAGTTTGCACATACCTGGTGCTCTAAAAGAGCTGTATTTCCAAATCATCAGAAAATAAGAGTGCAAACAGGAAGAAAAAAATTAGGTAGAAGTCGAAAAATGACAATTATGAGCTCTTTTTAAAGAATTCATTGGGTGATCAAAAAGCCACAATTTCAAAATCAAGAGAGAAAAAACATTGACAACTCTTGTTTTATTAATGGATTGGAGAGTGTGAGTAAAATTAAAAGAGAAATAGCAAAAATGGAGAAAGCAGGAAATAAGAAAGTGTTGGTATAAAGAAGCTGTGAGAAGCAGAGTAGTTATTGGAAGTGAAGCACATCAAAGGAAATCTATAGCTGGCAAGGCTAAATCCCAGAAAACCCTAGGAGTGAATGGCACAGGCCCATTACTAGATGGACATGATTAAAATGCCAATAGCAATGCAGAAGTGTTCATTGAACATTTATGATCTATGTTTGTAAAGAAGCAGGAAGATACGTGTGGGGGGGTCACTTGACAGTGATGGGATTAATTTCAGTGCATTAGTGGCCAGTGGAGCTCTTGTCTTCCAGGGATAACTGTGGCCCAGGAGGTTGGAAACAGCTGACTGCAGAGATCCCTTGTGTGTTGACCTTCTTCTTTAACGAACCTTCATAGACCAGGGCAATTCTAGGAGGTTAAAAAAATGCCAGGTTGGTGCCTGTCTTCAGGAAATGATATGGAGTAAATGTAGATTTAATAACATCGGATCTATGGATAATGTTCTGGATAAATACAAAAAAAAGGGTGTTATGTCACTCATTAAAGAATTAGTAATGCCAGACAGAGGTCTAATAGAAATCTCATTTCATGCTTCTAAAAGATAACAAATAATTCAATTTCCTCCAAAAGGTGTAATGTACTTTTAAAAGCATTTTTACTTAGGGCTGCACAATATTTTAATTAAACAGGGTAATAAAGCATCAGTGAAGAATACATTAAACACTGGTCACAGAGATTATTTTTTTATAAGTGGTTATAAATCACTATTGAATAAGGCTACTTCTAATAGGACCCTCCAGGATCATATGTGCTGTACTACACACATACATAATCAATATTTTCATTAGTCATTTGGAAGTAAATACAAAATCAGCCCTAATCCAATTTGCAGATGACATCCTCATCAGTCGTACCATCAGTGGTATCATCAGGATTATAAGGACTGTTCTTCAAAATATGGTAAACTGGGTCTGGAAAAAACTGGGGCAAAACTAACCCTGAAGGGGGCAATTATATATAATATATATAATTTATATCAAGTATACCATAAAGAGACGCTCACAGAATGACTCGGGTTGGAAGAGACCTCAAAGACCAGCAGGTTCCACGCCGTGCCATGGCAGGGACACCAGGTTCCACCAGGCCATGTTCCTCAGAGCCCCATCCAGCCTGGCCTGGAACACTTCCAGGGACAGGGTTCTCACAATGTCCCAGGACAGATCTGTGAACACACAGACGGAACACGACTTTAAGGGCTTTGCTGGGGCTGTTACGACACCTGGCCAAAGTGCTGGGGCTGCCGGCCATGGGCCTGTGTGTGCTGGGGCGGGTGGGCACAGAAAGCCCGCAGAAAGTTGGGGTCACTTGGGGTCACCACAGGCCGATTTTGGTATCAAGGGTAGGGTTACCTGTACCGCCCAGAACAGCCCGGGGGGCACACTGAATGACAGGATCAATTGGGCTGGAGAAGACCTCTGAGCTGAGCGAGTCCCACCTCTGTCCGAACACTCAGTGCCATGTCCACTCTACCCTCGGTGCCCCCGGCCGGTCACTCCCTCACGGCCCGCTTCCCGCCCGACGAGTCCATTCCGCTCCGGGCTGGGGGAAGGCACTTTCTGCGCGCCCCCCAGCCCCCCGTGCCGGGTGGTGCGCGCCGCTGGCCCCGCCCTGCCGGCGCCGAGGAACAGCCACGTCTCCAGCCCGGCCGAGGAAAAGGCGGGGCCGCACCGCCCGCGCGCCAGGCGACAGCAAATCAGCGTGCGGGCCGGTGAATCATGCGCTCAGCGATTGGTCGGCGCAGCGGTAGAGGAGGGGGAGAGAGCGGCGTGGCTCCGATTGGCCCGGCGGGCTCTGTTGACAAACACCCAGCTCCTCCCCGCCCCCCGCCTCCGGGCGCGCCAATCAGAAGGAAGCGGCGGGCTGAGCGGCGTGGCGGCGGACCAATGGAATGCGTGTCCGCCTCGCAGGGGCGGGTGCGCGCGGGGTGCCGGTACGTGGCGGGCGGGTGTGGCGCGGCGGGCAGGGCTGCGCGCGCGGCGGGCGCCCATTCTGTGGCGGCGACAGCGGCGACGGCGACAGCGGCGTTCATGTCCTAACGGGTGGTGGAGGCGGGCGAGCCGGGCCCCTCCATGCGGGGGCCGCGGGGCCTCAGCGCTCTGGCCGCCTTCGCGTTGCTGGTGCTGCTGGGGTTGGCGGCGGGCGGCCCGGAGCCGCCGCCGATCGATGCCGCGGCTGTGGAGGCCGCGTTCGGGCTGGGGGCGGCCGCCGCTCCCGCCGCTCTGCCCGCTGGTTCCCCTGACGTGACAGTGGAGGACGATGAGGGCGGTGTGGCCCCCGCGGCGCCCGGAGAGCAGGAGGCTGAGGGCAGCGGAGAGGCCCGGACCGGCAGCAGGTGAGGATCAGTGCGTGGGGCTGAAGGAGGGTTCAGTGCATGGGTGAGAGTGCGGGGTCGGTGTCCGGGGTGAGGGTCATGCCTGCGGTGGTAGGGGGAGTGTCAGTGCCTGGGATGGCTGTCGGGACCGGCGTTCCTGAGGGGGTTGGTGGCTGGGTAGGGGGTCAGTGAGTGGGTGGGGGGTCGGTGTAGGGCGGCTGAGCTGGGGTCAGTGCCTGGGGAGGCTGAGGGGGTTCGGGAATCAGTGTCTGGATCTGATTAGGTGGAGTATCAGTGATTGGGATGGGGGTCAGTGTCTGGGACTGTTGAAGGGTGTCTGTGACCGGGGTGGGGGGTCAGTGGTCCCAGCGTGGAGGGGCTGGAGAGGGGGCTCGGGTCCTGTGTGTGGGTGCTGGCCGGAGGTCAGTGCCTCGGGGGCAAGGATGCAATGTCCAGGGGACACGACTGGGTCTGGGCTGGGAATCAGCAGCCACGGGTTTTGGGGAGGGGGTATGCGTGGAAAAAGGGCTGCAGCGTCCCGGGGGTCGTGTGTGGGGAAGGGGCCGTGCAGGAGTGGGCTTGGACGGGAATAGCGCTGGGATGGGTCGGGAGTGTTGGAGAGGGAAGAGTGGAGAGGAGGGAGGGAGGGAGAGTTGCGCTGTAGGATTATCGTAGATGGTGCTTGGGAAAGCGATGAAGTAAGGGTGTCGCAGGCTGGTGCGTGGGGCTGGACTGTGGGACACGCGGAGAAGTGTCCCAGGGCCGGAGGAGAGGTGCAGGGAGAAGGGATGGAAGAGACGAGTCCCGTGATGGGGCTGGAGTAGCGCTACAGAGATGGACAGGCTGGACCGAGGAGGAGGCAGGGACAATGAGGAAAAGGGACTTGGGGACCTCACCAGCGCTGAGATGCTTGTTCTTTACGCGGTTGTTAGCACGGAGAAAGGGTGTCTTAGTTCTTAAACAAACAAGCTGCCCGATGTCACGCTATGTGACATCTGGCCCGTCTGCTTACCCTGCTAGCACCATGTCTCGATCCCTTCCTTGCCTTGGTCCCAGGTGGCAGTTCTGTGCCTGCGGGGAGGAGACCCTAAAGCAGCTCGAGGCTGAACTCTCCCCAATAACCGCAGCTCACAGGTGTTCAGAGCACGCTGTCCCTTTCTGTCACTGTTTTGTTTTAAAGAAAATGCAGTTCTCCCGTGTACTAATTGTCTGTTCAGCACAGACACTGGAGTGTGCCTGAGGGGAAGCAAAACATGCAAGGCAAATTGATGAACAAGTTTCAGAATATAACAAGGGGAAATAAAATACTTAATAACTGCGTGTGGCAAGAAGCTCCGGCAGAAGGAAGACTTAGATAAATGACTCAAGTGCCGAGATGTTACTGAGCTGATTCCAGTCTGTTTCTGAATTGGCTGAGAACGATGAGGTGATAAACCACAGCCAGAGTTTAAAGGAAGAACAGCATGACTAAATGCCTGCTATATTTGAAAACATGAAAGTGAATAGCCCAAAGCTTGCTCTTAGTATACCCAAGCATTCACTTAAAACAAGAAACTGGTTGATATCTTGTTACCCTGTTTTCTTCGAGGACAGTCTCACCAGTTTGCAACAGGATCATTACTTTGTGTATCAGATGATCAAAATACCACCTGGTTTATTGCAATTCTACTGTATTCAGTTTTTGATAGGACCCTTGTTTATTTAGCCTGAAAAATTTTTAAAAATACATTTTCTGTTTGCCTTCTAGAGCTAAGTAGAATATACTAAAGATGTTCAATGTAGTAAATTAAGCCTGAGATTAAATGTAGCTGCTCTGTAATTGATTAATATGTAGGAACAGATTTGCTGTCATCAAATAAAAATAGAATGGCTGCCTGGCCATAGTGTTTGCCTGCACTTCTTTATTTTTTTATCTGTGTTTCTGAGATCTCTGCTCATCTCAGCTAATTGTTCTTCAGCAATGCCCAGGCAATATAGAGGTCAATATAATCTGGAAAAAAAAGAACAAAACCCCAACTATCATTGCTGTAGGCAAATAAATATAATCATCTTGGTTTGAAGATTTCTTCTGTTTTTCTAGAAGAAAATAGGAGGGTTAGTGATTTACTGTGCTCTTTACATACAAGCAGGCAGGATTTGCTGTTGGAATAGCTGCTTAGAGTTGAAGTTTAACAAGTAGCCATATTTGTAATGTCCCAATGGACTTCTGAGGGTTGAGGGTTTTAGGTTTGATGATTCTTTTAAACTGAAACAGGAACGGTGGTAAATGTACCAAGATAAGTTATGTTTGGTTTTTCTGACATAAACAACTTATATGAATAAATGTAAAGTTTGGTGAAGTGAAAGGGTGTAGGTGAACTAAAGAAGTGTTCCTCCTCTGTCCTGTTTGCAACTTCCCTTGCTATCTTAGCCCTTTTGTTTGTAGGTAAATCACATCTTCACCTCTGTAGGGTAGAAAAGTGCTGTGCTCAGGCCTCTTGATCTCAGAAAGTAGGCTGTGTTCATTATGAGATACTAACAAAGGTTTTAAGGCCCAGGAATTGCCTTTTATCAATGTATGTGGAAGTTTGCAGTAGATATTTTGCATAATTTCAAGGGGAACATTATCACTGCCCTGGAATAACAAGTTCCTCTCTGTGAGTGAAAGAGGATAGGAACTGGTAAGAAAATCTTTTCATTCAGCCATAGAGGCTGTTTTTAGATGGTTGGGGTCAGGGAAGTGTGTCCAGATGTGCTTTCATAGTGACAAAGTGCAAATAAAATCTAACTATACAGCATTAGCTTGTTCTCTGCCAGCTGCTCCAATTACTGATAACTCTTTATGCTCCATGAACTGGCCCCTTGCTCTAGTCCTGCTGTTGGCCATCTGTAAGGGCCCAGAAGGGATTTTGGTCTCTTCCATCCCTTGGTTCACAATATATTCTGCACCAGCAGCTCAAGGCAATGAGAAATGCAGGTCTTCATTTTACTGATGTTTATTTTTCAGGTGATGGATCCTGGGATTTAAGTGGCTGCCTTATTTTGAGTAATTTCTTTTTGTATCTTTTTTGTTCTGGTCCAGGCTTTTGGAGACTACTGAATTATGATTTTGTGGTATTGGTGATTGGGTTTTGTTTTGTTTTTTTTTTCCTTATTTTTGTATCCTTGTGATGTGATTCACTCCCTGGTATAGTCAGTGATTTACTGTCAACAAGTATTGTTGTTGTCAACAAGACACAGCCTTGATGCTGTTTGTCTCTATCCTCCTCACTTCCTTGGTGTTATAGTCGTGACTTTTGACCTTAAGCTAGGTAATATGTTGTGTTTTCCTTTCTTCAGAAGGGAATCTGATTTGGAAGTGTTGTCAGAAAATCTGTGTATTACTGGAAGCTGGCTTCTTTGGTCAAGGCAGTCTTTCAGCTTGACCCCAGCCAGGAAATGATGTTGATTAAACCAGTGATAAGGTGCTCTTTTAAAGAAAATAAAAGAGTTTATCAGGCCTAACCAAAATAGAAACTGAGTCAGGAATTCCTTTTACTTTCAGTTTGTCAATCAGTTGGCCCAAAAATACTGCTTTTTCAGTTTAATGTAATGGAATTACAGGAATTGCAGACCTGACATCTTGAGCAAGCAAAGGCTGGCAAACAGGTGGCTGAAAGGACTCTCTTTATCTGGAACTGTTGCTGTATTCTGCTCCTGTTTCTAAGAATTTAATATAAGAATTGGCATAATACACTGCAGTAAACCCACAGTGGCATTCTGGGGTGAGAAAAAGGAAGTCACCTGCCTGTTAGCTTTTAAGCTCTGAAATATTTTATGGTAGTAGTTCCCTAAATTGCTTTTATCATAATGTGTTACTTTAGTGCTTGATTAGACTACCTGAGCAACAGAAAGATCTCCTGTCACCACTTCATGCTCCCAGTACACAAAGCTGCAAGCACTGTAATCTCACAGAGAAAGAGAAGGGAAAATGTGACACTGGAGAGAGTCTCGGGCACAAATTTCAGATCTTACACCAATTAGAGTTCAAGTGAAAGGGTTTTAACTTACTGGAGTCCATCAGAGAAGAGGAGAACAGGTATTAAGATTTTAACTCCTGGACAAGTAGAATTAGGAATGAAGGATTTTATCAAAATAATAAGTTTTAGTTTTTTCCTGGTGTATGGTGTTGCTGAAGAGCAAGATGAAGCTGGAACCAGAAATGTGGCTATTTAGTTGAAAATTAATCACTTATTAAAAAAGCAGAAATGGATGTTTTCTTACACCTGGTTCTAGTTCAAAAGGCAGCCACACCTAAGATTCAGATACAGCTGGGCTGATTCTGTTCCTCTGTCTCATGGAAGTGTTTGCTCAGTGGGTGAAACAAAGTCCATTCTACAGCTGGGGACAAACCAAGAGGACAAACCCCGAGTGCCACTGCCCCCAAGAAAAGCCAGGATTTTTACAGTGTGCAGGAGTGGTTGGTTAAACCAGTTCCTCCAAGTGTGTGCTGCTGGCACAGAGGTTCCCCACACTCCCCTAATCAGCTAAACTTAAAACTGGAGTGTGGTTACAGCATGATTTGGGTGGCTGGAGGTCAGGGTGCAGGTACAGATTCCAAAACTGCTGTCTTGAGTGGTGGTGGAGAGGCTGAAATAGCGAGGTAACTCCTAGGGAAGGTTCAGGTTTGCATCTGGTGGGGAAAGATAATACAGAAATGTAAGACAAAAAGGCATGAAACATTTTTTACTTGAGGGAGAAGTCAAACAGGAAGAATTAGATAAAGGAAAGACAATGGGAGTACACTGGAAGAAAACATTTCACAGCGTGATTTTAGGGTTTGTCTTCTCTGCAGTATGGCTGCCAAGATTCCCTTCATTCTAGCTGCATTTCTACCTCTTTTTATAACCTAGTTGTCAGGAGAATCAACATAAAATTTAAGCAGACCCACTTGGAATAATATATTTTTTTTATGCAATGCTGGAGGGTTTCAGATAAATTGTTTTACCATAAAGCAAACAGATTGTGTTAAATATGTGTCCAAGGCCTTTAGTGTGTGAGCACTTGTTTACAGTACTTGAAAATAGTCAGTCTCCTGCAATCTGGTTTATTATTAACCCAGTCTTCATTTCTGTACAGTTGGAAAAAGTGTTTGTAATCAGCTTATAAAAACTTATGTCTTCTACTGTGCAAATATTTGCACAATTGGTATTTTTCTAACAGTTTCTTAAACTTAGCTTTTGGAGGAACGTGGTGCTTGGCCACCTTCAGGAGTAGGAGCTGCTACAGCATTTTTGGAACAGGTTAAAGTTACCTTTATTTTTCTGTTTATTGGTAGTGTAGTGCTATAAGCATTATAAAATCTTATAAATTGTGTGGGTTACTTTAGCATGTAAAATGGCCATGTTTTACATGTTTTTGTTAGAGGTGATGTAATGAGCCACTCTCCCTGAATATGTTTTTAGATCATGATTTCAGTTTTTCACTCCTCAAAGCAAACTAATAACCCCCATCATTTCCTCCCTAAATTCCATGTTACTACACCATTAACTTTGGACAAGTGAATATATTTGGCTAGAGTTCTACACAATAATTTATTATTCCTTATTGTTTAAAGATTAATATATGTGTCTGTGCGTGCACTACCAGCCCCCTGCCCTTTCACCCTCATCTGAAACTGGTTAATCTCCCCATCAGTTTATTTGCACAGTTCCTTATTCTTATTGAAACCAGCAACTATAAAGGTCCTTCTGGGTCACTAGATCCAGCCCCCCTCAGTGCAAGCAGCCTGTGAAGTGATCAAGTTCTACTCCCTCTGCCTTTGAAGATTGGTGAGCTGCTGCAAGCCAAACTGACAACACAATCCCAGCTTTTTCAGGTCAGAGAGAAACAGTCTTCAAGGAAGAAAAAAAAAAAAAGCCCTTCAGAAATGCCTTGTCAGTCCTTTGTCTCTGATGTGTTGTTTATTTTGTTTGTTTGTTTATTTTAATGCTGGAGCCCTAGCCCAACCAGAAATGCTCATTCTAATTGTACAGCTCTGTAAGAAACAAGATTTCCTGAAATTGAGGAGCTTCAGGCGCTGTAGAAATCGGCAGCCAGCCTGCCATGGCCCTGTATACGGCCCCAGACATCAGGCTACTTGAAGCCTAAGCTGCAAAACCCAGTTTGGTTGGTTTGTGGTCTGCAGACATTGGCAGTTGTTTGTAGTGCCCTGTGTGCCTTTGGAGGGACTTGTTTTATTCAGACACTTACAAAATAAAGTTTGATGTTTCATCCAAAATCATTGAAAACTTAGTTGTAACAATATTTCTTACATCCTGGTTGGCTGGGTTAATAGTTTGGGGTTTAGATTGTTTTGAAAGGCTGTATTAAAGATCAGTTTGGAAGGGCCTGGAAGAAGTGGGATCCATGCTGTTTGTATAAATATCTCAAAAAAGATGATCTCATTCAATATTGTAGTGGTAACATCTGCAAGCAAGAGCAAAAAGTCAGCCTTCCTCTGAATCTGAGCTCTGAAAGTGCTTTACAACATGGAAATCAGTTTATGACATCCAGCCAGAGACTTCACTTTCTACTCTATTGTTGGTCTGGGTAGAGCTACCCACTTGATTTGCTTTGCTGCAGAATATAGAGACTTAAGGGTTGGAGGTGGATTTTACTGAGCATAAGAGGCAGCTCATAGGTGAAGTCCATCCTGCTGTAGTTTTGACTGTGAATGTTTCCAACTTGCAGATCTCTTGTAATTATCAGCACTTTGGATGGACGAATTGCTGCACTGGATCCAGAAAACAGTGGGCGAAAACAGTGGGATCTGGATGTGGGATCAGGTTCTCTTGTGTCATCCAGCCTCAGTAAGCCAGAGGTAAGGCTTCATTTCTTTCCTGAGTAAATCTTTAAAAATGGAGATCTGTAATAAAAGGAATGCAGCTTCCTCCCCTGTTTGGTAGATGTTAAATAATGGAGCAAACACCTACAAAACTTTGTCAGTACTATTCTCAAACTTTTTTTTAAGTGCTTACATCATATTGTCATTTCAAACTGGAGTGTGTCAGCATTTCAGCCTTGGGATTGATGTATTTGATAACTATCAAACTAGATGATGTAACTGAGTTGGGGAATTGTATGTAATTGCTGATTGAAAACAAGTTACTTGTAATTTCAAGCAAATGAAAGGATCATCTGCTTTGTATTACTAGACTATGTCTTGGCAAGTACTGGCTCTTCTTTTCCCTTAAGAAAAGCAAAAGTCCTTGTGACTTAATAAATGAACAAAGGACTGTTTTGGGTGTTTTATACTAGATAAGCAGGCTGCCTGTGAAATAGAATGTGTTAGCAATTAAACAGAGTGCTGAAGGTCACCCTGAAGTACTGACTGCTAAAGGGTTGCATCACTTCTTGCTGATGAACTCTAAGAAGAAAATCTTGAGTTCAGTTTCTTGTTTGGTGCTATTAGCCACCATCAGTTTCAATAAACTAGGCTAAAAATTAGGAGGAAGGTTTTTTTTTCCTTTTTTTCTTTTCCTGCACTGGGGAGATCTTCGATTCATTCTCTCCTAGAATAAGGAGGAGTGAAAACACCAACAAAGAGGTAATTTGTGATGATAACACACCACATAAGTACACAGTTCTTCCCTGTCAGGGATGGTTGGATTTGATGACCAGTCCTGTATCATGCTTTTGCACAATGAGCATCAGAGAATGAAAGTTGAGTTCAGGATTATTCAGACTGCATGACTTTCTTGCTTGTAGCTGTTTGTTGCTATCTGTGGACATGACTTCTGTTTCAGTGTAAAGAAGTCAATGGGAAGATGTGGTCTCTTGCTGTGTGACTATAAGCTGCTAATGAGTATCTCGGGTTGCAACAGTAATGTGAATGTTTACTCACATTCCTTTGTTTTTGAGAGAGAATTTTATTTATGGATGCAGCTTTGTGAGATTTGTTCACGTGTGTTTTTGTTGTTTAGAAAAACACTGTAGGAAAGAAGAACTTGCCCCCCAAAATATGTTTAAGAGCAGAATTGAAAAGAATACAGAAGAGAGAACTGTAGACAGAACTGTTAAGAGCTCTGTGAGGTGGAAGGTGTCAGTGACAGTGTGATCCTTCATAAATGTTCTCAGTAGATCCATAAAATACTGCCCTGTTACCTGTTGCTGCAAATAGTTTCTGATGACCACATGAAAATAGAACCAGTGATTATGAAAAGCACACATCTGAAATCTGTGCAAATATAAACTTTATTTTTTTTCACTGCAAGTTAAGTCACAAGCCCAGGGCTTTAAAGATTTTGGGAGTGTAAGCATTTGCAACAATAGAAGTGTTTTTGCAAATGCAGATTTTGTCACTCAACTGTCCAGAATTTTGGTATTTTTCCAATGTGGTATAATTGTAGAAACCAAAGGTTGGGGTTTACACAACAATTGTAGTTTGTCCATGTAGTATTTAATTCCCTTCTGTAATTACAAGTCAGTAGGTTGTGGCAGTCATAAAAATACATTTTTAAAGAGCATTTGTTATGGATAGAGGAAGTTGGAAGTTCAGAAGGCCTTTCAAATTGTTCCATTTCTACAGCTGTGGCCAAAGACACTGAGGGATTTTGGCAGAGCCTATGAGATAACTAATTTTGGAAGGAAAAGGTCATTTTGGCCTTTTAGAAGCTGTTCAACGTTATGAACATGGGCCTTTTTAGACTTCTTACTGTCATGTAAACAAAGGCTGTTAAGACAGAATTTAACAAACATGATGAAAAGTGATGAATACTCTGAATAAACTGCATTTAAATATTTAAGTGTTTAATCTGCTGTCAGTAATCAGCTGAAAGACTTCGTGCAGTGAATCTAGGTACTTACTTAAGTGAGTAATTTACCTCATTAAAATTGCTGGGAAAATTCTGGTTTGGGTCAAAATACTGACGTGGGCATGTGACCTGTTGAATTTTACTCTCTCTGAGTCTTGAAGCTTTTCCTTTCTCTTCCAGCATTTTTGAAGTTTGAAACAAAGGCTTCTGTGCTAGCAACCACAATATTCATCATAAAGCAGTAACATTATGTAAGCTGTTAAACTACATCTTCTTGCAAGGAATGGCAGATGAGAAACTCTGTGTTACACTTGCAGTGACAAAGATTTGTGCTGTTTCAGAGCAAGGAAAGTGTGTGCTGCTGGGTCTTAATTGTTCTTCTAAGGGTTTTTTTTTAAACTATCTCAAGTGTGAGTATAATGAACTGTAGTTTCAAGTCCTGGTGCAAAAGCATGAATTTAATTTCCAAGTGCCTTTTAAGAATAGACATTAGATCAAACTTCCAGTGTTTAACAGAACTGTAGTTAACTTCCTTTGCCTAACTGTAAAATGTCAACCTGGCTGTCTGGAGCTCGAGTGTTAATTAGGAAAGTGAGGCAGTGAAATTTCAAATGTTCCAGCAGCTCTGTCAAACGCTTCAGATCTTGAAACTACTGCTTAAGACACTGACAAGTGAGATGTTCATCATTTGTCATGTGAACAGATCAATTAGAAAGGAAAGGCTGCTGAAGTATTAATTGTGTGTCTGGGTAACTAAAATGCTAAAATATTTTCCTTGGCCCTGAGCTCCAACCTAAACAAATCGTGGTCAGGGTGCCAATGCTGAAAAGTTGACTCTACAGGTCAGGCTTGTGCTTGAGAATTTAAAAATTCTATTTCCCTATCCATTGTTTTAAAGTGGTAAACCTCTCTCTATAAAAGCCTGGTTACAACTCCCAAGATTCCTGCTACCTACATGTGAAGATTGCCTGATGAAGTTCACAGTAAAGTCATTGAATCACAGCTTTTCTAAAAGAGAGCTTAATTTTAATAGAAACACTTTGTTCTTTAAAATTTGGGTTTGTAATTAATACACTGTCCATACTTAGAAAAGAATACTCTTGGGAGATCAGTGTGTTGGAATAATGATTTTTAATTATAGTGGAAGTGGAGAAGTGCTTCAGAAGCAGTGGGAAAGGTTCATAACTCATCATTTGCTGATGAGAAGGATTCATTCTTTTACCTGCAAGCTTTATACTAAATTAGTTAATGGCCACCAGTCAGAGTTGTTTCAGTGCTCTGGGCAGAGGCTACACTGGGATGGACTTGATAAAAGTACCTGGTAGGCTTGGGCTGTTACAGACTAATCCTTAAGTAAGCATCTTATTTCCTTATTTGAGACATTGAAGATCATGGGACAAAATCAGTATCAGCTCACAAGGCTGACATTTATAGCAGTCAGAGTAAACATACCACTGTATCCTGGAAAAATGGAATCATTTCATTATGTTATGTCATCAAATCTGTCAACATTCTTATTCCAATAAAGACTCTCATGACGTTTGTATTGCATTGTGTGTATGTATATATGTAAACATAAATGTATCTTTTTATTGTGATAGCCACATAAAATCAACTTTTCTACAAACGTAGACATCTGTGTCATCTTTTTTTGGACATAGAAGTGGCATATTTTTATGGAATAACGTAGTATTACATTTTTTTCTCCAGAGAAATATGGAGAGGTGAAGTTTTATACTGAAATCATCTGAAAACTCACTGCATTGTTGGTGAAGTGAACCCATAGAGACTTTGAGCAGATTGTTCCTTTTTTGCTTAGAGCAGTGAATTGGAAAAGGATTTTGAAATCTCAAAAACCTCCACTAGTGACTGGATTTAATGTACAGTATGAGTGTATCTTCTTTCTTTTTCCATCCCTTTATCTGCATCATAAACCCCTCTAAATTTTCAGTGCTTTGGTTTCCCAAAAGAAATACAGAATTCTGCTGGGACTCACGCTGAGGTAGAGACTTGCCTGCACTTTGCTGTTCTTTGGGTAAGACAACCTCTGTGCTCAGACAAGCCAGAGAAGAGCCCAAATCTGTCTTGGGTTGCTTTGGGAACACAGGAGGAAACTCAGCAATTCCTATTCTTTGACCTCTTACACTCTGGAATAAAGAAAATGCAGAATCCACATTGAAATGGGTCAGGACAAGGCAAGAGGTCAAAATGCTCTTTGAGGGACTTGAATTGTGAATTCTGTTTCGTGCCCTCCCAGAGGTTCAGAGAGGGTAAATAATTTAACAGTGTCTTTGAAAGAATTAGCAAAGTCTCACCCACCACTTAGAGCACCGCTGCAGCAGTATTTTATCAGTTTGAATAAACCTTATGGGTTTGTTTGGTTCATGGCTTTCTATTATAGTTATTTTTCAGTTGAGTCACTGTCTGTAAGTATCATCCAAGGGAAAGTTGATAGTGTTTGTCTTGGATATGGGTGGGGAACACTTAAGACTGTCAGACACTTTCAGTGAAAACACTGAAAAGGTTATTATAGCAGCTGTTAAATGCAGTGATGAATATTAGGAATTTATATTAATCCTGCATAAAATTGTTCTAACAGTTCACTGGTCAAACAAAAAGGAGATTCTTTTCAAACTACACAGACATTCTGAGAAAATATCTTTGTTCTGAATTCTGCGTAAAAATGAAAGCCTCTGTCTAGTTCACAGTAATTTTAACTCTTAATCTTGGGTGCATATTAAAACATCTGGAATGGGACAGGCCACAACAGAAACAAACTTTCCTGCTTAGCACTTGGAAGAATCTCCATGCACCTGATCCAGAGGCAGCTTGCAGGAGGTTCCAACTTCCATATACAGAGAATAGCAAGTTGATTCTCTGACGTGTTCAAGTGTGTAAAAAAGGTTTTTAAAGGACAGTTTTACTCAACAAAGAATAAAATTTTTAAAATGCCTTTTCATGCTGTAAAATTACTTTCAGACTGTACTATCTTCTGAGCAGCTGTAAACCACGGAATTGCCACTCTTCTCAAGCAGGCAGAGTGTAAATCTGTGGTCTGGTTATTGAAGTGACTAAACTGGGGAAAATATGTTTCCTTGTAGGTAAACTGGTATAATTTTAGTTGTCTGAAAGAATAGTCTAGTGTCCTATAGTGACCTTTATTTTTGTGTACTACTGAGACTATAGAACCACCAGAAGCTTAGATAGTTGGAGGTGTCATTCCTGTAGAGAAAGACTGCTGCATGAGCTGGTTCTCAGCCGTACAGGTTTTTTATAATAGACATGAAATTAAACTGTGCTAAATGAAATCCAAGATGTGGGGATTGATAACAGTGGTTTGGTTGTTAAAGGTTGGAGATGACCAGTTTAGAACTGAAAAAACTGTGTACTAAGATACCTTGTGACAGGTTATCAGCTGCCATCTCCATTCCACTGCAGGGGAAGGAAATGTGATTCTGTGTTGCCTGCGGGTAGAGAGAGAGAGACAGATTAGTGTCTTAAATGGTCCTGGAAAAGCTCATAATGAATAAGTGAGTGTCCAGAATTGTACTTCAAAGGAAGATAAATTCTAATTGCAATTGAGGCAGAGAAGGCTTATTAGGGCTGTCAAGGGGAGTGGAGCCTGTGTTTTGCAGGAAGAGAATGGATGTGACTATTCTTTAACTACATGGGTATATTGGCATTCCCGATGGCACAAGTGGTTCTTCTCAGTTCTGTTGCTGGAAATTCACACGTGTGCATGAAGAGGTGACAGCCTTGGGAAGCTTTACTAGAGAAACTTGTCGATTTCTGAGTACAGCTTTTTGTTGATTTCTTGGTGAAACCAAAACATAATTTACAATTCTCCTGAAAACAAACTTCTAATGTTGTTTAGTGGATAAAAAGTCATCAGCAAAAGATTAATTATTTTAAAATACCCTGACAGCTGGGAGCTGTGCTTTTATAGGATACACAGCCAACTTTTTTAGTGGGAAATGGTAAACTTGAGGAGAAGGGGAATTGCTGAGAGGTGCCTGAGCTGAGTTGGTGGTTAGTGTGATGCAGTTAATGTGGCCATCATACCATCATTACAAGCAGGGCTGTTGCTTAGGCAAAGTGATGTTATGTATTTATCGAAACTGCACATCTTCAGTCCTCTTAGTTTGGTGTCCTGTTCAATTAAAAACCCCAAAACCTTCCTGTAGCTGCAGCTCGGTGGCTGCCTTGCAGACACTTGTAACTAGCACTGATAAAGCCCTGAGGAAGTGCTGACACGTGTCCTTTCAGTGCTTTAAGGACGTTTTGGAGGATGACAACTTCCGGTAGGGGACACATGAGCAGCTACAGAACAGGATATTGTGGCTTGTGCGATGCCAGAGCTCTCGAGACCAGCCCTCAGGTGATGCTCTGCCTTGAGCAAAGCCAGGGAAGTTTCTCAGAGTCACTCTGTGTACGACCAGCTTTCATCTCATGCTCACAGCCACAGTCAAAATGCACCAAATATTGGAAAGGCTTTTTACCATCCCCATTATCTTTGCGTTTTTATTCTCTTCATAGTAGAGTAACAGAATGGTTTAGGTTGGGATAGACCTCTAAGATTACAGAATTACAGAGTCCAAGTGTTAACCTTGCACTGCCAAGGCCACATCCTTAAGTGGCACATCCACAAGGTTTTTACATTTCCCCAGGGATGGTGATTCCACAACTGCCCTGGGCAGCCTGTTCCAATACTTGACCATCTTTTCAGTTAAGAAAGTTTTTCTTTACAGCCAGTCAAAACCTTCTCTGATGGAACTTCAGCCCATTCCTTCTTATCCTATTGCTTGTTTCTTGGGAAAAGAGATTGACTCCTCTCACCTGGCTAAAATCTTCCATTCAGGTAGTTGTAGAGAGCAATAAGGTCTTCCCTGAGCCTCCTTTTTTTTCCAGGCTAACTAACCACAGCTCCCTCAGCCATTTCTTGCAAGTCTTGTGGTGTGGGCCCTTTACCTCCTGGGTTGAGGTAAGAGCAGGAAGAGAGCTTGTAATTTAATTGTGTGTGGCCCACTGCCTGTTTTGTGTTGGCTGTTTAGCAGTTCTGGTGTTTACAGATGCTAAAATGGATCAACTCTAGTACTTAGGCAAATACCAGTTTCAGGTAGTCAATAACTTAGTTGGAATACAACTGCCCAATACACAAAACATTTGTTAACATTTATAGAATTATTCAGAGCCTTTTTTAACTTTCAGGCTATGCCTTTATCTATATAAGGAAGGTCCCATTTCAATGGTTAAGCATTTTAGACAGTTTAGCAAATCATTCCTCTAGCAGCATAGCCACTGACATCTCATTTCCGAATTTCTTCTGGACTTTGTGCTCCATAAGGAGGTAACTATTAATCTTTGTCAGACTTGCAGCACGTTCGTGCACTCTTTCCTTGAAAGAGGAGACTGTGAATTGCCATTCTGTTCTCCTCCTGCATCAGGGTCTTTTCCTGTAGGAGTTGCTTTGTGACTTTGTTTTTCACATGGACTCCGTGTCCTTGTGTTGAAAACCTTCCTGTTCATGCAGGGCCAGGGGAAGAAACACACAGGGTCCAGCAGAGATCAAGTTTGAATCCTGGTGTCCTGAAGTGTTATGAGCTTCTGCTATTGCCCCTGCATAGATGCCAGGTGCCCACCAAAGCCACTCTGTCACATCCCTCCTCAGCTGGACAGGGGATAGAAAAACTTATTGAAAAAGCTTGTGGGTCAAGATAAGAGCAGGGAGAGATGATTCACCAGGCACCGTCATGGGCAAAGCAAACTCAACACAGGGAAACCAATTTTATTACCAATAAAACCAGAATGGCATAAGGAGAAATAAAACCAAATCTGACGAATACCTTCCCCCACTGCTCCCTTCTTCTCAGGCCTAACTTCACCCTGGTTTTCTCTCCCTCCACCCCAGAGTGGCATAGGGGGATGGGGTGTGGAGACTGCAGTAAGTTCATCACACGTTGTCTCTGCCACTTCTTCCTCCTCAGGGGAGGACCCCTCATGCTTTTCCCCTGCTTCAGTGTGGGGTTCTTCCCACCCCTGTAGTCCCCCAATACCAAAGCTTTGCCATGCAAACCAAAATACAATACCAATTTTGCCATGGTTGCTGATGAACTTCTGTACAGGGCCTATTTCTGGAAAGACAAGGCTTTGGGTGATTTTTTTTTTTTTCCCATTAATCCATTCCCTTATGTGCTGTTAGTTTCAAGGAGCTCAGCAATGGTTTCGGTAGCAGCAGTACCAGTTTGCCTCAGAAAGCACTGCTCTTAAGTTTCAGAAGACTTGCAGTCTTATTAATAAAACTTGCCATGTAAAAGAGGGGGATGGAATAATGTCAAAATAAAGTCCTAAAGCACCGTGCAGTTGGGTTTTTTTATTATTATTAAGGAGAACAGTTTTTAAAAGTCTGTTACCATGGCAGCAGAGCAGGCTGGCATCTCTGTATCTCAAAACCTCAAGTCTTGTTTGATTATGATTAAAGTAACGGTGGTGTTTCAGTTTGCTTGTCTTCAGAGGAAAGGTCTGTGTGATTGCACAGCAAACAGTATTGGGTTCCTGATCTCTTTTGAAGCTGGGGAGGTCTAGTTAGCACACTGCAATTCCTCAGATTTCCTGTATAGCCCTTCAGGGGAGGGCAGAGCAGGAATAATTCCTTTAAGGGCAAACTCAAGCTGAACAAGGTACTGTGTCCCTGATGCTGGAAAGGAGAGTTTAAGTCTCAAGCTGCTGTGCTCCTGTCTTCTATTGCTTTTTACACTGTTGATGTAAAAGACAGTTTTGTCAGGACCCCTTACACCTGATCAGATTTTAAGATCTGAAGTGTAGAATCATGACAGAGATACCAGCTCTAGTCTTTTATTAAAGTTCTCGGGAGGATGTTGCAGGTGTTGCTTTGAAGAGAGAGAAGAAAGGAGTTTTGAAATGAGTTCTCTAGTACTCATCCAGGCACAGGGTTACAGCATCACTTCACACATCATACAGAAAATACAGGCCCACAAAAGTTGAATTTATTACTCTTTTCCATGTATTAATGGAAAATGAAATCGAAACTACCAGCTTGTGGAGTTTGGGGATGATGGAAGGAGAAGAAAGACTGTAATAGATACAAACTTGTGTCATAAGGTACTTAATGTAGGCAGGAGCCAGGGACCAGGTTTGGTCAGTCGATAGATGCTGTGAACTGTTGCTGGGTGAGCCGTACAGCCTGATGGTACAGATCAGCCTGAGCTCTGAGAAACATCTCCTCTCACTGTTGCTGTGCAGACCTGGTGTGCTCTTTCAGGCTGTCACACCCCAGCTGTGATGAAACCTATTTCTCTGATGTGCCGCCCTGGCACTGGCTGGCTCTCACCTCTGCAGAGGGGGAAGGCCACCTAATCCCACCTCTGTAAACAGCTCAATAAAATACTGATTAGCTGATGTCCAGGTGCAGCCTTTCTCACCATCCGTTTGGGCAATGTTCGGTGCTTAACAGGCACAGGAGGTGGTCAGGACAGGTATGCACTTTGTAAACAAGTGTAGTGCTGAGATCAGAACCAATGGCACTCACAAGAAGGAAAATTTTTCTAGACAAACAATCTGTCTGTTGGTATTTCCTGCCTCAGCTTCCTCATTGCCCTTGAACATGTCTCAGGTTGTTTTACTGATGTAAATCATGGACTTCCCTTCACACTCAATTTTTGTTTTTCCTGGCTAGTTGAATTGAACAGCCCTGTATGTTTTTAAGAATACTTTGCTCTTTTACCAGTGCTTTAGGCAGTGGAATAGCTCAACAGCCTCTGTTTTTCAAGATTATGCTTGTGTCTGAGTCTTTGTTCTCTTAAGGAAGAGGGGCCTTGCAGAAGTTCAAAGGCTCTAGTTGACCCCTTCATCCCAGTGTGCTGCTGCTTGATTAGGGTTTGCCTGTTAGTAACAGTACACTGTCATCCTTGTAGTGCCCTCTGCTTCGGGATTTCTGCAGGTCGCTGGAGGCAAAACAGATGAATCAGCATCCTGAAATCTAAGGTGAAGAGGAGAAATAACCTCTTCTGTTGGGAGGAAGTCATAAACCCATGGCTCTGTGCAGATAAACCTTCCTGCATGCATAACAAAAAAGAGCAGACAATAAATGAGTTCCAGACCAGCCTAAACTAGGGACATCTCAAAAATTGTGTGTATGTATATCTGTATTACCTGAAAAATCTGTCAACATTTACAATAGGGATACCTATGTTACTGCCTGTCTATGGATTTGTGGTTTTGTTTGTTTGTTTTTTTAATGTGGAGCATACCAGCTTGCTTTCACTTTCCCAGATTTCTTTGTGCAGACTTGTTTCTACCCTTCATTATAAAGCTGCCATATGTGACTTTTAATATGTTGCCTAGATTAATTTTAACGAGTCTTAAAAGACATAGTTCTCAGTGAGAAGTAGTTTTCTTAAGAGCATGGTTGATGTTGGCTTTGATCCTGTTTGCTACAGTGATCCTATTGTAAGGATAATCATAGAGGGGGAAAAAAACTAGTACCCTTATCGTTTAAGATCATGTAGGTTGGTCTTAGTTAATTAGTAACTGGAATGAAGCTCTTGCAGCTTATAGTAACAGTAAGATTTGAAAACTACAAGCAGAAGTGTTAGAAAAACATGAAGACATAAAATCCTATTTTAAGGAAAATATTTCACTTGTGCGTGGTTATTTCCTTGGAGTTAGTAGATGGTCCAACCCATCTGTAAACAATAATATTGACTGTTTTGGCACCAGACTTGGCTCAGATGTGTCTGCACGTGAGCAGGCTTGATTTTTGTTTCAGACGATAAAGAGCCTTAGGAAGGGGGTAGAATGTCACGCCTGCTGTTAAACAACTCCTGGAAGCTTTAGTACTTCAGCTTGTTTTGATCTCTGTTTACACAAATTCTCCTTTTCTTTCTGTTTCTCTTCTCTCCACCGCTATAAATCAGCGCCTTCCTGCGCCCATCAACCTGCCGTGGCACCTGGCGTACGGTGCCCTCCTTTCCAGTAAAGAGTCTAGACAGCAAATTCCCTGGAAGCGTGTGCCATTCCGGATCGTTATGCCTTTTTGCTTTTTTGTGGAAGCTTTTTAGAAACTGCATTACCTCACCCGTCGGCCTGGAGATTGCGCAGCCCGCGCCGCTGATAGGGCTGCAGAGCCCCGCGCAGAGCCAATGGAGAACTTGGGCTGCAAACTCTTAATGAGCAAAAGAGCAGCGGCTCGGTTAGGGCTCCACAGTTAATGTGGGGGCTTTTTTTAAGTGTTACTTCTGAAAGACAAGCCACTTAACAATTATGTGCCATATTGCTGACCAGTGAAGCTGAACAAATAGCTATTTACATTGACAGATCAGAGGAATGTGTAAGTGCATCGTGGTAACCTACATTTTCTGTGCCAAGAGATTTGCAGCTGACTGCCTGGGTGACTCACTCCTTGGATTAGGAGATGAGGTAATGCTTTTGAGATACAGGGTGATGTCATTCCTTTACCTGAGCTGCATGCCGATGCTAGTTGCTAGTACTTTCAAGGAAAGTCCCTTTTCTGCTTCTGTTGTACTAGAGAATGAGCTGCATAATTCAGATAGTTATTGTTATTAATGTCCTTCTGAAACCTCTGGCTGAACTGCTCTTTTGAAAACAGATCTCACCACAAGTGTGGCCACAAATGCCTTTTGTTACACATGTGTGTTGGCACCTGCAAAGTGGCACATTTGCATACCTGCCCCATTCTTCACATAAAGCTTTTTTCTTAAAAGATCTTCGTGGTAATCAGGTGCTGTCAGCGCTGTGTCTTGTAATCCATTTATAGATAGAGTCATTTTAAAAGAAGGTGGTTTTTTTTCACCCTCCTCTGTTTCTGTAGTGAAATAGCTCATTTGTGATGGTTAGTAACCCAAATGCCTCACTTGCAGTTAGGGTCAGTTTAACCTTATCCACTCCCACTCTGGCATTGTCCTTCGCTGCAGCAGCTCCTCGGGCTGCCTGTGTTCCCTTTCCTCATGGACAGTAGCTGTGTCTTCTCTCAGCTTTTCCCTCCCAGTGTCACCCAGCACGTGCTGCTCCTGTGGATGCCCCAAGATTGGCAGCACAGACAGGGGATCAGCAGAGCTGACCAGCAGTGTCGCCTGTGCTCTGCAGTTTATGGGGACCGAGGTTCTAACAGGCAGGCAGGCAGGCAGAGAGCCACTGCCAGGGAATCTTCGTATTATTTGATCCATATATTGGGAGGTGTGTGTTGCTGAGACAGCTCCATGCATCTTGGAAATTTTGGTGTGGTTCCTAGAAATGGCCAATGTGTGTGTGTTGTTTGCTGATGGAAAATTTCCTGCTCGGGCCCCGGAGCAAGAACTTTGGGACAGGGGAGGCACTTAAGGTGAAATGTGTCATGCTGTCCCCAGAGCTTGCAGTTGCCCACAGAGAATCTTCCTTGCTCAGCAGCAATTCCTGGGCAGTTTACCCCACTGTCTCCATTGTTCACAAACCATGGAATGGTCTCCAGCCCTTGGAGCAGAGTATCTCATACTGTCATGGGCCTTCAGACTACTTGCCTGTGTATGGATCATGTGCAGATCCATTCAGAGGATTTGTTAATGCAAAGTAACAGCTGCACAGGCGAAAAGTTGTCATCAGAATTATTATGGGCTTCTGAAAGAATGTATTACAGAAACATTCTGTAGTATTACTCCTCTGTGTTGAATGTTTTAACAAGGTGCTTCCACCATGGTTACAGCTGCAATTTTGGAACTGGCATTTTGGTTTTAAAAAGGGTGTTTTCCAAATCCTCCCAGTCTATTGTTTCTCAGTTTCTCTTGAATATGAATGTTTGTATAAACCATATTTGTTTGCTTTCTTTTGTTCACCAATCAGGTGATCTCTACAATGACACCCTCTGCCCTACCAGAATATTTGCTTTTTTGTTGGTTTATTTCTGTGTGTGTGTGTGTAGAGCTGTGTGTATTTATTTTTCCTCCCCAGTATTAAGCCATAATGCATCATTTGTGTATTACAGGCAATGTCTTTTCCAGGATGTTTGGCCTTTATTGCCATAAGGTAAATATCTGAGAGGGAAAGAACACACCTAGTTTTGCTTTGTAAAGAGCTTCACAGCTAATCTCAGGAGTTTATTTTTATCATCTCTTCAATTACACATTGTGCTCCTGAGAGGAGTTTTTATTTCAATTGTCTGTCATCATGAGGCTTTTCAAAGCTGGAAAGCATCTGTGTTGGATCCTTTAGGGATCTTAAAGACCAGCAGTGTGGGGTAACTCATCTGAATTTTTCTCTTTAAATAGGTGTGTTGAACAGTGTATGAGGAGATATTAGTCATGACATGCACACACCTACAACATCTGTCTTTCCCTCCCTGTTCAGGTGAATCCCAACTTTGCTTAGTGCTGTTTCTTGACTCTGACCCAATTAGAGGAATAAAAAGTTCCATGTTATATGAAATTTGAATCATGCAGAAGATGTGGTTTCAGATCCTCACAGTGGCTCCAGAAATGATAACAACAGGGAACCTTCTGCATCTTTTGTACCACTTTGTAATACACATCTATGCCTTGGAGTCTGAGCAAGAATATTTTTTTCCAAGTGACTAGTACCCATGTACCAGAAGCAATCTTTAATTCCTAATGTGTCAAGTATCCAAATTTAATGTAATTATATTGTAGGATACTGCCCAAATGGACAGAGGTTCTGAAAAAGCACTAAAACATCCCATGTTAATCCATATCCTCAGAAGCTAAGATTATGTGGATTACAGTTTCTCACTGTTCTTGGTGGACACAGCCACTGTGGCTCCACAGCATTAGTTATGGTCCATCATGCTGATAATGAGTTTCTTAATAAGTCCCTTAGTACTGACTGTCAATGACTCATACTTCTGAGCTAGGATCTCCTTGAAAATCTCTGTGTAATGGATGAAATGTTGTATCCCAATGAAGATTCTTTTTCTCTACTTGTGTGCTTAGGGAAAAGCCAGGCAATTTTTAAAGGAATGGTGTGCTTAAAGATAAATTCTGAGTTGTCGGATGTAATTGTCAGGAGAGACAAAGGTGAAATGTGTGTTCTGATCTCAGTGATAATTTCTATCTCTGCTTTACAGAATGTTGGATATTCTGGAATAGATATTAATTGTGAAAACAGCCTCAGTTGTACTTTTAAAATTACTCTATCTTGAAACTATCACAAGTAATCTGCAAAACTTTGCACTTTAACCAGTGCCTGTCTCTTGGAGAATGCTTCAACCCACATCATATTTTCTGCAGCTTTGGATGAAACCTGTCAACTCATCAAGCTTTCAAATGTTTTGAAGAAGTGTCACACACTGAACTGTTTTTAAACTAAGAATAGTGAAATATGGATTTGATTTGAATGCCTTGAAAGTTTTCTGTCTTCAGTATAACTTTGGAAAATAGGACTCTGAGATTCGAAACCATTAGGACACTGGAGCATAATGCACTGGACTTGCTTATACAGCATTTCTGCTGCCATTTGTGGTCTGTGTGTTTTGATAAAATTATGGTTAAATCATAGCTAACCTTGAATTCAATTATTTTAGGTGTTTGGAAACAAGATAATTATCCCTTCCTTGGATGGGGACCTCTTCCAGTGGGATCGGGATCGAGAGAGCATGGAAGCTGTTCCTTTCACGGTTGAGTCTCTTCTTGAGTCATCCTACAAATTCGGCGAGGACGTTGTCTTAGTTGGGGGAAAGTCTTTGACCACCTATGGCCTGAGCTCCTATTCAGGGAAGGTAAGAGCCGAAAAAGGTGTTTTGTGTCTGTGTCTGAGCTCGGCCTTGCAAACAGGTAACTCCTGAGGTTTAAACTGTGGTGTGTGCAGCTCAGGCACAAAAGGGCAGAACCTGAGCTTGGTGGGCTGCAGTAGGTGGCATAGCACTGCAGTGTCCTCCTGCCTGGGAGCTCCTGCTCTGCCCCCTGTGCTGGCTTTAACCCTTGTCTCACCATTTGCTAACCCAGCAGAGCACTGTTCACTTTTTACTGAATTAGTTTTGTGCCGCCTTAGCTGTGGCAGAGGATCAGGGAGTGCCAGAGCCAGCACAAGGGAAGGGACAGCAGGTTTGTCACCAGAGCATAGTGACAGGATAAAGAGGGATGACCCCTTTCTGTGGGAGGAGTTCAGCTTTATCATCTGGCTCTGCTTGAAGTAGACTTTGCAGTTCAGCTCACTGTGTATCAGTTAATGCTTTAGGTGACACCTGTTTTGCAACTAATTTCAGATTTTTCATAACTAATGAGAGGAGAAAAAATTCAACATATACTAAACTTAAGGACTTTTAGTTGTTGTCAGTTTATTTACTATCAGAAGAAGTTCTTATATTTTAAATTCATATTTAAAAGTTAAGTTAAATGTCAGATGTCATTGAAGTGCTTCTAGATACTTTGTGTAGTGAAGAACAGACATTTGGTGTTTCAGAAACATTGCATTTTAAAACAAGTTGAAAAATAGATTCAGTTTAAAAATTTTAAAGCTTTGTTTTCAACAAAGTCAGGGTGGGTTGTTATTTTTTTTTATTTTTATGATACATTTTAATGTGGAACACTTCTGTGGTGTGGTGTGGAATCATCACTAATGACAAAGAGCATAGACCCAAAACAGAGTTCATTAATTCCTTTTGAGTTTCTCACTGGTAGCAGAGGGCTCTGTGCACCAACAGGCTTCTCACCTTTTAGTGCTCAGAGGAGGAAGTTTCCATTTCTGTTTTGATTCCTGGCTTATGTTGACAGTAGCAAAGCTGCCTCTTAGAGGAAGTAGTTCCTGACTCTTCCTTCCTAAGAGTTTGGGCAGTTTTATCTCTCTGCCATTGCCCATATAATGCAAATTCTGTTTGAGCTTGGGACTGTTGGAAACTGTGTGACTGTGAGAGTTCATTAAGGTTTTCTTTTCCTTTTAATAGCTGACAAGGCAAAGGAGAGAGGCTTTGTGGTATTTTATATAAGTCAGTAGTACTTAATTTGAAGCTGATAGAGTTTTGCTGAGACAAATATGACATGAAAGCAGAATTATGCTGTGGATCTTGCAGGAATGTTTTTTTGATGTCCATAGAAATAGTGGGAAAAGAGAGAGCTCAGATTTCTTTGTGTTAGAAGTACATGGAAAATACAGTCAAATGGTAGTCAAAATACCACAGACTGAACTTTCAAAGGATTCCAGAAAGTTTATTCTTTCTGAAAAGCCATTATCTCTTAAACCAGCCTTTTCAACATCCCTCCAGTCAAACATCTAAAGTCATGGAGTTCCAGCCAAGAACAGGCTGTAGGGAAGGATTGCTAGCTTGGAATGTTGCTGTTGATGGTACTTGTTTTGAAGTCACACATGTGAGCCTGCCTTGTCCCCCAGGTGAAGTACATCTGCTCAGCCGTGGGCTGCCGCCGCTGGGACGATGAGGAGACGGAGCAGGAGGAGACGCTGCTGCTGCACCGCACCCAGAAAACCGTCCGGGCTGTGGGGCCACGCAGTGGCAATGAAAAGTGAGTCTGGCAACTGTTCAGAACAGCCCCGTAGAGATGGTGAGACAGAAAACATAGCAGTCAGATCACAGTTGCTTCCCTTGTCCTTGCTCACCTCAGAAGAGTTTGTGACTGCTCTGCTGCACAAGGCAAATGTCGCTATAATGTTTGTTCTAACTGTTGCTTTTGTACAAGAGGTTTAAAAGTCTTCCTATAATCTACTCACTTTAAGATTCTTCACCTACCAATGGTAACTGTCACTGGGGAGAGGGGTTACACATAAAGTCTTAAACTTTTATTTTAAATCATTCTTAAATTTATGTTGTTCATCCCAAAATGTAGGTGGTCTGTTCTTTCTAAGCCATAGAAATTGGCTCAAGCTGTGATTTTTCTAACACTGTCACATTGATGTTTTAATAACATCAAGATTTCTGTAAAATTACAGACATGTATTTGCTGGGGAAAAAAAAAAACAAACCGACTTCATAAAACACAGACTTAAAAAGCTGGGTTCTGTACATAGATACAAGTAACTGCCCAGCAACATAGTGGAGAGCCAGTCATTCCCTGTTCCCCTGCTCCCTCTTCTGTTTGCAGCAGGATGTGACAGGTTGTGAATATGTAGCCTATCAGAGAGAACCTAATGAGAACTCAGTAGATTAACACATCAGATGTCTGAGAGAATAAATCTTGGTTTCTGTGTTTTTTGGAGACAGATATTAGCCAGGAGAGGTGTGTCAAAATCCTAGTATTTAGTCTTGTGTCCCAGAATCCTCCTATATTTGTGATGAAAAGCAGAGGTGCTTTCCTTGGTGACAAGAAACATTTGCGGTTTTAACCCAGAGAAAGAAACATCTTTAATAAATCAACCAAATGTATAAAATGCGCCAAACTTTTACCATAAGGCTGTAAATTCTTTAAAGAGCCAATTTGGGCTCCTGGTGGTTGCGAGACTGATAAGAAGTTTTAGGTACCTGAACATACTGTTCAAGAAATATTTACCCCTTCATGCTGTCCAAACATGCCATACTTTTCCCATCTATATCTTTGTAGGTTTACAAGAATTGAAGAGTTTTTTGCTGTGCAAGAAAACTGTGCTCCTTACATATTTCATTACACGTTTGTCTTTTTTTGGTGTTAACATATGGGACATGAGCAGTCCTGGTTTCATGAAGTACCTGTCAAGGGATCTGTGTTAGGTTGTATGTGGGGTTAAACAAAAAAAGCATTGTCCCTTTCTCAGTTTGAAAAATCTTTCATTTCCAGTTAAATCCACTTAATTAGTGAAGAGAAAAATGGCTTGTTAGAACACTGCTTCCTAACAGCTTTGTACTTACTGCTTTCATCTGCTACAGAATGTTTTCTTCCTAAGCAGACCCAGCTGTAGTACTTGATGATTTTAATTTCCCCCTTCGTACACTAAAGCTTTCATGTCATTGGTCCTACTTTACCAGCTTTTTTTCTCAGTTCACCCATCATGTTGGAAAGCATTTCTCAGCTTGTCTGATTTATGTTCTGGATTAGCACTCCCCTCCTGGTACAGTTTTGTTCATTTGACAGTCTGAGAATTTACTGTGAAAATATGGGCCAAATATAGGTAATTCAGTTTAGAAATCTTCTGCACAGAGGACTTGGGACTTCCTCAGAATATAAAAACTGTTTCTCCAAAGCTGTTTCTCTTTTTCTTTGAGGTGGAATTTCAGTGTTGGTCACTTTGAGCTACGCTATGTCCCAGATATGGAAACCAGAGCAGGATACATTGAGAGCAATTTTAAATCATCTATGAACAAAGAAGAAACAAAACTTATTTCAGATGTGGATGAGCAGGAAGCTATGATGAAAGACACAGTGATAAAGGTCTCCGTGGCTGACTGGAAGGTGATGGCTTTTAACAGACGAGGAGGACATCTGGAATGGGAATACCAGGTAGGGGGAAAGACAGAATATTAAATATCACAAAAGTAGATGTTCTGAAGATGTCTTTCATCTTTGGTTTCAGGCACTGTCTTTGTAAAGGAGCACACATCTGCTTGTATTTTTTTAACTGAAGTTCTGACTTTCAGCTGCTGCATTAAAAAATTTAAGCAAGAAGTTTAAGCACTTTGTTTTTTATTATTCTTATTTAATAACTTATTAATACAACATTAATTTTCCAATTACCTCTCTCGCCTTCAGTTTTGCACTCCAATTGCTTCTGCATGGCTGCTTAAGGATGGCAAAGTAATTCCAATCAGTCTGTTTGATGACACGAGTTACACAGCAAATAATGAGATACTGGAAGATGAAGAAGATCTTGTGGAAGCTGCCAGAGGGGCCACAGAATCCAGTGTCTATTTGGGTGAGACACCAACTGCAGCATTTTCTGTAGTAAACGTTACTGATTTCTCTGTTGAGGTTGTAATAAAGCAAATCTTTTTGTAGATTTCAACCCCATAAATCTTTTCCATTTCGATTCTGAAATATTCATTGCTTTGTAGTTTCAGTACACTGGAGATGAGTAAAAGTCTTGAAACTTTAGAAGACAGGTTGACAGCTAACAAAGCAGCCTTATTGCCCATTAATTTGTACACTGATTGGAGTAACTTACTGTAAAGGAAAATTCAGATAAAATTTTACATGGCTTAGTTTTCATCCAGCTGTCAGGATTCATTGGATGTGGTTTGTGACAATTTGAAATAGAGAGGCTCGAGGTCCTCTTCCTCAGCTATCTTGTCTGTGGGAGGTAAATGTGCTTTAGTTTTCTAAGACTTGGTTTGCCTTAGCCTTTTTCTCTGTCTTTGCACCTTGTAGCTTTCCAGTTAATGGTTAGAATAACAGATAAAGAAGAACACTAGGAAGAAGCCAGATTGTTCCAGCCTTCCTGGTGATGACTGCTTTGTGCAGCATTAACAAGGGTAGGAAGTTCGAATGAGGTCTTACTTCTACAAATCCCAAACTTCTTTATAGCTCTTAAAAATTGTTGGCATTTTCCTGTAGCACCAGCTTTCCAGCAGTAAAAATGAGATGTCCTGAACTCTTGCTTTCCTAGAACAAAGAAGAGATATTACTTGAATTTATCTAGAGGCAGTATCTCAGGTTCTCAGAATACGAAGGATTATTTTCAGAAATGTTTTTAACCATGTATTTTGACCAGGCAGTTTTATTCCAGGAGTGAAGAGAACCAAATCTGAAGACTAATACACTTCCTTGATTTTTACTTAGGTATGTTCAGGGGCCAGTTGTATCTTCAATCATCAGTCAGAATTTCTAAGAAGTTCCCAACCAGCCCAAAGGCTCTGGAATCCAGGAATGATAATGCAATTATTCCTCTTCCCAAAATCAAATGGAAACCTTTAATCCGTAAGTAACAATTCAGAGTTTCATTTATTACCTTAGCTCAGAAAAGACAGGACATCTTTCTGATTTCCAGTGTGTTTCAAGTCTGATGTTTCCAACTGTAAAATACTGCAGGAATATCTCTGTGCCTTATTAAGTGTTAATTTTTTTTCTAATTGAATGTTTAAGGTCTGTTTTCTTTTACTATGGATTTGACAGGGTCTTTGTTAGCAATGAAATTTTGGGTCTTCTTAATCAAAATTTTCAGCAAAAAGAAGGAAGTTTTTTGCAGTGATGTGAATATGAGTGAATTGACTTATCAAGGGGAAGAATTATTAAGTAACTGTTACCTTAAAGTACTTTTTTCATGTTTCCTTCTATGAAATTTACTTCCCTTGGCCTGATTCAAGAGGCATTTTGTAAGATTATGCAATTGGAGTTCTTATTAAAATAAATGTGAGAATGGAATTTTACGAACAATTGACATTTTACATATTCTGCAGAATAAGCAGTCGGTACTTGAAATAAAGCTCAGAAAATTTTATCTTTTCTATGCTTAGATTCTCCTTCCAGGACTCCAGTGCTGGTGGGCTCTGATGAGTTTGATAAGTGTCTCAGCAATGACAAGTATTCTCATGAGGAATACAGCAATGGAGCACTGTCAGTCCTGCAGTACCCTTATGGTAGGTGAAGTTCCAGACCTTGAAGATTTTCAAATACACACGTTTTATTATCTGTCAATTTCAATAAATGACCATTTGTTTGACCTTAAATATGTGTATTTTTTAACAGTTAATGAACTAGGAAATTATTGCCCAAACTAGGATTTCCAGATGGTGATGTAGGTACAATTTATGCCACATAAAGCACAACAAAAGTGCCAGGAATTGCTACTGAAGAGCTGTTGTGTGTGCTACTGTTGCCACTGAGAATTGTTAGGAGTGGAAAAATCTTGGGACTTATTTTTTCAGAATTTACTAACAGTGCTGGAGACTCAGGATGGTTGTCACAAGTTTTCCATGTGGAAGATATTCTGGTTTAAAGACAGGGAGACCTAGTTGCTGTCCACAGCCTTAATGGATTGAATATGCTTATGTGTCGTTTAAAATCATGGGGCATAGAAATAAAAACACCCCATATCTGTTGAGAAGACCTATTAATGAGAAGCCAAAATTGTTTTGTAGGTACCTGCAAGTAAATCTGTGCTTGCTTTGTGTTTTATACACAGATAATGGTTATTACTTACCCTACTACAAGAGGGAGAGAAATAAACGTAGCAACCAGATCACAGTTAGATTTTTTGATGACACAAATTACAAGAATATTCGCAAAAAGGATCCTGTTCTTCTGCTTCACTGGTGGAAAGAAATTGTTGGCACCATTGTGTTTTGTATCGTGGCCACAACCTTTATTGTGCGCAAACTCTTCCATCCCCACCCTTACAGCAGAGTAAGTATTTCTTTTCAGAATCCCAAGTACAGAAGGAATTATTTTAGCTGTTTCTTTCAGTTTGGACTTGGAATGAGTAATATTAATAAGTTAATAGCTAATGAGATAACAAAATCAAAAGCCTAAATTTATTGTTTAATCTGTGTGTGAAGGCTGCCAGCTGCCACATACAATTTGCTTAACTGCTTCAGCAAGCAGATTAGACTGCTTCTGACGTGTCTGGAGATATTTATTTAATGCCATATCTAGGGTACAATCCAGTCTCAGGCACTCAAGGAGTTGATTTTGTTTGTTTGTTTGTTTTGTTCTTGTTTTGGAAATCCTTGTTAGCTGCGGAAGGAGTCTGAAACACAGTGTCAGACTGACTGTAAGTATGAGCCCACTTGTGGAGACATTAAAGACAACAGCTGGAGTGATGCCAAGAACTCTGGATATGTGTCAAGGTGAGGTCTGTTCAACACAACATAAACAGGTTGTTTAATCAGTGTGACTACTAATACGATCTGAAGATAGAAAGAGTAGGTGTTCACCTGTTCTTACCTAGGAACTGCCAGTCCTCTGACTTTGCAGGATAATCAGCAACTCTGGAACAAAGCACTCTGAAAACAAATTACTCATGGGACATTGCAGTTATGATTAGTATCAGAAATTCCAGAGAGCCAAGGTTCCAGGTTACATGTGATCAGAAGTACTGCTCTCATACTTCTTGCTGATGTGCAAAATGGGAGATTGATCCTTCTAGGTATTAATCAGTGTTTACTCCATCTGTTCCTGTGTTTATGGTGTAAGGCAGAGAAAGGCAAATGGAAACGGATGACATTTTGTATACTCTGCAGAATAAGCAGTCTGTACTTGAAATTAAACCTTTATTGGTTTTACAGAGGAGTTGGTTGAGGTAGAAGGCTTAATACGGGCATGTCATTATGCAATTATTTGGGGTAGGGTTAAAGGCAAATCATGATTTAGAAAATACTCAGCTACAGAAATGTGGGTTATATACTCAGGATCCAGTAGGCATGCAACCTGGTATTCTGAAAAATCTCTTCAGATTGCGCATTGCATGCAGAATGGATTCTGCTGGCCTTTGATAGGCTCTGCCTAAGTACGTATTTAGCAAATGTCCATTTCATAGATAGGGAATTGCTCACAGTGAGTGAGCAGGGAAAAATAAGAAATTCTGCAAGTCCTTCAGCATGTTTTTCCTATACAGAACTACTTCAGTCATGGTCATAAATTACTTTTTTTTTCTATCTGTACTTAAGCATTTTTCTTCTCTGTCCTCCCTCCCTTCTTCTGTCCTTTCCTCATACCCCTCTGTTCCCAGATATCTGACAGATTTTGAACCAATTCAGTGTCTGGGTCGTGGAGGTTTTGGAGTGGTTTTTGAAGCCAGAAATAAAGTGGATGACTGCAACTATGCCATCAAGAGGATCCGATTGCCCAACAGGTAATGAATGGGTGGGACACAGAATAATGAATGAATGGTGGGATCCCATCCTACACAGAACCATCTGCTCCTGAACTGATTTCCCAGATTAGGATGAATGACATGCTTTTTAATGGGGGGCTGACTTAGTTTTGGCAGAAAGAATTTGGCATATGCAGTCCCAGCAGAGGTGACCTGCTTGGCTAAAACACTTGCATAGCAAATCCCTTTGTGAGGATGCTGCTCCATGGGGATTTCCTTAATGAATGGAGCCTTTGCTAACAGGACCAGTTATTGTAGTGCTGTAAATGTGCTTTTCTCCTTCCTCTCCTTACCTTTCCTACTTATTTCCTCTTTCTTTTCTCACTCTCTCACCTAGTTTTTTTACTCCATTTGCCCATTTATTTCATTTTCTGGTCCCACAGCCCCTACCTTTTCTCTCAGTCATAGGTGGTCAAGCCATGCTGCTGAATTACCCTACCCAGAGCTTGCAGCACTTCCTTTTAGTGGGAGATGGGAGACACTGCTTCTGGAAATCTCAAGTTAGAACAGCAAGAGGGAGGGGGTAAAGCTATGAAATCTAGAATTACTATTTTTTTGAATGTGGTAAATAAGCATGACTATTTAAGAGTAAAGGTTTTGTTCAGAGATTTAAGGTAGCCTAAATTCTTATTTTCCAAGCGTATTCAAAGCTATTAATTAAAACCATCAGACTTTATTTGATCCAGTTACAGTCTTTTGGAGAGAAATAAATTCCTTCAGTAAGACAGGAGGCTGCCTGCTTTTCTGTCCACAGAACAGAAATAGTCCTTATGCAACCTCCTTACCTACTGCTAATTAAAAAACAAATACTAAGGTATTGCTGTCTGTCTTTTGTGTCAGTGTCTTCTACATCCCAGTAGAATATTGCTGTTCAAAGTATTTTTTTCTATCCTTGAGAACAGTTGAGAGGAAGATGATCTTTTTCTTCTTGTTTTTTGCTGCCTGTAATTATGTGAAAAGGGAAAACTAAATATTGAGCCATTATAAGCACATTCTGCTCTTCCACACTTCTAAACTAAAAAAGTTACTCTGGGGAATTTAAGATATATTTTTGTTTTGATGTGAAAAGCAATGCTATTGCCTGTGTATACTGCTGGGGCAGTTTTGATTAAATTCCTTCGCAGAAATTTTTGTGCTGTGCTGTTGCTTTTTGTGACTGTGTCTTTTTTTTTCCTCACCCCAAACCACAGGGATCTGGCTCGTGAGAAGGTGATGAGAGAAGTCAAGGCTTTGGCTAAGCTCGAGCATCCAGGGATTGTTCGGTATTTCAATGCCTGGCTGGAAGCTCCCCCTGAGAGATGGCAGGAAAAGATGGATGAGCAGTGGTTAAAAGATGAAAGGTAACTCATGGGGCTCTTTTTAACAAATGAGTTTTGAGATTATATGTCAGGAGAGCTAGAAAACTGGTAGAGGATCCAGGATGATGGAGAGACTAGGAGAGAGATGGTTATTAACTTAGCCTGCCAACTTTTCGATTGAACGGGTAAAAATATATCACCCTTCTGCATAAAGTTCTTGTTTTCTGGGTCCTCTCTTGTGTTCAGGTTCTTCTTTCAGCTCAGGAAACATTACATTGTTCTTAACTGAACTTGTGTAACTGAATCTTGCAGTGACTGGAAGATTGGAGTATTGCTGCTGTGATTCAGTTTCAAACTTTGGCATCTCTGCCTTCTTTGATCCTTTCTGCTGCTTTCTTCCTCTTCATTGTCTTGAATTAGATGGACCTGATACAGTACTCCAAGAATTCAGTGAATTTATTTCAGCAGAAATACGTGAGGGATAATCAGACTGACGATTTGTGGAGCTTGGTAGAAGTAGGTTAAAAATGGAAAATTAGATAAAGGAGTTAGAGAATGTGAAGAGAAGGAAAAAGTGGGTGTATGTTCGTATTTATAGAATGAGGCCTAATACACGACTGCTGGGTGGTTTCGTAATAACATCTTAACATGCCTCACAATTTTTAGAATACAGCAACCTTTATATTTCAGGCATCAAATTAACATTTCACAGCTGTAATTCTTCCAAGGCACTTTAAATAGTCTTTGCAGTGCATGTTCCAAAGGGCTGGATTTTTTCGAACTGAAGATAAGCCTGATTGCACATTAGGAATCCAAGCAGTAGAGCTTGTTAAATATTCCTTTATCAACACTTTTGTCTCAATGAGAAAACATTATCCTTGCTAAGACACAGATGCTAAATCCTGATTGTGATTCCCACACTTGGTAGTCATTCCTTGTTGTGGTATGACACAGGTATCAGGGGTAGCAGTTGTTAAAATCTGGGCTTTTGGAAGTGCATTTCTAGTGGAATGATTGGAATCTATTTCTCTAGCATTGATCTCTCACCTTTGTCTTCCAGCACTGATTGGCCACTCAGTTCTCCCAGCCCGATGGATGTCCCATCATTTAAGATCACAACAGAGCCATTTTCAGCAAAGGAACACATTGAAGTTACTGCAACTTCAGCAGAGAGGGTGAGGTCTGTGGGGATATCCTGTGGTCAGTCAGATTCATCTGGAAGCCAGTTTTCCCCTCTGGAATTTTCTGACACAGACAACAGGGACTTGCATTACTCAGAAGATCCACTATTAAACCTTCAGGACAGTGTCCTTACAGGCTGTGATGTAGAAGACAGTACTATCAATAGTAATGAGCTGGGACACTCCTTGGAAATTTGTTCTTCAGCTGTTTCTGTTGTACATCTGAAGGAAGGGACCTCCTCCTCTATTGTGTTTGAAGATTCTGGCTGTGGAAATGCCTCTAGTAAGGAAGATAAAGTTGATGTTTCACATAATGAGGGTCCTTCTGAGGATAAAGGGAAAAGTACAAAGGAATCTGATAACAAGAAATCTGCTTCAGGAAGTCCCCTCTCTGTTTCTCCTCCAAGGCCAACAAGTTTAAGCCTGGACCTTTCTAAAAACACTGCAGAAAAAGTGAAACCCACCTCTCCAAAGGTGTACCTGTACATCCAGATGCAGCTCTGCAGGAAAGAGAACCTTAAAGACTGGATGAGCAGAAGATGCACCATAGAGGAGAGGGAAAGGACAGAGTGTCTGCAAATCTTTCTGCAGATTGCTGAAGCTGTTGACTTTCTGCATAGCAAAGGATTAATGCACAGGGATCTCAAGGTTTGTATCCATAGGTTGCTATATGTGGGAGGAATGTGGCACTGGAGACAAATCCTGCCAAAATAGCTGACTCCTCTCGGTGACCTTAGCATGGGTGTTAAAAAAGCTGAATTAATGTCTGTACAATAATCTGGAGGTGCAGTGCTCCAGGAAATAAACATTCATCACTTATCACTGCAATTAAAGTCTTTATTACAGCAAGACTTCTTGTACCTGGCACAGATCAGTGGCATTTGTCCTATGGTATTTTTAATTTGTGTTCTTTGTAGGGTTATTCAGTGCTGAGCTGTGTGACAAAGCTGTGTGACAAATTTTGGATCCTATTCTACTCTTTCAAGTGAAGCAGATAATTGGCAATGTGAAGCTTGCAGTTGGACTTGATCTTAAAAGTATTTTCCAACCTGAATAATTCTGTGATTCTAATTCTGGTATTTTCCTTCTTTCTATAGCAACACAGCCTAAAAGGAGCAGTGTTACTCTTGGTTAGAGAAAGTAAAAATTAAGTATTACTGCTCTGGGATTGAAACATAAACTGTCCTCGAGTGAAACTGTGAGCCAATGCCAGCAATCACAATGAAGCTTTCTGAAGGATTCCCAGTGTTTTTAATGTCTCATAGCATCCAGACAGTGAGGATTGGGAAAGGTGCTTTGCACCTCTGGTGTTTAGTGTAACTGAAGTCAGGAGTAACTTGTACCTTTTCTTTCATTTTGCTTGTGAGCTTCCTATGCTAGTGCCTAATTTTGCTGCAACTTAAAGTACTGGAAGTGTCAGTATGTGTTACCAAGTACACAAATTTAACTGAAGAGCCCAGCTAAAGTTAGTTTTATTAGGCCAAGCTTTGAGAAACTGATCCCTTTTGCCAAATGTGGACAATTCTATTTCTCTTCGCTTGTTTGAGGAGGCATTAATACCCTACTTCAGTGGAGTAATTACTGAAATTGTGGCTTCTCAGATGGTAATTTGGTATCAGTCGAAGCAAAAGCTAAAAAATGCCATCTCAGATGTGTCAGTAAAAGGAGGTTCAGATTCAATAATTCTCAAAGGATATGTCAGAGTTAGAAAAACTCGTGAGCCCTTCCAAGTATTTTCTTTTCCCATCAGCATTAGGCAATTACCTTGAACCAGTTATCTGACAAATCTTTAGTGCTTGAGAAACTGACCATAAAAGTAATTAAATCCCTGTACTAATATGTTGCTAGACATGTTAATTAATAACCTCTCTTAACAATACTGTCAGTTGTAGCCCTCTGCAGTCTGCACTGAGCTCACTGTTCAGTAAACCTTATGTAGATCTTCACTTCAAACTGTGTTAGTCTTAATCAGCAGGTGTGGAGTGTTTTGTTGGAACATCTTAAAAGTTCAGTGCTGGCAGCATTTTGAACAAGAGTTTTAATTTTGTTTCCTTGGTATAACCAACTTGGAAACAGTCTCTCTGGGTGAACAACTTCCTCCTTCAGGAAACTTTCTATGCTTGTATAGATGTTATTCTTGGATCTCAAAGTTTATTTGTCTGTTAAGTGTTAATTTGGACAAAACAACAGCCAGTTTATTTGTCTGTTAAGTGTTAATTTGGACAAAACAACAGCCAGTTTATTTAATTATTTTCTATACTTCTCAGAAGCTCCTAGGAAGAGATCTCGTCTAATTTTGTAATTTGTCCAAGAAATTGGTCATGCAGCCCTGAGTTGGTGCCAGCACTAACAAGTGAATAACCTGCAGAGCTGCTCTGGCTTGGCTACAGGCAGAGCTCAGTGATAGCAGAGGCCAGTTCTTGCTCCCATTGGCACCAACAAAAGCTGGTAGATTGGTGTGAAAATAAATTCCTATGTGAGCATATTAAAAGATCCAAGAAGTAATCTAAATATTTAAATTACCAGTGCACATTAAAAATTCATTAATTAGGCCCCTGCTAATCAGAGATACTGTAATGACAAGATGGCAGGAATTTATGTGGGTAAGCAAAGAGGTCAGAGTTCAAATTCTTTTGAAGAAAATGAAGGGCAGGAACAAAAGTCTGTCTGTCAAGTAAATTTACTGTTATTCCTAGGATAAGCTGTCGGTCATGCTTGGCAGCTCAAAAGAAATTATCAGTTTCACAGAACTGCAAGAACAGTCTTGGATACATTTTGCAGTATTAATTGAATTAAACAGAGTATTCCAGATGTGTGAGAAGCTTATTCATGTCTGTGAAAAAACGAGAATTCTTATTCTGACTGAAGAATATGGAGAGAAATTTCTTTGTGCAGGTGGCAAGATAACTAAACTAGAGGATAGCTATTTTTGATTGTACTCTTCTGATGATTTAAATCAAAACTGTGTGCTTCTTCCTCTTTTTTTCTTTTCTCCCAAATGTGTTCTTGATGGTTTAGTTTTGCTGGTATTTTGCAATAGCAGAGAGTCCATTCCCCTTATTTGTAGAAACTATGTTCCAGCCTGCTCAGAGACAGTCTGTATCTAGCCAGAGAAGTATTGAAATAAACTTTCTGTTATGAGAAGTTTTTTTCCCCAGAAGGCAAGACAAATCCTGGATTTATGTTTGTTAGAAGAGAATGGAAATCAAGGCAATGGGATACAAACTCCTAATGGAGATGTTTGTTCCTTGAGCATTAAAATTCTGATACCAAGACTTTGTGGGTGTGCACTGAGGAGTGGGTGCTCTGTAAATGCTTCAGCCAGAGCCTGGAGATGCTGTGGGTTTACAGACCAATGGCTTTTGTGCCCTGAATGCACTGCAGCTCCAAAGGGCTGGATGTTCATTACAGGGAAATACAGTGGGAGGTAAGACCTGGCTCAGAAGGCAGTTTCAGAGGCAGGATGTGGGCACTGTGGAGCTGTTTCTCTAGTGCTTCCTTCAGAGCTGGCCATTGCCTAAAAAAAAGAAACCTTTTCTCTGTCTTGTTTCTCATGCACACAGTGGGTTTGTCTTTAACTGAGGAAGTCAGATGGACTTTGAAATAGGTCAGCTTTGTGGTCCTTTATCTTGTGGAAAAATATTGCCTTCTGTCTGTCTGCCTGCTCCTGTTGCAAGGCTTATGTCAGCAAAGCATGGACCATGTTCTCCCAGCCTCGAGGATCCAGGAGCTCTGAGCTTGCCCAGCACCATCTGCCTCTTCACAGCTTGGCCCTGTACAGCATCCTGCTGCTTCCTTCCCCTTGCAGGATCAGTCTGTTCTTCCCCCAAAACTCTGTGTCTGTATTTGTAACCCAGCTGGAGTGGTTATATTTCAAGGGAATAATCATTCTTTTGGTGGGCGCTGTTCTATCAGCCAGAAAGCAGATTTCTGGAAATCTGTCTGGGATGTGCACACTGACCAAGGGACATCTCTGTTCCAGTCTTTTATAAGTAGCCTAAGCCAAGGATGGTGGTGTGTGGCAAACAAGCTAAAGGAGAGTCAAGCCAGTTCATCACTGTTGATGCCTTTATGAATTGCAAAGTTCTTAAGCTTCTATCAAAAGTAAACTTTTAATTCTGTCATGCAAACAGCTGTTCCCATGTTAAACTGCACAGTTACACTGAAAAGCAGACCTTGTTCTCATTGTATCTATAATTTAACGCTAAGATGATGTGCTGTGTGCTGGTTAATAATACAGCAAACGACTTTAGCACTTAGGCATTGAAATACAAAAGCCCAGGAGATGGAACTGCAGCATGTGGTGTGCAAGTGTCATGTGGTGGATGCTGGATAACTTAGCTGTGCTGCTCCCAGCAGTGTTGGCTCTGTGTATGTTCCTCAGCAGACCTGTGTGCTGCTGGGAAACCTCTGCTGAATGACAAGAAATGAGCAGTCTGAGTTTCAGGAAGAGACAATGGTTAATGCAGGAGTAATTCCTTTTTCCTGAATAGTTACAACTCTTAGCTGCTATCCTTCAGCAGTTCAATGAGTGTTTTTAACCTTAACAGCTACTGAGTTAGTACTGGAACACAGACATTTGTTTGTCACTTACTTTTTCTTTTCTTTTCCCCTTTTTGTTTTCTCAGCCTTCCAATATATTTTTCACAATGGATGACATAGTAAAGGTTGGGGATTTTGGACTGGTGACTGCTATGGACCAAGATGAGGAGGAGGAATCAGTTCTGACCCCAATGCCAGCTTATGCCAGGCACACAGGACAAGTAGGGACCAAACTCTACATGAGCCCAGAACAGGTTTGTGCTTTCTTCTCCAAAGCTGTATTTGGCAGTGTCCAGAAGAGCCCTGAATTTTTGGGAGCTCTAAAATCATCGGGCATACCTAGAAACCATTGCAATCAAGTCACTTAAATTCTTTCTCATCAAAATAGAGTTTTGAGCTAAATTGGATTCCAGAATGAATATTTTTATATATATATATTTGTTTCAGAAAAAATAGTGGCTAATTATACAGACTGGATGCTTTCATTTTTCTTGCTTTTAATGCAGTATAGGAAGGTAACTGTAAAAGATTCCACTTATTTGAGGAAAGACACACTCTTGTGCAAAAGGTTTAAGTAAGGTGAAACATTTTGCTTTGCAGCACAGAGGAGCTGAGGATCAGGACCTTGCTCCCTGGTGCTCATTGCTGAAGTTTGCCAACATTCCTGTGCTGCAGCTTAAAGCTAGCTCTGCACAGGGCTGGTGACTTCACAGGCAGACTTGCAAGGGTGTCGTTTACTTTGTAGATAATTGCATGCAGTGAGTAGCTCGATTGCCCTGACCCTGATTTTGCCTTCTCAGATCTGTGGCAACACCTACTCGCACAAGGTGGATATCTTTTCTCTGGGACTGATTCTCTTTGAGCTGCTCTACCCGTTCAGCACACAGATGGAGAGGGTCAAGGTATGTGTGGTGTTGGGTTATCTTCAGTTTGAGCATTTGTTTAAAGCAGCTATTTGCTTGGTGAAACACTGGCAAAAGGTTTCTGTCTTGTTTTCTTTGGAGAAAAGCCTTGCAGCTAGGAGCACAACTTCTTTATCAGCCTTGTACAGACCCCCTGAATCACTGAAAATAAACTGCAGTCTTCCTAATGTGTGCAATTGAATCGAGGCTTTAATTTCTTAACAAAGCTCCTCTGTTGTCAAGCCAAGTAAGAGAAACTATTGAACTACGATATCCAAGAACTCAAGCAACAAATACAACTGAAGCAGCTTGTGACTTTAAGTCTACCAGCTTGGTTTTCATTCAAGAATTGGAACCATGCTGTGCATGTTGATTATTTCTTCCGTCATTTACATCTGCAGTGCTTTTCCACCCAGAGCACTTGGTGAAAAATGGCTGTTCCTTTTCCTATAGTGAGTCTTAGCTATGAGTCTTGCTCAGCTTCAAGCACAATCTTCCCATAACTGATGACATTCATTGCCCCAGATGTGAATTTGGGGTGTTTGATGGTCCATTACAGCTCTCTCTTGCTGTTAAAATGTGAGATCCATCTTGCTCAGGAGCAAGTTCATGGAGAACAGGGGCTACAGCCAGACACGTCTCTCCTCTCTGACAACCAGTCACCTGTGCAGGAAAGAAAGAGTCATTAAAACTCGTATTTATCATTTAAATGTGCTTGAAGGTGTTACTTTCTCTGGTGCAGATGGAGTGGGTTTAGCAGAGAGGTAAGAAACAACTCGAACGGCAGCCTGACCAAGTGCTTCATCTGTTGCATTCTCTTGATTAAAATGCTCAGGCTTTTAATGGCACAAAGAGTATAGTCTAGAGGAGGAACTGGTGTTTCATTTGAACCCCTGGCATTGAAAACAGTTTCAGTTTCTCTAAATCAGTTTTACTGAAACAAAATCTCCAGGAAAGAGCCATCAAATCTCTTGCAGCAGCTTTCCCTTTCCAGTTTCTCTCCTAAGAACAGAAGCAAAGCAAGTAATCAGAATGAAACCTGAATTCCATCTAATTCAAATTTTTTATTTCAAGACAGTGTTAAAAGAGTGCCCTGGCTTTCCAGGATTTTCACTACCATTTCACTCTTTTTACTGAAAAGAAACCTCTGTGCTTTCATTGCCAAATTCTGGAGTTTGGCTACTTCAGTAGTTATTTCTGAGTTGTTACACTGAGGTTTTCATTGGCATCAGCCAAGCATTAGCACTGCTTGCTGAAGCAAAACATGCTCTGCCTGACCAAGTAACCCAGCAAATTCTAGGAATTTGTGACAACTGGCTGGAAAAATCCCCAGAGGTGGAGCATGAGAGCTGCCTCTGTCTCAAGCTTCGAGCAGTGAGTAGCAGTGCAATTCATTTGCAAATGACATGCTGGAAAACAGATCGCTAAATGCAGACTGGACTGAGTGAAAAGGAGAAAAGCTTTCTGAAGCATTTAATGTCATCAAACTCAGTTCTCTTGAACAGGAGTTTGGCTGTTGTCCATCCCTGTTAACTGGTTACTTCATACTTCCAGTGGAGTAATAGTGAAATTAATTTTGATTTAACTTTAGAACTCTTGTATTTTGTGCTCAAACTTTTGTAAAATGAGATCCTTCCAAAACAATTGAAGTGCTAAAAAATACTGTGCTTCTGGCCGAACATGGGAAAAACACTGTCACTAGATGGAGCCAGTGGCCTTTGTATGGAAGTAACACAGAAATACCCAAGACAACTGGTTTCCAAACTGACAAATCTTCTCATTCCTCCTAAATGTTAAACAAAGGCTGGTGCTTACATTGGTAATGCAGAGACAGTCTTTTCATGTCTCTTAATACTGGTGTAGGCAATCTTGGGGGTTATGGGTGGTGCACAGATTTATTGATTGTGTTCAGCTGAAGTGAGAAAGTGCAAGCTTATGTATAAAATTGCAGAGATCACAATTCTTGTAGCACATTTCCTGTTGTTGGCTCAATACCTAGAGAAACAGCAACTCACCTGTTCAACTAGGTTGTGATATTTAACCACTAAAGCAACATTTTAAAACAAAGGGTTATTTTTGCAGCAGGCTGATTTGTTTGCATGATTTGCATATTTTTGAAGGACAGGGTAATACTGCTGAAGAATTGTATTTTAGAAAATTTACATGTAATTCTTCATGTTTTTACAGACCCTAAGTGATGTTAGAAATTTGAACTTTCCACCATTGTTCACTCAGAAATATGCACAAGAGGTAGGTACAGCTGATGCTATTAATTACAGCTTTTTCATTAATTATTGGAACTTTTTTTCTTTGCTTTGCAGGTAAAAATGGAGAAACCAGGTTGCTTTCATGATATTAAGATGCATTTCTCTATCCCAGTGCTCTACATTTCAAAGCTATAACATTGCAATAATGGGCACTATGACACTTCTGTCACAGTTTTCCTCCAGGAATACATTTTTACCTGACTTCCCTTCGTCACTTACAGTCATTCATTTCACATCCATCCTGTCACGATTTCCTGCAACAAATCCATATTCCCAAAGAGAAAGTGCAGAGTTTCAGACAGGTAGAGAAGAGGCTGTAGGCAGCACCATGGCTGTGTGGGATCCTCTCCAGAACTGGACCTCCCAGGAGGAAATCACATGAGCAAATTGTGCTGTGTTCTCCTTAGTCAGGTCTGTAAAGTGATGTGGTTGCAGGCAAAGAGGAGGTCATGTACACAACCTCCCCAGTGAAAAGCTGAGGTTCTCTCAGGTGTTCAGAGGAGCTTCAGACCAGTGGCCAAATGAGGCCAGCCTTTCCTACTGTACAGCTGAAGGCTGCATGGGAGAAAGGGCTGTACTGTGCTCAGCTGGAGCACGACACTAATTCTGATGAAATTTGAAGCAAATATTCAAACTGCTTGTATATTTAAAGAAAAAATTCTAATTTGCCACAAGAAAAATTCAGTGTGGCTAAATATGTAAACACGAATTTAAAAATTACTTATAAATTATGTATCATATATTTAATTTTGATTGCAAATAACATTAAGTTTTTTATAACTCTGTTAAACCTCGAGTCCAATTTGGATTGCCAAATCGTTTTCAGTCCTTGACAGTAAAGACATTTTAACAGATGCACAGTGATATATCTTAAAATATTTAGTGCACTTCTAATTACTGAGCCAAAGCACTAACACCCAAATAACTCAGCTGAGGGTATTTTCCACTTGTTCATACAGCCACACCTGAGGCCAGGACATGAAATGAGGAAGAGTTTATGGATTGGTTCATGTAATATGTGTTGTGTTTCCTTTCAGTACACCATGGTGAAGGACATGCTCTCTCCAAGTCCCACTGAACGACCAGAGGCTGCAGCAATCATTGAAAATGCTGTCTTTGAAGACTTGGAGCTCCCACCCAAACCCGTGCTCAGGCAGAGGTCACGGACAATGAGTCTATCAGGAAATAAACATTCCAGACAACCAAGCAAATAACTATCCTCAGGATCACTTCTTCCACTCAGCAGGTTTCACAGGGATTGTTCAGCAGAAGGATCCTATGATACAGAATGTTTATCTTGGGAATAGTTTACTTCAGCTTTTTTTGCCATGTTTAATGTATAAGACATGTTGGACAGATTTTGGTTTACTTTGACAGCCAAGGAAACCCAGTAACCAAACCTTTCACATTCCATTTTCCTTACCTTTGCTCTCCTAAGCGGACAGGTCCAGCTGCTGTGCTTGCCAATGTTGTGCTCCATTATCCTTTTTTGGGGGGTTTCTTGGGTTTTTTTGAAGCTTGTAAATGTCAGCTTGCTGGGTGAATGAGAGATCTGTAACATGTAAATAGAATTAAAATACTGTATTTTTATAGAGCAAATTACAGTCTCTAAGCCTAGTGAGTGTCTATCCGGGTCACTTGCTCTTTGGTGAAATGAAGATGATTTTGAAACTAACTTTGACTTCATTTTTCTCCCTGGTGGGTAAACTGGGAATCTGCACTATTTTTAAAGCAAAAAAGTACCACAGTTGTACATATTATCACTGTCATTAGAGGAAATCATTTCATATTTCTGCACTACAGTAGATCTTAGGGAATGCATCTTATATGGATGAAGCTGTAGAGAAGGAAAACGAGCTTTTTGCCATTAAATGGGGGGTTTTATAGGCAGTGGTTGGAAGAGCCATAGTCAAAATTATGTACAAAATTGTTGTGATTCTAAAAATTTAAACCTAATGAAGTCATACGTGTCGTATGTAATCTTGTAGATTTGTACTTTTTAAAAAAAATCAATTGGTAGGCATTTGTGTAATCTGCTAATTTAACTGCCTAATGCCATGCTTTTTTTTCTCACTGTAAATATGTTAATTTTTATTTATAAAATACAGAATCAATCCATTTGGGTTGGTGGTGTACAGGATGCACTTGGTGTAATTGTTGAGTGCATTGATTATTGTGACTTATTTCAAGTCTAAATGATTTAATAAACTTTTTTTATTTATAAGACAAAATGGTAGTTGCTTCTGTTGGAAGCCTGCATCCGTGTGTGCTGCAGATGGCAGCCCTGTGCAGTGGGAACAGGATGGGCTCTGCATTCCTGAAACTTCCTTTGCTTCCCTGTCTCACACTGGCCACAGCGTGTGTGATGACGCAAAACTGAGTGTGCTGCTTGCAAGTGAGATAGGATCTGGAGGAAGAAAGGAATTGAGCTCCAAACTGGGTGGATTATGGAGAAAATCGCCCACCAGAGAGGGGAGAAGGGATAATTCTTAAGCTGTTAGAGCTGTTCCTGTGCAATTGTATTTTCCTGTTTAACAGAAGTCTCTGAGATCACTTTCCTAAAAGCATACTGGATTCAAATCCTTCTGGGGATTACTATACTGTGGTGTGACACTGTGAGCAGCAATTAAACCAGCTGACACCCTGCAGCTTTATGATAAGGCACAAGTAGATTACAATGATTGTCTTCCATGTCCTCTTGGATAACTCCCCTAGATACTGGCTTGTCCAGGTGAAACCAGAATTCTGCAGTGAATATCTGATCAGGAACAGAATTTGTGTTTAGCTGGGTTAAAGCAGGGGAGTTAAATGTGTCCTCTTCCCTTGGATGTCCCTGTTTGCATGAGCTACAGCAGCACAGTGAAATGGCCACATGTGGAGCCTCTTTGCCTTCCCTGCCAGCTCGGTGATTACAGGTGGAGCACAGGAAATGAGGAATAAGGTATTTATACTTGCTGGATATCTGTATGTGGGTGGCTGCCTATTCCAAGGGCCCTGCAGCATTTCAGTCCCAGAACTAGCATATGTGTTCACACCAGGTGTGTCTGCATATTCTGGGATGTTATACTTGCCCTCCAAGGCGTGGATGAGTCCTCCCCTGTGGGGTCCCTGCCCAGCGTCTGGCCATGCTCAGCTCTGAACTGCCTGGTCAGTCTTTGCTTCTCTAAGCACTGGAGTGTGTTGTCCCAGTCTTCGTCCCTTATTGCTCCAGGGTCTGACAGAGAAAGGCTCCTCTCTATGCTGAGAAATTTTCCTCTGAGTGATGTGTGCTTTCCTGCCAGCTGTTTTGTGGAAAAACGCCCAAACTGCCAGAACTGTGAGCTCACAGCCCTGCCAAAGGGGCTTTGGCCTGGAGTTCTGTTGTGCTGTGCAGCATCAGTGTCCTGTCCCGTTCTTTCACAGGATGCTGCCTATCCCTCAGCTCCCTTCTTCCCCCTCTTGGATTTAAATCCCATTCCTTGTCCTGTTTTATCAAAATTACCTGGGTGGCAGAAGCTGGATTCCTGCCCTGTCCATCTTTGTGCCAACAGGATGCTTCCCCCAGAACAAGGTGTAGTTACTTACCACTTCCATGTTGTTGCTGGAGTTGTAGGGTCTGGGACACCTCACCTTCTTCATGGAGAGTCATTTCACAGGAGAACCACTGTTGAAGCTCAGGTCAGGGCTGTTTTTTTCTACCAGGCTCTTGAGAGAGAACTCCTGACCCTTGTGCTGGCATCTTCAGTATCTCAGCTGCTCCAGGCAGGTCCTACTGCCTTTTGCTACCTTTTCAGAGTAACCCTTCAGTGAGGCACTTGTGGCTTTCCTGCAGGGAGCCAGTGCTGTTGGAAGTCCAGACGAGACTTGGGAGTAGCAAAAATAATCGTTTCCATTTATCATCCTTTTTTTTATATCTCGGTGGTAGATTCCACAGTGTACACACAAGTAATAGTTCCTATTCACATCCCATCTTTGGATGATGTCAGTCTCCTGTAGCTTTGAAACCACGGTGCTCCTGGTGTTACAGCAAGTCTTTGTTGTCTCCTGTGGCCTGCCACATGGAATGTCCCCTCCAGAATTAACAAGGAAACCCACAGATAATTCACACAAAGCTCTGAATATCCAGATGTTGCAGAAGCCAGTGAGCTGAGCCCCAAGCTCAGCCCAGGCTGCAGAGTGGTGCCTCTTTAGGAAGTGAGCTCTGCTCTTTGGCCACATCCCTCCTCTAACTCCCACACACAGACTGGCACATGTGGAGTCATTAAAACTGGTCAAATCTGTAATGAAACTTTGAGATGAGAAGCTACAGTGGCTTGGTAAGAAACACTGTCCCACCTGACACAGATCACCAGGATGTTCACAAATGTAAGGTCACGTTATATCGTACTGGTTTGGTATTTTTTGCCCAACATGAAGGTTGAATTTGTCTAAGGAAATGCTCATTAGAAAAATAATTATCCAGGAATGAATTAGCTCCATTACTATAACAAATTGCCCCTAAAATACCTAAGTTCCTCATTACTGAAACTGTGGAAGGTGAAGAAATGCATCTTTGTTGTATTGTCCCCAGCTGTAATATTCCAGCCCCTCCTTCCCATATTTTCCTACCCTTCGTTTTTCCTTTGGGATGTGCTCCAGCACTTTCTTTATCACCACCTCCAGTGACTGATCCTGAATCCTTATGACTTGGGTTTGCCCTTCGGGGCACCATTGGGCACCGTCACGCTGTATTCCAGGTCCGGAGCAGTCTTGGAAAAGGTGGCTATGGAAACCATGTCCTCCCCAACATCCACCTGAGACCTGTGCCTGCAGATGAGCAGCTTCTTGAGGGCGTGCTGGAAGTCCCTGTTGAGGAAGGCGTAGAGCAGGGGGTTGATGGTGGAGTTGCAGTAGCCCAGCCAGGTGATGATCTTGAAGGTGCCGAGCAGCACCGTGCTGGTGGAGTCGGTGCCTCTGGCTGCCAGCCAAACGTTCAGCACGAAGTAGGGCAGCCAGCAGAGCACAAACACCGAGATGATGATGCTGATGGTCCTCGTGGCCTTGTTCTCCAGCTGCAGGTGGTTCTGCCGCTTGCTGTTGGGGTGGTAGTGGATCTCCAGCGTCTGGGACATGATGCGGGTGGCCTTGAGGCGGGAGGCTCGGTAGATGAAGAAGTACATGAGGCACATGACCATGAAGGGGAGGAAAAACGCCAGGGCAGAAGCCACGATGGCAAAAACCCAGTTGGTGACAAAGATGCATTCTCTGCCTGCATCAAAGTCCACGCCAGGGATTTCATTCCAGCCTTGCATGACGGGCAGGAAGGAAATGAGGGAGGAATATACCCAGACCGTGCAGGTCATCACGATGCATCTGCAAAAGGAAAGAGATGCGGAGGGGAGAGAGGGCCTGAGTAATTTTGAGTTGAGAACATCCAGTACGATTCAATCCCCATGGTAACCTGTGTGGGATATCGCTGTTGAGCAGTCCAGCAGGGCGTGGAGAAGGGAAAAAGCTGGAGTATAACAAGTCCAGACGTGCATATCTCTAACAATTGGGTAATTGGTCTGTAGTTGACAGAATTGGGGTCAGCTTAAGGAGTACTCAAAGCTGGCTGAGAGAAGATGAGGAAAGGTTTTACAGAAGATGTTTGTTAGTATTTGAAACAGCGTGCAGATTTTTTTGCTTTCAGCTTTAGTATCTGGTCATTATCTCACCCTCTGGGGCCTGATGGGGATGGAGCTGATGGACACCAGATGACAGAATCTGCAAGGGGGGGCCACACAGCACCCTCCTCTCTTTGCCTGTGATCCACAAATCACACACAGCAAGAGTGACAGTCGGAAAAACATGCCTAGAAGAGCCTGAACCCACCCTGTAAAGCACGCCACTGCTCCAGTGTCCTCTCTGTCCACCCTCCGATGATTTTCCCCACCCTACAATCCTCATTTCAGCCTTTCACATTAAACCTTCATGGGAACTCAGAAACTCTCCCTGTTTTCCCTGAATATCACTTCAGAAAAGATGGTGAGTTTAAGAGAGGGAAGACTACATGCATCCTTCTGGGTTTCCTTTCACCTGGTCCTTAGAAGTACTTCAAAGTCCTTCCCCATCTCTGAAAGTGTTTAAGGCTAAGGCTTGAGCAACCTGGTCTAGTGGAAGGTATCCCTACTCACAGCAGGGGGATGGAACAAGATAATCTTTACAGTCTCTTCCAACCCAAGCCTTTCTGTGATTCTGATTCTATGAGATGTCTGAAATGACAGCACAGGGAAAAACCTGTTGGTCCAACTCAGCCCATATCGCTGGTTTCTACTTTTGCAACCCTGCCTTAGCTCAAAAAATATTCTGCCAGGAGTACCATCCAACCCCCTCAGCTGCATCCTCCTTGTCCTCTCCTGCACCACACTAGGCATTTTCTGCAGTTTTAAATGGTTAAAGTTCCTTTCACCACATCACTCTGCTTCTGGGCAGCGCCTGTCAACAGCTCATTCAGCCTCAGATCAAGTGGCACCCTGGAGAGACCCAAAACGAGGAGCAGCTGCACTCACCTGCCACGGGACATCCTTCTGGAGTAGTGGTAGGGGGTGACCACGGAGCAGTACCTGTCCAGGCTGATGAAGCACAGCGTGACAATGGATGCAGTGCAGAACATGACATCGAAGGAGATCCAGACTTTGCAGAACAACTTCCCAAACAGCCACATCCCTGTCACCTCGTAAATGATGCTGAGAGAGGAAACAGGTGGAAATCAGAGCTGGAAGGGCTGTTTGTGCAGTCCTGGAGGTGTGTAAGGCCAGGCTGGGTGAGTGTTGGAACTCTGAAGCCTGGGAGTTTTGAACTTTCTGTGCTTTCTACACCGACCCTCAAAGGAATACTGCTTTTGACTTGAGGCCTTGGAGAAGGCTTCCAGATTTGAGTGATGGAGTTAGAATCACTGGTGTGTTTTTGAATAGAAGTGTGTAATTTCACATAGTGAAGGATTTTGGGGATATACATAGAATTTGGGGTTTTAGAATACAGTAATAGGTAATGGGACAAGATTGAGGTTCTTGGGAGTGGCTCTTCTTCCTTCTTGTTCCTACTTGGTTTTAGGTGGTACTTTTTTAATTGGTTACAAGGTACCACAGTGAGGGTCACAGGTGTTTGGTTATTGGGTCAAAAGTATAAATAATATAGATGTTAGTTCTTAATTGGATAGTCAGCCTTTCAAAGACCTTGTAACTAGCCAGATACAGCTCCATTTTCTCGCTTTTAGCTTGTTAGCTCGAGGTGCTGAAGAACTCTCTGTACTTTAGACAAGAATTAATAAACAATCAAGTCCGAACAAGAAAATCTGTCCCTCAAGTTTCAATCCTGGCTCTGAGTGAAGGCAGAAGAAAAAAGAAGACACTGATTTGTGGTGCCACTAATAAGGTGGTGCAGCTATCAGGTGAGCAACCTGGTCTGGTGGAAGGGATTCCTGCCCAGGGCTGGAACAAGAGAATCTCTAAGATTCCTTCCAACCCAAACCATTCTGTGACTATTTCTTTATGGCTGTGCTGAGGTAATGCTGTATTTTATCACACAGGTACTAAAGATGGGCAAGCAGCTCAGACAGCTGGGACTCATCCTCAAAGCACAACCCAAGAAAGGAGCACCCCACAGCTGGAGCACGACTAAACAAGAGCAAACCTGTGCTTCTTGCAGCCTTGAGAGAGGTGCTTTGCCCCACAAAGCTCCCCAGATTTACACCTGCACAGCTTTGTTTATTACAGCATTTTCCCAGTGCCTGACACAGAACAGTCTTTTATGATTTCTCCCCAGTTCCTGAGGCATGTGACATCTCCCAGAGAAACTCACTTCATATCCAACTGAATGCTTCAAAACTAGAAAGCATTTCCACTCTTGGTTTAAAAAAAATACAAAACAATATATCCTAGGGGGAAGCCCATACAGCTTGTACATTTTGTGGCTCTAAATGCCTCAGCAAGGTAAACACACCAGCAAAAAGCAGATATAGTACCAAAAATATTTCTAACAAAGTCAAGAGGGGCCTGTGAGAAGTGAGCAGAGAAGGAAGGAGCATATGGCAGCTGTAGGAAGGCTGATGCATGCTTCTATAGCATTCAGTGAGATGCCATTTGCTTCTTTCTTTCTCCAGCTTTCTGCAACTCCCGAGGTGCTGCTAAAATCACCATTGTGTGTGGATTTGATGAGTAACTCCCTAGTCCTGCAGAGCTTTAATTATCCTGTAACTTCCCAGCTTGCTGGTTAAATACAGTGAGATCAGAGCTGCTGAGCTGCAGGCGTCCAGCAAGGGAGAAAGATTCAACCTGATGTCAGAAAACAATGCCTGATCGGCATCTCATCAGCATCAGTTCACTAAATCGACTTGTGAAGGTTGTTCCAGAACACAACAACTGCTGTAGGTGGGTCCTAGCCCTCTGCAGCTCTTTGTTATGTGGGATTCCATGCAAAAACCCAAGCAAACTACAGCAGAACCTGTCCCCACACCGTGGAGGATCCCACAGCACACACAAGGGAAGGTTTCATGGCTCTTTTACAGAGGGGAAATGAGGCATTGGAATTGGAGCATGAGCTCAGTACTGGACTTGGGTGCCTCTTTGCCATTCCTCAGAGTCCTCCTCATCCCAGAGATGCTGCAGAGCCTGTGGTGTGCCCTGGCCTCCCAGAAGGAGATGTGCTGCTGTTGGGACCCCCTTGCACACAGATCCCAAGTGAGCAGGTGCCCAATTCTCACCTGCACACATCTGGTGGGATGCACCTGACCTGCAGACATTCCCTACAGCATATGGCCATGGATACCTCACCCTTCTTCTCTGAGCTACAAAGTCTCTGCAGCTTGGAAATGATGCTGGATAAGAAGGAGTAGTAAAAGCCAAGAAAAGTACACAATGAAGTCACCCCTGCCTTGCCCTTTTGCTTGCAGAGGGAAAGAATAGCTGGAAATATTTCCAGCCTGGAAATGACAAACTGGCTGGAGTACTCAGACAACAAGCTAAGCTCAGCTGGACCACTCCTGCAAACCAGCCAAGCCAGGAACAAAACAAAAGTCTTACTCTTATGAAATTAAGACACCAAGTGACAAATTTGTTTTTCCCTTCTGCCACACTTTCCTGAGCCAAACTGCCTCCTAAGGTAATTTCTTTTACTTCCCTTTGGCACGTAATAACCTGCCAGCTGAGGGGCAAACTGAAATCCAAAAGAGCAGCATAGATGTGAAGCCAAAGCAGTGGGAATGTGTGAAACAGCAGCCACTGTGCTGGCAGGGCTGGACAGCACTGATGGAGCCAGCAGGGTCCATCCCTCAGCACGTGGCCCAGCAGGAGCTGGCAGCTCTTCCCTCCAGGCAGCACCAGGACATTCAGGAGGGCACAAAGCACAAACCATGCTCTGATCTTTGCTCCTCTTTGTAATTTTTGTTGTTTAAGTAAGACATCACTGAAAGTAGATTCAAAATAGATAGGAGGAAAAAAGTTTTTACGGTGAGGTTGCCCAGAGATGCTGTGGCTGCCCCATCCCTAAAGGTGCTCAAAGCCAGGTTGGATGGGGCTCTGAACAACCTGGTCCAGTTGCCCATGTCCCTGCAGGAGCTGGACTGGATGACCCCTAAAGGTCCCTGCCAATCCAAACCAGTCTATGGTTCTATGATAATTTCAGAACCGAACTTAAAATTCATCAAGCATAGAATTTAAGTTAGCAGTAATATTTTTTAAAAGAACATAATTGACTGCTTTTTTTCACCTGATACCATGAACTTTTAACTCAGTTTGTAATTGCTCATTGGGACAATACTTTTCAGTGCCAAATTCAAAAGAATGGGCAGCCCCATGGCAACTGAAGCATACAACATGAAAAGAGTTCAGCTTCCTCATATTGCCCCAGGAGCTCAAAACAGGGTGCAGTTCCCTGATTTCCACAAACTTAGGGCAGCTTTTCAGGACAGGACAGCCAGGATCACAGGCCAGCTGCTTTCTGGGTTTTTTTCACTGTTTGAGCCAAGTGGTGAAGCTCCCATAAATGTAAACCTCATGCAGGGACACGTGCTCTCTGAAGTGCCTCCTCCTCCATGAAGTGTAGAGGAAGCCTAAATTACTCTGCTTACACTGAATAAATTCCTTACATTCCTTACACAGGGCTAGTCCTGGAAGAGGGGGCTCAACGACTGCAGCTCCACGTGCAAAGCTGGAAATCAAGCTCAGATCAGCAGCCAGAACCCCTGTGTGGCCAACAGGAGAAACACCCTTGGGAAATGTGTCCCCATGCATTATCAGGGGATAATAATAATCCATAACTCAGAGCAGAGCCAGGGAAGCACACAGAGCCACCAAGCCGTGGTCCAGCCCTTAGGAGAGCCCAGCCCTGAGCCCAGCAGGTGAATCCCTTGCTCCATGAGCAGATGCAGAGCTGGGAGAAAGGACATTTATCCTGCTCTGCTCCCACCCCAGGGACACTCCTCACCTGAAGGGCATCACCAGACAGGCCACGAGGAAGTCTGCCATGGCCAAGGACATGATGAACATGTAGGTGACAGTGCGCAGCCTCTTCTCCACCACGGGGCACAGGAACACGATGGTGTTTCCCAGCAGGGTGACCACATCGATGAGGGTGAGGACGAGCCCGATGAGCACCTCCTGGAGCCCAACCCCTCCCCTTGCAAAGGAGGAGGCAGCAGAGGAGAAATTAGAGAGCCAGGTTTCATTCTTGTCCATCAGCATCTTCCCACTGTTAAAATCTGGACGAGATAAAAGGGGAGAACCAGAACTACCTTAATGACGATTTGTAGGTGTGTGAAAGGGAGGATGGAAGTGATATTCACACTTCATTTGCTCCAGGAAAAATCCACACACCCGGCTGTGCCTGTGCCAGCACTGTCCCGTGGTTAGCAGCCCATTAGAAGTGTCTGAAATCCTGAGGGTGAGGATAAATGTGCAGCATTGACTGAAGTCCTTCACGGCAATTAAAAGCCCTCCCGTGAATGAAAATGCATCATCAGGTGAAGCATGAGACCAGAAAAAAAAATTAGAAATGTACTGAGAGCAGAGAGAGGAAAAGAAAACAAATGAAATAAAAAATTAAAGCAGCTGGGCTAAATCCCACTGAACAGCATGCCAAGTCCGTGTAATGTGGGGGCTGGAACTAGATGATCTTTAAGGCCCTTTCCAAACTAAACCATTCTGTGTTTCTGCATTCTCATTATCATCTTTGCCACCCCCAGACCAGCTGGGGCTGCTTGCCCAGGCTGGCTGCCTCCATAACCCCACTGTTCAGTCCGTGCTGTGCCCTGGGCTGTCCTGGTGCTTTTTCAGGCTGAAGTTTAGAGGTTTTTTATTACCATAGTGGGCAGCTCCATCCTCCAGTGTGAACGGCCAAGCAGGGCTGCCAGAAGCCACACGGGGAGCAGAACCATGGAATCACAGAATGGTTTGGGTTGGAAGATCACCAAATTGAGGTGTCTCAGGTGCAGCCCTGACCCCAGACTCGTGTTCCCTCTGTGCCCAGATGGGAGGTGATGCTCCCAACTCGTTAACTGGGGATTTTTCCATTGAGGAAATCCTCAGGCTTGGGTCCACAGCTCAGTTCCCAGACTTCGACCAAGTGGTGTCACAGGTAGGTGGGAAGGTTGGAATGATGCCCTGCAAAAACTCCAGCAGTTCAAAGCTCACTGGTGTAGCTGAGGGAACACAAAATTTGTGGGGAAAAGAAAATTATACAAATATTTCCCAATGACAAATTGTTATATTTAAGTATCATCACTTCTCCTGTGACCAGGATCTCCTTCCACAGTATCCTCAGGCCAATCCCACATCTCCAGAGCATCCTACTGAGTGCAGTGTAAGGGATAACATCCTTATAGCCCAATTTGCCTCATCTCACAGGAGCCAAACTTTGTCTGAGGAGGAGTGTAAGAACAAGGCAGCAAAATGTTCCCAACATCTCTTTGTCCTTCCTGAAGCCTATGATCCAGAATTACCTCTTAAGATAGTTTCAATGATTTCTGAATCACAAAATTGTCCTGCTTCCCCTCTCCCCCAGCAAACTTTTAGCATCAATGACCTTCTATAGCAACAACTCCCACAGCTCAGCTCTGTACCCTGCAGTGAAACTCCTCTTTTTGCTCGTTCTGAGCCTGTCACCAGCCAGCTTCGTTCGGTGCCTCTGCTCCTTGCCTTGGAAGAGACACCCCACAGCCCATCCCCATCCATCCCTCAGTGCCACTGGTGGGCTCTTCAACCTCTGCCCACCCCTCCTGCTCTTCTGAGCCCCTGAGAAGGACCAACACTCCAAACAATTCCCAAGAGGTAACTGCTCTGTGGATTTACCTAAGGGCATGGTCTCTGTTCTCTCCTGCTTCCCTTTCGTCACCATCCCTGACATGATTTGCTGATTTGAGTGATTTTGAGTGATTTTTGAGTGATTTTGATCTTTCCACTGGGCTGTGGCCATCCAAAGGTCTTGTTCCAGAGCTCAGAGTCCACTGCTTTAGATGGGAAAATAGCATGAAATTAGGAAATTCTCTCCATCTTTTCGAAACCCCATCACTTCACAGTTGAATTCTTTCTTCCACTGTAATGCTCAACGAGTCTCATAAAAACCTTTTTCCACTTCATTAAGTCAGACATTATCCTTCATGCCCTGGTTAGACTTTCTTTTGCCTGTAAATATCACCACTCCATGATTCATGATTTTCCCAGCTGAAGATTCCAGAACCCCACATATCCCAACCTCTATCCCAGTAGAGAGCATCACTGACCTCTCTTTAATTCACCCTGCACTTACCCCTCCTGCATGTCACCTTGCAGACAAGTACTTTTTCACACAGGGAGTTTCCTTCTTAACTCAGGACTATTACATTTCCCTAAAAGCCCCCACCATGAGGGACTGTATTGAAAACCTTTCAGAATTCCAAGCAGCCTACACCACCTGCTGACTTCTTCCAAGCATTCCTATACAACTGTGAAGCTGGGCTGCATTTTCTGAAAGCAATGGTGACCTTGTCCTTGGATGTAATCGTGTGTTGGTGCACCTACTCATCCTTCAAAATCCTCAGCTCCGTCCCACGACTTCTGTTTATTTGCTGGATTTAGTGGTTTCCTTTCTTTCAAGTTAAAATAAAAAAAATAAAAAAAATAAAAAAAAAAAAAAATTAAGAGAAGACTCAAGCTGTCTAGGAAAAAAAAATAAAGAAGGAAAGCTCTTCCTCACTGGAGATGGAAGTCACTGAATGATACCTGAAGCTCTCCTGCTCCTCCAGCACTGAGAATAAGAAGCTTTTTTTGGACATCATCTCATGCAGCCCCCTGGGCCAGCACTGCTAAAAGTCTGCAAGGTGTCTTAAGTGCCTCAGTCCTAATGAAAATATTCCTGGAACAACATTCCACATCCTGGTAACACCCCATAAAAATAAAATAAAAACTCCCCCATAATTGACAGGAAAGAAGACAATCTGTGCCATTCTTCCTAACAGCTCCACGGAGGATGGCAGCAGACTGGATGAGCTCCTGTGGAACAATTGGATTTCAATGCAGCCACATTTCCTGGCAGAAGGAATTGTTCAGGCTGTTCTCCTCCCAGCATGTTCCACACAGACAGCTCAGGGACAGCGGCTGGGAAAGCCACAGGGACACAGAGCACGGCCACACGGGAGCCAGGCTCCAGAACCCACCTCTGCAAGGGCCATTCCCTGCCCCACAGCCACCTTCCATCTCACCTCCCGCACCTGCTGCTGTCCTCACACCTCTGGTACCTCCACAAGGTCTGGAAACTGCCCTCTGACCCCACCTCGAGTTGACCTCTAACCAATTTAAACACTTGAGTACCACCCAGTGACTCCCAGGTTCTCCCAGGAGAGCATGCAGCATTAGCTGCAAATCAGGTTTGATGAAAAATCAATGTTTAAAAAAAAAATTTAAAAAAAGAAAGATGAATTTTAAAGTTTAAAACGTCCGATCTTCAGATTTTGAAAAATCACTGTCAAATATTTGTTCATTGTGGATGAGAACGATAGATGAGAATTCTGGATTATCTGGGTTTTTTTAGATGTAACACTGAGACAAGAAGGTTTTGAAGTCCTTCCTGCAAAGAATGACTGTTCCCACATGGTCATTAACTTTGTATCAGCTTTAGGACTACTCTAATTAAAGCAGACCATTACTCACACTGCTCTGTGAGCACACACCACTCTCAAACTTTGAGCAGAATTAGAACACAGTTATGAGAATTCCTTTTCGCAAGTTCTCTGTGCTCCTCAAGTACCATCTCAGCCACCAGCCTGGGTTAAAAGGTCTTCTCAAGTGGAAAAACTCACAGCAGGCTCCTTAATGCAGGGCACACCCAGGAGTATGACAGTGCACAAAACAGCAGACAGATGTGCCCACACTCACAAAACACTAGAGAAGCAATATTTAGTCATATTTTTTTTCTTTTTATCAACACAAAGGCTGAGGAACTGGAAATAAGGCTTTTTTTGACATCCATTACTCCAACAATAAAAACAAGGGATGATGAATTCTTGAAACTTCAGGCTTGAACCTTGAACTGTAATTCAGGGTATAGACAACAGGATCCTGCTGCTCCTCATCCCTTTTAAGAATCCCAGCCAGAGTCCCTGGAAGCTCATCCACAGTCCCTGTCACAGCCAAGCAGCCTGGGGTGGATGTCTGGATCCTTTCACTTCTGACTAAGAAGCCAACCCTTACCCAAAGTACTCTCAAACCACCTGGAGAATTGTTAACACAGAAAAGCAGGGGATGATACCACCTTACCCTCTCTGTGGAAATTACTGGGACAAAGCAGGATATGCTATCTTTCCCAGGGATGCATTTCCTCAGCTTAAGATACTGGAATTTCTAAATATTCCTGCGAGCTGCAGCAGCCCATGTGGTTACACTGCTGGGATAGCCCAGAGTCTTTCAGTCTTCCCTGTAAGAGCCCTCTTAAACCAAAGGGGTAAATGCCCAGTTGTATCAGGATGTGGGATCTTCCCAGCTTTCCTGGGGAATCTCAGATGCCTCAGGGTTTGCACTGCTCTTTTTTGGATATTATAGTTTTCCTTCCTGTCAAAAAGCTGATGGGTTGGATTCTGCTCTGAGGCTGCCTGAGCAAAGCAACTCCACCATCTCTGTTCCCCTTTAATACCCAGAAAGTTGGAACTAATTTATTCAGCAGACAAATCCCAAGCTAAAGGTTAATTTCATCAGTAAAAGGCATATTTTGATGGCAAGGGAGGGGAAAAAACTCTGCAATCTCAAGGCTGACTGCACTTAAAATCTTAGAGGAATGATCAAAACTGGAAATATATTACTGGGCATGCATTTACTGCTCTGCTGAATCAGGTACAAACCAGCAGGGAACAACACCTGCCCCAGGATCTCACACACCTTTCCCTTCTCCTCCCCATGAGGAAAGTGCAGCAGCTCAGTGATGGCTCAACAGTGCGAGCAGTTTGCTCAACTGTGCAAGGCAGTGGGTGGTGATGAAGGGGGGGACAATGAATGCCTGGGGATGCTTCCACCAGCACAGCACACACTCGAGGAGGTCCCGCAGAGGGTGAGCCTTGCACTGACTTTCCTTCTCTCTCTCTCCCTCTATCCAGCTTTCCCCTTGGAAGGACAGCATTTCTCAGGGCTTCTTTCCACCCCCAAACCAGCACAGAACGACTCCTACAGCGTCTCTGAGAGCGCCGGGGCTGGGAGCACAGTAAAACACAAAATCTTACCTTGGAAACTGATGGCAGGAGCAGCTCGGCCGTGTCCCTGAGCCCGGAGCCTGCTGCTTTCCCAGCCCCAGGGTACCGGGGGTACCAGGGGGTACCGGGGGGTACCAGGGAGTGCGGATCCCTCCTCTCGGAGATGCTCCCAGCCTGCCTGCCTGAAGCAGGACACAGAATCCTCATCCACAGCAGGCACAGCGGTTCGGGATCAGCCCCGGCAGGCTCCTCCACAGCCACAGAAATTCTCCAGCAGCCGCTGCCTGCTCCGGGGAGAGAGCAGAGACCGGAGCGACATCTCAGCAGTGAAACTCAAGGCGAAGTTAAACCCGCGCTGCAAACACTGGGTGTTCACTGGTTAGGAAATGAGCCAGGGTGCCAAAACCCAAACCCTGGGGAGGCAAAACCCTCACCCTCTGGGGAGCAAAATTCCCAACCCCTGGAGTGCAAAAAAACCCTAAACCCTGGGGTGCCAAAACCCCCAAACCTTGGGGTGCAAAAGCACCAAACCTTTGAGTACAAAGACATTACCCCCGGGGTTCTGATCCACAGTCCCGGAGTGCCAAATCCACCCTTCCTGAGGTCAAACCCGCCAAACCTCTGGGGACAAAAGCGCCAACCCCCAGGGCAGCAAAACCCCCAGCCACAGGTAGGGCAAAGCGCCGAGGATGCTGTGAGCGCATCTGCATCAGCCCGGGCAGGGGCTGGGGGTCCTGCCCAAGGAGGTGGGGAAGAAGAGGGGGGAACCCTTCCCGAGGGACAGGCAGTGCTTGAAGGGGGTGTCCCTTGGGCAGAGGGTTCAGGATGTGCCTCGGGGGAGCCCGCGATAGAGGGGATGGCACCCGGAGCGGGGAGCAGCAGTGGGAGCCGTGCCCGGGGGGAGCTCTGCCCGGGAATGGGGTATCAGGATCTGCCTGGGGATGGGGATGGGGATGAGGATGAGGATGGGGATGAGGATGGGGATGGGGATTCCTCCGGCAGCACTTACCGAGGCAGGCGGAGGAGCCGCCTCCTCTCTCCCCCGCTCCTCCCCGCTCCAGCCGGGAAACGTTTCCTTCCCTCCGGGAAACCTTTCCTTCCCTGCGGGATACGGGGCTCCGCGTACGAACGATGCTTTTTTTCCTCCTGCTTTCAAACCAGCCCTTCCCACTCCCCCCCCGGCAGCTACAGGCGCACGGCGACCTGATGCATGAAAACAACAATAAAAAATAAGAGGCGTTCCGTGGGTTTGGCTCCCCTGTGGCCAAACAGGGTGGTTTGTTCATAAACTAAACCGAAAAATCTGAAAAATCCCGGGCTGGAAGAGGAACCTGTGGTGAGAGGTTGGTGGGATGTCACCTGCCCAGCCCCTCCTTGTGCCTTGTCCCGGGGTCTGGGAGGGATGGGATACAGGGATGGGATACAGGGATGGTGGATGCTGGATTTTGGAAACTGGGCAGTGGGTTCTTTAGGCATGTCGGTGGGACAGCCTGGCTGAACTGGTGTCTGGAAAGGAGAAATCCTCTTCCCAGCTGCGGGTCCGGGCTCAGGGAGTGACCGGCACCTCTCGGGGAGCCACTCAGCCAGCAGAAAATGAACACGGCAAGAAAAGGGGTAAAAATTCGGTTCTTTGAGTGCTGAGTGAATGTCACACACAAAGACGTGCGTGTGTAACCCTCGGCCATATCACCTGCCCTAAAATAACCCCCAAACCACTCCCAAAGGCACCAGCTCTCACACATTTTGCTGCCACACGTTGGTCTCCTTTTCCCTTTATTTTCCAAATATTGTCCCAAAGGTTTTGACCTCTGGCTTCACCCACCACAAAAAATGACACCGGAGAATTTTTTTAATGGGTGTGGAGAGGAAATCTCTTGATCAGGGTTGGTGGAAAGTAAAGAAACTCCGATTTACTGTCCTCTCCCTGGAATAGCTCTGCTCCTGGCTGGCAATTGGCCTCTCAGGTTTCAGGCTCGACTTTGGCATTAACAACCAAACAAAACATTAATCAAACATTAACAATCAAACAAATCAAATGATGGAAGATAATGTTTGGATCGTTTTGTGCCATATTTATTGCTTCAGAAATAGCAGATTGCCCTTTGAACATAATAAAATCTACTTTAAATTATAGATTTTCCACTCCAGGAGTGGAAGGAAGGAAGGAAAGGAATGAAGGATAAAAGAAAGAGAAAGAAAGAGCAAAAGAGAGGGAAGAAATAAAGAGAGAAAGAGAGAAAAAGAAAGAAAGAAAGAAAGAAAGAAAGAAAGAAAGAAAGAAAGAAAGAAAGAAAGAAAGAAAGAAAGAAAAAGAAAATAATGATGTCATAGCCAAACACAACCTCAACCCTGTATTTTCCTTTAATAAGAACAAAATATTTTCTATAAAGCAGGAGAAATAAGCAATGTGTGAATTCACAGTTTTCTGTGAATTTAGATTGATTCTGTTACTTCAGTCAACATAAACTTCCATGTGTTTCTGAAAAAAACAGCCTTGACAACTTCAGTGTAAATATTTTAAATTATTGTGTTTAAAGTTGTCTTCTAATTTACGTTTACTTTTTAGAAGTTTTAATATAACTTTAAATTTGAGCAAAATATTTTGTTTCTGATCAAAAAGAGCAATTTTCAAACCTGAAGAAAAGGTTCACCAGCCTCTTTACAAGCTGAGCTCTTGAAGCCACTTTCTGATCTCCTTCCTCACTTCATTAATGCCACTGAGCCAAACAGGAGCATCTGACCAGGGAAGATAAGCAAAGGGGTAGAAGTTTTATTTAAAAGCTTGTATTGAGCTCTTTTATTTCTCCATTTGCTGACAAGCAAACATCAAAAAATAGAATTAAATTATATATATTATAAACACATTTTATATCAATTGTATTTTGTACCATATTAATATAGTAAATGCATAATAAATACATTAAATTGTAGAAATAAGAAAAAACTTGTGGTTTTTAATAATATCCAGTTTATGGTGGGGTTTTTTTTGACAGAACATTCTTAGAACATACTTTTCATAGAATCTCAGAATGGACCTTTCAAGGTCAGGTAGTTCCAATCCCCCTGCCCTGGACAGGGACCCCCAATCCTTTTTGTCAGGGCTGCTCTTGCTCTGTTCATCCCCCAGCCTGGTTTGATAATGGGGCTGTATCCACCCAGGTTCAACACCAGCACCTGGCCTTGCCAAAACCCCCCTCTCCTCCTCTATTTCCCTTGAATTCATAGGACAAAAATAGTCCAAAAACCCCGAAGGAAGCTGCCCCTTTCCCTAATTAGCATTAATTGCCCATTCCTGGGGGTGGGAGGGGGCTGTGCCCCACCTTAGTACCAGAGGGTTGCACAGCTGGGTCCTGGCTTTCCTTTGGCTGGGCTCTTCTTTGTCCTCCTGGATTCCAGGCAGGCTGTCAGACTCCAGTAATTGAGTTTTTATGGAGTAGAGAATAATAGCAGAGGCCTGCAGCTCCTCCAAAGCACCAATCTCCAAAGAAATGACAAAGGAGGGAGATAACAGCCAGAAGAGGTGGTCTGGACAGAGTGCTGCAAGTGCTGTGTCAGCCACTCATATCAATGTAATCTGTGATCAATTCACCTGTCAGCATGTCACAAATCATCAAAACAAAATAAAAACATGGCAAAATTTCGCATTTATTGGAAATTCAAGGATATTGTAAAGCACAGATTCCTGGGATGTCATCTCATGGGTTGCTGGGGTTCTGGTTTTACATTATATTTTAATGCAACCTGGAAAGGGAGGAATGAGGTTAAATGGAGTTTATTTAGCTTTCTGACCTTTACAACAAGGAGGGTAATAAGAAATGTTCATTTCAGAGTGTTTTGCATATCAAAAGCAGCTTGATCTTAAAAAAATTAAGAAGCAGTAGGGCTGTTTATGCAGACACCGAGGTACAGCTCCTAAAACTGACAAATAAGGTGGTGCAGGGGCTGGAACACTCAGGAATGGTTTGAGGCTTCTTTTACACTTGATAGCCACTTGGAAAGCATTGTTAAATCCCTTGGGAAGGAGGAAAGGAGCTCAGATCAGTGTGTTGTGGTGCCAAGCAGAAGGATACAAGGAAACTTGGTGGGGTTTAGACCTCATGGTTCAGCTGTGGAGATGCTGCCGTGGCAGATGGTAACCCCACCATGCACAGAGATTTACAGAATGCACAGAGAAAAACGGATTAAGAAAGGCCTGTAAATCACATGGCATGGGGCAAAGAGGGCCATAGGAGTGGCAGTTTTGGTGTTTTCCTTTGCCCCTAGAGGGGAGCCTGTCCTGATAGCCTTGCCTCCTCTCCAGCCCCTTCTTAAGGCAGCAGCACAAGAGCAAGAAGGAAGAAAGGAGCATTTGCTTTCCTGTCTGTCTTGATTTAGCCAGGTGTGAAACTGCAGAAACTTCTGTCTGGACTGTTAAACAGCTCCTTGCTAAGCCTGCCGACTGACAGGCTTTGTGAGCAGAAGCCTCTGCAGGTGCTTGCTGACCCCTCCTGTGCAGCCCCAGGGCCCCGAGGCAGCGGTGTGAGATGTGCTCTGTGCCAAGCTCTGGCTGCTGATGGCTGTGGCAGTGCTGCACTCACAGCCCAGGCAGGGGAGCTCCTTGGACACACCATCCCTGCTCTGCTCCCCGAGGGTGCTTTTCCAATACCTGATGTGCTGCAGCATCAAGCACTTCTCGAGCTTGATGAATTCTGCCTGACAGTTTCTCTCTGCTTCTTCCTTCATCAGGCCCTGTATATTTATATTTTGTTTTTCAGGTGGGATTTGTAATCTTTCTACTTTGACATAATCACTCCTCAAATGAGGAATTGCTCCTGTTGCCTGGGGCAGTCTCAGCTGCTCTCTGCTGCTTCCACTTGCCCCTCAGACCCCAAAAGTGCTTTCTCTTCTTTCCAATGGATATGTAGGGGGTATATATTCCTAATTTTTTTTGTCTTAACAGTTTCCAATTTATATTCTGGAAATAAATAGTACAGGTATTCCCACTAGCTTCCAGCAATGTTTATGCTGATACACTTTTAAGCCTGCAAATAACTCCATGTCTCTGATGTGCTTCAGCTGAACTGCAGCCTGTGTCACACTGCTGAAAAATCAGCATCCTCCCCACCAGCAAGGGAATTAGAGAGACCCAAAACATTCTTGGTGAAATCCATGGGAATGACTGGAGCCTGAAATAGTTTATTAGACATTTATTATCACCACAGCCATTAATCCAGGGCAGTAAGATGGATATCTAGTTATAGAATTATATAAAAAATAAAAGAAAAACAATCCTCAAAATTTAAACTGGCTCATGAGAGCTGGTGTTTGTACCCACCAGGAATTTTGTATGGATATGCTCATTGGTTCTGATCATAAGGGCAATTTTGGGTCATTGGAGCAATGCCACTTGGAGAGGAAGAAGAGCAATCACACTTTAAATCTACAAAATCCAAACCCTCAAATGCTATTGGCATCTCCCAGCCAGGCGTGTATCCAGCCCAGTCTTTCCTGGTGTTCAGGATGCAGATGTGACCTCTGGCACAGAGCAGTGGCCAGCTGTGACAGAGACCAGGGCAATGCAGAGGGCTGGTCTGCACTGCTGAGGAACACCTGTGACCCCTTTGGGGCTCCTTGATGATGAAAATGAGTTCCAAAATCTTTTTTTCTGTCATTCTCCATGAGTTTCCCATTGGTACAAACCAGCCATGTGTGTTGTTCAGAGGGATCTCTGGTCACTGTCCCCAGAATTCCGCTGACAACCTCTTAACCACAGAGCTGTAGGTACCGAACTGAGTTAATTATATGTGAAGTTTTGTGTTAGTACGTGAAGTTTTGTGTCCAAATTTTGTTCTGTCATGGATTTTCCCTTGAGCTAGAGAAGGGTTTGAGGTTCTTAAGCTCTAAAAGCACATTCAGACAAAGAAATGGCCCAGCTCTGCCCAGCCTCTGCAACAGCAACAGCTCCTGAGTGCTCTTGAATGTTCGAGTTGTTCTTTGCAGCTTCACTTCAGCCACACTCTGGTGTCACTCCACACAGGAGTGAGCAATTCCAGCTGAACCTTCATCACTGCTTGGGGAGACCTTGGGCATTCCATCCCACAGAAGGAGAATAGACCTGACAGTGCCAGATCTCTGTCCTCTCACACGGGCTGATAACCCAACAGACACACATCCTATAATTCAGGTAGAGCCATCCAAGGCTGGCAGGGAACTGTCCCTGGGTTTACTTGAGAGCAATAATGGTTTTTACAGGAGGAGCAGCTGTCAGACATCAGGGGACTCTCTGGGAACTCTGGGTAGCTTGCACTGCAGTGTGCACACATCTCCTCCATACTCTCATGGAATTGCTTGCTCACATCTCTGAAGTGGCTTGTTTATCTCCCTGTAGCTGTTGGGCAGATGACTTCTTTTTGTGTGGGAGATCTCCCCAGAAATTTGATAACCCTTCTAAGCAAAATGTTTTTCCCTGCACAGGGCATGTCCCAGCTATCAGATGGTCAGGGTTTCACCATGGCCACGCTCCTTGCCATGTTTACACCACAGCACTTTCACCTGAGGATCCCCGTGTTGTGCAAACAGAAACCCTTTGTCCAGAAGGAACCTTGGTGTTTTTACCCTTAAACTGAAACCCAGTGAGTAACATTCCCCAAAGTGCTCTCTAATTATGGGCTCCTCCATTCCCAAGCATCCAGGCTGGGCTGGGCTTGCAGCAGGGTTGTACAGCTGAGCTCGGTGTGTGCCTTGAGTTCTCAAAGGCCATCAGAAAATTCAAGCCCAAGAGGTATGAAAATGCTCAAGCTGAGTCATCAGAAATGAGTGGACATTTTTAAGCTTTCACTGCCTGCCAGAAGCTGCACAATGACTCAATGTCTTGGTCTGAAGCAAAACCTCTGGCTCAGTGTGTTATCTGTTAGACCGTGTCAGATGTGAGGGATGGAGAAAATGATAAATCTGGTCAGAAATCCCACTGCACTGAGTAGATACCAGAGATCTGCTGCAGAGACCACCAAGGGGAGTTGCAAAGGCTTTTGTTGATCTTGGAAGAAAAGACACCATTGATACACAAAACAGTGTCCTGAGAGACAGGAGACAACTGAACACCCACAGACAAAACCACTGGAGGAAAAAACTCAGGATATCCTACATGCTGTATCAGGACACAGAATCTATTTGAATAGCTGCCATATTTTAATTGCTTCCAACAATCCTGTTTCTTGGCTCTGTTGTGTATTTCTAGCAACGGTGCTGAAATTATTGTATAACTCTGATAAAAAAAAAAAGAGAAACTTATCATCGAAACCACTTGTCAGGCTGAAATAAGTTGCCAAAGAAAATTTTCTTTTTCCTTTTTATTGTTCTCCTGACAAGCTGGACAGGGGCTCTTTTCTCTTGTGCTTCAAAATCTAATTATATACATACATTAAAAAAGAGACAGCACTAACCATTTGTCTCGCATGACTCACCACTCTTTGCAAATGTCATAAATGCTGGCAAGCAAACTACAATCACAGAACACATTAGTGTCTCACAAGGCTGCCTGCCTTGATTACAGGCTGGCTAGGATTAGGCTGAGTAATTGGGAGAAGATGGGAGGAAGATTTCACTGGACATCTGGGATTATTGTGGGCTGGATGCATGGCAGGAGACAAACCACTAAAAACAATCCAGGGCCTTCAATGGCAATCCCTGTTGCAGGATGATACTATTTGTACAGCCCAGAAGAGATGAAGAAACAGAGCCTTCATTTTAAATAAAGGGCTGTGAAACCCTTTATTCATTTATCATTTGGGACTCCTGTTTCAAAGCAAAAAAAAGGAGATCCCTCTCTGGAATACATCTTCATGGCCACCTCCTGTGCAGGAGCAAGGCTGGTGCCTGGAAACCCTGCCCTGAACCAGGTTGTGTGAGGAGGTGGAACCCTGGTGGACCATGGTGGAACCCTGGACACCCTCACCAAGGTACACAATAAATGCATTTTACTCCCTCACAAACCCCACAGGGTCCTTCTGGGTTCTACAGCACTTCTTCCTCTGTGCCCTGGGGCTACACCAGGTCTTGAGACCCCACCTGCAGAGCTGTGTCCATCTCTGGCACCTCCAGCAGCACCTGGAGCTGTTGGAGAAGTCCAGAGGAGGCCATGGAGATGCTCAGAGGGCTGGAGCACCTCTGCTCTGGAGCCAGGCTGGGAGAGCTGGGGGTGCTCACCTGGAGAGGAGAAGGCTCTGGGAAGACCTTAGAACATCTTCTCATGCCTAAAGGGCTACCAGAGAGATGGAGATGGTCTTTTGATAAGGCCATGGAGTGACAGGACAAGGGGAAGTGGCTTCACACTGATGGAAGGCAGGGTTAGATTGGATCTTTGGAAGAAATTGTTTACTGTGAGGGCAGTGAGGCCCTGGCACAGATTTACTGGAGAAGTTGTGCCTGTCCCAACCCTGGAAGTGTTCAGGACTGGGTGGGATAATGCTCTGAGCAGCCTGGGTTAGTGGAAGGTGTCTCTGTCCATGGCAGGGGGTTGATACTGGCTATCTTTAAGGTCCCTTTCCACCCAAACCACTTTATGGTTCTGTCAGGGCAGAGCAGAGCCACAGAGGAGTGCCCTGGGCTGAGCAGAAGATGAGATCATAGGAATAAGTCTCAGTCTCAGGATATCAGACATGATGGATCTGCCAGAGAAAGGCTTTAGAAAGTAGATAACTTTTTTAGAAAACAAAGTTACTTCTGAAACTCTGGAGAACTCTGGAGAAACTCAACCTTTCACAGTGAGATAGGCAGTGAATTTCTGAAACACAAGGTTTCTTAAATGCTGGTCCTCAACTTCCATGGCACTGATGCCAGGAGCTGTCCCAACAAGAGCCAGTCTCATTTCAATTTTACAGTCCCGTTTGAAAATGCATTCCTCCTGTTTAATCCCTGAAGCACAGCACTCAGCCCCATTCACATGCACAGCATTTCCTGGTGTGGCTGGACCAGGGACAGCTCCTGAGCTGTGAAATGTTTGAAATATGTGAAATGTATGAAATGAACAGCCTGGAGCACAGATTTTATCTCGCTGGGTGACATGGGGCAGTGATGCCTGATTTTTGCAGAAGATTCACAGTAAAAAATGACAAATCAGGAGGAAATGCCTGTGTGGACAGGGAGATTTTGGACAGGAACAGAACTGTGCTCTGACTGTTTAAATGTGAGACCATCCTATGTTGCCTTGGGAAATTGTGCTGTTCTCTACAAAAAGCTGCGTTGTGCTTTTTGCATTTGACAAGTATATCTGTGGTTTATTTTTAGCTTTAATTAGGTATTCCTTCAAATCTTATCACTGCCCACCCAGAGCAAGTGGAGTGGCATATATACAGACACGATGTAGAGTAGCTTATGCTGAAGAGCACAGCAAATTAATAATCTTTTATTTTTCCCAGGCATTTCATCTTGAATCCAGTAGAGGACTTGTTTACTTATGTGATTCATTAGTTTAATAATCAAATGTTTTCTGGCAAGGTTAATATTTCACATTTTATTATGGATTTTCACTTGAGGATCTAAAGATTATTTACAAGACTTGAAGCTTGAACTAAACACATTTATTTTGCAGCAAATTGTGGCTGCCCTATCCCTGGCAGTACTCAAGGCCAGGTTGGATGGGGCTTTGTGCAACCTGGTCTAGGGGAAGTTGTTTTGGAGTTTTTTTCAGAACATGATTTCCCTTTTCCCACACCTCCCACTAATTTACCTATCAAATATTTTACAAATAAAATAATAATTACAGTAATAAATACTTTAGAGCTGTATAACAAAATATTCCTTGCCACTATACTTTCACTAAGTTAAGCAACCTGCATTTGCAGGAAAAAACATCTCACTGCTTGTCTTTTTAAGCTTAACTAAAGCTGCAAAATACCTCACAGCTTTCCACGGGTGGAAAGTTGATCAGAGCAGCCAAAGCCTTGCTGTTCCACCGGGAATGGTGGGATAATTGCCCAGGGTTGTGCTGAGAGTGCACACCTGATCTGAATGTCTATGGAAGTGTTTGCAGAAACCAGGATGTGTTTGAACCGGCAGCAGGAGGAGCATGCTGCTCCTCTCTGATGGGAAATCACTCTCTGGAAATGCTGCTTTGCTCCGGAGATAAGTAAGCCCCAGGGAGATTAAAGAAGCATGTGTTGGAAATTAGGTGTTATTCTGCAAGGATTTTTCTTCTGGCATGATTTGTGAATGTTACTTGGTCATAAAACCTGGATGGCAAGAGAAGGGATAGAATGTAAAAGCAAAGCCAGGGGAGGCAGATGAAAAAATGGAACGGTTTGGGGAGCAGCAAGAATCACTGCACATGTTGAAAGGTTGCTAAGGGCACCTTAGCTTAGGTGTTCATGCTGGCACCTCTGCTGGGGATGCCCAGCTGTGCCCAGCTGTGCCCAGCTGTGCCCTCTGCCGCCCCATCTGCATCTGCTGGGTCTCAGAAGGAGCAGGAGAGAGGGAAACTCACTTGGTGGGTTATGATATAGAAGAGGTTGAAGAGAGGAAAATATATCTTGTCTGCTCAGATGATGAACTCCTTTGAGCTGGATTACACAGCTCTTCAGGGGCAGGACAAAAATCCATCTCATCAAAACCTCATCTTTTCCAGGAACAGAAATAATGAAAGTGGGGAAGGGAATGAAAATCCTCATCATTGATGAGGACAACAGAAATTGGGGTGGGAGGTGAGAGTGTGTGCACATTGCCCTGCCAGACAGCCATGCCCACCCAGCAGATCTCTATATCATCTCACTGCTTGCTCATATTTGCTTTTTTGCCCCTTCACATAAATTCACATAAAACGGTGCACCAGGTGCTGTCCCTAGCCAGTAGCTTAGGAACAAAATCCAAAAATGTATTTCTGTTGATAACAGTGTCAGACTGATTTCTAAGGACACCACCAAAACCCTCCTCTCCCAATAATAAACTGTCTTCTTTCCACTGCCTGCTCTGTAATACTAAAACTAATTTTTGGTTGTTGTGTTTTTCATGCCTGGCTTCATACAGGCTATGTTTGTTTATTTGACACTGATTTGTGCTAGATAAATATGACCTATGCCAGATAAATACAGGTTGGATTCAAAGAATTGCTATCCAGACCATTTATGTTAGCAGCTTGACTGAATCCTTTTTAATCAAGTAAAGAAGTAAAATCTGAATATAGTAAAGGAACCAGGTATAAACAAGAACAGGTTATAAGTTGCTTTCACTTTTTTCTTTACTTTTTACAGTTTTCTTCTCTTTGCAAAGCTATTTTTTTCTGACCTTTATGATGCCACTCGCCCCCTTTAGATCTGACACCATCCATAGCCACAAAGGTGGCATTTCCCAGATCAGGGACGTCCACGAGTGCAGGGGAAGGTCAGAGTGACCTCCAGCCTTGCCTAGGGAGGCACTGTCATGTCTGGGTCTGACTGGGAGCAGTCCCTGGAGCAAAGCTTTGCTCTCTGCTTTTGATCACTGTGCAACTCTCCCCCTCCAAGACCAGGAGAGGCAGCCCAAAGAAATCACAGCTGGCAGAGGATCTCCAGGAGTCTTTGGGCAATGAGCTGGAAGTGGCTGCATTTTACAGAAATTCACAGCCAAAAATTAGTGCTTGTCTATTAAAACTGTGGCTGAAGCAGAGTCCTTTGGCTCTGAAGGCTGAACCCCAGGTTATTCCAGGAATAAAACGAGGAAAACAAGCTGAAGCCATCACCACAGACAGCAAAAACCAGGCTGCTGCCATTTCAGGGGGGATGCTCTCAGTGATGGGCACGTCCTGGGGAGGATCTGAGCACTGCTCATGCGAGACTGAATTTACAGCATTTTACATTCCCTGCTCCATTAACTCTGCACCTTCCTGCAGCTTGGGGATGAGTCTGCAGAGGCAGACAAGGTGATGGGTGATGTGTGAAGGCAGGGACACCTTCCACCATCCCAGATTGCTCCAAGCCCCATCCAACCTATACTTGGACATTGCCAGGGTTGGGGCAGCCACAGCTCTGAAAAAAACCCATCATCCTAGCAACAGGTCCTCTGATGGGTCATCAGACCTTATGTAAATTCATCAGATTTTATATAGATTATTGCAGAAGATTAAGATGGGCATGAAGATGCTTTTTTCCTGATAATTTTGGTTTTTTACTTTTTTAAAAATTATACAGTTCATGTTGCACAGAGCACTGATGGAGAGTATTGTATCTTGTCCCTTTTTTAAGGTACACCCAGGGTGTGCCAAAAAGTTGCTCTAATTAGAGCAATTTTTGTGCTTTCCACTGAGGTCACTGCTTGGGAAATGCTTCTCCATTAAATAGACCAAAAACCATCACATAGAACCTCACCCACCCACCCCCAAAAAAACTCCAAACAAAATACAAAGATAGCTGTTGAGGAACAGAAAACAAAAGGGTTTCTGGCAAGAGAAAAGACCCCCATGCAAGATCAGATTCCTCAGCACTGCCCAGGTGAGACTTTTGCCTGTTGGTGCTACATGGTGTACTGTTAAAAGCCTTTATTTTTTGGTAATAGGAAATCCTGTTTTTCTGGCTTGTGCTTGTCATGATGGCCCCAAGGGAGCTTTACATATTCATTTACTTTACTAGAGTTCAGAAATACTTAGCTCAAACCAATTAAGTTTTTAATTAAATGCATTAGAGGGAGAATCTTGCATATTAAATTTCTCCTTTAATTTTTTTTTTAAGACACACAGCAATCAGCAGAGTTTGGCAGCCCCTACATTACAACAAGTTGAAGCCCAAGAACATTTTTAACCTTCTCTTCTGAACTGCATGACTCACAGAACTGAAGCTCACGGAGCAGAACCTTGCAACTCTATTTCCTTTTCCCAATGTGCTGATTTATGTACTGACCATATTCCCCAGCTTCCTGGGACAGAAATGCTGTCATTTTAAAAATAAGCAGCGTTTCATCTGCGAGCATCGTGCTTCTGTGCATTGCAAGGCCAATATCTGCAATTCTGTTAATGGAGGAGCTGCTGCAGTAATTGATCTGTGCCAGCACCCACCGCCACTTGAATAATAAATCCATGTTTTAAACAAACTGGTCTAAAATCTACAGTGAGCCTGGAAAAAAAAAAAAAAGCCTGGAGAAAGATAAAGAAAGATATAAAATAATCTGTTACAGAGCCTCCTCTGTGCAATGTCTTGGGAGGGGATTTAGGTGTGGGGTGTCTGGAAGAGGTGACTGATGATGTTGGGTTTAAAAAAAAAAAGGAATCTTCAGTCTTCTTATTGTTTTGTGCTTACCCAAAACACACAAAATCCCACACCACTGAGACAGCAGGATACAGAAACACTGCCATTAGTGGGATGAGTCTGAAATCCAGTTTTTCATGCTTGTTATTAGAGATAGGAAAACTTATTTGCAGTCTTCGTAAACTTGATTTCATGTAGGGCTGCTGATGTATTTTGATAGAAAATGAAAAATGCCACTAAAACACAAAAATGCTTTTAGTTTGGTTGGAAAATAAATTGTGTACAGTGAAAAACAACCATCTCCAAAGATGGGAATATTTCATAAAAATACATTAATCTCAGGTGAAATTGCCTTTCTGTAAGATCAAAATTATAAGAACAAAAATAAAGGGAAAATTCAGGGCTCATATCTTCTCGAAGGAGAAAAATGTCTGTATTTGAACATTTTCTAGACTCCTCAGACGGAGGCACCTGGCAGCACCTCCTCACTGGCTCATGGTGTAACATAAAATAATGAAAATATGTTGCTGCAGAGGCAGAAGTGTGTCCTCAGAGCTGGGGAAGGAGCAGCAGAGCCAATGCCCACCCAAAACACGGCCCCAGGGGGCCCAGGAGAGGCTGGGGACTTCCATCAAAATAGAAAATGTGTGGACTGGCTTTGAGTCTAGGATTAAACAAGCAGCAATTCCCCATGTATAATTTGTGTATAATTTTACCAGTGACAGTGTCACCCTTGGCTGTTCCTTCTGAAGTGGCATCCTTCTCCCATGACTCACCCTCATCCCTGTCAGGAATAAATGTGGAATAAAAAAACTGTGGTGAGAGGCAATCTGTATTTTTTATTTCATGCTCCAACACATGAAACAGAGCCTGTTTCAACTCAGTGCTTGGGTTTTAAATTTACCCTTCCAGCTCTGTGTTTAGGTAAAAAAAGCCTAAGTGCTTTTTAAGTATTTCGTTTCCTGTTGCTCACCATCCTTTCTCCCTTTAAATGGGGGCCCACTGGTACCTTTTCCAAGTTGGCAAGAACACTGGGAAATAGAAAACCGAATAAATTCTTATTTCTAAATTGAGAAACAAATGTTTTCATCTTTTTTTTTTTTTTTATCTGATAGCTGCTAGAAACTTGGTTTTGGTGAACAAATGGACAGAGTAAACTTTTCAGATGCTCTTCCACAACTCTCCAAGTGTCATCTCCTCCCAGCCATGGCTCTCACCACCACATCCCAGCATAAGGAGTCAGCCCTGGCTGAGCTACATGGAAAAGGTCATGAACAGAACAAGAAATTTCCTCATGCCCATGAGAATGGGGGGAGCTGCCTGATTTCCCAGGGGAGAGCTGAGCTCAGCACCACCCCATGGAGATGTCCAGCTGTTTCCTCTTCCCTCTACATCTGGATCACATTTCCAACATGCCCAATTCTCCCTTTGCCTTGTGGTGGGGTTGAAGGCACCAAGCCCATGCAGATGAGTGCCTAAAAGACAATAATGGTGTTGGGAAATGGATGCTCTGAGCATTTCTGGCCATCTTTGCCAAAGAGCACCTTGCTGCCACACTCAGCAATTTTCCAATGCTTTGGGAGCTCCTGGCCCCACCAGTCCCTGGATTGTGGTGGGAGCTCAAGGTGGAGAGGAGCAGAAGGGTTTGGAGAGCATCCCCTACCCAAGCCTGGTTCCCAGCCCCTGGTCAAAGTCAGGTCCTGCTTGGAAGGTCATCAGTCCTAAATGTGAATTATAGATGGAATTCGGTCATCCATGAAGAACAATCAGAATCCTCTTTCTTTGTCAGATAATCAGCTCCTTAAAAACTCTTCCTACCAAAACCACAGGGATCACATGGATTTCTGAGCCATAACTTGGACTTGTGTACTTAAATCCCTTTATGGCATAGCCAGGGGCCTATAAGTCACAGGGACACTTTGGAAAGAGACCCACATTCAAAAAAACATATTTTCAATGATTTAAAAAAAAAAAAAAAAAGAAAGAAAAGAAAAAAAAGAAAAAAGAGAAAAAAGAAAAAAAAGTTTTGGTTTCTTTGGGTTTTTTTTTTGCCTGCAGGAATCCTTTAGCAAATGCATCTGACAGTGCCTGCCAAGTGTGGTCAACCAGGGATGAACAAACATAGGGAAAAAACTGCTGGAGCCTGCAGGGCTCCTGTAGGCACTCAGAGAGCTGTTCATACAAACAACAGGAAAATGTCCAGCAGGACAGCAGGACTGATCTACAGCTCTCTGACCCCACTCCTCTGTGGCACTTGGGGTCTTCCTGTGTAATTGGCACATCCTTATATGTGTATATGTATTTTATATATATATATTACACATATTATTTATATTTTTATTTATATTTATATTTTTATTTAGTTTGTTTTGAGTTTTTGTTTGGTTGTGTTTGTTTTTGTTTTTTTCCCAGCCATAGAGGCAATGGCTGAAGCACCCACTGCATCTTGGAAATACCCACAGGAAGCAAGCCATGAGTCTGAGTAGGGATGCATCAAACATTTAAACCTTCCTACACTGCTCTCACCTGTCCTGAAGGTGTTCCCTAAACTCCTGACAGGAGCCAAAGTCCCCAGTGAAACCCCTGGCCCTACTGGTCCTTACATTGTGCTCTGTGAGACTCCAGCTGGTGACCTGCTGCTGCTGTGCCAAATTCTATCAACTGTACAACACAACCCTGAGAAGGTAAAACCCTTCCAGCAGTGAAACACACCTGTGTTGGTCACCATCAGTGCTCCACACCTGGGAGCAGGCACTTGTGCAGTAAAAAATTGGCCTGAAGGCCACAAAAACCCTGGGAATAAAGTTGTCTGAGCTGCACTGAAGTTCCCAGCTCAGCGTTAGACTAAACCACTGACATATGGCAGCCTCACAAAACAACCCAAAAACTGTTGAGTTTAATATTTTATGCTTAATATGGAAAGCTGAAGCTTCATCTTGCCCTTGGCACAATAAATGGTCCGACTGAAGAAAGTGCTTTGTAACTGCAGAGTGCCCAGTGACCCGTGAGAGGCTTCTGCAGCATCCAGGTGCTGCATCCCTGGACACGGAATGGGAGGGAAAATGCAGATTTCACCAGCTGCCAGTGGAGATTTGTGTTCAGCTGGTTAAATCTCTGAGCTTCCCTCACCAGAAACGTGCTGCTCCTTGTCACAGCGTGCTGTGTGGCCAAGCCTGGCAGAGCAATCACTGCTGACCTGGAGGTGAAGGGCGTGCAGGCACTGCTGGATGCTCCTGGCACTGCTGGATCTCACCAGTCCCCATCTGGGAATGCAGCAGTTCCACATGCTCCATCCCATGCTGTGTCACACATGTGATCATCCTTTCTCAGCTCTCTGCACTCTCTGCTGCCAGAAAAAGGCCACGATGGTGGTGTCTGACACAGGCTGGGAGAGAGGGATGTTAATTATTGTTAAACACCTCTGAATGAATGACTGCTGAGTATCATAAGAGAAGCAGAGGTTGGCTCACAGTAAGAGGTACTCTACAGAGTGAGGTGTGCAGCCAGAAGGTGCCAGCTATTAAAACTTGAACTCCCAAAGCAGAGAGAAAAGAAAGGACATAAAAAACTTGAATTAATGAATGATTTGTGATAGAAGAATGGCTGATGGTGACAGGGTGCAGGATGGGATTGATTAGGAGGAGCTGTCACTTGGGATGCTGTTTTTCCTGCAAACACAGAGTTGTGCCTGTAATCAGGCTGAGACATACACATCTAAAAGAGGTACAAATAAAAAAATGCTCAAACCCAAACCCTGGCCACAAGGCTGGGCAAGCAGATCTGGCTTCCATCCACATGAATTGGCATTAATCCTCTACAGCAGCCTTTGTCTAAAGCTAAGCACAAATTCAGTTTCATGGACCACCCTGTTCCAGTCCTTCAGCTGATTTCCCTGGGCCTCTGATTTAGCATTATAGAAGTGCCTTCAGGATTCCTTTCAAACCCATTTTCTATGGTCTGGTTAAATGTAGAAACAAAACATTAAATAAAGATAATTTTAAAAATCAAAAAATCCAAGACAAAACCAAGCAACTCCCCCAAAAACAGCTTTCAGTGCTCCCCCCCAGACAAGACTATTTATTATTCATATTGGTCAAAGTTTTGAGTGATCAAGGGATGAAGGAGTGGGTTGCTCCCTTCTATGAGGGGAAAACACCCCAACAAACAGTGTTTGAAGAGGAAAACATCTATTACAGGATGTGCAGTGACTGTGGAAAATGTGAATCCAGGAACAGCTTTAAGAGGGGTGACTCAGCCATTGGTCATCCCCAGAAGAGTGGCCAAAACAGGGAGGAACAGAGTGGCAGGAAAGCACCTGCATTGCAGAGCTGCTGTGACTCAGCCGAGAATTTCATCTCCAACCTCAGATTTCTGTCCTGTCGTGCAAGTCCCATGCCCAGGAGCATCCCAAATCCATCCAGTCTGTCTTTCCCTACCAGTGCAGGCCTGGGAGTTTGGAGCTCACACCCAGGAACTTTTCCCTTCCTTCCCAGAGGTGAAATTCTGGGGGAAGAGAGGGTCCCCCTTCAATGCAGTTTTCATTCAGAATGAAAAACTGTTTTGGCCACAAAATTATTTGAAAATTCAGGTGGGTTTCACCAAACACCTCCTGCTGGTGTGGTTAGGATTGTGTTGATTAAAGGGACAGGTGACTCTGCCCTGAAAAAAGATGGATAATCAAATTAGGTCAAAAATGAATGGGAAAAGAGGATTACAATTTTCTAAAAGCCCAAGTATTGTCTTTTCTCCAGTTCCTCTGTTTTTCATTCTTCTTCTTCACAAGATAGAAATGTGCCAGTGAAAGGAAAAGGCCTAACTCCAGTTCAAAGACTATTCCCACACTTCTTTTAACCTAGAGCAACTTGCTCCTGAAACCACAAAACACCCCAACCTTGCACTCACCTGACACCTCACACCTCAGTCCCAGCCGGGATGGTTCCCACACCCTGCAGCCCTTCCCTCCTCCCTGGGCATCTCCAGCTTCTTCTCCATCCCACAGAGCCACAGCACCCATGGTGCTCCTGTCTCACTGGGTGACCTCCAGTGAGGACTGGAATTAGAGAACTTCCAAGGATTGCAGAAACGTTGCTTGGATGTTTTCCCTGCAAACACGATATTGGGATCAGAAAGGATTGTATGAAAACCCAAAGCACTAGAGCTGGCATTTCTCCACCTGGCTTGCACAGCTCCATTTGGAATTTTAAAAGGCCATTGATTTTGTATTAGGCAAACAGGAAAATGGTACAAAGCAACACTGGGTACCTACCACTTATTTTATGTGCACTGGCTGGGTTTCCAGGCAGCAGTGAACAGGCACAGGCTCAGAGGGCACCAAATTCCCCAAGCACATCAACAGCTGCTCAACTCCTCCTCCTGCTTTGCACCACTTCTTGATTTCTTTGCTGGTCTTGGAGCAATTTTTCCCACCTCTCAAGGTTCCCACTTCTCCAAAAGCCTCAGAGGGATATGAAAAGGTTTGGGGCTCTGTTTTGAGCCAGTGCCCCAATTTTTGAGGGTTCTGTTGCTGTGCCACCTTTACTGCTCTGTCACACCTGGCACTCAGCACCAGCCTGGGCAGCAGCATCATGTGAACAAGTGACTAACTCAGCATCAGCACCTTACAAAGCCAGGGTAAGGCAGAGTTTAAACCTGCAGGCTGGTATTTGTTACAGCAAGATTGGGTTTCTTGATTTTTATTGCAGAAAGCTGAGACTACTGCTGGAAACAGTGCAGGGGAGGCAATGGGGAAAGGGAGCACTTTCAGCTGTGGGACTGCAGAGAGTCACATCAGGGATCCCCTCGCTCTGATTTTTATTAAATTTACTTCCAATTTTTTTCCTTATTTATTTTTTACAAAGTCTGAGTCCTCTTGAAATAAGTGGAAAATTTTCCAGGGAAGCCAACAGCCTTTGGATGCAGTTTTCAGTGTGTGTGAACCCAGCATCACTGTGAGAAATGCAATGGGATTTTGGGAGCTCCTGTCACCAACAGTGCAATACAGCTGATCTGGCTCTCCAGGTAAGGCAGCTTTTTGTGACAGCTGAATTGAAGAGGGTGTAGATGATTGTAAAGATGTCACATCAATCACAGGCTGCTTTTGAGGCAGTTTGATTGAAATAAAACACTGAAGTGCTTGTTTTCACTTTTGTCATTATTTTTGTCTTTCATATGTGCATTTCTTGGATAAATACAGTGAAATCTCACAGTGCGAGCTGTGATGGAAGGCAGGAGCAGTGGGCAGAGGAAGGAGCAGCTCCCAGGCTGGAAGACCCTCACATGTTGATCAGAGCAGGAGCTTCCTGATGGCACTGTTTGCCCTGCTGACCTGCTTAATTAATTGACTCATTATCAGCAACTCACCCAGGAACCATCAAACATCACCCATGAGAATATTTTCCCTTGATATCCACCCCATAGAGAAATGAAATCTACTTATTTTTCATATTTCTCTGGCACATCATTTTCGTGCTGAGTAACACATACAGCTGGATGTTTCCAGCTGGCCATGGAAGAATGAGAGCTCTATTTGCAAATATTACAGCATGTTTCCATTTAACAATTTTTCTTTTAAGGGAAATATTTTATGTAGTCTTAGTTTGATGTAAGAGTGGCTCCTCCTAAGGGAGGTTGGATATCACCACTGCTCACAGGGAAAGCAGCAATGCTCAGCTCTACAAAGGCCACATGAACCCAGAACACCTGAGATGTGTCCACTGCACCAAGAATGACCTGCAAGGTAGAGGAAAGGCTTAGGCCACCCAAAAGACAGGTTTTTTTCAAAGTTCAATGACCAAGGAGATGAAGGAGAAAGTAAAACATGTGAGTCAGCATGACCCTGGGTCAAAACATTTAGTTTTGAACTCATAAAAGGAGAAAAATATGGGTAAAATCAAAACATATTACAGAACATGTTGCTTGTAATTTAACAATTAAAATAAAGTAGTATCAGTGGAAAATTCTAACAGTTTTACCAGCATGGTTTATATTTGATGGAGGCAAATCCATTGAACAGCTTTCAAGCTGATCATAGAATCACAGAAGAAGCTGAATTGTAAGGGACCCACAAGGATCATCCAGTCCAGCTCCTGGCCCTGCCCAGGACACCCCAAGAGTCCCAGCCTGTGCTGAGAGCATTGTCCCAACACTCCTGGAGCTCTGTCAGGCTGGGGCTGTGACCACTGCCCTGGGGAGCCTGTTCAGTGCCAGCCACCCTCTGGGGGAAGAACCTTTTCCTGATATCCAACCTAAACCTGCCCTGACACAACCTCAGGCCATTCCCTCGGACAGCAGGCTGTGAGTTTCCTTCCAGAAGAAGGAGATCTGAGGCAAAGGACTTGGAACTCACCTCTGAGCTGAGCACAGGCCAGGCAGGTGCATGCAGAGGACCTGTCATCATCATGTAGTCATTTATAGCTGCAGTCATTTATAGCTGTAAACTCACTTTTATCTTACAGCAGCATCAGATGGATCTGTACACCATAAATGGAGTCATCACATCTCAACAATGCACCCCCTTTCATTTTCTATTGGATGATTCATGTAGCTTTTAACCAAACCAAAGAAACTCTCCTCATCTAAACAAGCTCAAATAAAGGCAGTGAAGAACTTTTTGGTGTTTATGAACTTCTATGGAGGTTCAGTCCCACATTCAAGCCCAGCAGACTGTTCCCAAACACTAACAGCACCTGAGCTGCCACAGAAACAGCATGGAAACAGGCATGAGGCCAGCTGAGTCTGGGTGGAAAGCAAAATACCTGATTTTAGGGAAATTTAGAGGAGTGGCTGGCACTTGCTTTTGTTTTGGACTGTCAAGCCATCACAATAAACCTTTCACACTTCTCACTGGTTGTCTCTATCTCTTTTGAACGCCATCATTTGCCCAAGAAAGTGCCAACGAAACTATTCCAATAAAAAAGAGTTGTTTGACCACCATCCCTTGACAAAAATCAGTTTGGCAAAATGTGTTAATCAGCAAGTTCTTTGCTTATAATTTCTGCTCAGGTTGGTGGCTGAGCCAAGGGCAGGCTGACCTGGCTGCAGCAGATGGTGGATTTGCATCATTAACTCCTGCTCTGTTAACATTTAGCATATGCTAAATGATTTATTGCACAATTGTGAGCTGGGTGGTGGCCATGGGAAGAGTTTTGTCCAAAACAGGAGGAAGAAATTGATTGCTCAGTGATGGGGCTGAGGATCAGCCCTTGAATGTCCTTGCATCCTTCAAAGAAGTGGTGGCATTCATGGGCAGTGCTGTTTGCAGAGCAAAGTGTCCAAGCATTTACTGCAGCTGCTTCTCTTTTAGAAATGTCACATCATACCACTGAAACCCCAACCACCAATGTTTTGTTCTGCTGGGCTAAATTAATCCTCTAATTACATTTGTAAAAACACCTCTGAAAGTTTGTGCCTGTTACAACACAAATCACCAGTTCTTCCCAAGCATGCTCTTCCAAGGAAGCTGTTGTGGGATTTCTGCCTGTTCCCATGCAAGGTGCAGGCAGCATCAAACACATTTGAGGGTTCAGTCATTCCTTGGTGAAGTAGATGCTCTGTAGTGGTGGCCAGAATGACCACAGACATATTTCAGCCTGTCTTTCAGCACTGTGAAATTCATTTAGCCATTCAATAAGGATGTTTTGCAACTCTGATGTACAATGAGATAATTTGTGGAGAGTTCTAGAAAGACTCAAAGTAGAAAAAGCCATCAGTGGATTAACCCATGATAATTTTGAATTAATTTTTTCATAAAGAACGCATGAAGTAAATTTAGAGTTCAGTCAGTGCTTCCACTTTGGGAAATAGAAAAGACAAAATTAAAGATGAAAAATGCTACTTCAAAATTAATTATAAACCCAGAGAATCCTTTTCCCTGAACAGACGTCTCCATTATGAATCCCAAGGAAGACAATTCTTTTTAGCAGGACCAGGCAGAGTGTGGGATCCTGATGGCAATCGGGATTCTAATGACTGAGTAGCCAAGGGAGCTCAGACCAAGTGTTCAACTTCCAAAATGAGAACTTCCCCTTCTACCCAGGAGGTGGCACTAAGGCATTCAGGCAAAAAGCATCACTTCGGCCTGACTAAAAAACTGGTTTTTCTGAAGTTGTACGTTCGGGGGGGAAATTGCAAATTTTACATTCAATGGGTTGTGCTTCTTGTGATGGGACCTGAGAGGGAACATGTTTCTGACTGTCCTTCTCATGGCTCCAGTGAGTTCTCACCAGATCAGAGCAGCCTCCACCCAGAGATGTTCCTCTGTTTCGGACACAGGGAAGCACCAAATACTCTGAAGAAATGTGCCTATGGCTCCACCATAGCAGAAATGAGGCATCAGGACCCTGGAAAACATCTCCTAATCTCTACCAGCCACTTCCTGACTCCTGCCAGGCTTGTTTCTCTGTGTTGTTTCAGAGGTTTTCTCTTGGACTGTGTTACTACTGCAGAACCTGGTTGCATCCCTTTTTGAACCCTGTTCAGCTCATGGCTGGTGTCATCTTGGTGCTGCAGAAAAAGGACTGGAAATGGATGGTATTGAGGTAAAGCCAGTATTATCTAGAGAGTCTCACCTCTTTTTTACCCCAGTGCTCTTCAGTTTTAACCCTGTGTCACTCACATGAACGGGATCCATCCTGTGAAAAGCCAGGGCATTTTTGGATGCAATTTGAAAATGAAAATTGAAATCCTGTTTCTGTGTCTGCTCCCTTATGCCATCTGGATATATTTGGACAGGGCCTGAATGTCCCCTGCATGCAGCAGTGACTCCTGGGGAGGTGTGAGAGCCTTTTGGTGTGTTTGAACTGCCTTGGGACCATCACAATTTCCATTCCCAGGGAGCTGGGATGGGGTAAAAAGCACTAACAGCAATCACTGCCACGACACACAGACCCATATTTGGAAGGGGCAATGAGGGATGAAGAAACAAAGGTTCGAAAGGAAAATTTGGGAAGAGAAATGGCAGGAGGTGGGGATGCAACAGGCTGGATCCTGGGTGGGGGCTGAACTTTGAGTGCGGGTTTCAAAAGCTGCATCTCTAAGCCTGGTCTCCAAATCTGGGAAGTGCCTGGGCAAGGATGCTGCCAGAAAAACCAGCAAGGACATTTATTTCCAGCATCAGCAGCTTCCTTCCTTCTCCCTGGCACGAACTTAAGGACCCCTTTAGCAAACCCAGCATCCATCTGCCTGATTGAATACCCTCTTAGCCGTCCTGACAGGGTGTAACACAAACCCAAGATTCTTATCCAGGCATGTTTTTCCACCTTGGTTATGATTAGAATTTAGCAATATGCTTTTTCCTAGTGATTACCTTGTATATGTGCTCTGAGAACTCATCTAGACACAGCCTCAATCAGTGCAGCAAGACACAGCAGAGCAATGTGGAAATCAGTCTGAGGAGCCCAACTCCAGTATGGGGAGACAGGAAAATGATGCTTTTTCCATAAGAGAAAATTATCAGTAAGGTTAAGGCCAAGAGATTAATTTTCAGTGGTGTAAAAGCACACATTTCTCTTAAGAACATCTCAATTCTCATGGTCTCCTTTTTCTCAAAGAAGTCAAACTCTGCCTCTTCTCTGTTGTATCTTTCCCTAATTTTTAAGTTAAAGGTGGTTTCATTGTTTCTGTCCTCCAAAATTGCCAGTAGTCTGCTACACTCAACTACAGTGGAAATCCCAAATGCTGCGTGAGCTGTGGTCAGCAATGCCCCCCACCAGAGCAGCTTTGAGAGACACTGGCCCACTCTAATTCCCTGGATCCCCTGCTTGGAGCTTGGCCCTGCCAGGCATCATTCTGCCAAATCCTGCAGAGCTCAGGTGATGAACTCCTTGAGGCAGGGACCAGTATGCTGCTGTGTCTACACAGGTCCTGTCACCAACAGGACTGGGGATAGTTGCTATTACTGTAAAATAAGCTATTTGTTCTCATTATTCTTGACATTTTAGCTGTTAAAGATGTCTTGCTTAGACATCTGCAAGGATGTCCTTTGAAAGGAATAATTCTTACGAGTCAGGGAGAGGTTTCTCTACAGCACCTACTCTGGGGTAATTTTGGCATCAATTTAGAAGACCCATTCAGACCACTAAAGCCAGAGCAGAAGTGCTGTCAGCCCTTTGCAGGTCTGGGTTCGGCAGCTCTCCATTGCCATCTTCAGGCTGGGAGCAGCCTTGGTCCTTCCCCAAATAGAAATCCCGAAAGGACACGGCAAACTCAATTCCCTTTTACCCAGCATTAGCTGAAATTGATGGTCAAAACCTGGAATAAGTTTTTAAATGTAAAGGAAGGGAAGGAGTTCTGCAAGGGTGGTACTCAGCTGCCCTGGATCACAGGGATATTTCCCTCCCTGTAAGTGCACAAGGTTTTAAAGAGTAAATTAATAGCAACAGTGCTGTTTAACACACACTACTTCTTGCTGAGAGTCACAGATTTATCATCAAGTTTTCTTTAGAGTACATAACTTGAAACTGCCCCAGTGATTTTAGGTCTGTATCCTCCACTCTCCCCCTAAACCCCTTTTTTTTCTGACGTTGATAAAAGCTGAGGTTCCTGGGAGATTTTAATCATAATTTTCACTTAAAGAGGTCTTTGCCAAACATTTCACATCTGACAGACACGCTGGTGGATTCGGTAGAGACGAGGTTTCCAAGGCTTTTTTTATTGTCTCTGATGATCGATATCACACAGGCATCTTGGAGGGCCAAGGAGCTGTAATCAGAATAACATTGGTCACATGTCCTAAAGGAAATCAGGAAAATGTGGAGTAATGTAGATGTCCTGGTCCAACAGGGCCAGCCTAGATGAGGCTCCTCAGACCCAGCATTGCCACCCAGTGAACATCTCCATGCCACTCCCCCACCTTGCCAGTCTCCAGACAGTGTCTGACCATCCTCACGGTAAAAAAATTCTCCTAATTAGATCTGGTTGGAAAATCACTTTCTAGGAGCCCAGAAATCACAGAATTATAGAATGGTTTTGGTTGGAAGGGACCTTTGAAGGCCATCTTGCCCAATCCTCCTCCACTGACTGGGACAAATGCTGCTACTCAGGAGAACATTCAGCAGCCAAATTCTCAGGTCTCATGGTAATTTGTACCAGGTCCCACGACTGTTTATACTTTTTCCCTCTGCCTCAGTCCCTGAAATCCCATCTCTCAGAGTCAAAAAGGATGATCCTAGTGCTTACTAGAGTCACTTCAGCAGCACTCAGTGAGTGGACTCTCTCCATCGAGGTGTCCACCGTGCATCCTTCCCGAAGGGCAGCCACTGTGCAGAGATGGGAGATGACCAGTCCAGCCTCTTGAGGAAGATGCTGTAGCTGTCTGCATACTCAGTAACCCAGCGGCCCCTGCAGAGAACATGGAGAAGGGGATAAGGAGAGGACCCCTACTCTGTGCTCCGTGCACCAGGACAAGGGACCTGCCTGCCCCTCTGCAGCATTCCACCACCCAGCCAGGAATCTGTGCAGAGCAAACAAAAGCACATTCAGATGGGATGGGGCAGAGGGGGAGCAGCCTGTGTCCGTCTGGAGCAGGGCAGATGCTGCAGCACACAGCTACCATCCACATCCATCTCCCACCTGGACCAACCATTACAGAGGTGCAGTCTCCACCCCACATATAACTTCAGGATCACAGATTAAAATCTGCAATGCAGAGCTGAAATATGTGTGTGTTAGGGGAAGGTGGGGGGCATGAGGCAGCGGGGAGGAATCGCCTTTCCAGAGAGAAATGAGAGCTCAGGAGCAGTTTATGCCTGTTTGGTTCATAGTGTGCAGATGAGTCACGTTGCAAACAATTCCTGCCCTGTGTGATTGACGGTCAGAGAGCCCTTTCCCAGGGGAAGCCTGGACATGGAAATGATGAGACATGCCTCCTGCCCCAGCCCCATGGGGATCTTCTTTCCACAGGGATGAGGCTGTCCCAGAAGTTGTCCCCCCAGTCCTATCAACCCTACTGCAAAACTTTTCAAGAAAAGCCTGATCAGGCTTTGAGAATGGATTTGTCCCCGAGGGAATTTCTTTGGGCTCATTGCATAATATGGACAAGGAGAAATATGTTCGGGAATCACTTCCCAATTCCAAGCAGCTCCAAAGCCTCCCTGACTTACTCCTACCCTGTCCCCTACTCCCAGCAGCCACTCTTTCCTCCCCATCCTACTTCTCCTTACTCATTGAAGCGGCTTTCCTCAGGGAAAACGGGAGAAGGCCTTATCTCCTCTGTGTACAGTCCACTAGGGATTCTTTTCTGGCGCTGGTAATCTTGCTTGTAGATACTTTTCCACTCAAGGTCAGAGTAGTCTAGTGAAAGAGAGTCGAAATAATGTAAAGATTTTTTTTTAAATCTCTGTCTCCTATATTGCACAGTCTGAGTGTTTCTCCATTCCCCTGAGGTCCATTGGATGTTTGTGCTTCCAGCACTCCTGTGGGAGTTACCATGATGAAGGGATTAACCAAGGCAAAATGCAGGAGTTGCTTCCCTGGTGTAGATAAGGTCATTTAGATGAGATTATTCAGCCCTTGTTTGCTATAGCCTATGTGAGGGAAGCCACACAAGGCAGACCTGGAAATGATATCTTGTGATCTTCCTGTCTGGATACTGACTTGTCACCTGGTATGAAATTTCCCATACTGTCTATTTTCTTTTCCATCCTGCCACTCATCAGGGACTAAACCAAGGAAGAGATTCATGGCTCACTTAACCCTTAACTGAGGACCATCACATCTGCTTTGATATCTTCCCCAAAAATCCCTGTGGAAGCTGGTTTGAAGGGGTACCATCTTCCATCTGACTCTCCAGGGATGTCTTATCTCTGTGTTAACAGCTCGGTGTGTGTCCTTCTGATCAAGCAGATCTAACTGGAGATAAACATGCAGGGAGGACACACAAAGAAGAGCTTCCCATTGTAGACAGATTTTCTGGGTATTTTAAAAATGGCACATTCCTATAATGAGTCATTGGTAGAGAATTTCTGTTGTTTTCACTGAGGCTGAGGCTACAGGTGTCTCACATGCATGGCCTTGTCAGGCTGTTAATGGCACCCAGCAGCAGTTCCTGTCTTATGACATTATTTCTAGGGAAACCACATTGAGCAGGGCAGTGATCCATGGGATGAGCTGTCTGGAAATTGAGGTGAAAGAAACATCATTTACAACACTCCAACCTCTTCCAGAAGATAAATGTTTTTCTGTGCCCTGTTTCTCCCCACCAGTGGGCAGATGGTTACAGGAGATCTGTGAACCTTTCCTGTGTCACTCACTTTCACTTTACTCTCCTCAGTCTCTTCTGGAATTATATTAAAAACATAAAACCAGGCTGAAGGCCACCAGTCACTCTCATGGGGCAGCTGCCACAGCTTCCATCCACTGACCTTTCATTAAAATAGATGAGGTCTGGTTGTGGCTTTTGTTTTTATCAGCATTGTACAGCCTTTCCTGGTACAAATCCTGGGCGAATTGCTGGTAGGTGACCAAGTTTGAAGTTGGCAGTTGCCTCAGTGCCAAGGCCCCTGAGACATGGGAGGAGAAGAAGCTGAATTAGTCAGGAATCACCATCAATTACTCACCCAAATCCTACCCTTTAGACAGAGTAAGTTGAAGTGCCAGCTGGCAAAATCAAGGCAGACCCAGTCACTTCAGCAGAGCTTTGCTGAGGTGCATCAGCTTTGCTTAGGTGTGTCAATTTTGGTGGTTCATGACACAAGTAGGGGAAGGATTTTTGTTGGTTCAAAGCACGTGGAAGCAGCCTGCTGTCTCCACATTGCTCTGGAGTGCTGAAAGGAGACCCTCTGCAGCAGGTCTGTGTGTGAGAGGGAGAAAAACTGCACTGCTGGGATACACAGGGGCAGAGCAGGAAGGGAAAAGCTCACAGGACTTTTGTCATTAGCATAAGACAGCTTCAGGTGGGCTTGGCAAGGAGATCCTTGAAGCCCTGAGATGTAAGTGGATCCACATGGAGACACGTCTGTCTGAGCTGCTTGTCCAGACTCTCCTTGTATTGAGTGGACAGAGAAACCCTGCCAGGGCTGTCTTCACCTCACTGTCAGGGTGGCATTAAGCTACAGGAGATGGCTGTGTCATTGCTCCCCTCTGATCATGAAAGGATCCAGGCAGAGACATCCCACACTGGGGGAGATCAGCTCCGGGAACAGAGAGGACATCCCTGGCCATGTCTGCTGTTTGCTTCGGGAGCACTGCTGAGCAGTGACACTCTCTTCACTCTCAAGCAGGAGCTCAGAGAAAAATCCCCACTGCTTTAGGATGGTTGAGCATGGCTGAGAGATGTTTGGTAACGACTCCTTTTGTATTCCTGACTTCCATGAGCATTTTAATCCATGCAAGCAGGCTGTTAAATGGTGTGGCTGAGGGCTGGCTACCATCCCCTTTGCTGTCAGACAGGAACCCTTAGCAGAAGGTGTTTGAACCACCCAAACCCCTCACACACAGCCATAGCCCTTTTCTCTCCCTGCACTTCTGCAACATGGGGCTGACTGCATCTCCCTCTATCCCAACAGAGCTGTGAGGATAAAGCCCTTGCTAGAAGAGGCTCTTCATGCACCAAGATGTTTCTAAAACCCCAGCTCCCTACACCCGTGCTGTGAGCTGGCCTGGGAGCTGCATATTCGTGGTGACAGGGTGCAGTGCCCATGTGTGAACCCTCGGCAGGCTCAGCCCAGCACCGAGGCATCACCAGGAGGCTGCCATCCATGTCCAGCCAGCACAGAGCTGGGGCTGGGGGCTGGCAAAGGCCCAGCAGACAGTCCCAGTCCCTGGGGCAGCTGGACATGGCCAGGCAGCTGTTCCCCAGCAGTGCCAGCATCAGGGTTACCCTCAGTTTCAGCTGCCAGAGGAGGAGATGGAAGGGGCGGGCAGCAGGACAGGTCGTGCATGGGCTCAGCGAGGATCTCCAGTTTCCCTGCTCGTCTCGCTGTCAGGTCAGAGGGCCGGCACTCTGGCAGGTAGCACTTGGGTACCTCTGCCACAGGAGGGTATGAAGGTTTCTGCAGAAAAAAGTGCCCTGTGAATGGAGAGGATGCAGCTGGGGAGGGCAGCTGCTAAAGCATCGTCAAACACCCGCCCACAGCAAAGCCTGGGGTCAGCATCCCTGGGGATGCAGCGGCCACAGAGCAGCTCTGGGGCTCTCACTGAAATACAGGAACCATCACAGCTTCCTCCGTCTGCCCAACTTATAGCCTAGGACTCTGCTGGGCAGTGGGAGGGAGGGAGGGAGCCCTGGCAAAAGCAATGGGAAAGGGAATGGCTCCAGGGCTCATGGCAGGGAAAGGCTAAAGAGCAATCTGGTGTGGCCACTGCCTCCAGCCTCCCCAGCTGCACACTGCAGCTCCAGATGCTTTTTAGAGGCTCAGAAAGGAATTCTCCTGCTGTGAGCTCCTCCAGGCTGCTAGGCCAGCAAGGACCATCCTCACAGGGTTTGTCTGTTGTTGTTTTGGATCTCTGTGGGTTTCTGTTTGTCCCTCAAACTCCAGGGTTCCCAGGGCAATCCTCTAACATTTTTCCTTTGCCAGGCTGACAGCAGGGCAGGTGGAGGCTGTAGAGCTACAGGAATTACCAGTGTCTGGGGGCTTCCCCCACTGAGGATGGTCAGAGCTTCTCCTGGGGTATCTTCAGAGGGACAACAGCCTCCAGGAGACCCTAGTGGGGATGGTTTACCAACCAGTGCTTTCTTCCTTAAACCAAGGAGTTCTTCTTCCCCTTGGGAGTGGGTTAGTGCCCAAAATTTCATAGATAAAAACATCACAGTTGGTTTACCCTCTTAAACAAGAACAAATCCTCTCAGGGCCAAGAGGGAAACCTGGGCCTCCCAAGTACCTCATCATCACACTACCCAGTGGGACAGCTTTCTTTGGCAGGCCTTATGAATTAATAAAGAGCCAAAGGGAACTGCAACCCAAGAGAATCAGACACTGCTTCCTTCCTTCCTATCTCCCAAGCTACACCGGCATCTCCACAGAAAGCGTGCAGCCTTCCAAAAATAAATTTTAAATGAAATAAATAAAGGAAAAGGAGAAAAGAAAAAGAAACTGAGGTGCATGGCTTGGAAACTGTGCTCCAGCAGGCAGGGGTTAAACCCTGCCCTGCCAGCCGGGCTCCTGGAAGCAGAGCAGCCACCTAAGGCTGGGGCTGCCCGGGAAGCCCTGGCCAGCCTGGAGAACAGCAGGAGAGCCCGGCAGCAGTGCTAATGAGGAGAGGAGAGGAGAGGAGAGGAGAGGAGAGGAGAGGAGAGGAGAGGAGAGGAGAGGAGAGGAGAGGAGAGGAGAGGAGAGGAGAGGAGAGGAGAGGAGAGGAGAGGAGAGGAGAGGAGAGGAGAGGAGAGGAGAGGAGAGGAGAGGAGAGGAGAGGAGAGGAGAGGAGAGGAGAGGAGAGGAGAGGAGAGGAGAGGAATGCCATCCTCTCCTCATCCGGGCGGGGAGGGCAGTGATGTCCCCAGGCAGCCCTTCTGTCCCTGCGGGCACCTTCACTCAATGATTTCTCTGCTGTTGCCCTCTCCTTTTCCTCCCCAGCCTCAACTTTTTTCCCCTCTCCCGTGGGCACAGGAGCCCAAAGCACTCCCAACATGCCCCCCACCACCTCTCCGCAGTGGCCCAGTGCAGACCGCAGCTGTCCCCACCGCGCTGCCACAAGCAATTAAGCCAGGGCAGGCGGAGCGAGGCAAATCAGATTAAATAGCTCAGGGGGTCGCTCGCACTGCAAGGAGATTAGGAAAAAAAAAACCCAACCCCAGCTTCCCCAGAGAAGTCTTCTCAAGCCCGTGTCAGGGCAAGGAGCCGTCTCCATCCCAAACGCATCCCCTTCCCAAGGCGGTCCCGGGATGGGTCTGATCCTGACACCCAGCAGCCCCACGGGGAGCAAGCGGAGTCCAAGGCTCAGGCGCGGGTTCAGCAAGCACTCGTTAGTGCCCTGACTTAATGAGCGCAATTAGCATCACTCCCCAGCAGCAGCTTCACCGGAGGGCGCACGGGGGATTTCCCGCAGGAGGGATGGGGGCACAAGCCGGGGGCGTTTGGGCGAGCTGGGAGCTGCTGGTGGCGACCAGGGCAGGACAGACAGAACCCACCCACCCCTGCTGCCCCTCTGGCACCATCCCCATCCCCAGGCGAACCGAGGGGAGCTGGCGGCTCGGAATGGGGATCAGGGCAGGAGAAGAGCACGGTACCGGTACGTGTGCCTGGACGGGTGAGTGGTAATCTTCGTGCCAGCCGAAATCCTTCCGATACGTGCTCTTGTACTTGTCCAGGGCGGGGGGCAGCTGGGAGAGAGAGGAGGCAAACACAAGGAACCACTAAGCCTCGGGGGAAGCTTTCAAACGTGGTGATACAAACCCAAAAATGCTCCCTCACAGCTCAGGAGAGGATGAGCTGCTCCTCTGGGCCAGTCCAGCAGGGCGATTCCTTGCTCAGGGTGGCTGGGAAGCTCCTACACTCTTTTGGCAATGGTTTCTCGGGCTCTTCTTGTCCCAGGATTTCCCTTGCAACAAACGCCTTCCTCCTGCTTTCCTCAAACCTCCTCTGAGTGCCCAAATGGCCCCAGGCAGAGCACTAATACAGAGCTGCCGAAATACTTTGATCAGCTGCTGAGCTCCAGTGTCACTCAGGTTAAATCAGCACATGCTTCCATCTTCTATTTCAGTAACATTTGCTATGTGCTTATCACATATTTAAAGAGCTGCCTAATGTCAATACTAATTCTGCAAAGCCATTGGAGAAACTATGGAGGAGAACTCTGCCAGGGGACATAAAGCCAGTGACACCTGCACTAACACCAGAAATCCCTGCAGTGCAAATTTCTGGAGGCAGGGGGAGGATTTTAGGGAGAGAGCACTGTCTGTGTGTTTTGTCCCTCAGCATGCACCAGAAGCAGTGCTGGAGCCAGGAAAGCTGCTAAGATGACCCTTCAGGCTGGCTCCAGAGCTATTTCTATGCTGAAGCACTAAACGTGATAAGTCATCAGTGCATGGCAAGGGCTGGGAGAGGTGAGCTCTGATTGCAGGTGTCACTGTGATCTCCACAGTTACACAAACTCCTGTGTAGCCTGTGTGGCTCCACCACACAAGGGTGGCTTGGCTGGCCCAGGCAGGACCTGCACTGCCGTGTCCCTGTGATTTGGGACACTGCAGCAGCACACAGCACCTTAGGGAGGGCTTTGTGTGCCTTGCCAACAGTCACACACCTTGGGCAAGGATATATTTGATATTCTCAGTCCTTTTTTTCCTAGCATTTCACTTTTTTCCCCCCTCTGGGCTTCCCAGAACAGTGTTTGCCTTTGGCCAGGATGCAGAATTCCATTGTCACCAGTTCCTATTATCTTCTCAGACCAGCAGACCCAGCCAAACCCATTACTGAAACACCAGTAAGGATGAGAGCCCTGTGTGCACTTCACCTTCCACGGCTTTGCATCCCTCATTATCTCCATGATGAACCAGGAACCTGGACCAGAAAAATCACTCAGTTAGAAACCAGCACCCCAGGTCTTCTCCTCCATCCCACCTCAAGGGATAAGGGAACTGGAGACCTGAAGATGGCTACTGGCAGGAGGAAGGGGATTCAGATGGGGCTGAAATACTCAAATTGGCAGAGTGTGACTGATTTCAGCCAACTTCAGCAAAGTAAAATATACCCAGCCAGGACGTACACAGATGCACACCTCAGGGGATGCAGCCTGTTGGAACCCAGAAGGGATGAGATGGAGACATCCCAGCACCAGGAACCCCCAAGTCACCCAGAGGGTGAGCAGCTGTGACCCCTCCTGGGGTCAGGGAACATCAGTGATGGGATCCAACAATGCCTGTGTGGTCACTGTGTTTCCAGGGTCAAGGGAAAACTCCATTGTGACACCACTGAACTTCAGAACCCTGGAGGCCTTGGTGGAAGAAGGGGAGCCTGAGGGGGTTGGTGTTGTTTCTGGGAGGTAAAGGCACCCAACATTCATGCTGGGGAGCTGTTACCCAGGTTTTCAGCTACAGCCAGCCATGCTGGGGACACGAGGCCAGGAGAGGGACAAAGCCTGCCCTTTGTGAGCTCTTTGTGAAGACCTCCCCAAATCCTGCTAAAGAGGTGAGCAAACGGTGAGGAAACTGAGGAGAGAAGGACATTGCTTTGTGGGTGTGCTGAGCAGAGGAAAACGGCATCCTTACCTGCCTGCATGGAAGCATGGGGAGCACAGCAGAATTAGGGCAGGCAGGGATCTCCATTTGGACTCAGAGGGTGACACCTGAACTGTCCCCTTCAGATGCTGCCATTCTCTTCCTCTGGTGAGGCAGCAGGGCATGCTCAAATGGAGTCCTTTGTCTCATTAATAGAACACCACACCAGATACACAGAGCAGTATTTAGTCTTTAAAAAACACCAACCTTTGACCAGGTTTGGGTGCATTTCACCGAAAGACTAATCTTGCTTAATTTTGGGTGTACACAAGGAGGACATCTCCCTCTGAGCTCATCCTTCCTGACTTCCTGGCTCCTTTAGGACAACTCGTGTAACCAGTGCAGGTACATAGCTGGGGCTGAAATAAATCCAGAAACCCGGGTTTGCTGAGCTGAATCTCATCCTAGAGTCCAATTTTAGTGGCTGCACATGAGCCTTGTGCAGCCATTGGTTCAGAAACAAGATTCTCTGTCACTACAGTGATGCAAATAGTGAATGCTGGTGATGAGGCAGGAAGGGAAGATGAGAGCTCCAGGAGGAGACCCAGTCACAGACTTGTGTTCACTGGCACCATTGGAATGAGCTGAATTCCATGAGTTATTTCTCTCTGCACACTCTTACATACCAGTGTGCAACTGGAGCCCAAGGATGCTCTGGCAAGGGCTGTGTGCTGCTGACAGCTCTGCACTGGTGTCAGGAAACAGGAGAAGCCCTTTGTCCTCACTGCATTTTATGCAAATTAAGATTAGAATAAATAACGCAACAAGGAAAGAAACTATTTCCAGAAATGTGAAACTCTCATGTTCTCCTGTGCTTATATTAAAGGGATTACACTCCATTTCCTTCTTAATACAGCTAATGCTCTATGGGAAGCCCTCAGGCCAGGGATTAAAGCACTTATTCAATTAATTAGGAACAAACTTCTGCCTTAAAGTCAAACACACAAATATCAGTAAGCCCTTGAGAGTGTCTTCCTTCCAGGGCAGAGAAAATGGATCCTATTTCTGGTGTAAATGAAACCAAGTCTGCAATCTAGAATTACCAGGAATAATAAAAATTAAGAAGAATCACTTTAAAAATATCACTATTTTGTAACACAGCAGAGTTAAAAAAGGATAGTCTCATCATCTTGAATTCAGCATTGGAAGCCCCATAGTGGGGAGTAAAATCAGGTCCTACAAGGATAATATAAATAAAATACAATTTTAAGATGTAACGTTGGTAACCAGCTCCAAGCTGCAGGCACAGCAGTGTTTGGGAATATTTGAAGTTAGGGATGAAATCTTGGCCCTGGTAAACACAGAAAAGCAAAATGCTTGTTCAGTAGGATCCGAATTTAACCTAAGGTGTCTGATTCATTACTGAGATAGGAGACAATTTTCCAAACCTGGCTCCAAATCCTAATCTTTCTTGATGATGATAGCTTGATCCTTCCGTCTTCTCGCAGGCACCGCTCATGTGAAATTAAAAGGCATTTTGCCAGAATAGTTTATGCAGGAGCAGCCCACTATTGCTGTTCAGTTTCCCATTTATCAGAAGATGGGGCTGATAGTTGCCAGCATAATCCCAATTAGAAGTGGATAGGAACCAAACTCGCAGCTCTCACTTTCCTATCTCCAAGAGAACTTATTTGCCTCCTCTTTGCTAATGCAGATATGGAGAAAGCTGTGCCCTGCATGGCTGTTCTCTGTGTAGCTCTCTGCACATCCCTGAGACAGAAGATAGTGCTGAACACCAAACATCTGCAGGAGGAAATTACTCTTAAATAATTGGTTTATTTTCACAATACTCCAGGGAGACAATGGCTCAGATTCCCACAGCCAGGAGCTTAAACCATTCATCTGAATGGCAGTGCCCCTGTTTCTCAAGGTAATGACAACTCCAGACATCCAGGAATGTATTCAGAGGGTGCTGGTGCCTTTGGCTTCTCCACATTGTGCTACATGCATGCACAAAAGCAAAGTACACATCAGCCAGGACCAGAAAGTCAAAGGCAGATATTTTTGTGTTTGAGCAGCACCTTGGAAGAATTTGCCAGTGGGCCCAAATGTGTGAGAGCTGAGCTCAGATCCTTTAAAATCACATAGGAAGAGTTAGAGTCATGGACCTCAACTATAATGTAAAACAATGAGATTTGTATACCTGGCCTGTGCAGATCCTTCCTGGCGTCCTGGAGGTCATTCCCACTGTGTTCAGAGGTACCTGTGTACCCCTGGAAAGTGGATCTTGTAGTCTCAGTAAGACTGCAGTTGCATAAAGGACATGATGCAGAGATAAATTTCACCTCAGTTTGGCCCTAACTTACCATTTTTGCTGTCTTTTTCCACCTGTGAAACACAGGAGTTCTCTCTAGGTCTGTACTGCCCTTGTGCAAGGAACCATCTCAGCTAGTAACAATTCCATGCACAAAAACATGGCCAAGGAGGACACATACCTCCCTGTCAACCCAGCCCCTGACAAGTGCTCCTTGGGCCAGGAACAAGATTCATTGCCCCCATGAGAATGTTGAAAGAGGGAAGTGATGGGTAAGCAGGACCCCCAGTGCATGGAAGAGGCAGGGTGTAATCTGGGAATCTCCATTCAGGTCATCACCACCAGGACACAAAGTGCAAAGAGGGAACTCTTCTTCAGGGGGTGAGTGTTGACAGCCTGTTCTGTCAGCAGGAGGTCAGCCACCCATTTGAGTGTAAAAACATGAACTTTCATGGCAGTGCAGCAGTCCAGCATGGGCACATTTCCCATGCAGTTATTTATTTCATCCATCTCTCATGCTTGCTTGATAAATTGGTGGGGCATTTAAGACTTCATGTGAGCAGAAACAAGCACCATCCTTCAGCCCAAATCTGAGGCCCCTGCTGCTCTCCTCCAGCCACCTAAAGCACTGAAAGGACTAAAGGACTGAACCCTCAAAGCCAAATTCCTTGTTGCACAGGCACTCCTCTGCGCAGAAGACAAGGGCAGCTGATGTCCCAAATCTTTGGGCAATTCTGCTGTAACCTGATAAAGCAATCAATTGTTTGTCTCTGATAATCCCCCAAAAATCATCCATCAGCAGAGGATGGCTGAAATCTCATCACTGCCTATGTGATGTGTCCTGTGATATAAATCATGGCATATTTATGCACCTGTGTAAGGCAAATACATATGGGTATTGTTGGAGAGCCTAAATCTGCTCCCTAATGCCGTTGTTTAAACAGCCCTTTAACCACATCACTTTTCTCCTCGTTAGGTTAAGTTGCTGGAGGTGAAAAAGTCCTTCCAAAAGGGTTTTCACTCACTCACTCAGTCCAAAGTAAACATGCCTCTGGGACCATTATGTGTATCAGGTATCCGAGGCTTTGTTAAGAGCTTGCCTGTTAGGTAAATTCTGCTTCTCTTTCTCAGAAGAAGAAGCAGGTTAAAATTAGAGACAGGCTCACACGAGTAAACCAATAGAGAGATGCATGAAAAGAGCAGCATTACAGAAAAATAGGAAAAACAGACAAAATTCAGAGCAGCACACACAAGTGACCCAAGTCTGGGGAGTCTCTTGATCTAATGTAACTCTGGTTACTATATGACATTGGCTTGACTTATGCCTGTCACTTGTGATCACATTCATCACAGATCTCATGGTCTGGACATTTTTACCAGCAGTCAGCAGAGCCACCCTATGGAGCTAAGAGCCCAGACTAACAAGCACCAGCCTTTGCTAACAAGACATAAAGAGGAAATGTGCATCTTTAGCACACCATGAAAACCCTCCAGCTGTATGCCCACTGGCCTGGAGGAGCTCCTGGGCTTTCCATGAGTGTCACCTCGAATTACACCCACATCTACTTCTTAAAGGCAAGTCTGGCAGGGTAATGACCACTGTGAATCTGCTTATCCAGACCCATCCACACGTGACTGCAGTGAAAAGGAGCTTTTCCATTGACTGCTCCAAGCTTTAGGCTGGCTATGCCATTGAGAGATTCTCACTGCAGCCATTAGAGCTGTTCAGCTGATCTAAACTTGTCGGGGAGAATAAAGAAACCACCTGCTTCCAGTGGCAGGAAAAGTAAAGTGAGATCAAACAGAAGCAGGAGGAGAGAATTTAAGCAATGCAAGAGGTGGCTGCATGTCATTTCAGAAGTCACCTTTTGTCTTTGATCTGTGCTTAGGAAGTGGGCACCTCCTGGATCAGATGGCCAGTGGAAAAGTGTGCCACCAAAGTCACCTCACCTTGAAGTCTCAAGTGTTTGCTTTCCCCAGGGATCCTCCTTCCACTTCCACCACCGTGTAAATCATCTGCCCTAAGATTTCCTTTAGAAAAGCCAAAAACACAGGTTAAAGAGCAGGGAGCAGGACTTGTGTCCTCCTCTAACATCAGGATCATTCACTGTGATGAAGTTGAGCCTTCTCTTTTAAAATTGTATTACACGTGCACAGGTAGATTCCCTAGAGATCAGGGACTTCTTATAAAAGCTGCTCTGCAAATAAAAAAGCCCTGTCTCTGAAAAGCCTAGTCTGAATACAAGACACATCAAGACTTTGAATGGAAAGGTTTTAAATACAAAGCACTTTGAGACAAAGCAAGTTACAGATCACACAGAAAATCTGTGGCAAAACTATGGATAGATCCCGCTTTGCTGAATCCTCACTTCTGCTCTAAACAGCTCCTTGGAGCACTGCCTGGGTTTTGCTAACAAAGCATTTGTTTTAGCAGCACACTCTGGGGAAATAAAACATTGTGCCATTTTCACGTGGCAAGAACATGCAGCATCTTTCTGAAGGCCAAGATTCATATCAGGTGTGAATGCAGATATTCGCCAACCCTGGGCATGCAACAAAATAAACCCTCTGCATTTAGTTTGTTGATGCCTTCAGTGAGTGTTAACAAGTGGAAAAATCACGGGGAAGAGAGAGCCTGGTCTCAGGTTACCCCATAAATCGGTTAAGGCTGCAGAGGGGATTACAGTCCCCGAGCCATCCTGAGCACGGAGATGTCATTACGGCAAAATCAAAGGTAACCGTGGGGCTTGGCAGGTAACTGTCAACAGCCACGGGAAAGAGCCAGCCTGGGAAGGAGCTCCACGTCAGGATGAAATTCAGTCACCTTTATTTTCATTTCAGGTGAGGGGTCAAGCAGAAAAGCTATCCCCAGCGGCCTTTATTTACAGTTTTCAAGGGAGCGGCTGATGAAGCATTTAGAGGAAGAAGGATGAACCTGCTCTCCCCTCACTCAGGGAGACCAGCCTGATGACAGACAGGGGATGCTGGAATGGCACAGGGGCAGGGAAGGGGCCTTTTATGAATGAAATGGCTGTGGTGCTAATGAAGCTGCTCACAAAACTCCCAGTGACTCGAATGAGGCCAAGACTTCATCTGTAATATTTGCAAGGAACACAAGGAAATTATCTTCCCACCAGGACACTCTCTGTAGCACAGGAGCTCACTCCCAGTATTGCTAACAACACAGAGCCACATAAGCGGATTTCAAGGCATTTTTTCAATTTTTTTCTTTTATATTTCTTCTCTCCATCCTCCCTAGGCAACCAATCTGAATCTCTAGAAAACCACTATATTTTTTTTTGTCCTTCTAGAGTATTTTGAAAACTTGCTATAAAAATCTTCAAGGTTTTTGTATTTCTCTGCATCTCTTGCTGTTGAATGAATAGAGAAGCTATAAATGGTTTTGTGTTGTCAAGTCAGAGCAGCTACATCCATGCTTGAAAAGATACCAGGGACTATTCTGTGTTCTGAGCTCACATCCACACAGCCCAGCCAGCACTCCCAGTAACAGACTGGTCCCATGGAAATTTCCCACTGGAGAAGTTTATAGCCTCTGAGCCATACCTGGAGATGGGAGAGTACTGTAAATCCCAAAACATGACAGGTCCCTGCTAATAACTGGACAGCATGGACTACTGCAGGTCACTGCCTGGGCCCATGGCACAGTCCTGCTCAATGCAGCAGTGAGAAAACAGCCACTGAGTATGTCCTGGGCATCCAGTGCTCTCCTATGCTGCTGTCAGGTAAATGGAAGATGACTTGCAAGGGACTTTTAAGTCCTCACAGCTTCCAGCTGACCAGCACAGGGAGGAGAGGGTGATGGCATCACACAAAAACCCCACAAGGCACAGCTCCAACTCCTCCATGGACTCTGGGCTGCAGCCAGGCCCAGAAATCCCCACTCAGACAATGGAACAGACAACAAAGGGCGAAATTTCTCCTTTTCCACTCAGGCACTGGAAACCTTCCTTTACCCTCCCTCCTCTTTAAAGACCTAAATCCAACCAGCAGCCAGTTTTGCAAGGGTTAACCAGCATGAAATGAATGTGGAGAGACAGTCAGGGACTGTAATCACTTATTATTTTCAGGTAATATGCTTTATCTCTGACTAATCTCCTCATCTGGAGAAACACTCAGTGCAGACAAGAGTCACTGAGGTTATCTCTGATGATGGGGCTCCACGGGCTGCTGGCTGCGAGGGACTGAGGAGAGGCCAAGGAGAGGACTTCAATTATGGCCTGAACTATGCTCTGCTAGCTGAAAGGCCACTGTTTAATCTACTAGAAATCATCTATTTTAGCAGATAAAGGGATTACTTGGGTTTTCTTTTCCCCAAGAACAGCATGTTATTCCAACTACTAATGGAACATTCGGTATTTAATTAAAGAAAAAGCACGGGGAGAAGCAACACAGGCATCAACATCACTTCTGGGGAAATTCAAATTGATTGTCACCCTTTGATGCTGCTCAATCACCTCTATCTCACTCACCCTTCCTACAACCCAGATTAAATCATCTGGTTCTCTCCATCCTGAACTTTTTTTTTCCCCTAAGGGATCCCATCCAAAACTTTGGGACTATGTGATGTGAATTCACTGCTCTGCAGGAATCTCCTGACTTGTAAAGAGCCAGATTACACTCTCCTTGTCAAGAGGAGAGCGTGGAAATTTGATTTTGCCTCTTCCACACTCTTGGTGTTGGTTGCTGTCTGTCAGGGCTCTGTCTGCCTGGCCCATTAGAGTGACCTGGTGACACGGGTCCCACTGTGTTTGAGTTTGGAAACTCAAAGTGGCATCACTGTTCACAGATGAACTGGAACTGCTGCATGCAAAAATCTGCTCTTTGTCCCTTTTCCCTCTCAGGTCCTTTGTCTTTGCTGTCTCCATTTTCAGAGATGTTTGGCCTTTATTTTTTCTCCCACAGACTAATGACCATAAAGGACAGTTACAAGTCATTCTCAAGTGCTCCTCTGTGCTCAGCAAGTATGGGTTCCTTTTCTTTATGTTCTCCACCCCTTCCATCCACAGATTGTTGACCCAAAGGGTCTGTGGGGAATATTAAGAGGCAGGTGCAAATGCAGGGCACAAGGATCCACACCCCTGTCAAGAAAATTGTAAACTAACAACAAAAAAAATCAAAATAAAAAGCAAAAAACTAATTTCTGTTAACATCTGAATCTTAATCCTCTCTCCTTAACAAGAATAAAGAGCAGGGTATGTTCAAAGAGATCATCCATCCATGCAGCAGCCAGAGCTTCCTCACAGGGATGGCTTTCTGCACATCTTTCTGCTGACTGTCCCAGTCCTGGCACACTCCCAAAATCGGTGACACTTCACTCCAAACACCAGCTGTCATTTTTGTTTCACTTTCCCTTTATTCATTTCTTTGCACACAAAGCAAGAACAGGGACCAACTGAGCAGCCAGCTTTTCACTTCCATAATTTTCCTGTCTTTTCATGGCTGCTTCAGTTGATCTACACCCACATGTGCCAGCTACATCCTGCTTCAGATCTCCGTGAGGGATCAGCTGCTGACCTGTGTGGTGAAATGTCTCAGACAAACGGGGCTGCCCATCTTGTCCACCCGGCTGCTGCCTGTCCGTGTAGCTCTCATCCTTTCTCCCTTTCCTCCTGCTCTGTGCCCGGCTCATGCCAATGTTTGATCTGCATCATTCATCACAGCACACAGCAACCTGACTCTGCACATCTGATGAAGCAGCACCACCACTGGAGATGTGATCATCTTCAGGTTTTTGATCTTCTGGCTTTGCCCAAAGTCCTCGGAGACTGTAACTCCATCCTTCACTTTCTACAGGCAGCTCCAGAAGTTACTGTGAATTATCAAGTCACCCTGTCTGCTACCAGTCATTGTGTTGAACCAGTTGTTCAGCTTGTTCTTGACCAGCACTGCTGACCTCACCTCTTCATAATGTTCTTCAGCAGCTTCTTACAATATCATATGGCCCTAGGACACTCCACACACCTATTGCAACATACCAGGTCAAATGACTTTTTCAAATTGTGCAACTGAAGAGATGAAGTGCTTCTTGATCTCTCTGAACTTGCCAGGGATCAGCCTCTTGCACTGGTTTTGCTGCACTGTCCCTCTTGCTTTGTGGAAATGAATCCACCTTCTGACTCCTCCAGCAAGGAGCACAGTGAGGAATTTGCTTGGATATCAGGAAACACAATGTTTGGAAGGTCCCTTGTGGGAATTCACCTCCTAGGAACCCTTTCCCTTGTTTAAGGGATCTTTTCTTTCCTGATAACATACAGGTGCCTGGTTGGGCCAGTGACCCATGCCACAGCCACATCAATCCATTCTCAGCCCCTCAGAATTCTTCAGTCTCCTGACCATTAATGGAACTATTAAAAGGTTAAATAGAATTATAGAATGGTTTGGGTTGGAAGAAACCCTAAAGATCATCCAATTTCAACACCCCTAGCATGGGCATGGACATTTTCTACTAGACCTGATTGCTCTCAGTCTTGTCCAGCCTGGACTTTAACACTTCCAGGGATGAGGCAGGTTCTCCAATCAACCTGTGTCAGAGCCTCACCACCCTCACAAAGGATTAATTCCTAATGTCCAACCCAAACCTGCCTTCTGTCAGTTTAAAGCCATTCCCTCTTGTCCTGTCATGACATGCCCTTGTAAAAAGTCCCTCTCCAGCTTTCTTGTAGGCTCCCTTCAGGTACTGAAAGGCTGCAATAAGGTCACCTCACAGCCTTCTTTTCCCAGGCTGAACAATTCCAATTCTCTCAACCTTTTCTGCACCTTTGCTAGCAGGATCTTCTTGTCAGCCTGCTTCTGAAGCATTATAATCTCCCAAATACTGAGAATCTCTAAATCTCTTGATGGGTCATCTTTAAAAAATCTGGTAGTATTTCCCCATCTTTTCAGCCTGTCCTTCTCTGAAAGCAGGGAAATCTCTTCAACATTAATGCAGAAAACCCCAGGGGAAACCCAGGCAGGTCTTGCTCTTCCTCTCCTTGCTAGTTTTGGTCTTCCTAAATACCAGTTAGAATTTTTCAGCTCTGTTGACTCTTTCGTTTTTGCACTTGCACTTCTTTTTGCTTATGTTGAGTCTGCAGAGCCTCATGATAGAGTTGCCATATCTGTCCTGGTCAGTATTGCCTTTGCCAGTGTGTGACACGTGCCAGTCAGTCACAAATGTCAGCCTGGTTCACTCCCCAGGTCAGGCTCAGGCACGCCTTGACTGGCAGCAAAATCACCTGAAATTCCTCAAAGAAGTCACGGAAGTTCTTCCTTGCCATCAGTCATAGGAACCCCTAGAGCTGTGAGCATCAGGGAATCTGGTCCACAGCCCTGAACAGAAAGGCTGATTTCTGTAAGGTGACAAATCTTGAGCTTACCAGGTTTGGTTTTTTATGGGTGTGATTCCTGCTGATGCCTCTCATGTGTTTTGCATCACTGCCTTAAAACAAGGTTTTTCCACACTCCCTTGTCTGTCCACCTGATTTTCTAAGGCACACGGGATTATGCTGGAGCATCTTTAACTGGCTCAGTAGCTGTGAGATTTTACTCAGACTGATTTCAGACTCCTGTTTCTGCTGGCCAAAGCTTCCATTAGCAGCAATCCTTTGGCTGGACCACTTCCCCTCATCAGACACTGACCAAGCTGGAGACACCAGATAGCCAAGAAGAGTGAACAGACTTCAAAGTATTTCTTTACAGTGGCCTTTATAGTGTCACTGTGGCCAGCTATCTCTGTGTGACCAGCTGAGTTGAGCCCCTTCTCTCTGTCCTGATTCAGTTCTGGCCCCTGATTCCTGCTCTGATTTTGTCCTTTATCCTCAAGCTCTTGCACAGATATTTATAGACTACAAAAAAGTCATCCATAATATTCCCTTTCTGCAAGTAATTAAAGAGAGTTCCTTGAGAAGCTTCAATGTACAGCTGCACATTGTGTGGTGGTATCTGCTCACAAACATGGTCACAGTTTTAGTTTAAATCCCACAGGGTATTTATATTGTATTTAACTGGATAATAAACAACTTCATCCCTGTTATTTTACCCTGCTACTCATGATTTTATAGGTGCCACCATAATTTCATACATCATCAATATGGAGTTATTATAATTTCTTATTCATGTGCCTCATTCATCACAAAAGCACAACAAGGAACAGCTGATTGTTCTCAACAACCACAATAACCTTTTAAAAAATATTAATTTTTGATAGAGATTCCATCACCTCTTGAATATCAGCTTTTTTCCCTAAATGTGTCTTTTGTTTTCCCATATCAAAAGATACCCTGCCCATTTGCCCCCCGCTCCCAGGCAGAGATAGCTCTGTGTCAAGAGCTGTTTTCTTCCTTATTGAACACTCCATAGCCTCAGTTTTAGACTCCTTCACAATTGGTAGACAATAATCCTTTATTTTCCCCCTAAATCGATGACAGAAACAGAATAATGAAACAATTTCCACCAAATTTCCCTGAGAAGAGACTCAAAGATTCATTTTTCACTGTGAAATTCTGAGATCTTGTTTTAACCAGTTGGATCCACTTAATTCACACCATGGTGATTTTATACCAGTTTGCAAAATCCACCTCCAAGATGGAACTAATCAAACAATTTCAGAAATCATTTACATCAAGAGTTGCTCCCCCTTGCTGGAGAACAACAGCAAATTAGACAAGGTCTATTTTCTATCTACACACACTCGTCGGCATCAGTTTAATTGCCTTCTTTTAAGAAGGAAATTAATTATTAATTAAGAGATGTACCCATACATTTATTGCCTTTTATAGTGAAGGGCTGAAAGTTTGAGCATCACTAAATCATTTGCCCAAAGCTTTTAAATAATGAGCCAATATCAGCTTTCTTAGTGCTCTGAAATCCTCCCAGTGTCCCAAAACGAAAAGCCAGCATTAATGGGCCACAAAATATGTTCCTGGTTCAGACAGTTCTGAAATCCTTGGTTGTGAATTACCAGGACTGGCTGATCATAAAATATTTCATTTATGTGGTTGCTATTTAATATAATCCCTAGTTATTAATGGAGCCCAAAATGCTATTTCACCAGCACCTGAAACTAACACACTATCCAATTTTTTCTGCCCCAGACAAACATGGAAAGGAAATACTAATTTAATACTCCTCTGTTTCCTTGTGGTGGTGGTGATGGCAGCCACTGCCTTTATCTACTAATAGTTTTGATTATTTTTATCTTAGCTGACCATAAATTTATGTTTTATGTATTTATGTTTTTCTGTTTCTATTCCAGAGTGGAGGTGGCTTATTCAGATGAATTAGGACCAAAAGATTTTGGCCTTTACCTTACCTATGGGAGTGATGACTATAGAATAACCAGCCCAGAGCACCAAGCTCAACTTCAAATAACCCATTACACACAAAAACCATTTTAAACGCACAGAGATGCTTTATTTCAGCCCAGCTCAATTTCTTGCTTTAGGCAGGAGGGAAGAAGCCTCTTGCTTAACATTCCTCCCAGAAAAGATACAACACAAGAGTACCAAATCAGGCATGTGTCATTGCCAAGTAGACATTTTTACTGTTGCAAAAATAAAAGCAGGAAGGATTAAATTCATGTGATCAGCGTAAAGATTTTTAAATACTTTTTATGAATCTTAAGCCTGAAGAGAAGCTGGAGGAATGCAGGGTGCTGAGAACTTCTGCAAACATGTTTCCAAAGCCCTGGAGCGTGTGCTTAATCCAGACACAAACAGGTGACTTCCTTCTGTCTCCCACCACGTTCCTTTTCCCCCCAAAACACAAAAGTCAGGCTTCTTTCCCAGTTTTGGTAAAATCACTTCTGATACACAGAGTTACTGAAGCCTGGCCACATCCCTCAGTCCCTTAAAACTCTGAAATTCCCAGTTGCAACTGTCTCACTCCCAAGGTGTCTATTTAATCCCACTTTTATTAGGAGCACAGCTCCGGGTAGTTTACAGGGGTTACAAACAATGAAGCTTTTATCAAAACTTGGGCTAATCAGTCACTAACAAGCTCTCACTCAGGAAGGGGCTAGGCAGGCCCAGGCTAAAGCTAACCTGAGGGGATAAGAAAAAAGGGAGAAAAAAGGATTGGGAAGAGGGTGTTCTCCTCAAACCGGATTAGTGCCCCAGCCAGCCACAGAAACACTTGTGTGTGTGCTGAGCACAGCAGCCTTAAAAAAACGGTGAGAAGTGGACAGAGAGCAGACACTGCTCCTTTCAGCCAGGGGGATTGCTCCCAGCAGCCTCAAGTGCTGCAGAAACTACAGCTTGTGGTGAACTATGATTTATTCCTCTCTTTGTGGCCCGGTCCAGGGGCTCCATGACACTAAGCAGCATAGAATTGCACTGAGAAAATATTATTATAAACAATCCAAAACGTTAACCCTCAGTTTGCAGCCTGCAGAGTTTAACAGAGACCGTGAACTCAAAACCAAACTAAGCCTGAACATGGTGGGATGAGGGCACCTCTCCAGGAAGCATTGTAGAGTCTGAAAAATCAAGAAAAGGTTTGAAAATCTCTGATTTTATCATAAGGCAAGGTGGCAAAATTAGATGGCCAGAACTTCAGTCCAGTAGATTACTAGATACAGAGAGGAAGGAATATACATCATTCTCCTTAGGTAAGGGATAAACATTACTTTAACCCGTGTACACGTACACAGAACAGCCTTCCCAAATTCACAGCACTGAAACATCTATTGCACACCATCAGATACTCTCTGTTAGCCATTTGCAGGACAAATCAGGGGTTGAGCGAAAAAAAGAGATGTTCTTACAGCATATTAATAGGGAAGAGTAGGGAGGAATATGCTTGGCTCTAAGGAAGGAAGGAATACTAGATTTTAAATTTAATTTGAGCTGCTCTTAGTCAATTCCTTATTTTCTTGAGGGTGGAGACAATGGAGTACTTCAAGAGAAAAGACAATGTTTCCATCTTGCCTCTGACGATGAAGAACTCATTCCCAATTTCACTGATCACTCTGGAGAAAGAAATAAAAGAATTTTTACTGAGCAGATTTTATGTGGACCATGGAGTTTCCACCTTGCTCCTTGCCAGCCCTGGGGAAAAAGCAAGACTTAGATTGCAAATGCAGCCAAAACAAAACAAACCTGCAGAAATCTGGAGCCACTGAATGGATCCTGGTTTCTCTATCCTCCTGGTAAAGGCAATAGAAGCCAATATGGGCTATTGTGTTCTGTTCCCCCAACACATACCCTGTGCTAGAGCTCAGCATCCTTGGGAAACGGAGAGAGGTCCAGGTGGGTGCAGGAATCTGCTCCCATTGCTGGGCTGGGCGCTCAGCTCTGAAGCATTTTCAGGTTTCGTGTTCAGCTGCACACACACCTGAGATCGACACCAGGGAAGTGGAGCCTGTACCTACATGTTCAGAGGAGCAGGGCTCAGAGGCACAGCCAGTGTCTTCCTGCAGGGGGAAAAGTGCAGTGCACAACAAGGACAGGCACAGCACCTCAGCCAACAGTGGGGACAGCACCAGGCGAGGATGGGGAGGATCCTGCTCTCCTGCAGCACTTGGGAAGCCTTGAAACATTTTCCAAGGCAGCTTTGTGGAGAGGTTTGCACTTGATCCCAGCTGGCTGGGGATACAGCTCAGCCCAACTGGAGGTGCCACGGGCTCCTCTACCCAGCACACCTCGCTGCCCACTCACAGAGCCAACAAAGCTGCTGAAACCCAGCCCCAAACCTTCTCCCAGGGATGGACAGTAGCCTCAGACTCTTACCTTGAAACTGATTTCAGTTTTGTGTTTCATCATCTCTTGCCAGCTCCCCGGTGAGTTTCTCCAAGGCAAATGTCTCCGAGAGCTCTCTGGAAAAAAAAGCAGCATTTAGAAAGCAGAGAGGCAGTGCTGGATCTCTTCATGCTCTCCTCATGCCTTGGCAGAAGGGAGCAGCAACAGGTCTGTACTGAGAGCTGATGATGTTTCGAGGCAACACTGCACGCCACTTGCAGGATAAATGCATTAAGAAAATTAAATGTTTTTACAGCCGTCACACCATCAAAGCTTTATTCTCTCCACTCTTTAAATTAAGTGTTGGTTTGCATATCCATGCCATCCCAGCTATGTAATAACCTCTCTAAAGCTATTTTTGTTTCACATTCCTTACTATTTGGTAAAGCAAGCTGGAGTTTTCTGAGGACACGCATTTTTATTAGAGCTAATTCAGCATTATTTTCTAACCCGTTTCCTTTGTTGGAGGCAGAGGAATCAGCTCAGGGAAGCTCGAAGGCAGCACCCCATGCCTGTGAGGGAAACTGCTTTCCCCGCCTCGCCATAGCCGGGCTGTTCCTCTAGATGGCTCTGCCTTTGCCCAAAAATATCAAATCCCTGGAGCAAAAACCTCAATTTCGAGCGATACGGCGATCCCACTGACTGCTCCTCTCCCTCTTGCAACAATTGCGGGGCTTTTGGCCAAACGGATAAACACAGATTTGTTGTAATTTTAGAGAATAATATTTTCGGTTTAGCTCTTCAGATTCAGAGGGAAATTGCGTTTTAAAAGTCTACCTGTTTCTTGCTCTTTAAATGTCATTTCTAGATGTGATTTCCCCTTAAAGTGCTTGGTTTGGATGTCTGCTGTCCCGTCAGATTTCAAATCGGCATTTTCCAGCGCGACCCTGCTTTAAAAAAAGATGAGGAGCTGTTATAAATCTTGAAGAGAAGGAAGCTGAGAAGGGAAAAGGCATCTTGTGAAACGTAATGTAAACTTTTCTCCTGCTGTTCTGGGTATCCAATACACACCGAAAGCTCTTTCCCCAAGGGATGCAAAATAAAATCAGCAACAGCAATAGTGACGGCAACAAAATAACAACAGAAAAGGAAAAAAACGCACACGCACACACACAAAACCCCACGAAAACAAAAAACCCAACAAACTCCCCAAACACCTCTCTTTATGACTAAAGGAGAAAACCCCAAATCCTAATTCTTTGATTCAGTCACTTTTAAGTTATTCTCTGCCTCAAAAAAAGTTTGTTGACTTGTTTTAAAACGAAATAAAAAGTTGAAAATCCTTCGGCTATTATATCCCTACTCAAATCACACAGGGGATGAAAATTTGGGATTGGAGTGAGCTCAGGAAAGCTTCACTGGTTTACGCCTGCTTTTATAACTATTTTATGGAAGAAATAAAATGCTAAGACTTTTCCCAAACGTTCCTCTCTGCCCCAAATCCTGTTGTCAGACCGAGACACCCGGCGCTTGCAGAGAGCACTTCGTGTATACACCAGGAAAGGACATTTTGGGGCACTTTTACCAGCAGAAAACTGAATAACAACTCCATTTAAGAAGGGGAGATTAAATGTACATCTCATATACCTGGTATTTAGACAAAGTCTCTAAATCCTCCCGCACCACTGACCGTATTTCTGTTATTACACGTGTGCTTTGCCCCGGACCAGAAGATTTGACAGAGCTGGCCCCTGTGTAGATCCCGGTGTCGGGATCGTTATGAGCACCGAGAGCTTTTTCTCTGCAAAAGGATGTGCTTTCCGTCAGGCTGCCCCGGAGCACTAAGGCGAAAATAACTTTTATTCACTAAATCTCGCCCCACTCCCTCCAGCCCGTTCCGCCCGCGATACGAGCGAAGACGCCGGTGGTGTTTGTTTGTTTGTTTAATTTCGGGAAATTCCTTATCCAAAGCAATTCCTTATCCAAAGCTAATGAACTGCGATCTCAGCCCCGGCTGTTGGGACACGGGCGGCAAAACTACACTTCAAGAACAGAGTTTAAGCAAAGTCCTCCCTTGGCGCTCCCGTCGAGGAACCGCAGCGATGCTCATCCCCCTCCGACCTCAGCGTCGGGGCCGAAGGCATCGGGGGCGATCGCATCCGTGGGAAAGCAGGATGGCATCCCCGAGCGCCGGGGCAGCGCGGACAGCTCCGGGGAGGGGGCAGCGTTGCGGGGGCGACCGGGCAGAGCCGGGAGAGACCCTCAGGTCGTGGAGGGGGGAGGACGGGCACAGCACGGGAGGTGGGTCCGGCTCGGGGATGCTGCCCCCGCGCTGCCGGGAGCCAAATCCCTGGCGCCTCCCGCAGCTCCCCCGCCGGTCCCTCCCCCATCGCCGCTCTCGGGGCCCGGCCTTGCCCCCCTCCGCCTCCCCGGCCGCCGCCGAGCCGCGCTACTGGCTGCTCCCTGCGCGCCGCCGCCGCCCGCCCAGCCCCGGCCCCGGCCGCGGGCGGGGAGTGCGGGCGCACGGCAGCGCCTATAAGGGCGCCGCGCCGCAGCCCCCCGGGAGTTTTTGGTCTAGGGCCACCGGGGCCGCGGGGCGGGGGGTGTCGCCGGGAGAGGACGGGAGCGGGGGGGAGCGCCGGCCGCCCTGCATGGCCAGGGATTATGAGCGCCGGTGAGTTGCAGCAGGCGCAGCCCAGAGCCTCGGCGCCGGCGGCCGCCCCCGCGCCCCCGCAGCCCCGCAGCGCACAGGAAGCCCCCGACATGGCCGTGTACTGCAGCGAGAACTTCAGCGTCTACCCCCAGCCCAGCCTTCACCCGCCCGGCGCCGCCGCCGCCGCCGCCGCGGCCGCCGCCGCCGCTGCCGCCGCCGCCGCCTCCTCGGGGCAGCGGGCGGGCGGGTACGCGCTGGGGGACTACGGGGCTCCCGCCAACGCCGGGTACCTGTGGGGCATGAACAGCCCCGCTCCCTACCTGCAGGGCCCGCCCGGCGCCGCCGCCGCCGCCGCCGCGCCCTTCCTGCCGCCCGCCTCGTACGGCTGCTCGCGGGGCGGACAGCTCGTGGGCTCGCCCCCGGCGCCCGGCTCGCCGTCGGCGGGCGGCGCGGAGCTGAGCTGGCTCAGCCTGGCCAGCCAGGAGGAGCTGCTGAAGCTGGTGCGGCCGCCCTACTCGTACTCGGCGCTGATCGCCATGGCCATCCAGAGCGCGCCCGAGAGGAAGCTCACCCTCAGCCACATCTATCAGTACGTGGCCGAGAACTTCCCTTTCTACAAGCGCAGCAAGGCCGGGTGGCAGAACAGCATCCGCCACAACCTCAGCCTCAATGACTGCTTCCGCAAGGTGCCCCGCGACGAGGACGACCCCGGTGAGGTGCAGCGCCGGGAGGGAGGGATGGCTGGGCGGCGGGGAACGGCGGGGGCGGACACCGGCACCGCCGTGAGAGAGGGGCGGCAGCGTCCCCGTGGCCGGCGGGTCCCTGTCCCCTGATAGTCGGGCTCTGTCCTGACACCGCGCTCTCGTCCCCTCGGGGCCAGCGCTGTGGTGAGACCGCGTTTCTCCATCCCTTCTAGTCGGATGCTGTGATGAGACTGCGCTCCCCGTCCCGTCGGGGCCAGCGCACTGAGGACACCGCTCTCCCCCGTCCCCTGACCCGGGAGCTGTGTTGTGTCCATCCCCTTTGGCCCCAGCCCGGGCCGGCGCTGCCCCGCGGGCGGTGTAGGCGGGGGCCAGCCTGCCCCAGCACTCGCCCCGTCCCCAGCAGCCCGGGAGCGCCGGTTGTGCAAGGTCCGGCTCCTTTTGCCCGTGATTCACGGCTCCCCTCCCTGCCCGCCGCTGTCCGGGCCGGCCCCGGGGCACAGCCGGTGCCCGGGAGTGGGCGGAGGCGCGCCCGGACAGCGCTGGTCCGGCCCGGCGGAGCCGGAACGTGCCGGGCTGGAGCCGTTCGGGACATCGTGGGGTCACTGCTCCCGTCCCGGCCGTGGGCAGGAGGCGAGTGGAAATAGCTGATGTCATCTCAGCACCTCGCACCAAGGCTTGTGCGAGGGGCAGCTTGTCTGAAGTCCCCGCAGCTCAGTGCTGCTGGCCTGCCGTGGAGTGCCTGAGTGTACCAACCTGCCTCTCCATCAGCTTGTCTATGAGCCATGGCCCGGGCACTGCCTTGTCACCCATTGCTGAGATGGCTGCGAGTGCCCCAGCTTCTGTGAGGCAGCCGGAGCAAGGGGAGCCCCTCTTCACATTCTCTTTAGCTAGGGGTGCTGATCTGTTTATGCTCTGGGATGGGGAGGTTCTCTTCTTCTGCGTGGCCTTAAGGTTCACTTGGGCATTGGAGGGATGGAGGTGGAAATGTCCTGGAGCCAGGTTTTGGATCCATGTACTGGACAACAGAGGGAGGAGGAACAGGTGCAGGAGAGATGTGCACTCTGTGCCAGTTGGACAAGACATGCATGCTGCTTATCTGTCAGCAGAGGAGCTCACTGTCGCAGAAGTTGACTTTCTCTCTTGTGTCTCCTGTTTTCCACCAGGGAAGGGAAACTACTGGACCTTAGATCCCAACTGTGAGAAGATGTTTGACAACGGGAACTTCCGTCGCAAGCGCAAGCGGCGCTCTGAGCCCAACGCCCCCGCGGCCGCCTCTGCAGCCTCCTCCCTGGGGGGCCTGAAGGCCGAGGAAGAACGACCCATCCCAGCCACAGGCAAACCGTGTGGAAACAGCCCACCCCCAGAGCTGGACCCCTCACCCTCTGCCAGGGACCATCCCAAAAGCTCCTCTCCCTCCAGCATCATTTCATCCACCCCCAGCTGCCTCAGCACCTTCTTCAGCGGCATGAGCTCCCTGAGCGGCGGAGGCGGCCGGCTGACAGGGGGTCTCAGCAGTGACCTGCATCACAGGAACTTCTCTGCTGGACAGCTGAGCAGTGGCACTTTCACCCCTTCCAGCAGCTCTTCTCAGGAGGTGCCTTCCCCAGACCAGCTGCAGCGGGTCGCGGGACCTTCCCCTGCCTACTACAGCTCCTTCCACCCCAGCAGCGGCAGCCAGGGCGCCCAGTACAACCACTACTACAACTTCACAGTCAACAGCCTCATCTACACACGGGATGGGACAGAGGTGTAGGGTGCTGGGGCAGCCAGCCAGCGCTGCAAAGGGAATGGGAGTCGGACCGTGCGCTTTTGCAAACAGCATTTCAACGTGGACACTTCCCAGGAGTTCTTCCAGGACTACTGATCTTCTCACCTTTCAAAATAAGAACACCCCTTAAGCACCAGCAGAAGGCAGATGCAAAGTTTTTTCCCCATCCAGGAAAACGTTAGGTGGTGTAGATGGTTTGCCATCTAAATTCTGCAGGCGTGAACTGAATTAATGTTTTCAGAGGTTTCTAATCCTGAATGTAGAACAAGAAGTTTAAAAACCATAGCCATAAAGTGGTATTGGCAAGAGCCAAGCGTAGACATCCAGTGAGTCTTAGAAGAGAACAGGAAAAAAAAATGAAGAGATTTCTTATGAAGTGCCTTGTACAATGTATTAAAAAAACTCTTCTGCCAGCCGTTGCCTCTGTCAGCCCTTGCTTGTGCCCTGATCCTGCAATATGCAATGCACAGGGGAAAATCCTGTATAAACAACCACCCCAAACCTCCTCAAACCCATGGATGGTCTTCCTGTGTCTGGCATATTGTACAGCAGGGCCATGTCTTGTAAAACAATCTTCTTTCCCTGAGCTTAGTACCAAAGATAACTCTAGCCACGCAGCTTTAGCACAAGAATAAACACTGGGGTATTTTTATACATATTTGTACGTAATGTAACTCTTCTGTACATACGTTTCTATGTGGTTTTATATTTGTAAATTATGCTCTGGAGCTGTACTTATTTATAATGTGTTTTAAACTTTGTTAAAGTTTATTTTACTTTGTTTTCCCCCTTTTTTTGTTGTTTTATTTGTTTTGAATTTTTTGTTGGTTTTGTTTCTGTTTTTAGTGTATTACTGAAACTTTTCAGGCTGAACAGCTGTTGGGAATAAAATATTAACAATTGTTAGATATCGGCCTGGTTGTTCATCAGTATGTTTGAAGTATTTTAAAACTCTGTTGGAGGCAGTTTTTTTTTCATCTCGTTTGAGATAAAAGGTGTAAAAATTTATGAACAATTTCATCTGTGCAGTAGGGCAGAAAAAAGCCTGCTTTGCTCGCAAAAGAGACACATCTGAGCTGGTGTGCAGTTTCTTGGAGTCTCACTGTGTAGTGTGGGCACTCTTTCGTTTTTGTTTATTTTTCTCAACGGTCGGAATCACAACTGCCCTTTTTCAGCCCGGTTTGGTAAAAAAAAAAATAAAAATTTGCAACAGTAAAAGAGGTGGGACTGGTTCCAGAGCGGTGCCAGCTTGCAGGAGGCTCAGTCCGTTTTGCAAATCAGTTTCTCTATTGGGATTGCACCTGCTTGCACTGTTGGCCAGTGAAGAGGTGGGACCAGTCAGCCAGAGGGGCAGGCAGCGCTTCTGGGAATCCTTCCTGATTTCCTGCTGCTGGGAAAGGAGAATCCATCACCCATAAGCCATGATGCTAAACAATCAATCCCTCATTCCTGCCGTTTTCACGAGCAGGTTGTTGGGGGCTGTGTGCAGTTACAGCATAAATGCCAGTGTCGTCATGAGGAATGCAGCATCCACAATGAAGTTAAGCATGAAATTGCAGCTGTTTAACATACAGGCATCTGCCGTGATTTAAGGCCATCCCTGCAGGCTATTCAGAAAACAAAATTGTTGGCAGCGCCTCTGCACTGGCTACCTGCAGAACATACAGGGCAGTGATGCAAGACAAACCGCTGGCCTGATCCAAAATATAATGAAGCCATGACGAAACATCAGATGACTTCCATGTGCTTGGGATCGGGACCAAGGACTTGCCCCGGCACTGGCCAGCCGCCCTTTGTGCAATCGCTGGGACCAGTGGGCGGGTGGCAACTCCTGCCTCTCCCCCTCCCCCTCGCCCCTTCCCAGCACAGATACCATCTTCCTGGCTTTAGGGGTAATTCCTCCTGATTTTAATTCCATCTCAGGTGATGCAGTGGCAGCGATAATGGGAGGGAAAGGGCAGACTAACGCTAGGAAAAGGACAAGGTAGTCAGTCTTGTCCTGCTTCAAACCCACCAGGTATGGAATAGCTTTATTTGGAGTTTGGAAGGCTGAGTTTGACCTAAGAGCAGTTGAGGGATTCCCAACACCTCTGAAAGATAAAGATCCAGTCCCTAAGTAAGCCAGGAACTGCATACTTGTGTATCTAAGTGACCATTGCCCCCCTGTACACTGCCAGCCTGCTCTCAGACCTTAGCAAGCCTTGAGCCAATGCCGGACACTTGTGTGTGTCCAGCTCGTGTTCTTCCACTCACATTTCTTTTAATTTATCTTCTTCCATCAGCTGGGCCTCTGCAGGCATTACCCATAAACGTTTGAGGATACAGAACCAATGGCAAATTCACGTTGCCACTTCCATCAGCTGTATGTTTCTGCACAGTTCCCATAAACTTTTGCTCCTGGGAATCCCAAATCTGACAAATTTGTGTTGCAGGGTGGTCTGCACCTGGCAGTACGTCCTCAGCAATATCCCAGGGCTCAACAGGGTTTGTGCCACTTCAGTTGGCAGGGGCATAGCCAGAACCTGCCAGAGCAGAATCAGACAAGGATTCATCCACCACAGTGCCCCAGCCCTGGTCTTGAGGAATGGTGGTGGGCTCAAAGGAGGTTTTGGCAGGTCTGACTGTTCCCAGTGCACCTGTCCAGCCATAAGCACCAAACCCTGATTCTTCCAGGGAAAGCATATCCTTAGCTGGAATCAGGGAATGTTCCAGCTCCTTCTCCGACAGAGAATCTACCCCCGGTGTGCTCAGGGACACTCGAGAGGAGATCTCAGCAGATAGGCACCCAGTCTGCAGAGGAGACAGTGAATGAGCTAATGGCAGCCTTTTAGGTTTCCTTTTGCCATTGAAAGAGACTTCTTTTTAGCAAATCTTGGGAGAGGGAGGGCAAGAGGATTGAGTTTAATGGGAGGCACTTAAAAGCAGCAGGGCTTTTGTCATGGGTTTAGGGATTTACTGAGACTCCCCTATTGAAGGAGGGGGAAGACAAAGGCAATTAGCCTGCTGAACCACCCCGAGAGTTCCCGCTCCCCTATAAATGCCAAGGCCATGCCTGGATTGGGCAGTTCTCCATGACAATGAGCCTCTCCCCAGCCCGGGTCAGGCGATGGCCCAGAAGCCCGGGGCATTGCCCACTCTCAGGCAAGTCAGCCGAGAATTGTCCTTCCTTAGGAGAAAGGCTCAAACTTCAGGCTTTCATCCCCTCTGCTCTGGCAGCTGTGGGGATCACCCCATAAAATATGTCCTTTACAGAACTCCTGGCTTTAGGGGAGCAGTGATTTCATGCCGATTAGCTGCTAGCCCACGGATTTCAGCTGTCACTAAGTTTAAGCATCACAAGAAGTCTTTGCTTGTTTTCTCCACTCTTTTTAGGCATCCAAGGGATGCCTCCCCAGCTGTGGTACCACGCTTGTGCTGATGACTGCAAACACAGCTACCTGGTACCTCTGCAACACTCCCAGCACACGCAACTCCCAAAAAAAAAGGCATTCCCTGCTGGAAAAGGAGCACAGTCCAGAGGCATTCCGAGAGATGCCTTGGACCAGTAACACAGATGCTCTCTGGCTGCTACGTGCGGCATTTCTGCAGCGCGGGGTCGTTGAGCTCAGCTCAGCGCTGGCCTTATCGCCCTGCCAGCAGAGGCTGGGGCAGGCAGCGCTGCAGGTCTGCACTTGAGCTGCTCCGCACTACAAAGGCTCTGCCAGTACAGCTGGATCAGCCCCGGCCCCTAGAGGAGACCCAGCTCCCACCAACAAAGGGAATCTTGTGCCAGGGGAGTCAAACCCCCCGCCCCCAGCAGCAGCGGGGCTGGGAGGGGATTCCAGAGGCAGAGCGGAGCCATCCACGCTGGGTTTCATCGCCCGCCAACTCCTTCAGAAGTGGGGCTTCAATTACTGCCACTGGCCATGGCTTGTGGTTTGCTTCTCTCCTCTGAAGGTGGAGGCTTTGATTTGCCCTGTCGCTCACCGAGTCCGTGGAATTCGGCCACGGTGTGTTGTGCCTGCGCAGAAGATTTTATTGCCTTTTTTTTTTTTTTTTTTTTTTAAATGCTGAGTAAGGGTGGTTTCTCCTAAAAATTTTTTTTAGGAATACTTCAAATGATACACCGCTGTTCTAGGAAGCTACAAGTATCCCTGCCCTTGCCCTCTCTGTATTTCTAGAGATTAAAAAAAAAATCTTCATCAGACTTCTTGAGATAAAGCCCTACATACCCTGCAGCTCCCACCTGACTGTGAGCACGATGTACCTAAATTCTGCCCAGCTCAAAAGTGGAAGCTGCTCCTGTCAGTCTTGTTCTGATAACACACCAAATAAGAGGGACAAAGACTCATTTTGTAGCTTGACCAAAGAGATTCGAGATGAGAATCAGGCCTGGCTGATAGTCCATGGATGGTTGACATCTCAGCTAGAAATAGCTGTGCCAGATGGAGACTGCAATCATTGGGAAATTGTTGTTTCTCCTTAGTTTTTGGAGAGTAAAAAGACTAGTTTTATTGCCCTGTGAGAAAATCCCTTCAAAACTAATTTTTGTTCCAATTTTTTTTTTCTTGATTGCTGAAAGAAGGAAAACATGGATTTGCCTTTTCTTTTTTTGTCCTGCTTGTCAGAAATCTCCATCAAGCTGAATTTCCGCCCCTGTTCCCCCCTCAACATTTTCTATTAAAAATAAGGTTGATGGAATGCTTTTGACCAAATTACTGAATGCAATATTCACCTGGGTAAGGTGACGAGAATTTGCCCCTCAAGGAATAACTGAAGTGTAATGTAAAACATCAAAGGTGTGATTTTTTTTTTTTTTACCTTATACCTGAGCTATCTCTGAATCATATCAAATAATCTTCTCGTTTCATAACACCATACAATGCAGGCTAAAAGTGTATGTGATCTGCTTTGTGTACTGCTGAATGGATGATTAAACTGTCTAACCTGAGGGATAGTCATCCAGGACCTGCCCCAAACACAGTGAAGTCAGGGGAAAGACTCCCACTGACTTCAGAGGGCTTTGGAGCAGACCCATAATCAGCCAGGCTCTCACAAACTTCAGATGGTGTCTGAGACTGCCTGGGGACACAAAAAATGAGCTAAAGATTGCACATTTGTGAAAGGAAAGTTATAGGGACTTGGCAGCCCTAGGAGAGCAGAAGCTTGGAATTGTCTCCCTGTCCACCCCAGCTCCTCGGAACATTTCCCCTTTCCTGCCATCCATTGTGTCTGGGATTTATTGACAAAGAAAATCTCTTGCTCTATGGATGCAGCCCATCCATATTTGCCATAACAGTGACAAATCAGGTCAAGACTGATGGGTAACCTGCCTTCAGATCCTTGAAAGGGTGATGATTTTATAGCTAATTAAAATAAAAAAGCAGAGATGAGCTGAACCATTTCCCTCCCAGGCCGGTTTGGAGGGTGGCAGAAGCCACACCTCACCCCACCACTTCAGGACCTCCACAAAGGAGGTTCCTGGAAGACACAGGGGTAGTGCCTCAACTCCAAAACTGTGGAGGGAATCAAAGTGAACACAGAGCAGACCCAAGCTTGGGCTTCCTTCAGTAGAGTGAATGATACTCAAATGGAGATAAATTACATTCCCCATGTGTGGAAATTACATTTACAGTCATGTAAGTTTTCTTCTAGGCTAGACAATGGACATCTAATGAAACTGTCAGACAACAGGTTCAAAGCAGACCAGAGGAGGAGGAGGTGCCTCACAGGTAATGGAGATACCCTGGGATCTCCTTGTTTCAGGAGATTGGGTCTCACCCTAAAAAAAAGAGCTGGCTAAGGTAGGGCAGATAAGTTGCTCTCTTCAGCTGCCTAAAGAGCTAATTTAGGCCAAGCTTTTCAATTCCCCCAGGGCAGTAATTCATTGATATCTGTAGGTATGGGACATCTGTCATGTGAATTTTTGTATGTTTACAAATAGTACCGTGACCACCAGAGGTGGAGGTTTCAAGGCAAGACACAGCCCTAATCCATAGGTGAGCATCCTTTGTCATGCCTGCTAGGGAATTTCTTTGAGGTGGAAGTTTTGATGAGCTTTTTTACTCTACTTATTTTATTCCTACTCACGTTCTGCTGTAATCTGTGCAAGCACCTTCCAGCAATGCAACGTGATCAATGTATTCTCTCTTGCCTGCTGCTAGAACTGCTCATGAAGTGTAAAGCTTTTGGATTTAGTGACCTGCTGAGCCACTTAGGTGCTCACAAATCAATGGGATGGAAAGGGCTTCATCCAAGGGTGCTGAGGAAGCTGGCAGAAGAGCTCACCAAGCTCCTCTCTGTCATTAATCATCAGTCCTGGCTGACTGGGGAGGTCCCAGCTGGAGGTGCCAATGTGACACTAATCCACAAGAAGGGCTGGAAGGAGGATCCAGGGAAGTACAGGCCTGCTAGTCTGACCTTATTGCCCAGCAAGGTGATGGAACAGATCATCTTGAATGTGATCACACAGCACATACAGGACAGGCAAGGGATCAGATCCAGCCAGCAAAGATTTTGGAAAGACTGGTCCTGCCTGACCAACCTGATCACCTTTTATGACCAGGTGACCTGCCTAGTGGATGAGGGGAAGGCTGTGGATGTGTCTACCTGGACCTGAGCAAAGCTTTTGACACAATCTCCATGGCACATTCCTGGAAAATCTGGCAGCCCAGGGCTTGGCTGGGTGCCCAGGGAGGTGGTGCAGTCACTGTCCCTGGAGGTGTTTAAGGAAAGCCTGGATGTGGCACTCAGTGCCATGGTCTGGTTGACACGGTCGTGTTCAGTCATAGGATGGACTTGATGATCTCAGAGTCCTTTCCAACCTAATTGTTTCTGTGATTCTGGTTTCAGGGAAATACTGTTTCTTGTTTATCCAGTCTGCTCTCCTATTCTCCTAGAACAAGTTGTGAAGGGCAGCCTGGCTGGAGATGGCAGGAGGTGAGAGCTGTGGTCCACTGAAATTTGCAGCTCCACTGTCCCCAGCACCTGGGGCAGCAGTTTTGAAAATGAGCTCAAAGCATTATTTGGTCAGTAGCATCAAAACCATCAGGTGTCTCAGTGGCAGAAGGCTGGACGACTTTTGCTGGGCAGAGGAGAGCAGCAAGCCTGAGACAGCTGTGGTGACATGCCCTGGCCTTGCACTGCTGAAGCTTCACTAGGACCAGAAATCATCTTCAAGTTCAGGGAAACAGATTTACATCCTGGTTAGGAAAATGTGAATTTGTGGCTTTCACATGCAAAGTGAAAATAAACCACAATCTCTTCAGGCAGAGCTCTCAGCTCATGAGAAAGGTAGGGGGTACTCTGTCCCTTCTTGCATATAAACCCATGTGAGCTGATGGGGAGCAGCTGGGCTGTGTAACTGAGGCACTGTGTGACCAAACATGGCAGAGTTTGTCAAAAGATAATAACAGCTGTCATACTTCGGTAGAGAAAAAATTAGTGTCTTCCTCCTCTCCAACATTCCCCTTATCCTTGGCAGCATGGCAGGGAAGCAGATCTGACAAGAAACCAAGGAGACTCTTCAAGGAATCAGGGAATGTGTTTATTATAATGGAACAAGGGACAGGATTTATTTTCACTGTCCCAGGCAGGGAATATGTGAGCAGTGGGAAAACCACAGCAATGAGCATGTCATGAATGTTAAGGTCACTTAGCATAACTCTGAATGCTGTTTTATTCCAGACAGCAGCTGCTTGTCACAGTGTGAAACCTCATTCCCTACCCTGAAAAGGTGACAATCTGAAGAGACAAGTATGACTGAGCAAGTGTTACAGGCTCTGTTTTACTGCAAGGGGTCAAGGAACATCATGGGAAAGTGATTTGTTAAAGGTCACACAGTGCTATGGCAGAGTGAGGTGTCAAATCCACGCTTTGCAATGCCTCCATCACTAAACTGTCCCTGTTGAGTCAGCCTGGAACACTCTGGCATGGCTCCAAACTCATCCTTCCTTCGTGCTGTTACAGGAAAGCAACAAGTCCCAACATTGCTTGCCTCAATCTTATCTGTAGTGGCTTTACACAGAGGCATGGGTGCTGCTGGGGACACATTGGCCCTGCCCAGGAAATCCTGCAGCATTTAATCTTCCTCCCTCCAAACCCCACAAGGGACCTGCACATCCAGGGACTGGTTCTCTCCAAAGGGATTCTCATAGGATGTAAGACCTGGTCTTAACCACAGGACAACTGGAAATGTGCTAAACCTGCCATAAATAATACCATCAGCTGAGAGCAGCAGTGACCAGAAACTTGTGATCCCTTTCCACACATTACAAATCTGCCCAGATTTTGCAGTGAGAACATTTAGTTTGCACACCACGATATTAGAAGAAAGGGTTAAAATGCCTTATGAGCTGAATCCTGCTCTGGAGATCTGATAATCTAATTACAGTAGTTCAGGTCCCTTCTCTACCCCCAGTGCAAACCTCTTTGCATCCTGGACTGATACCAATCTGATTCCACCCAGTTTGAACTCTCTCCAAGCAGCAGCCTTGCTTGCACTTGTGCAGCTCTATGAAGACTCTGCAATGCTCTAAGAGCATCCATTCTTCCTGTTCCTGAGGGTGGAGGGATATTTTTCCCCCCAGTTTTTGGTGGACAGATGAGCTCCTGGACTCTGGTGAAATGCTTTGGATGCAGGAATGCTGCATTCCTTCTTGCCACTGGCAATCTGTTTCACTAGAAGTAAAAGGATGCCCAGAGTTTTTCTGAGGAGGGTGCTGGAAGCAGGAGGAAGGATGGCTTCTGAACTGATCTATTTTCCTGGCCAAGTCACCATGACTGCTTCTAGGAGGTGCTGGCTCCATAAATCTAGGAAAATATTTCAATTTGCAGCAGAGGAATTGCCCCAGCTCCCTTCATGTCAGACATCCAGGTGTGACTCTCTCCCTGAGTTCCCCTGACTGTGCACAGCCCATTTCCCCTGCTGCTGACAGGACCTGGCCACCTCACTCACACAGACACCCACCTGCAGACACGTGTGATATCCAGTGTCTCACCTGCAAGCTGCATCCTGCCCTCCCTCCCTGCCCACCTACATGCCTGGCTCTCAGATCCTCACCAAAACTCCCCAGCTCTTTCCAACAGTGGGATTGGTTTCACCAGCTTCAGGTGTTTCCAGCACAGAATGTCAGATGTCTACATCTGAGCTAATCACCCTTTGAGCTGATAGAGAAATTAGAGTGATTCACCTGCTTGTATTTTTTTTTTTAATAGGTTTTCTTCAGGAATGGATTTATTTGTTCCTAGATCCCTATTGCCAATGGAGAGATTTGTTTCAGGTGGCTCAGTTGTGTCTCCACAGTAAAATAAGTGTGATTAAAGAAATCAAGGGCATGAAGGGCAGGGAAACAGTTGTGCTTCACCAGGCCTGGCTTTCAGAGCATGCTGCTGCAAGGTATGAGATGAGGAGGGAAGGAGGGGTTAAACAGGATAAGACAAACTCATCAGGAGCCATTCATTCATTGCACTGCCCATGGAAGAGGTCCCTTTTTTTCTTTTGCTCTGACACCTACAGGAGCCACTGTGTTTCTCCAATTGTTGAAGGAATGAGGCCAAGTCCCTCTTCTGATGCAAATTCCTTTGGATGCATCCTGCCATTCACAGTATGGACAACTTCATTTTCTCTGAAAGCAGCACAGGGAGCCACGCTGGGCCCAGGGTGACTGAGTGACACCGAGAAATGGAATTCAATGGCTCTGATTGTGAAATGCTGCTCAAGCAGTGAAGAGGAACAGCCCACAGGGACCCTCCTAACCCGTGAGTTGCTCCAGTTGTCTTTCTCTGGAAGGATGCAGGCAAATCTGCCCAGTGCAGGTTTTCCACTGTCATTGCTGCTTGGAGTCTGTCAATACCAAACCAAAGAAGTGAAGGGAAAATCTCCTTTCTTCCTTGCCAGGGGTCAGTGGGGGAACTCTGTGTCTTTTTCCACTCTCCTCAAGGTTTTCAATCAAGGGAAAGAAGACTGTCCCAAACTATCCTTTCACATTATGTTTTCAAAACCTGCCTAGGGTAGAAAAATCAGGACTGGGCACACCAAATCACATTTGGACTTAAAACCCTTCTGGGTTTACAAAGTTTTCCCAAATCTTAACTGTATTTCTAGTCCTAAAACCTGTATTGAAATGTACTGTATGTGTTAACTTCAAAGTCTTTATTATTCTTAGTAAGCTTACATTGAAATGTACTGTATTCTTTAGTATTGTATTAATGTATTACTGTACAGTATTCTTTAGTATTCTTACACTGAAATGTGCTGTATGTGTTAATTTCAAATTATTTTCTTTTTCCATAATCTTTTAAAGTTTTCCTTCACTCAGGCAATAAATCCAATTAGGTCCATGCATGTTAGTAGAGAGCCAAATTTAATTTTCAGCTTCAGACATTCTTTTCCTTATTTTTCTTTTTTTTTCCTTTCCTTTATTTTTATATTTTAATTTTTTTTCCTTTCTAATTTTTTTTGCTTTCTTTGTAGTTTTTCTTTTTTCTTCTTCATATTCCTTTCCTTCCATTCCCTCTCTAATCCTTTACAGAAGTTACCCCAGTACCTGGACTCTGCTCCTCTGCACGTTCCCCTTTCTTGTGTAGGCTGAAACTGCTGGAGGTAGAGGTGTGGCAGTGATGTTTGATCTCATTTCACATTAAAACTCTTCCATCCAGGGCTGATCCCCCCACGCACTCCTTCACCTTGAAGAGCATCCTACTCTGTCAGTGCTCTGCGGGAACCAACAGGCAGGGTAAGGCAATACCTGCTGTAAGCAGGGCTGGCAGGATCAGGCCTCCTGCAGGCTGCCATCCCCACAGGGCATGAAATCTGTAGCCTCCTCCAAAATAAAGGTGAACGTGATGGCACTGCCTGTATACAGTTCATGCCTCAAAGCATATTCTGGTTCCAGCTGAGGATGAAACCTCACCAGAGCCAGGATTTTGCCTGTGAAAAAATACACAGGATACTCCCTCTGAGGAGTCTGTGTTGTCTCTATTCCTATGAGGGCAGAATTAGGCACTAAAGAGCACCTTAATCTTCATCCTTTTGTCTTCCCAAGAGCACATGAATGGGAGTTATGCAGTGACTGATTGTATAAAGCACAGAGGCACTTTGTTAGGGACTAACAAAGATGACTCAGGTGTGAGGAGCCTGCACTCCCTGAGCTGGCAGGCAGGCTGCAGGATTGTCACTGATGCACTCACTGGGATCTAAGCAGATCCTTCCTCTGTGTCTTTGTAGTGTTACAAACGCTGAATAGTTTTCTCACAAAATGTTTTGAATGTCACTAGATGGAAACAGCACTTCAGACCTCTTTTCTGCTGCCTATCTCTGTGTCTGGTCATTTATTAGCTCAGGTCTCATCTCCAGGAGCTCACAGGGACACCCATTCCAGCCAGGCAAGCTGCCCTACTGCAGACATCTCCAGGGAAAGCCCAACCCTCTCTCTGTCAGGTCTCCCACAGGACTTCTGGGCACTTGTCCTGTGATGGAAGAGCCAGCAGCTCAAAGGAGGAAAGTCTGGGAGCAGCAAATTGGAATGCTCTTTATGTGGCATATCTATGCTGGGGACAGATCATGGAATCACAGAATGGTTTAGGTTGAAAGGGACTTTAAAGATCATCCAGTTCCAGCCCCTGCCACAGGCAGGGAAATCTTCCACTAGGCTAGGTTGATCAGGCCCCCATCCAGCCTGGCCTGGACCACTTCCAGGGATGGGGCAGCCACAGCTTCCCTGAGCAACCCATTCCCAGTGTGTCTCAGCATACTCCCAGTAAAGAATTTCAGATTTTAAGTGGAAGAGAAGTAAAATCCCCTGCCTGTGGAGGGCCACTTTATGGGCAGTATCCATAGCAGGGATAGCAGGAAAGGTCATGTCTGGTCCCAAGGCATGAAGAGGTCACCCAGCCCCATCTGACCACAGGTGTGGTAGCTGGAGCAACCAGTCCTAGGTCTGGTCCCTGTAGTGCCTTCAAGCTTTCCTTTGAATATGTTCCCAGTGGAGGCTCCTCTGTGGTGTTTCATGGGCTGTTCACTGGCCAGTGGAGGAACCAAATTTTGGCTCCTGTACAGGTACCACCACTGGTGAACACCCAGAGATCAGTGCTTCTTCAGTCCCTCTTTCACCAGCAGGTTGTGCTGGGGTACTCAAACATGGAAAAGATATGGACAACTGTGAGAAAAAAAGCATCAAACATCATTAAAAAAGATCAGGGAGTGAGTAAGACACGCAGAGAGTGATTCAGTGTGAATACCATGGCAGATAATCCAGAAACATGACCAACACCTAGAGGTGTGAAGAGTCAAAGACAGGGATCAAACACAGAGCACTCTGTGACTAGCTGTGAAACTAAATACAATCAGCTGGAGTCGCTGCTCCCCAGCTCCTTCATTGCCACTATTTGTGATAATTTTAAAGACAATATTTGCTGGAGACACAAAACGGCTTACTCGGAGAACACTGAAGGTTTCCAAAGTTTTCCTTGGATAAAGTGGTTTCTGTACCTGCTCCTATCTCTCCTAATCATTTGGCATTTAGCATTTGACATCACCTCAGTGACAAACAGCCTGCCATGTGTCTCCAGCTTTCTGAGGGTCTATGGCTGTTTCACTCTCCTCTGCTGCACCTACACTGAGCACAGGAGTCCTTTCCCCAGCAAATTGGGGTGTCTGGTAAAGCCTAGTAATGTGCTTCATGATTATCAATCCATTTGTCTCATCAAGTGCTTTTCTGGCTTTTTATCAGGGCTCTTCAGACTATGGGGAAGGGGCAAATTCTTGTGGAAGTAAGAAGGACTTGCATTGAAATTACTGGCAGGGACCATGTAGGGTTTTGTCTTCATCAACTGGAGTGGTTCCAGCACCTCAATGTCCTGAATTGAGGGGCCTAGAGCTGGAGACAGCACTCAGAGTTTGGCCTCACCAGTGCCCAGCACAGGGGGACTATCACTGCTCTGGTCCTGCTGGCCACACTATTGCTGATACAGGCCAGGTGCCATTGGCCTTCTTGAGATGGATTGGCCACTGTTGACCAGCCCAGGTCCTTCTCCTCTGGGCCACTTTCCAGCCTCTCAGCCCTTGGCCTGGAGTTCTGTGGGAGGTTGTTGTGGCCAAAGTGCAGACTCAGCACCTGGCCTTGTTGAACCTCAGACCATTGCCTGGGTCCATCCATCCATCCATCCCTCCATCATCCATCCATCCATCATCCATCCATCCATCCATCCATCCATCCATCATCCATCCATCCATCATCCATCCATCCATCCCTCCATCCATCCATCCATCCATCCATCCATCCATCCATCCATCCCTCCATCATCCATCCATCCATCCATCCATCCATCCATCCATCATCCATCCCTCCATCATCCATCCCTCCATCCATCCATCCATCCATCCATCCATCCATCCATCATCCATCCATCCATCCATCCATCCATCCTGCCCAGATCCCTGCAGAGCCCTCCCACTCCCACCCAGCTTGGTGTCATCTCCAGACTGACTGAGGGCACCTCCCTCCCCTCATCCAGATCATCAATAAAGAGATCAAACAGAGCTGCCCCAGAGCTGTTCCCCTGGAGAACACCAGCTCTGACACTCCCCAGCTTGGATGTGGCTCCATCCCCACTGATCCCTGGGCCTGGCCATCCAGACAATTTCCACCCAGCAAACTGTGAACCCATCCAAGCCATGAGCAGCCAGTTTCTCCAGGAGAGCACTGTGGGAAAGGGTGTCAAAGGCTTTCCTAAAGTCCAGGTAGACAACATTCACAGCCTTTTCTGCTTAGACTGTCACCTTGTCAGGGAAGGACATCAGATTATTCAAGCAGGACCTGCTTTTCACAAGACTGCCACAGGAGTCACTGCTACCTCTAGACTATCTCAATTTAACTGAAATCCATCTTGGACATTTCTTTTTGGTGGGTTACCTCGACAGTGACTCTGTCCTATTCATATTAGGCATAGTCCTAATTGTGGAATATCTCAGCTGTGGGTCATGGCAAGGTGGCAGTGTAGAGCCATCAGCATCCCAAATGTCCTGTGGCTGGATAACACCTGGCCACTGTCAATTCCCACAAGGACATGTGACATAACCTGGACATAACCTGAATATGCGCCATGGTGGCTGAGTACCCACATCTTCCCCTGCTCCCATGTCCTGCCACCATAAACACAGATAATCCCCAGCTCATGCTCAATCAGTCCTTCTGAAACCACTTCATGGGCTTGAATTTAAGCTCTGCTTTATGACCGAGGGAGCACAATCCTTGCAAAGCCCCAGTAATCATAATACGTGGAGGCAGAATTGATACATGTGGGCTTTTTCTATCACTCAATTAAATGGTTAGTTTATGCAACATGCCGTCTTTTTGAATCAAAGCTGGGTCACTGTTAGGCTGAGGTAACATTAATTATTTTTCCGCTTGTCGGATCCCATGAAAAGGATGTGAAAATGGCCTGTTTATGAAAGAGTGCGGGCAAAGGCTGTGAGCTGATTATGTCAAACATATTCAAAGCTTCCTCTGCAAAAGGGATTGTGATCAACAAAGCATAGCCCACACCTGCACCCATTTCACAATGAAGGTTGTTAGGACCATGAAGCTATTGGGGGAAAAGAGAGGTTGCATTAACCCTTTTGGGGAACTGGATCCTCCACTGTAGGATTTACACACATGCACAAAGTTGCTTTTCTTAATCCCTCGAGGGGATCCCAAGAACATTACTGCAGGAGGAAAACCATTCTTTCTCACCTAAGTTTTTCTATGCATTGGCTTTTCTAAGCTGGATGGAACCATCATATTGATGAATTTCCTCCTGCTCTTTGCTGAGCTCCAAGTTGCAGAGAAGAGCAATCTGTGCTGAAAGAGCAGGAAAGCAGTGCAAGCTCACCCCCTAGTCCCAAAAGTTCTGTTCAGGGCAATCCTGGCACCCTCAGGGCAAGTACCTATCACGGGGATCACACTGCTGGAGTCAGGCCACCTCCTGAATAAAAAAAGTATCTGCCTGGAAGGCAGGAAGAGAGAGAGGTGTGCTCTCAGGGAAAGCTGAACTGCATCCCAACTGCAGGGTGGTTACCATACCCCATTTTCTTTACTTAGCCCATTTTCTTGCAGCCTGTTGGTTATACTACTGCTGGATAAGATGGTCTGAATTCAGCTCTGAGCCTGGCTGGAGCAGGAGGTGGGACCCGAGTTGTCCTGTGGTCCTCACCAACCCAGGTGATGCTGGGATGGGCAGAGCTGTATCCCCATGAGTTTTCGTAGGGCAACCTTGCATGTGCTGCTCTGTGGGGGAAGATGGGACAGAGCAGAGTGCCAGCATCTCTCTCTACGTGCTTAGTATCTGCTCGCCCTTTTTTCATTTGGGTGGCAATGCTCAAGAAAATAGATTTACAGCAAGTGTGACCTCCCTGACAGCCTGTGGTGAACCCTGGCCAGGTCACAGTGCCAGCTCAAAAGGCAAAGTGGGTGCATTCATCTGGCATTTTCCTGCAGCACCCCAGGAATTGTGCAGGAAAGAGCTCAACATCCAGAATCCCGATATCTGGCCTTTTGTTTTTTGTTTGTTTTTTGCAGCTCTCAGAAGGTCACAATCCCACCTGTGTGGGAATTTTCAGCTCCTCCTGCTGGCTGGTACAGATGAGCCCTCCATGAGCAGATGAGATCTATGACAAACTCCTCTGAAGCCATCTGAAGTCAACCATGGCACGTAAGATTCACCCCAGGACAAAGATGGTACTAAAAATTCAAATTTCTGTTCATGCCTCCTGTGGCTCAGCAGATTTTCCTGGCTCTGTCCCCTAAATCTTTTCTGGCTCCTGTGCCAACTTAGTATTGTCTTATGGCAAGACCTGGACAATCATTTAATTCAGCAAAACCTCTACTGATTAATGTAAGAATTCTGCCTTAATAAGGATGCCATAGACTAATTGCATTTGTTCTAATTAATGCTCCTGAGGGGAGATCTAGAAATGCCCTGCTAAGCATCACATAATATAAAACCAGATTAAGGAAAATCTCCACCTGACTCTTATCAAGTTTGAAGTTTTTCCTGATTCATTGCATGATGGTAAAGAAAATATTCCTCTTGTAGTTATTAAGACACTCCAGAATGATTTTCCCATGTACGCTCATGTAAAATAAATGTTGAAGTAACTTTTCCCTGATTATGAAGCAAAAGTAATTACACAATAAACCTCTAAAACTCACATGTTTTCACATCTACAGGCTGAGTTTTGGAATCTTTAAAGATTAAATGCTATAAAAAAGCATTGGCTAAATGCTCTTTGGTTGGGCTCTAGTCTTATGTGTGGGCCATGGTAACTGGAAATGAGTAAGAAAGCAAGAAAAAGGTGTCAGTGACTTTGGTAAGAAGGTGAGGAGGTAATTTTTCATTATCAAATGTTCTCAAAGATACTTTAACCTTGTTTGGAAACAAACAATCAAACAAAACCTCCAAATACATAATCTAGCAATCCTCATAATTAGCATGGAGCAAGGAAAAGTGAGTTTGGTAAACAAAAACTCAGCTAAGAAACTGTTCTTGATTAATATGAACAGTGGTCGCTGGGATAATTGTTTTATTTAAAAATCCTTCTTTTTTTCTTTTGATAATTTAAATCCCTTCCCTCAGGAGTTTTAAATAGCTCCAAATATTTAAAAGGAGCAGAGGGTGAGAGCACTTTAGTTTAACAAATGCTGTGAGCTCTTTTGAGAGCACAATAAAGACGTTATAAATGATGGAGAATAGTCACTATTTGATTGTAATTATGTAGCAATACACTAGATCTCTCAATAGTATTTGTGAGGGTCATTACACAAATCAGACTATGGCTTTCTGCACAATAGTTGGTTCAATCATGAATACACCTCTTTAGAAACCAGAATTTCCCACTTGCAAGATATTCTCTTGTTTCAATTATTTATTCCTAAAACTTTAATAAAAAGCTAAAATACCATTATTTTCCTGAAAATTGTACCTTGCAAAACGTTATAAATTGAAAGTGTCGGCATGTGGACATATTTGCCATACTTTTTTCCAAAATCTTAGTGTTTTAATGCACTAAATGGTACTTTAAGCCAAAATGCTCGATTTTGATTTTGAAATTTTTTCCCCTTAAGAAAAAAAAATAAAATGCTTTTTAAACTAATAACTGCTCATGACAATTTTGTGGTGAGGAAACAGCAAGATAAGACCAAACCAGCTTTTAAAGGGATTTAAATATTTGTGGAAAAAATGTAAACAGGAACCGTGTCTGAAGAAAAGTTTCTGTTTCCAGGATGTGGCATTTACAAGCCATCCCCTCTGGCTGAGAGCAGCTGCTAATGCCCAGCCAGAGCTTGGCAGCCTCTGCAGCTTCTGTGCCTCCAGGCTCTCCTGCAGGTGGGACTTTGCCAGCTCCAGGCACTGTGAAATTGTGCTGGTGCTGTGTGTGCTGGTGTGGACACCAGTGCAGCATGGCCAGCAAGGCTTCTTGAGCAGACCCTGCTACACCCACTCATTTTTTCCTGAAAATTATTCCCAGTACCTGGAGTACTGACCAAGGGGCAGCGTGCTCAGGGGCCAAATAGGTGACACTCATCTGATCACAGGCAAGTGTCTGCCCAGCCCATTGCTCCATCGGAGCCTGCCCCAGGCTCCTCTTCTCATCAGGGGAGAGAAACTGGATTTCTCAGAGCCTCTTTAATTCAATATCTGCATCTGACTGATGAAACAAGCCCTACTTGGCAGCTGAGGAGCAGACATCTTCCATACAGACATCTGCAATTAGGCGAGGTGAGTCCTGACTATCTATCCACAACTGATTTGGCTATTCCTCTTCCTTTCCCTTGGAAAACCACTGGGACACCTGGCAACCAGCCCAGGATCAGGAGAGCTCCTCAGGCACTGCCCATGGCATTTACCCACTGTGACATCTGAGACATCAGCACCATGAGCTGCCTTTCCCCAACCTTTTTCTCTCTCAGTGTGGAAGCGAGGTGAGGACTCAGACCCTGTAATAGCACAGATATAGGAGCTGCAGTATGTATATAACTCCAGCTAACTTCTCTAGGGGTCCCTAATAGACCTTTTTCTGGCTTTGACACTGAATTATTCACCCCTATGTTCACATCACACCCTTGTGGAACAGCAGGGACCCCTCACAGCCTGGCCCTGAAGGCCCAGCATCACTCCACAGGTGATGTCCCCAAACCCTGTCCTTAGTCTGGGAATAGGAAACTGGCATTCTGACACAAGTGCAAAGCAGCAATGAAGTGCTATTGTCATCTTAGATTGTTCAGCGGCCAAGATAACACCAACATGTCAGAAGGGAGGAGAGGATGGAGATCATTTGTAACCTCTCTCCTCACTAGTGGTGGTTTTTCATGACATGTGGTTTGTTTTGTTTGTTTTTTCTTCATTGGAGCAGAGTTCCAAACAAGTAGTGAATGGAATTAAAAGCTGTTTGCTTACTTTTGGATTTTAACCTGGAGGTGTAGCTTCTCCACCTCTTTTTATTTCTCCTTTTCCCACATCTTTCTCTAGCATCTCCAGTGGCAGATGCAGTTTCTTCTCAAAGGAAATGCCAGCAGGACATTTAATGACTTTCCCTCTCCTCCAAGGGCTTGACTCATAATTATACATGGAAAGATACACAAGAGATTATTAGAGGAGTAGCAGGCAGCCAAAACCAAACTGATTTATGTATAGTGTGTGACATATGGCAACAGAGACAAGATCTCTGGCTTACAGGCACTCTGGCAAGATATGAGGTGCATCCTATGACAACACTTTGTGTTTGCAGAGCTCCCAGTTCTGCTGCTCTGTCCTGGTTTCTTTTCCACTCCATCTTCAGGCCTTCAGTGAGAGGACCCCAACCTTCCTTGGCCAGTTCTGACTCAGGCACTGCTTAGACATGTGCACAGGTGAAAACCACACAGCTTCAAGGGATAAAGCATCTCGGGGAACATTTTTATCCCATTTTCACAGACTGTAAATGCAGGTAGCGATATCCTGTTTATCTTCCTCAGAAGGGAGTGTGAGAGCAAGTTAGTGTTTAAAGCACCATGTAGTTGTTGTTTATTTTTTCTATTGCCATGAAAAGTCAGAACGTAAGAGCAGGCAGTCTGGCTGAGATCACCCCTCTGCCTGGCCCAGTCATGTCTCCAACAGGATCAAGAGCAGGAGTTTGGGAAAGGGTTACCAGGATAAACCAAGACCCTTGTCTTTACCTAAGCTGAAATAACAGCAAAAGAATTGACTATTGCTTTAATTGCCTTTCCTTTCTTTATCTCTCTTTCCCTGGAAAGGAGTCATCATGTGAGACAGGGAAGTCAGGAGGTGTCTGCTGTCAATGGGAAAAGCAGCTCTCAGTCAAAGGCAGCGGGGCAAACCTGCTTCCTACAACCAGGAAGGGAGTGGAAATTTCCATGGGGCTGGTGCTTGTGGGTCCCACCAGTCTTGCCTGCAAGCCCTCTACCTTTGATTCCAAGGTCTCCTCACAATGGACTTTTTAATGCATCATTCTCCCTTTGATGACTACTGCCAGATTATTTTTCTTATCTGACTTAGGAAAGATCTGACAGGATCAGTTAGCTAGCTCCAGGGTAGGTTCTTTGAAAAGCAATGATTTAACAGGGCTTTCTTTTCCCTCCTCTTGGGGTTCTCCAAACTTTCTGGTTTATCCAGCTCTGATACACAGCATTGCCCTCAGCAATGCCTGGACAGGCTCTATTGAGTTGCTGGCACAGCCTGACCCACAGCTACAATTCCTCCCTCAGTGGGACCATGAGGATGTGGAGAGCATCTTCAAATACAGCCCCAGGACAAGGGGAAGCCTCTTTGGGCAGCATGGAGGTCCAAGATGCTTGGAGTTAGCAAGGGGGTAAGCACTGAGTTAATCTGCACTAAAAGTGACTGTCAGAAAGCTCTGGCTGTGCACTCCTCTCCCCTTTTGGCCTCTGCACAGCCCTGGGTGAGGGTGGAGGGAGAAATGATCCCCACTCAGCTGGAGCTGGACGCCAATGAACCCTCAGTGCTCTGCTGGCTTCAGCTGGCCCAAAGTTGCTGGGTTTGCTGGGATGGAGAAGAGACCAGCAGCCACCCCAGACAGCTGGGACCCTCGCAGGAGAATCAGGGGGACACAAGGTCTCAGCAAGCACCAGGCAGCTGGGTCTCCTCTCCTCCTTGGCCATGGGAAAGGCCAGGTGGAGCTCCATGGTGAGAGGTGTGGCTGGAGGAGCTGTGCTGTGGGACCCGTGTGGCACTGTCAGACACAGAGTGGCTCACGGAGGGGTCGCATGCTTGAGCAGACCCGAGCAATTCACAGTCAGAGCTATCAAAGCAATGACCCAGCTCCTTTAACACGCTGTCTGAAATCGTGTGCAGAAACTAGAACACAAAATTTTAATGCTCCATTGTATCGTTACAGACAGGCCAACAATGATGTTTTACATCTCCACGTCACCTTCCACACCAGAGAATTCCATCGGGAAGGTCTGGAGCAAGTTCAGGGAACTCTGGGGGCTAATGGCATTATGTAAAATGTCCATAAAGGCACACAGCAGCTCAGTGAAGTATGATCCTGGTCTCCTTCCAAAGCTGAAAAATTTTTAATGGAGGAAGATAATTTCATACACTGTGGACACACAGATGATTTTGGATTTACCAAATTTGCTGCCTGTACCTAAGTTAATGCTCTCACTGTAACCCTGTTGAGTATAGGGCAGGCAGAGACTTCCCATCACCATCCAAACCTGTGGAAGGAGATGGACAAGACCTCTGTTCATCTGCAAGAAGGTGGAGATATACTCCAGTGTTAGGATGACTGGAAAGCCCTTCATGGAGAAAAGGGAGCCCAGGCAGGAGAGAGGAAAAGAAGCTGTGGGGAGAGGGATGGAGCTGTGGGAAGAGCACAGGGCTTGCAGCAGCGGGGCTGCCTGTCTGCTGGGATGTTTGCCATTTGTCCAGATTGGAGCTGGTGATACAGCAAAGCTCTTTCTCTCTTCATTTTTTGTTATTCAGACAGATAGAGCGTTTCTTTGGTTGCCATACAGAATTAATTTCAGATCTGATGCCAGAGGATATTCGATATGAGATCTAAACAGCTCCGTGTGTAAATTCATAATGCTGTCTGTGCCGGAACACGTTGCAAGACTTTGAATCTGGCTCTGTGTTAGTGCCATCAGATACACCTTAATGCAATCAAGTGGAACACGCCCAGCTAAAGGAAAGATGCGACACCCTCGCTGTAAAGCTAACAGAAAACTCGCCAAAAGGGAACAAAATCCCATTTGGCAAAGCCTCAATCAGCTCAGGGGAAATTCAGCGTTGAGAGTGTGTAAGAGCTCCCAGTGCCCAGCGCAGAGGGTATGGAGGGAATTCTCAGAGCAGAGAGGGAAAGGAGGTGTTGGCAGCAAGGTGCTTTAGTTAACATTGCTCCTGATCTTGCCTGAGATTCACCCCCTGCTCTGAGGCTGGGAACAGCTCTCCTGGATTCACCTGTTTGGATAAAGAGCCTCCTGCCTCCAGCTCTGCACTGACTCCCTTCCTGCCCAGGGAATTGCACTATAATCCCCACTCGTTAAAACATTTCCTTCATACAACATATTTGGGAAAGTTTGCAGATGGTGTACTCATAATTAGACGATATGGGCCATGTGCAGTCCTCACACCTGGTGCAAATGTAGCTGAGCTGGATTGCACATCTATGGCAATCACCACATCCTCTGCCACTTCAGACAGTGGAACCCTAAGGTGTTTCAAAACGTGTGTACCCATCTAAGTTTCTTCTCATGCAGGTGTCTGTCCCCTTCTGTGTGTTTGGCTGGTTTTGAAGGGAAAATATGTACATTAAACATGGAAATCTACTCATACAGAAATTAGGGTGTTCAGAACTCCCTAGATCCAGATCACTTCAGTTTTCTTGCCCTCCTTTTCCAAGCACACTGTCATCTGGTTGTCCAGCCCAGAATGAGATGTAGCACATGCCCAGCAAAAACCTTGTGCTGTGCAGATGGAGCAGGATGCCTTGAGCAGATTCTTCATCAGACAGCAAAGTGGGAGTTGTATATTAAAAGGTAATTGCTTTTGCATGGTTTCCTGTAATTTTAATTTTAAAGTGTGCAAAAATAGACTAGATACCTTTGGTGTATTTTTTGTTCATACTCATCATCTTCCAAGTGATCATTCAGTATGCAGAACATGAAGAACTAGAGAAGAGACTCTGAAACCTGCCCAGAGAATGTGAGCCCACAGCCAACATTCTGCAGTAGTGTGATCTTCACACAGGTCCAGCACTCTCTGTCATTCACTTCCAGGGGGAAGCTCCTGGTCAGTTTTCACATCTGGCCCTAGAAAATTAATTCAAGTGGTTGTGATGGTTGTGAGGTTAAATTTTCGGGTGCTCTTAGGCATCCAGCTTGTCAGGTTGTTTGAATAGCTTGCAGCATCCAACATTTTTTTAAGTGAACAAGAGAATCATTTAATCCATCATGGTGGAGAATAGGATTTCTGACATCTGTTTTCACTTTTAGATGTGCAGGATATTTGTCTTGTCATCAGTATGGACTTCTCCATTCAGACTGATCATCATTCCTGTCACTATATCCCTTAGCCTTTTTATGGGAGTGATCCTGCAAAATGACAGCTGGCACTGAGAGGGATGGCCACAGGAAAGATGGGGGTTGTGATGAAGGATATGAGTGTCACTGTGAGTGACCAGACTGTTTAACACCTTTTACTGCAAAAGCAGCTCTCCAAGCCCCACAGCTGCCTTCCTGACCTGCAGCCATTTCTTTTTATCAGGCAAATGAGGGTTTGACCCTATTTTTCTGATGGTTCACCATTATGGGAACTTTCACACCCAGAGCAATTTTGTGGTCAGAGCACTGGGCTAATAAGCAGAAAATTAAGTTAAGTTGTGGCTTTGGAATAGATACCTACATGCCCATGAGCCAGCACCCCATCTAGAAGATGAATATATTCATACTTTCTTACACTATTGATTGTCTTCTGTGCTTATCCCAGAAGATCTCTGTCACGATGGTCTTTGGTTGTAATGGAGAGGAGGACTCTGAATTTGGTCAGCCCCTGTGGCCACTTCCCTCCCTCTTCATCAGTCCTCACAGCCCAGCAGGTAAGTTCCTCTACAATATGATGACAAAAGTTAAGTATTCCCTAAGACAAGGTCCAAAGGCCATCAGCATTTTGGTTTTGGGAAGTGACTGCCTTCAGTTGCTGCTTCTGCTGTGACACAGAGCTTCTGACCAGCCCAGAAATATACTCCTATTTCATTTGTGGATTATTAAAATATATTGGATTGATAAAAATGAAAATACACGTTCAGTGTTGGGCACAAAGAAAGGACAAAGGGTCAGCCATGGGGGTGATCTAGAGTACACATAAAAGAGGAAGGTTTTTTCTGTACAAGACAGGATCTCATGTGTACTCAATGCACACAAAAGGCAGTCAATGGCTCACCTTGAGAAACAAAAACTTCTTTTCCTCAAAACTTCTCTAAGACAGTAAATGGATTCTGCCTATAATTTTATTAAACGCTCTAGATACTATTTCACATACAGCTTGACATATGTTAAGTAACTCTGCCCATCCTGTTCCTCACAATATTGTTAATGATTCAGTACAAAATGTACATGAAATAGTACAAAAATACAAGTAGTACAAAATAGTACAATGAAAATTAACACGGAGGGCAAAGGGGAATCTAAATGCAGGTGAGAATTAACTATGGATGAAGAGCCATAATGATCCCTGTTCAGTGACCTGCAGACACCACACTCTATTCAATAACTGTTTATTCCCCTCTTCAGCTGATCCCACTTCAGGTCCCCTGCAGCTTTTTGCAGCTTTTACAAATAACAGAGAAGTAAATCTCAACTCTAAGAGGTGGAATCTGAAGACACTCACCTATGTCTGCTGTCTGCTGGTAGAAGCTCTAATTACAAGTCTGAGCTCAAGCACAAGGAATGAGCAGTTGATAGCAAAAAAAATAGCTGTATCACTCATAAACTACAAGGAAAGACAGACCAAACTGGGTTTGCTTAGGATAAGGAGGAGAGGACAGAGTGGAAATGGGATATTGGCCTTAAAATATATAAAAACTGCAGTGGAAAAGAAGGGAATGGTCTGTTCTCCATTCCATGGAGCAGCACAAACAGTAATGGTGCCTGAATTCATTGTAACCATTAGGAAACATTTCCAGCAGCAAGGTCAGGATGCAGTGAGGTGGTTTTGCTGAGCAGATTGGGATGCCTGCAGTACTGGACACCTTCAGAAAGTCTACCCAGTTTACAGAACAGACTTGATGTGTGGAGATCGAGCTTTTTAAGTCCCTTGCAGACCAGTTATGAAGACAAAAACTGATGCATTGGTTAGATAAATAGATTTCTAGTATCTCTGCACCTTTTCTCCCTATAATTTTAAAATTGAAGATGGTAGAATTCATGCCCCTGGATTGACAACTGTAATCAGACAAGGGAAAAAAAAAACTGTAATACCTGAACTTCACAGTTTGCCAGACCAGGATATAAAAGGCAAAATACATAAATCATGATAGAAACTCAAAAGTTACTGAATCTGAAGAGGAGCCAAAGCCCTCCACTTAGTCTTGTCTCATCAGACTGGTGAGCAAGAATGTTACATGCAGTTCAGCAAGCCTCCAGCATGTGTGTGCACTTGGTATGTACTCAAACATGACTATGTGTGTGTTTTTACCCTCCAATTTTTAGACTTATTTTACTGATAGTAATGGTGCAATAGTGAATGCAGAGTGGAATCTCTGTTTTCCAAAAAATATTTGTTCTCATTCAAAAGCAAAAGTTTATTTACCCATCCTTAAGGTGAGGAAGGTTCCATTCAGAATAGCTATGAAAACACATTTTAGTAGCAAAGCTCATCCCTAAATTTTTAGCTATACACATTTTCAATTGTGACCATGTTAAGATTAGAGACAAAATGCTATTTCTTCTGATTTTTGAGATACTGTCAAACTTAATTAATCATTTACTTGTCTACATTCTCTACATTTCTGATTACACAAAGTTAAAACTGCATGACCTATTCAGGTATGATGTAGGATTTATGGTGAACTGCATATTTTTAAAACCTTGCATAGACAGGAGGTGTGGAGATCAATGATCACTAGGTACAAAAAAATCACAGGCCTTTTGAAGCTGTGAACATTAAAATGTCACAGGCTGCTGAGTGACAGTATATGAACATTTACAGCCACAACACACACTTGATGATAATTTTTAATTAAAATAATGGTCGCTTGATATTGCTGTCTGTGAGTTACTTATTTTTCATGTGCACAGGTAGATTTTAGAAGTCCAGCTACTACTATGTCGTTAGGAAGCTGATGTTGTTGTACTGCCATTACATTTATTGTCACTAATGCTACTTGAGGACATGTGGGCCAACCAGTAATGGGTTTCTGTGGTCCTTAATGAAGAACATTTCCTGAGCAATAGGCAGAATTTGCTCCATGTCAGAAATTGTTATATATTAGATGACAGTGGCAGCAGTAACTGCTTGTGATCATATCCCCTGAGTAGGTAACACTATACTGAGCTTTGTACAGTTAACTTGTAAACATTCCTGGGGAGGGGGATTCCTCTTGGGAGTCGGCTTTGTAATGGAGAACATTGCTAACCTTGCTTGGTTGGGAATTTATTCTATTTCCAATTCTTTCTTCCTGCAGTTCTCAAAGTACAAGTGCTTTCTGCTAAAATAATTCAATCCATGGATTGCATTCATTTGTACCTACACCAGAAATTCCTCAGCATCCTTCAGATGTCAGCTGACAGCATTCCTTGCTTCCTGTCATGGACTTGGTCAGCACCTGGTAAGCTGGACACAGCTTTCTCTCACCTTTCCCCCAACATAGCCTTTGCAAGGACTTCACACCCACAGACTGTCCTCAGCACTGCATGTCTGAGGTCCCAAATACCCTGAAGCCTCCCAGCCCCTGGGAGCTGCTCCTTGCAAGTTAAATTAATTTCGGCACACCTCAAAATTGGCTTTGTGATTTAAGACCTTAAACGCCAACTCCAGACTTCTAAACTTGAAAATTATGCCTTGAATGCTCTTCTCTCCTATTCCCCAAGGTGTGGGGCAGACACAGATATATCAGTAGAGCTACACCAGTGCCATTTGCAGAGCAAAGAGGAAGCACCAGGATAAATAATGCCCTTGGATGTGACTTTTGCAGGATGATGGCATTCCGTGTGCCCGGGCTGCCCTGTTATCCTGGGAGGCAGAGCCTGGATGCCAGGTGTTGGCCCAAGTTCAGGTGCACGCAGGCCTGTGCACACAGCACTGCCCTGGGAGGGCTGTCAGAGGTCTGTGCTCTCCAGGGAAACACAGAGCTCGGGGGCAATGGAGCTCCCCAGAAACCTGAAATGAAGGACAAGTGTAAGGACTGTCTGAGTCCTGCGATTACTGTTCTTTTGCTAATGTGCTTTGCGCTGTTCTCTTTATAAATTACTGAATTATCCTTAGGAACAAAAGGTATTAGGGTCCTGCAAGCTTCTCTCAGTTTGTGGTAGGACTAATTCATTAATGTGGCTCCAACAGGAATGTGTGCAATGTTCTTTCTAATTGGACATGACTGGTCAAGAATGACTTGGCCTCCATCCAGATCACACTGTCACTTATGCTGTATAATAAGCTACTACTACTGGCCCATGAATCAATTTTTAAACAATCTCCAGTAATGAACTTGGACGGCCCATTGTTGTTGACAAAGAAATGCACAGTCCTGCTATTGTCAAGGGGCTCAATTATGGGTACTTGCTGATAAAATAGAGGAGGGGGGAAATGGGGGGGCGGTCTATGGACAGTAGTGACAGACTGAAAGAAGTGTTTCATCTCTGGGGTCCTTACAGAGGATGACAAGCCAAAAGGTCAGTTTCATAGAGGTTTAACTTGAAATGTCTGAGGACAAAAAAGGCATCTAGAATCATTAGGAAATGTGAAGTTTGACTTGCACCATTGGAAATCCTTAATATATTATTTTAACTGTAGAACTGACAAACTCTTTGCCCGCTGGGTGGGAAACGGAGGTTAAGGAAAGTAAGAGCTTTATATTTCTCCAGTGGGGGGGAATAAAAAGGTTAATTTTAGTAACTCTGGGAAGAGTCTGTGAGGAAACTGTCAATGTTTCAGCCCATTTGCCATTGTCCTGAGCCAGCGGAGTCAGCGCGGTTCGCGGGAGAGGCTGCTGCCGGCACTGGCTGCTGGGTGCCGGGCTCCCGGTGCTTTCCCCTCAAATAACCTCACCAGTCACAGAAATGTCAGGGCTCTGCCCAGTTCCCCCTGCCTGAACCAGCCTCATCAGCACGGCAGCGCTGCTCCAGCGCTGCGCACTTTGTTCGGAATTACTCGCACGTTACCGGGATTCCCTGAGCCCGACGGCGGAAACTGAAGGAATATCTCTGCAGTGGCTCTTAGCAGCTGGGGCTGGCATGGAAGGAGATGTGCTTGGAATACTCTTCCTAGCTGAACAACATCTTTCAAAGCAAGTTCCTTGTCATGCCCATTTGAGGCCACAGTTGCCAGCTCTTTTTTTTTAAAGCTTTAAAAACACCATGCAAAGGCAGGGAGTTGATACCAGATTCCTTCCATCAGAAGAGGACACTGCTGGGATCCCATGGAAGATTGCCCATCCAAGTTAAAGAAAAAACAAGCAGGGTGAAGATTTCCCAGTGAATATATCCACTGGGCCCATGAGTAAAAACCTTCTCTCTTTCCTGGTGATTTCATCACAAAAATGGAGGAGAAGGGCACAGGGGGGCCTGCACTAGGCAATACCACTATGTATTTCCCAGGAGGATGAGTCACTTCTCCATCTGGATAAGACACTTTGTCTCCATTCCTCAGCCACAAAACAGGACAAAGGACAACCTGAGAGCTTTGAAAAGGCCAGCCTTGAGCAGGACCAGTGAGTGGGACACAATGAAGAGGGGTCCAGCAGGGAATGGGGAATTAAGCACATGTGGAAACTTCACTGGAGCAGGAGTGAATCTGGACATCAAGGCGGGTGCCTGCTCAGAGGTGGAGTCTGAGCCACACCTGCTGCTGGGAAGGCTGCTGGGGCTTGTCCAGCAGATGGGCTCTTCTCACAGGATAGTCCTTCCAAAGCCCTTCAGCAGAAAGGGGAGGGAAGAGGCTGAGGACACCATGCTTGGCACACCCCAACACCAGCTTGGGTCAGGGAGATGCTCCAGGACCACACGTGGCAGCACACAGGGACCTGGTGAAGCACATTGTGCAGAAACTCCACGAAGCAGCAGAGGACAATCCCACATGGAAGCATGTAGCTTGGCACTGTTGGCTTAATGTCATTGATCAGACCCCCAGCACACAGGAAAAAATCAGCTGGGACAAATCTGGGGAGGCTGTCAGCAGAGGAAGGTGCTGGTTAATGGGCAGTAGGGCCTTTGCAAAGACAAGCTGGCACTGTTGGAATATGTCCTCAGGACAAGATCCTGTGTGCTGGCACTCCTTCTCTGAACTGCTGAAATAGCCAGCTTGCAGGTGACTCCCCAGCTTCTCAAGGAAAGAAAGGAAAGAAAGGAAAGAAAGGAAAGCTTCCTGTCCCTATTCTCCCATCTGGCAAGAAACTCTCTAGAATGTGCCCTCCTGTGAATATACCCAGACCTGTGGTGCTAATGGTTTGTGATTCACCAGGCAGGAATGCATCTCTACATCCAAAAACTGGGCTCTGGTTTTTCCATTGCTCACTGGGATAGAGAAACAAGCAAAAGGAAGGGACTCGAGCCCAAGAAGAGAGAAAGGGGCTGTGGCGTGAAGGGCATGGGGGGATGAGGACTGGCTTTCCACCCAGCACATTGACCCAAAGCTCTTTTCAGTCAGCAGAGAGCTGAAGACAGCCCTTGTGCCTACTGACAGAGTTCTGAGACACCACCGTGCCCTGAGCAAGTCATACTGCAGCAAGCCTGGTCCATGGGACAGAGCCAGATGTCCCAGCAGAGGTAATTCCCACATCAGCCAAGGTCTCTGTAGGGGCTGAGTGGAGGAGAAAGGTCTTGGGAGCTGGAGCTGTTTGGGCACTGGCTGAAAACCCTCTCCTTGCAGAGCCAGAGACTGCAGGGGCCGTACTCGGTGCCTGTCTCAAGTCTGGGCGACCCCGTCTGTTCCCATTAGGAGGCCCAGGCGGTAAATTGGGCCCTGAATATATAATTAAGCAAAGGGCACCATCCTGAAGCCAAGGTTCACACTGATTTGTTGTGGCTGGGGTGGGAACAGCCCTTTGCAAATCAGTCGCAGGATGTTGCTCCTAGTCAGCTGGAAACTTGGTAGCTCAACTCCATAAAAGCTGGATCTAACGCTTCAGCTCCCCAGCTGGTTTCAGCATCCTGACCAGCACGCAATCCTGTGGCTTGCTTTTCTGCACGACAGTCTGGAAACCTTCCTTGAGAGCCTCTTGTTTGCTGGCTGCCAGGATTTGCCATGCAGATTCTTGCCAAAGGGATAATATAAACAAAGCATAATGTCAAGTTTCCCACACAAGTAAGATGATCTATTAGCACTGCACTTTGTACTAATTATTGCACAGTGGGTGGGGGCTTGTGAAAGGAGATTTATGCATTCAGCTAGCCTCACTTTTATTATTTGTAAGTACTTTTTGGCAAGGAGCGAGCGAGATATGTATTTTATTGTTACGCTGTTGCAAACATCCTAATCTTCCGCACTCATTAAAACCTCATAACAAATAGTAAGAATGATATATTGCAGCCACAACGAGCATCTCATTCATCCCCATGTGGGGGGAGGGGGTGAGACACGGGAGAGGGAGGACAGGGCAAATGGGAATTTGGTTTTTTGGGCCATGGTCATATTTGCATCACTTGGAGAGCCCAGGTAGCTGAAGGGAGGAAATAAGGGGATGGATGAGGAAAGGCTGCTGGGATACCAGAGTGGATGGGGAGCTCTGAGGTATCAGTGTGGAAGAACGATGCTGATGCCTCAAAGTGTGAGTCAACACTCCCAGAAAGCAAAAGCCCATTTGTGCCCCTCCTGGCATGAAGCAGCTAAGTTGTATATCTGCTCTGGGAAGTCACATCATTAGCCAGGAGCAGCCAGGCTTGCAAGACTTGTGCCCATGTGTCAGGTCCTGGCATAAGGAAGAGTCTGGGGCATCTTGGGAAGGCAGCTCAGAGCATTTCTGTGCTGCCTGGGCCAGTAAAATGGGCCCCACAATTTGCACAGTGCCCCAGGTGGTCCTTGGGAAATTCACTGCTGCATGCTGTACCCATGGGGTTGGTGTTGGGTGAAAGCCAAACTTTGTTTTTTTAGGGAAAAAAACTCAGTGGAAATTGTTGTCACAGGTTAAAGGGCTCTGATAGCACTTCCAGGGCCTCACAGTGGTTTGTAGGGCATTTTTTTACTGCAAACCCCCAGGTAAAGATCAGGAAAGATGACCCAGAGTTGTACATGCACTCTTGGCACCTTGGGAAAGATTGCAGGAAGAGATGAATGGAAATGTGGTAGGAAATCCAGTGAGACACAGTCTCACCTGCTCCTACCCAGATCTGCACACCACAGCTGCCAGAGCCATCCCCACCTGGCTCATGCTTACCTGGGTGAGATGAGAGCTGAGGAGCTCTGTTCAGAGCTGGTGGGGTTTCTCAGCATTTCCTATGCAATTAGAGCCCTTCTTGCTCCAATGTTGAGTCACCTAGAATATTATATTTTAAATAATATCATCCAGGCTGGTCACGAGCCCAAGGCTGCTGCCAGCCCAGCACCTTTGCCCTGGTCAGAGTCTGTTCAGGTGTCCTTTCTCTCTTCACCTGCTTCTTCCAAAATACCACTCTTGTTCTGTCTCTTTGTACCCTCCCATAAGTTACATCACTGACTTCTGGTCATAAGAGAGGAGAGCGTGACCCAGAGGCCACCTCTGACTGCCAGCACCAGCCTGGGGCAGGGTCAGGGTGGAGGACAGTGAAGCAGAAAGTCTCAGACACTGTTTCCAGCACAGCTTTGGGGTGGCCACGTGTGTCAGGTAGACTGCTGGACCCTTCTCTATGTACGTCCAGAAAGGGACTGAAAATAATATTCACTCTTTATCCCTCCAATCTCAAAACACTTGGCATCATCTTTCTTCTTCAATTTCAGGTAAATAAAGTTCTGGGACTGGTCAAAAACTGTAACACAGAAGTTTGAAATATTTGGGAATGGCTCCTGCATTTCCCCAAGTTTGTATGAGTTTTCCAACTCTTGCTGGCTTATCCCCAGGTTGTGGCATAGGGAAAGAAAAAAAAACAAACAAAAAAACCCCCAAAAAACAAAAACAAAACAAACAAACAAACAAACAAACAAAAACAAGTAAGATGGAAAAGGAGAGAAATGGTTGAATTTAGGACATTATAGATTTTGGGAGCTTCAGCCTATGGAAAATGCTGAAATATAGAACACTTCACAGAGATACTTTTTGGGGTTTTTGTTTGATTTTTTTTAAGATGCCCCTTCTAATCCTAAAGGTTTCATCCCCCCTTCCTCTGGCTGAGCGCTGTTACTGTGATGGCACCAGGGGACCAGGTGGGAACAGGATAATCACACACCCTTGGCCTTTGCCCTCACGTGGATATCAGAGGTGGAAGGGTGTCCTGCTCTGCTCCACCATCTGGAAGCTGGGCAGATTGTTCATTGCACCAGAGTCATGACATGGCTAATAAAAATGCAGGGGATTAGGTCCATATCTGTGCTGGATGCTCAGCTGGAAGAGCAGCACTGGGTGGAGAGGCTGGTTTCTTGCCATCAGCATGTCCAATAAAGGATGTTCTGGAGACAGTTTCTAGAGAAAGTCTGGCTCCTCTCTGGGATGGGAAGTGGAAGTAAAGGAGTGAAACCTTGTGCCTGAGACAGGAAAAATGAGGATTAAGGAAGTTGTCAGCATTAAGTAACTCATCCCTCAGGCTTAAGTTGCCAAAACAGAGATCAAGAAATACACCCAGCAAGGAAGGGCTTGATATTGTTTGGGGAGCCACTGGTGTGAACCCAAATTGCTGCATTAAGGATCAATTGCTCCCAAATGCAGGCACACACAACTGAATGAGGGATTGCTGAGGCTACTGCTGCTGCTGCTGGTAGCAGGGGAGCATCCACAAGTCTGCCCCACCACCCTACCGTGGTGTGAAACCCCAGCTGAGCAATCTCACTCCACTCCTCCCCATTACCAGCAGCCCCTCCAGCAGCTAAACCCTGTCTCATGCCTGCCCAGCCACACTTGCCCATCCTTATTTGGCTTTTGCATCTTTTCAGACCTTATCCTGATAATAAATTTGAGCCAGAACTGGGAAACTCCCTCCTTCAGCTGGTGTCTGCTGTAATCTGGTATTCTTTTTGTTATCACCTTCCTCCCCATTCATCTCCATCGCAATGCAGACTGTTATCCCATCCCTTCTCCTGTCTCCCCCAGCACAATCTCCCTCTGCACAGGCTCACCCTGAACAAACCTCTTTTGTCGGGCCACCCCACACAACAAGAAAATTAGCATAATTTGGGCATGTTGAGGCCACCACAGCAGCTCCAAGCCATGATTATGGTGCATGTGGTTAGCACAGCCTGCAACATCAAACAGCATGTTTACAACAGATGTAATCCCTAATGATACAACAGGTGTATAACAGTCAATACCAGCATTGTAGTGATCAAATAGCTCCGTGGCACGTTCGCATTGATCCAGCATTAATCCAGCCCCCTCGGGGGGTTGGGCTGTGATTTATATGACTCACTGGGAGGTTTCGGCACCTCTTTGGCACAGCACCAAACTGCAGGCAGGGATCAGTGTACAATTTACCTTTGCAGTGAGAGGTTTTTGGATCCACGCCCTTAGCAAGCCTGGCTTGACAATGGCACTTTGAAAAGGAGGGCTTGTCGGAGCACGCAGGGGCACGTTTCTCTCAAAGGGTGATTCATGCGCTGCAGCTCCAGCCACTGTCCTGGTTTTACATGCTCCAGTGATGATGAATTAAAGCAGCAACAGGAGCACAGCCCACATCAGCTCTCACAGGCTCCTGCCCGCACTGTGAATTTCCTCTGCATCCCTTTATGCCTCAGCCCAATCCGTTTACCTCAGCGAGGAGGAATACAGGAGAGCATGGGATGAAAGCATACCAAGGGAAGGGAGCTTCTGAGTGGGAATCAAAGGAAAATCCCAAGGCAGCACATCCAAAACCAATGGAAATACTTTTCCACCCAGTTCCTGGCTAAATTGTCACATTTGAGATGAAAAAATGGGTGAAATTCAAGTGAATGAGGACTGTTCAGAGGCATAACAAGAATACCTGCAGCCACCTAAGACACAGGATGCTCACCTGAGGCAAGAGTAGGAGCCTGGCCCATGGCTCTGCTCCTGCCTGACAGGAGTCAGCCCTCCTTTAACTACTAAAGGTCCTCATTTAGAAACTCATCATACGCCTAATTTTAGTTTGCACCTCTACAGGCAATTTTCAGGCAAAGCACCAGCAATCAAATATGTACAGATATTAAATTAGGAGCTGTCTTTTAATAACGAGGGCGAAACGCACTGCTGAAGGAGAGTGGAAAGGAAGCTGGTGTTGTGTGTGCTGCAATCCAACAAAAGAGCTTCGCTTGCAGTGGTGGCAAGCTGGTAACTTTCATGAGTATTAAACGCAATTAAAGAAACAAACACTTTTCCATCATTCCCCAGAGTGAGAGATATTATCAGTTGTGGCTTTGTATTTTTACATAATCACAGTTTAAAGGAACATTTTTCCATATGTGGAAATTCCCTGTTTTCTCCTCCAAACGCTAACAAAATCCTTGCCTCTGGCTGGCTCCTCTCTCTTCCATGGCTCTCTGTTATGCCACTCCTGCTTGCCCCAAGGCCCCAGGGAGAAGAGCTGGGCCCAAAACAAACGCCAGAGGTGAACGTGCTGGAGATCCAGTCCTACACCCAAACAGCACACGTTCCCTCCTCTCGGGGTGCTTTTGAAAATTCCCCTTTCCCCAGTGTTGAAAAGGTTTTTGTGATCTCACAGACCTCCTCTCTCAGGCTTCCCACTCCAGAGACGTGATCCAGCGGCACGTCCCACCCATCACCACGAGCCCATCACCCAGAAACCTCCCAGGGTGAGTAGCACGAAGGGCACAGCCAGCCTGGGAAGCTCCACCTGTACCACTGGGGGATACCTGGGGATCTGGATAATGATAACAGCTTCCTCCTCTGATCCTGTTAAGGGGGTTGAGCTCAGCCTCACTCCAATGGGTCACACAAGGGGCTTTGGCTCCACAAGCTCAGCTGCTCTGCAGTAGTTTCATCCTGTTCACTCTTCAACCCGATGGCTGAATTATTTGCTCTCTTGCTGGGAAGTGGGGCCAGGTACAGCAGGCATAAGGGAGGCTCGTGCCAAGGGTGCACTGCTCAGGATGTCCATGTCCTGCACAAAATGTTTGCATGCCCAAGCTGTCTCACACACCCAACTGGGAGCATCCACACATGGCTGTCCATGTGTCCATCTGTACCCCATTTCCATCCAGCCACAGTCACTGTTCCCCACAGACAAGGCAGATGTGTTCCTCCCACATCTCCAAACCACTGACCCCATCACCCTTTGCACAGGGCAGTGATTTCTGGCTGGCCTTTGCTGGATTTGTTTGTTTGTTTGCCACGCACGCTGTTTGTGTGCTGTTTGCCTGCTGAGCTTTTCTTTGCCTGCATTCAGTCCATGGGCTGGCCTGCTCTGCCCTGGGATGGCATCTCACTCCCTTGCAAGCCTGTAGAAGCTGCCTGGCTCTCCTGGCATATCCCCAGCATGACCATTCCTAGGTGCTGAGGTGAAGGTCTTGGGACATCCTGAGCTCCCCCCCCACCTCACTGAAGCTCTAGTAGAGTTCCTCGAAAAGCTGTAAATTTGATGACTAAACCTTGAAGCAACAAAGGTCTGCTTCTCCAGTAGTAGCAGGAAAAAGTCTAATGGCATCAGTACTCTGAGTGGGTTATGGTTATGTACTTATGGATGCTGTCTAAAGAGTTGAAGAATGGTTTGGATTGTAAGGGACCAAAAATATCACATCATTCCAAGCCCCCTGCCATAGGCAGGGATGCTACCCACTAGGTCAGGTTGTTTAGGGCCCCATCCAACCTGGCCTTGAACACTTCCAGGAATGGGGCATCCACAGTTTCTCTGAGCAGGAGACCTAAAACCATATGGAAATCATCCAGGAAAGTCTATCAATGCTGAGTCCATCTCAGGACTAACCTGTATCCATTGGGTGATCCAAAAGGCTCATCTCAAGACATGGGACACCAGCCATGTGTCCAGGATCACTTGAAAAACAGAGCAAGAATGAGGAACAGTCTCACCATCTCTCTGCCAAGCCATGCTGTGCCATACATGAAATTCCTTGGGGAGGGGCTAAGCTCTGTGGTTATACTCACCAGACCCACGCTGTGCTTTCTCACTCTCCTGCATGCACATTCCCAATTTTGCATGAGACAGACAAGAAGACACCAAGGCTTTGAAGTTTGTCTAAGACCAAGGCAGTTATTGCTGTTATTTTCCATCTGGCAAGACTTTGAGGATCTATGGCTCTTTCCAAACATGTTTTCTGGGAATGTTATCATACTAGAAACCATTTAGATATAAAACATCACCGCTCATGGGAAAATCTTGTTAACACAGAGCCACCAGCGGAACCTCTTCTTAAAAATTCCTTTCTGCTTGATAAAGGCTTTCCTTATCTAAACAGTGGTTTGGTGTCCTCCCCCTCTAGGCTGGTGTTGTGTCACAGACTTGGGGAAGCCTCTTCCTTGAAGGCAGAAGAGGAAAGTCTAGATGAGCTGCCTTTCCTGCCATTGTTTTGGTGGCTGGAGGCCGTAGGGCTCATGTTCATTATCACTGCCAGGGGAACTGCCTGGGCTGCTCTGTCTAAGCCAAGGTGCTGCCCTGGTAGTGGACTCCATGGCCATGCACCCACCCATGTCCTGGAGGCAGCATCAGCCCCTCTATGGGCAACCAAATTCTTCCCCTCCTTCCTTCCTCTTTCACTCCTCTTCTTCCTCTACCAGAATCAAACCAACCTGGATATCGATTATCTCTGATGCTCACACTCATCCAGCCACACAGGGTTGCACATAACAGCTGCTATGTGATTTTATTTCTAATGTCTTGTCATTTGTTTTAGTAAATCCCTTTAATCCTCTTTTAAATAGCTCAGCGACCATGAAGGGCTATTCCCCAGCTTTGTTTCTCCTTGTGCTCTGACTTTTTCAAGCACCTTTAAATCCTTGTCATTTTTACCCTTTCTGCTCTTGCCAAGCATTGCCTACAGCAAAAGGTTGTCTCTTCTTGACTCTCATGGGCACCTTTGCAGAGCAAGGATCTCACTGGTTACCTACATGAACCTGATGGTGCATTACCTTTAGCTGCAGGAGTTCTAGCAAGGATGACAATTTTCCTGAGCAGCTCCCAGCTTTCCATGTAGGATGGAAATTTCGTGGCTTGCAGGCTGTGAGGTGAGCTGGCTCCCTCCTGGGAAGGGAAATGCCACTGAGGCCAGGAAGAATCGCCAGAACCTGGTGAACAAAGTTTCCTAAACCAGCATCAGGATATTCAGGATTCTAAGGGCCCATATCAGGATATCTGGATCTTGAGCTCAAGCCTGGAGCTGGAGGCCTGGTAGCTTCCAAGGGAAGTAACTTCATAGGGTAGGAGAGGGAGAGTCCTATGGCTTTTAGGCTCCTGGCTTGCAGCAGAGAGGCTGAAAGCCCAGAGGTAGGATTGCCTCTCCACCCTCAGCCTGCATGCCTGGACTCTGCTTCTGGTCCTTGGAAGCTTGCTGAAGGCCAGACCTTCCTCACAGAGGCAGTACCTCAGGACAGGTAATTCAGCATGTTCCTGCAGTGCTCCACGTGCAGTGTCCTGTGGCTGCGGCCGCTGTGATCCTGAGCTGGGGGCTGGAGGCACCAAATTAGCCTGAATTCCCTTTGTGCAGGGAGAGCCCAGCTGGGCAGGGACCTGCAGGAACCGAGTCCCAGACCCTCACCCAGCCTGCCCCATATGAGCCACTGCTGCTGAGGAGCCCCAGAGCCCGGACAAGGCAACTCCAGCTTGCCCGTGCCTTGGGAATGCCTGCTGTATTTTCTAAGCCTTTCTCAGTCCTCCTCTTCCTCGCTCTTGCCGAGCTGCAAGGTGAGTCCTTGCAGACCTGAAGGATCCACTGCAGAGCATTGCTTGCATTTTTGATTCTGCAGTTCAGAGCCCTCGAAAGAGCCCTGCAGCCACTTAGCTCATGATGACGGCTGATACCAAACACTGCTTCCTCTTACTGAGAGTAAAAATAAACAACATCCTACTGTACCCACCTCTATCCAAGAATGCACCGTAACTGGTATTTATAGATAAACAGAGATACATTGCCTGCTGGGGTCTGCTGCAATGAATTTAGACCTGAAGATTGAAAATCCAATTGTGTTTATAAATCAGCTGTGACATGCCAGTGTCATGTCATCAGCAGAAGGCAAAGGGCATGTTTACTACAAGCAAAGGCACACGCTACAGTCATATGCATAAGCAAGTTTCTGTGCAGACAGGTTATTTTTTGCATAGTGGTTTTTTGATTTTTACATGACTTAAGGATAATGCTCTAGGAGCCTTCTTTTTTTTCCTAGTGCAATTTTTTTTATGGCAACATTGTTTTTTCCCCTTTTGTGATTGACTGGAGGTTTTGTTAGGTTTTGTTTTTTTTTAATGTTCTGAAGAATGTTTGTGCTTTTTTTGGCACCTTATTACAGACCTCAAAAAACCTGACTAAAACCCTGGCTGCTTCTAAAGCTCCTGCCAAAGGAATTCATGCTTCTCTAAATTTGCTGTTCATATTTCTCGTTCCAGCTGATATTTTTAATAATAAATATGGTTACTAAGAATAACTGTTTACCAACTTTGTCAGCTCCAGTCTTTTATTTGGACTCAGATCTCACCCTTGGGTTACCTGTTTGTCTTGAATAAAAATCAGCACTGTGTATAGACTCTGTGAGGACTCTCCTAACAAGTTTTCTGGTGTCCTTAGGACGTGCAGCAATCGGCCAGCCTGAAAGGTGGCATGTCACAGCCTCCTACCCCTCTGACATCTTGTAGGTGCCATGATTTACATGGCTAAACCCAGGCTTTCCCAATCCCCAATCTCTCTCCTATCATTTTATTTTCCCTGATGCCTCTTGTCTCCAGCTCCACAGCCAGGCTTTCACATCCATCCTCTTCTATCACGCTAGCCAAGGTTTTTTAGCTGCGTTTTTTTCCTTCTTCTTTTTTTTTTTTTTTTATCCTCTAGACCAGGTCCTCTTATTAGATATGCCCTTTTCACTGACCCTGAATTATTGCTACCCATGGTCTTAGAAGAACAGTGCTGTTTGTTAGTCTAAGAGCACATGTGACTACCCTCTTCCTGGCCAACACCAGAGGTTGCACCAGAGATTTTTCAGGCCAAAAAACCAGGCATTTCAGCAAAAGCTACAGGCTCTGAATGTGATCCGTGAGGTCAGAAGAGGACAAAAGAATCATCCTCTATTCGGGGACCTGCCGGAAGACACTAATCAGAAAGACGTGCACGAATTTATTCCAGAGCATGCAAGAGTTTCCCCGGGCAGAATCTAACCTCTGCCGGTGGCAAACATCCCATTCCCGCTGCACTGGGGCTGCCAGCAGGAGCCGGGATTTTAATGCCCGGGATTTTCAGTGCAGCCCGTCGGGAGGGAGCGGAGCCCGGCCGAGCCTGCCTGGCGGCGGGGAGCGGGATGTTAATGGGGAAGGGCATCCCGGTCCATAGGGGTCTGGGCTGGAGGAAGGTTCCCAGCTCGGCGGCTCTTTAGGGTTTGCAACAATTTGCAGATTAGTGTTGGCACTTCCAAGGCTGGGCTGGCAGCGAGACCTTTAACCAAGACAGACAGATTCCCTGCTGTGGCACTGTTCAGCGGGCTTAAATGGAATAACGACGTCTCTCCAGCTTGGGTGATATTGGGTCAATCTTTTTCTGTTTCACTGTGTTTCCACCCCCCTCCCCATCCCCATCCCCGTCCCCATCGCCGTCCTCCCCCCGCCGCAGGTCACCGGGCTGTCGGGAGCGCTGCGCGCTGCCGCTCCTCTGCCTTTGTGCTTCGGGAGCTTGGCGAGGGGGGGGATCACTTTTATAACTCTTTGTACCAACGCAAGCAGAGCTAATGGTAAAAGGCAATCAAATCTTCTGCTCCAAGGCATAAGCTGGTCGCCTGCAGGGTCAGGGAGGAATTTTACCCTCCCTTCTCTCCTGGGTTTGGAGGCTGCTCGGTATCAGCGCAGATTGTGCCTCACCCGCAAAATAACTCGCTTGTTCTTGTGATTCTCCCTTATTTTTGCTCAGAAAAATGACAGAGGGAATGATAAGTGTTTATGGAGTCCCCAAGGAAGCTTCCCATTACCTCCTACAGCAAGGAGGGCTGGGCGAGCTGCTCATGACTTTGCTGGTCCTCGGGGCAAAGCATCAGGTTGCCTTTCCTCTAGGGGCTTTTGACTGCCTCCCTCTGATGTGTTCTCCCTCCATGGCACAGTGGGAGTTTTCTGCCTTTAAGTCCTTTCTTTTCAACTCCAAATCCCTATGGGTGCTGGCTCTACTCAGACTAAACATTTATGTGTGCCTGCCGGCTGGAAGCCTCGGGATGGGAGATACCCCCACCACTACCACCACCCTGCCATCCCAGCCTGACCCCCTTCCCTGGGGAACAGCTCGCCTTAGCTTGGGTCAAGGCAATCCAGCAAGAGACACGGCAAAAATGCAAGCAGGCACAAGCAGGGAAACAACCGTTGGGAAGGCAGGAGTTCAGAGGTAAGCCGGCTGTCCTCGGGTAACAAACTCTGGGCCACCCACATCAGAGCACCAACCTCAGCTCCCTCCCAGCAGAAATGACCAGGGGCAAATCTCAGAGGCAGAGCCAATGAGCAAGACACACACTCGCACATATCCACACTCACACACTCACACTCACACTCACACTCACACACTCACACTCACACTCACACTCACACATCTCCATCGTCACGGCCTCGCAGGGGAAGGAGGCGGCACCAAAGCCATCGCAGTCTCTTCTCCCAAATCCCCAGGATGCCGGTGCTGGGGAGGATGAAGCTGTGGGATGGCTTCATCCACGCCCCCTCCTGGCTCTCAACACCCCCTTTTCCCCTCAGACCCATGGAGGGGTGAGCCCACTGCTGCTGCCTCCCACAAGAAAGAAAACACACACTCGCAAAGGGGCTGGAAATCTTCTTTCTTTCTTTTTTTTTTTTTTTTTTCTGTTGCGTTCTGAAACCAATAATTAAATTTAAAAAATAACCCGACAACAATTAACGCAAATTAAGTGTGAGGTCTAAGTTCCCGGCAGAAGTTTGATTTGAAAAGAGCAAAGTAAGCAGTTCTAGTTGGGAGCTCTGATAGTCTGTCTGGTACAGATGGTCAGAGAGGCAGAGCGAGGGAAGGAGGGAGGGAAAGTGGGTGAGACGACATGGGGTACGAGCCATAGATTGCCTCTGGAGTGGCATGTGTGTTACAGCAGAACTTTTATCCTCTCAGATTGCACCAAAGGAGCATTTGAGTGGCTGTGGCCGAGCAGGACTGGCTCCACTCCACTGTCTCCAGCATGGCCAAAACCTTGCCCAAAATGAGGCAACCTTGCCCCAAAATCAGAGAGCTCTCACACCAAGAGGGGCAGGGGGAAATGCTCATGAGTGTGATTGCACCATCCCTGCTACGTATCTTTTTGAGATATCATCTTCTCTTGGGTGAAAATCCCACTCTCCCTTCCTAATCCTGCCCATGGGCCCTTCCACCCTCCTCGGGAAAGTTTGGTGCCTTTTAGGTCCCAGCCCCTAACAAGTGACCTGCCAACACACAGCTGTCCTCCCATGCTACAGCCTCCAGCTCATCCCTTGGGCACAGGGACATTCCCGTGTCACTCGAGGCACATCTGTGTCTCCCTCAAGAGATATTCAGAGGGGCTTGTGCTGCCAGCCCCCAAAACTCATCATTCATTCTAGGTCTGGACACTAGACTGTTTCCCAGGGGATAAACCCCCACAGTCTGTCCCTGAGGACAGCCTTTTAAAAGAATCCTTATATTGTTCTTATTTCTCATTTAACTGGGTCTCTTTGTCCATCCCAAATCCTGTCCTGTCTGGGGAGACAGAGGATTGAAAATTTCCCTTTTCCCTCCTGGCTGACCCCCCTTGAGTCTTTTTCATTGGAAAATTACAAAACCGCAGCGTCCTGCATCCCATTTTCTTGGGATTCGAGCTTTTCAGGGTGACCTTAAAGAAGTGACCGAGTATTTTGGGCTACCGGGGGCAGCTCAGAGCTGCCAGCTGCTTTCCCCCCAGACCCCCTTGCCCTCCTCAGCCCCTTCCCCGTGTCCCCCACCCACGGCCCTGGCCGGGGGAGCCGCGGCGCGGCGCAGCTTGCCCAGGGCTGGCAGGGCTGCGCTGAGAGAGAGAGAGAGAGATCAAAGTCTGCCCTGGAATGTGTGTGGCTCTGCCGCGCTGCGAGAGAGATACGGAGCCAGGGATCATGAAAGAGATACTGCGATGGTTATCGCCCCATCAAATCAAGGGGAAGCTGAGCGTCAGGCTTGCCAACAATACCTGTTATTGTTCCTCCCCTGTGCGGCGCTTTATTAAGCGCTATAATCATTTTAATATTCATGCATCTCCGCAGCCATTCCACCCCCCCCCCTCCTCCCCTTCTCCTCCTCTGTGCTTTTCAACATATTCCACATTGGAAAGTGCCTTTCTTGCATTTCCTGGGAGCTCGCTTTCCCTCCGGGCAGCAGGTGTTTCAGTCCGCAGCGCCCAGGAACGTCCCTGTCCGCACGGGGAAAAGGGGATTTTCTCCTGGTCTTTTGCTGCGCTCTCCCTGCACCTCCTTCCCTCCACCGCCGCCCCCTTTTCCTTCAAGTAAAAGCTAATTAAGCACCACCCTGCTCAAATGGTGGCATTGTTTCACTCTCAGTGGGAGAGAGAATCTTGAAATCCATGTCCAGGCAGTGCCCCCACTCTGGTGGGTGTGTGCTGCCAGGAAATCCCCTCCATCTCCGGGTGGCTCAAGATGGTCCCAGGGTGTCCCTGCACGGATGCTGTAAGGCAGAGGAGTTATACTGGTTGTGCACGGGTTGGTTTGTACCAGCCAGCCTTGGGATGAGCAATCCAGACACGACAGGAAGGTCCCTTTGCCGATCCTTCACAGCCTCTCCAGGCTTCATTCCTCAGCACAAAAAAATAAAACTGACTGTGGAGTGTGTACAAGTGTGGGTACCCCAGAAATCATAAAATCACAGAATGGTTTGGGTTCCAAGGTTGACCTTAAAGATCATCTGGTTACAGTCCCTGGCCATGAGCAGGGACATCTTCCACTAGATCAGGTCACTCAAAGCCCCATCCAACCTGACTTTGGACACTTTCAGGGACGGGACAGCCAAAACTTCCCTGGCCAACCTGTCCCAGTGCCTCACTATCCCACAATAAAGAATTTTTTCCTAATATTCAATCTAAACTTGCCCTCTGTCAGTTTGAAGGCATTTCTCCTTGCCCTATCACTCCATGCCCTTGTAAAACATCCCCCCCCCCCCCCCCCCCAGCTCTCTTGTAGCCCCTTTAGACACTGGAAGGTGCTAGAAGGTCTCCCTGAAGCTTCTCCAGGTTGAACAATCACAGTTCTCTCATCCTGTCGCCATAGCAGAGGTGCTCCCACCCTCTGAGCATCTTTGTGGAGTTGCTGCAACGGGTCCACATCCTTCTGATGCTGGGGGGACACCACAGCTAACCCGGTCCCACTGCCCCTCAGGACCAGGATAAGCCAAACCCCAGCCAAACCATCATCCCAAACCAGCCCAAAATCCATGCTCATCACACCCATCCTCTTGCCCCAGCCCTGCTTGTCACAGCATCTTTCCTGTGGATGGTGACCATCATGCTCCTCACAACAGGTTCAAGTGGCAGGATGTTTATTTGGGGATTACAGTCCCAAGAAATACCTCTGACATGGAGATTTATTTTGTGGCATCCCACCTGTTCTGGGCTGGGCAGTGTTTTCCCAGGGGTGGAGGTGCCTGTCACCGGATCCCTGGGAACAGCAGCATGATCCACTGGCTCTAAGTCCTTGAGAAAACAGCAAATCTGGGAGTTGTTTCATGGGCAAATACTGTAAAAAAAACTCCTTCAAATGGCTGTTTAAGGGATTAGCTGCAGATAAGGGAGGAGAAGTGTTGCAGCTGGCAGGCAAAGGCTGCTGCTGGGGATATTAGGGGTAATTTGGAGAAGAGGCTCCAAGCCTGATGCTGTTCTGCTTCACTGCTCTCCTGCAGACTCACAGTGTTGTTTTCCTCCTGCCTGGCCCAATTGTGATCCACCACAAAAAAATGGGGCCACATATTGATGTACTTTCCCCAGAGACCCCACCACACCAGGACTGGTGACAAGGTGAGGAACACTTTAGCAAAAACCGAAGTCCAGCAGCAGCATTTCCACCTGGCTTCCAGTTCCACACAGAGCTCACTGTTTGTCCCAAAGTTTACTTTCATTTTCAGGCACCTAAATTAATTTTTAAACTCCTTCCTCAGTTTAGTTAACTGAGTGCTTTCACTTGTAAATGAGATGGGGAAAAGTTACCTCTGAAATCATTAGAGTGAAATTAAAATTTAAAAAAAGGTAAGGTGGGATAATTGCCCAAATTCCCCCAAGTAACTTGGGATCCCTTCCAAACCCAGCTTTTTGGTTGCCGTATTTGAGTAAAACCTTCCCCTGCTTGGAGTATTCAGAGCACCTGTGGTGAAGGGAATTGGGTATAATCAGAGCCCAGTGGTGGTGATGGAGGTGAGCAGGGGGACTGCCAGGGGACAGGTGAGGGGACAGCAGAGCCTGCCTGGGCCAGGGAAGGGCCACATGTACCACACTCCAGGGACAAACTCAGGGTGACCCATCCCCAAACAAGACAGAACTTCAAGGAGAATCACTTTTTTGGTCTGGAGAACATGTCCCACCCGTGCCTGCCCAGCAAAGCCCCTTCCCCGGTGCTGAGCCCATCCCAGCACGGAGCAGGGTGCAGGATGTGGCCCCAGCTCCCTCAGCTGCAGCTCAGGTATGCACAGCTGGGGCTCCCTGGCAGGGCTCTGCACTGCCGTGGAGTTCCCCCGAGTTCAAAGCTCTGCTGCTGGCTTTGTACCCCGCTGGAAGACACTTCCCCTCGCCGCCTTCCGGGTGAGATTTCATAGCTGCAGGAGAGAGCCCTTTTCATCATTTAGCCTCAGCCTCCCTTTTTTGTCTCCCCCTCCTTCCCCCCTACCTCATTTTCTTTTTTTGGTAACAATATCCTATACAGAAAGGAAACAAACAAATTAACTGCTGGGTCTCCAGGCTGAGGCAGCCTCACCCACACACAGCAGCCTTGATCCCCAAAGAGCTGCATCCCCTGCCCCATCCCAGGGGCAGGGCAGAGCCCATGGGGGCACAGGGGGTTTTGCAGCTGTGTGGAGCCCCATGAGCCCCACGGCAGAGCTCGAGGTCAGGAGGCTTTGCTGGGGCAGAGGGGTTCAACCCAGGGCTTGGCATCAAGGGTTGGGGATTTGCAAGGCTGGTGTGCAAACATGCCTCTGCTTTGTTCTCCTTCTCCCACAGGGATTCACTTGGGAGCACGGAAGTTGTTGGGTCTTTTTCCTTAGAAGGCAGCATAAGTGATGCTGGGGTACCTGAGCATAACTGTGGTAGCCACACCTTGTGTCTGGTTGCAAAGCAGCACAAACCTTAAGGGACATCAGTGGTTTCTTGGTGTCCTGTGTCCTCCTGCTCACCAAACACCAGCAAAAGCCACTTGCCAGGCACAAGCCATCTACAGGCAAGTCTCTTAAAATTGCCACCAGAGCCAGGCACAGCCACCAGGGAGAGGAGACACTCAGAGCCCTCACACCCCAGCTGAGGTCATGCATGGGGCCTCAGGAAAGCATTCAGGGATGTCCCATAAGCCACCATAAAGGGCTTGAGCCAGGACATACAGGCAAAGCTGAGTCCTTGGAGCAGGCACAGTGACAGGAGAGGGTGATTTTCTAAACGTAAAATCATAGAATCATTGAGGCTGGAAAAAACCTTTAGGATCATTGGGTCCAACTGTTAACCCAGAGCTGCCAAGGTCACGACTAAAGTGTGTCCCCAAGTACCACATCCTCATATCTTTACATCCCTCCAGGGATGCTGACTCCACCACTGCCCTGGGGAGCTGATTCCAGTGCTTGACAAACCTTTGAAGAAATTCTTCCTAATATCCCACCTAAACATCCCCTGGCACAACTTCAGGTCATTTTATCTTGTCCTCTGATGCAAAATACCAGATTATTCCCACTGGTGCTCCTGTGCCTCCATGCCCAGCACCCCACCAGGCTTGGTTGGGATGGGATCTCTTCTGGCAGGGTTTAGCTGTGCTGGGAAGCTGCAGATGTCCCAGACACAGCACAAGTCCCAGGGGTGAAAGTGGAAGCATGAGGTGGAGAAAGAAATCCATGCAAGCACAATAATGGACCTGGGATTTGGGAATACACCCATTTTTCCTCTTTGTCAGATGGTTGCTGAGCACCTCACAGGGTACAAATCATCTGAGCACCAACTCTCCTTGGACCACAGTTGTGTGGCCACCAAGCATTTCAAGACACAAGAGCAAATTTTGTTAATTGCTGGATGACCTAAACCCTATTCCTAATTTTGAAACGATGTAAATCTAATTTTTAACCAACAGAATAAAGTAGCCTAAGTTTATTCTGGGGCACATGGTCATACTCATAGCTTATAGTAAGTAGGTAAGGCAAGCAACTTAGTGGATAACAATCGTGTTCAGGGGTTAGGGAATTGTTCAGAGCTGTTTTGCCAAGATAAGGTTTCTGACATCCATCATTGCTTCTGTCAGACCCAAGAGGTTGTGAGTGTGGTGAGAAGCTGCCATGGTTTTACTTTATTAAAAAGCTTTCTTGAGTTTACCAAAGGGATTTTTAGCAAATACTGATTTTTGAAGTGGTGATAATCCCCTGCAAGCAGGTACTGTGCCCTATAACTGTTGCACAGCTATTTTGGGAGAGAATTCCAAAGTTATTTAATTCCTTTTTTTTGTCTATGATCTATCCATTTATCTCTTTATCTATTTATCTGTCTATTTTCATCTATTTTATACAAAACCAGTGCTCAGTCCAGGCAGGTTGCTATTCCTGCTGCTGCAGTTCAGCTCAGTTTGGTGGGAGCCACAACTTCCTGAAGAGTCACTTTAGGGCTCATGATCAACAGCCTAATGGGGATTTACCAAATTACTGCTCGTTAGCAGAGCTGCATCAGGTTACCATAAACAGAGTAATTCAGCCCAAACCTCCTTCACTGGAGGCATTACCCCTCACTGGGGCTCTGCATCACTCTGGCCCTCCTCATCTTCTCCAGGATAGAGGCAAAGGAGCAAACTTTCCTCTTTGAAGAGTTTGGATCACGTGGGAAAACCACACAGAGCGTGGAGGGATCTTGACATACAAATGTGTGGCGCCTCTTCAAAGCCCCAGCACAGAAGCTGTTTACACTGTAAATAAACAGACACAAGTAGCGGGTGCAATCCTTTTCCTCATGTTCCACTCTTCTGGGAAAGACAGGCAGCTCCAGAGGTGCCGTGCCCAAGTGCAACAGCAAAAAAAAATTCCCTCTTTTTGTTTATTGGGTGGCAGTGGAAGGAGATCCTCGGAAATAAACTAGGAAAAAATGGGACAAGGAGGCTTGAAGCAGTGAAACAGCAGGACTTCATTTTAATCAGCAGGTTTTCAGAGAAGGCACACAAAGGTGATGATGGATTTGCTCCTGCCATCCCATGCCCAGGCAGATCTGTCTTCTCTGCTGGCATGGTCAGTGCTGAGGAGTACTTGGAAACAGGGGCAATTCAGGTCCATCCCTCCCAAATAAATGCTTTCCAGGAGGAAAAAAGCAAACTTCAGATGAGCAACAAGTGAATCATTTACTTCAGTCTGATTATTAAAAGAAAATCCAGACTGGGTTGACAGGTTTAGTGAGTATAAGAGTTACTGCTGCGAGTACCAGGCTGCAGCTTCCTCTTATGGCTACGGGTTTTACACAGACTGTCAGGGGTTCCTGCATGTAGGACCCCAAAAGCAACCCTGAGTGAACTGCAGTGGGGAAGAAGTAAAGGTTTTCCCCGGACTGAGTGGGCTGATGAAAATAGAAGGGAAGAAAAAGGCCTCGTGTTAGGAATGGGGAATGTGGAGCTGGGCAGAGCAGCATCTGTCCCTGGGGAGAGCAAAGGGTGCCCAGGCAGTGTGCTGAGCATCTTGCAGCTGAGAAAGCAGGGACAGGAGCACTGACAGCTGCTGTCTGGGGTGTGTAGAAGGTCTCCTGTGGGTGACCCTTTCAGCTATGGGACAGCTCTGTGACATTTCTCAGGGCTTTCAGACCTACCAGAGTTCTGTTGGCCAGCCATCACCCTCACATCAGGCACTGGAGTAGAGAAGCAAAGCATTCCTGGCCACAAAAGCAGGATGAGACCTTCCTATGGTCAGGAATGTCCAGCAGCCATCAGAGCCCTGTGGTCAGAGAAAGGTGTGGAGCAGCTCTGTGGGATCCAGCAGGACCTGGTGGATTGGGTGGCACTGCTGGACCAGCAGCCTTGCATCACCTCTTGGCTTTCAGCCACCAAGTGCACTTCCTCCTCCTGTCCATCCCTGTGGGATTAAACTTTCCTCTGCCAGGTGCTCTGTGGTTGGGGCAGGGCGTAGAGACGCTGGTGATGGTGGTGAGAGAGCTTTAAAATAACCCAGGGTGTGGACACCTCTCTGGCAGTCATGTTCTAGAAGGGTCTGGCTTGCCCAAACCTGTGCTGTGTGTCCTCAGCCCTCAGTGGTGGGGGCCTCTGTGTTAATGCAATCAGCTGCAGGTTCCCTCATGGTGGCCAAGCCTGGAAGGTCCTCAAGGACCAAGGCTCATGCAATGCAGGGCACAGCCATCCTTTACATCCTTTGCATCCTTTGCGTGTCTCCAAATGACAAGGCTTTGGGTCAGGCTACACCAGGGATGGCTGTCAAGCCTTGGAGAGCTGGGGATGGACTACACAAACTCCAGAGATCTCTTGAATGATCCCATGACCTGAGGAGCTTCCCTGTGATTGCACAACCAGCTAGACACACATTACATGTTGCTCTGTAACGAAGACATATCCAAAACTCCCCCAGACAGGGCTTGGGTCACTCTGTCTCTGGATGTAATGACACCTTTGTCCCAGCCAGTCCAACAGGGTCCTGTTGTAAAACAGACATTGCATGATAGAAATGTGAGAGAGTTGATGTCCAGATCCATGGATGGGCTTTTATCAGGAATTAGGCACCGTTGTGTCTCCAGGCATAGGAGCCTGGTGCCATTATAACCTGAGCTCGCCCAGCCAAGCCAGGAGTCACCACACAGATGTCCCTGCAGCCTGTCCATGAAGCACCTGTCCTCCAAACCAAGCTGCAGCCGTGGCCATGCCCACCTCTGGATGTTTATTTCCGAGCATTCTCACTCTCATCCCAAACAATTTTTGAGGCTGGTTCACAGCACCTCAGCTGAGCAACTAAAGCTGTCCAGAGGATGAGGTGGGTTGAGACTGTGCGTTCCTGCTGTGGGAAGGGGAGAGACAGGGCAGGATGATGGCAGTGCAGCTGGGAGAGTGGAGGTGGCTGCTCCTGCTGCTTCTGGATGGATGACAGCACAGGGACAGGCAGAGAGAGCTGCCAGTGGAGGGGATACCCCAACCCACACCCTGCAGCTGTGGGCTGGGGCTTTTCACCAACTGAGCACCCAAGAGCTCCCATTGCTGAGGCCTCTGTGTGCCACAGTGCCAACCTCCCCACTGACAAGGGAGCACTGGTGATGAGATCCCATGTGTTTTTGTTTGTGCTCTCTTTGCTGAGGTAATTGCCAGCAAACACTCCAGCTTGATAAGCAAAACATTGGCAAGATGCAATTTCTAAAGCATCTTTAGCTAAATTTGTAGCGGTTGTCTCCAATTTGCAGTCCTGTTTGTGTCTGTGAAGAAGGCACACACTTTCTCAGCTCCTTTCTCATGTTCCCACTTGCCTTGCACAGCCATGGAGGTAAGAAGGAGGATTCCCCTCGCTTTATGCAGCTTGGCTTTGACTGAATAGCTTCCAGTTACCTTGAAACCTAATCTTCTTTTGAACTCTTTTTAAGTCAGTTGCATTCTTGGAAGGAGATGAGCCTGCGAACTTGTATCATCTGATGAGAGAGATAACAGCCCTGCAGAACCTACGCCCAGTGGCAGGCACAAGCCAAAAAACATCTGCACCTGCTTACATGGAAAAAGCACGTGGGTATTAGAGGAGGCGATTTGCCTTTCATGAGTTTGGGGATGTTTATTCCATTGAGAAAGCTTCTTCTTGCTGCCTGTTTTGGGACAACTGGCCATCGGTCCTATGGGAGCTCTGGGACATGCTGCAAGACAAAAGGTGCTGACTGTCTCTAGATGAAGATAATAATTCACATTTTGGGGTGGTCTGGTGCTGTGCTTCACAGCTGATAAAGAGGGCTAATGGAAAGAAGCTGAAAACCTCGTCATCCTTAGATCCATAACTCCCAAGTTCTGATCTTCTTCTTGCCCTAAAATAGCGTTTCAGCAACAAGATGTTTAAAAATTCTGTCTGTCTTCCTTGCCAGTCTTCCTTCCAGTCTTGTTTTGAACTATTGCTTGTTTCCAGCTGCCCATGTCCACCAGAGACCATAAAACGACCCCAAGGATCACATAATTCCTGAAGATCACATGGTGGTAACCCCCATTCTAGGGAGGTATATAGAGCTCTTCCCTTTGTCCCTATACCCCAGTCATTGGATTAAGGTGTGACTTTTGGGTCATCTGTCAGGTTTCCTGCACTGATGTACATCCCTATAGGATCCAAGAGTCTCTGTCAAGTGTCTGAGCTCCCAGCTGCAGATCCAAGGGTTTGGATGTTCACCTTTTCTCCTTCCCATGCAGCGGCCTCACTCTGCTGCTGGGTTTGCATTAGCAAAGTTCTTGCCACCAAGAGATGAACCCAAACTAGCACGGAGAGACAGGGACTACTTGAGTGAGACAACCAGATTTGCTTGCTCTTACCCCTCCCTCCACCCAAACTGGCCATGAGATCAAATGGTGTCTGCCATGGAGCAGAGGAGCATCAAAAGAGAGGAGGGCTGGAGAGAGCGACAAAAGCCGCTGCATGTAACATCAGGGCTGGATGCTGAGCATGAAGCAACCAACCTACCCAAGGGCAAAGATCTGGGCCCTCAGGACTCCTGTGGGGAGCTGGGGTGACGCCACCTTTTTCATGTGCCTTTTGTGCTCCTCCATGGCTTCTTGGATCCCCAGCTTCAAACACAGCTGCTTATCTCCCTGCATTACTCAGTGCTTCCCTACGTGTGCTCTAATGCATCTTCAAAGCGCTGCGCTCGCCGCAGTGAACAGACCGGTTGATTCAACTACAGGCACTTCTAATCAACAATGGTAGTGGCTGCGAGGGGTGGGGAGATGATTTGGGGCAGCTGGGAGAAAAAATTGCCCTAAAATTGCTCATTGTGAGAGCCATCCAAGGTGATACCTGTAACAACTCAGAAGCCTTCTGTAAAGGTCTCACCCTCACAGGAGCAGAGGAGCCTCTGCAAGAGCAGACGTGTACTAATGGGTTTTCCTTTTATAGTAGTGTTATTCCCACTGGGATATTAAAGAGCTCCCCCAGAGCATCTGGGCAAACAGCTAATTCCCCCGAAACCCAGGGCGGTTCATCAGCCCCAATACATTGGCTCTGAGTTGTTCTCAACACTCTGAATGCCAGGTGTGGGTTTCAAATTGTAACAGCGAGGGCGAGCAAGAGGAAACAACCAGCCTTTTCTTTCTCGGAATTTCTTTGGTAATTAAGAAAAGGGGGAAAAAAGTGGTGAAAATCTAAATTCTGGTTCCAGAGGGTTTGGGCAAAGTCTCAACTGGAGCAAAACTGGGCTCTTGAGAAAAGCAGGCTCTTCCTCTGGAGAACCCCGTGGCTATTGGAGGAGATTTTTCCTTTGTATATTACATTTTTTTGAGTCATGGCATTGCTGTTTATTTCCACCTTGCTCTCAACCGCGGTGGGATGACATCAGAGCCCCCCAAATGACTGGCGAGGAGCCTCTTTGCCAAGCACCCCAACTGGAGCCCCAGCAGTGCGTGCTGGTCACACGGCGGGTTTGGGGCTATGGGAAAGGAGGCGAGTGGGAGTGCGGCCGCCGGCTGCCAGCAGAGTTCATAGGGCCCACAGCCCGCTCCTGCCCACATCTGAGGAGCTGTTGGGAAGGCCAGCGGGAAGGAGGGAGTGCAGACCAGATGCATTGCTCTGGTGGGCTGTCTGCAGCCTGCAGGCCTTGGGAAGGCGCGCCCGCACCAACGCTCCCGGCGGGCGCGCTTTGATAGGAGAGGAGAGATCGTGCATCGGGGCAGAAAGAGAGAGAGAGAGAGAGATCCAGTCCGGGAAGTCGTGTCTATCTTTGTTCTCCTCCTACCTGATTGCGGGATGACTCATCCCCTTCAAACCAGCGAGGCTATTTCTGACACGAGGTGCTACTTGGCGTGAGTAGAGATGGAAAAGCCTGCCCCATAACTTGGATGATAAAAAGGATAATAATTATGCTTTATATAGCAGACTTACAAATAATGGCTTGCTTCTTTGGCTGTTCAAGACCACACACGCTTTTTTTTTTTTTTTTTTAAAGGGGGAGAGGTGTGGGGGGTTAATTTGGGACTTTTTTAGCTGGAACGGGAGATCTGTGTGGTCCCGTAGGCTCCTGTATAATAATTCTTTTAGCTTAATATCTTTTGATCTCCTCTAAGTTATTCATCAGCCCTGAATAACACACTGCTTGACACTCAGAACTTTTTATTGGTGAAACGGTGCTTCGTTTCACCTTCAAACAAAAGCAGGCTCGATGCTGTGCCTCCCCAGGAACCCATGGGCAGGTGTCAGGTACCTTAGGAGAAATGGGATACTAAGTGGAGACAGGAAAGAACAGGAAGTAAAAGGAGCAAGGTTGACAAAGAAAGTTACAAAGGAACAAAAAGAAAAAGCTATCCAAAAAAGATGAGAGGTACTGGAAAGATAAAAACTAGTAAAATTTTGGGGGTCTTTTTGCCTGTTTAAATAAAAGGGAAAATAAGGGCTGAAGTGAGATACAGGTAAAGGGAAGTTAAAGTCATCCTGAGGAACCCAGTTATATCTGTTTCAAGCCCCACAAACATGGAGAAAAGAAAGTCTGGAGGATAAAGTGGTCAAGGCTAAGGAAGTGGGTTGAGATGCTCAAGTCCAGGGAATCTTATTGTCTCATCCTGCAAAAGCTGTCAAGTTGGGGAAGGCACAAGTGAAGACCACTTCCAACTGCAGAACAGCCCAGGCTCCCTATATTTGGCAAGTGAGGGAAGTGATCTGCCCAGCTAAACCCTCTGGACCGGGATCAACAGCATGGAGAATGCCAGAACACCTCCCAAAAACCAGGAGGGAAAGTGGAAAGGTTTTGAGATTTGAAATCTGCTGCAAGACTCTGGAGTGGAACACAGGGCACGTCGCCTCTGGAGATGGTTGGTGCTGCTGGGAGCAAGGAAGCAGTGCCCTGTGCATGAAACTTCAGCTGAAGGGGAGGGACATCACTGGTGGGACTCCCTGAGGATCAGTGCTAGAAATCATCTCACATCTTCCCTGCTGACTTCAGCACAAAAAGGGACACCGTGTTGATAAATCAGCTGATCTCAAAAAATGGAGGAGGAAAAAAAGGCATAACTAGTCTGGAAAAATACATGAACAACAGCACCAGAAATATGGTGGCATTGAAGAGCAGCGGAGAAGGCAAGGTGGCACACTTCTGGCAGCATTCATGTGACCTTGCCATCCAAAAACTCTGTAATTGAAAAGAAACACAGGTCCAAAAATTAAGTCTTCCAGTAGGAAGCTGCGATAATAACTGTAGCCACACACACAGTGTATGAGAACATCATGCAAAGTTGTGTAGAAAGAAAAAACTGGTGTTTGCTCTCATATGTGGTTTTCCCCGTGGAGAGGCACAGATGATGCAAGGGTAGATGGCTGGGGGCAGTGACAGTGACACAGAGCTCCAAGGAGATTGCCAGTGTCTCAGCCACATCTGCCTGGGAAGAGTTGGTCACACAACAGTGTGGCCAGCCCTGGGCCATGGAAGTGCAGGACACTGCAGCAGTACAGCCAGGAGCTGGCTCCCTCAGTGTGGCAGGAGATGGCTGACCAGCTTGGGGTTGGATGCTGGCACATTTCCAGATCTTGGCTAGTTGGGACAGAGTGGTGATAATCCATCCTTAGGCCTTCTACCATTGCTGCTGTAATGCCTGAGGATCATTTCTTCCTTGGCAGTTCTGGAGCAGGGAAGGATTCTTCCAAGGACTTTGAACCTCATGTAATACTGTAGTTTCTACTTCATCCGTACCAGCCAGGACTTCAACCAAAGCCAGGATTAATAGTGAAAGGATGGTATTTCCCTTCTTTTCCACCCAGATGCCCATGTTTTTCCTGTAGGGTACAAAAAGATCAAAAGAAAGTGAAATGAAGCCCAGCTCAAGGCATCTGTAGCAAGGTCACCTTGGTTCTGACCTGGAGGACCTGCTGGAGATACCCTCTTGTAAGAGCAGAGATGCTGGGAGAGATCTCTGTGGTTTGGTGTCCACCACATGCATCTGTCCAAGCTGAGACCTGTCTCCAGTGAGAGTCTTGGGCTCACAGCAGCAAACAGCAAGCAATTTCTGATCTCTGGGAAGCAAAGCAATAGAAGCAGAGGTCAGAAATACCATCCCAGTGAACTGTGGCAGCCGTTGGCCAGCTACCCAAATCAGAGTTCTTCTCTCCAGGTTTTAACTCCATCCTTGCAGCACAGTAGGCAGGTCAAAGCCTGCTTTGAAGCGAAACCCAGGCTGTAACCCATATGCCCAGGGCAGGCACAGGGCCAGGTTCACACCATGCATTAGCCCTGGCTCTCAGGGCTTGTGTGTGGACAGTCTGGGCCAAGGCTTTGGTGGAACACTCACAGCTGCGTGGGAAGCTCCTCAGGAAAGGGGCCAGCAGTGCAAAATCTGCCATGGAGCCAGGTGGCAAACACTGGTGAGTGAACTGACCAGGACAAAAGTGGTGCAGCACCAGTGGGCAGGAACCAGAACTGAGATCCTGCATGGAGATCCAGCCAAGCCCCTATGTTGCTCCCCCTGGATGTGGATCTCTGGCAACACCAACCCACACTGGCACTGGGACAAACCCAACAGTGGGAAAGACACTCAGAGCATCCAATGCCAGCAAGAGCAGGGCCATGCTCTGTCTGCTGCCCCTGCAGGGGCTTTGCAAACCAGGCCCATCACAGGATTACCCAGAGAATATGAAAGCCCTGGGAGAGGGAAGGCAGAAAGGCAGAACTGCTAATGTGCAGTCTGAATCCAGCAATTCTGCAAGGTTATTGGTATCAATACCTAAGTTTGCGCTGGAAAATTAAAGATGAAGAGCAAAGCATGGTATTTAGGCATGTATTAAAGAAAGAAATAGTAAATAGCAGGCAAGAATGTAGCCAGGAACAGGATGCTTTGCTATGAGAAATTACAAAGGCAGTTGAAGGCAGGAAAGAGCTGTGCTTCTGGATCTGAGTGGCAGAAGGGGAGATGCAAAGCAAATCCAGGTTGAGCTGGCATGCTGGCAAATATCTTTGTGCCCTTTAAACACAAGATACAGCCAGGATCCTGTTCTGGTTTTCTGTGGGGAGCCTGGGATAGTGTTGGGGTGTGGGGACTTGAACTGAGGGTTTCTGCACCTGTAAGGATGGAAGACAAACTGTGCAATGGGCTCAGTGTCAAGGACAGTCCTGGCTCAGCATCCCTGAGACTGCTCTGGAAGGAATTTCCCCCCAATGAGGGAAACGGAAACTATGGCTAAAATTTGCCCCTCTTGTCATCAACAGGGATTAGAGGAAAGTAATTTTAAACTCAGATGAGAAGCAGACTCTTTTGCTAAAAATCTGTTGCCTTAAAGACAGTTGTTGAGATGTACTTGAGTATCCACCCTCTCCAGCCCTCAGCTGCTGCTCCCGTCTCCCATGGATACATAAACCAGCCCTTGAGGATGTCTCAGATACCCCAGCACCTTTTAAATGTCCTCAGGGGCCATATGTGTTTGACAAAATGTGGTCATCAGAGCTACTTAGAGGTGCTGGAGAGAGCTCATATGGCCCAGATAACTCTGGTATAGACACACCCCCAAATTTAGGGATTTATGCCACAGTTTTGAGTCTAAACAGAGCTCCAGCTGGGGAATCTTTTTCCTGCTCATTGCTGAGCTGCAAGTTGCTTGGCCATAACGGAGGCTGCTGGCAATTGGCTCTTGCACAAACATAACACAAGGCTCTTAAGCAAAGCAAAATTCATATATGCAACACTGATAAATCCTCATGAGACACCAACAGAGCCAATAGGTCAGACAGGTCACATTTCCATACGGAACAAATCAGCTTTGCTACATCCAAATGAAGGCAGTCACATCAATTTACTCCTGCTGGAGAAGTGGGCCCAAGAAACCTGATGGGAAAGCTATTTCATCTGTCATGCCTTCACTTGGGAGAGCAGGTCGTGAGGCAGTTTACTGAGTGCAGTGCTCAGATGCAATATGATAAGGCACTTCCATGCCTGGAAGAAACACCAGTCTAGAGAGATTTTAATAATGACTGCCTTGCAGAAGGGTCGTACTGTTGGGCAGCAAATGTCCTTGTTCAGTCTGCGAAGAAGAGCTGCATTTAATCCTGGTGCACCACTTTTCCTGTTAAACCAGACTCCTAGGAAAGAGCAATGCGGAAGGAGATGCAATCAAGGCAAGCCAGTGGAAAGATAACCCATCAATTACCCAGCGGCTTGGGATATTCCTTCAAAGGCCCATTCAATTAGACATCTGATTTGCATGTCTTTCCCATTTGCTCTAGGTACTCATTAGGGGCATTTAAATACAACCCTGACTGCAGCCCCACAAAGCCTTGGGTGGATGCTTTTGAGAACCTCATTTTAGTTTATCAGAGTTGTCAGAAGTTGCAATTACTGTAGAGCAAGAAACAAAGTGCTTTATCACCGCTTTGAATCTGCTGGGATTAACACCCCTCTTGCAAAAATAAGTGTCTTTGCAGTCTTTAAAGATCCCAAAGATCAAGATCTCTTAAGCCTCATCAGAAAGACAGTCACAGTGGCCCCCAACACTGGGCTGATGTGCGGCTCAGCTCAACATTGCCCTTTTCCCCTCTTTTTAACAGATTTATGCCCAAGTAATTGGTTGCCATCCTGGTCCATGACGACTCATACCACAGTTCAGATTAAGTCATGATCAGCTGCTCTCCCTTCAGAAAGAGACCAGGACTGGGTCCTGGTTGCCCTTGGCAGCAGTATCTCGGTTTTCCAGCATGGAGAGGGGACCGCCCTGCTGTCCTCACACGACAGGTCTGTCCTGTCCTGCTGTCCTCCCTCCCTGACCTTTGCTGCTCTGTCCGAGCCTTGTGCTCACCATGCCAGTGTTTTGGGCTGAGCTGCTATTTCAACACCATCTGAGCTGCATTGGGATGGGAGTGACAAGTGGACCATCATCCAGCTATGGCCAGGTGCTTTTCTGAGAGTTTGGATTCTCAGATAGGGAGCACAACTCTGCCAAGCTTGGCCCATGGTTGGGACATCCACACTGTCCCTATCCCATGTGGGCATTGCTCTCTAACGAGCTCAAATCTACCTGAAAACTGCTCAGGAGTCTATTTTAGTATTGGATGTAGGAAATGAATATCTTCAAGTCTGCCTTCCCCCAGAAAATTTGCCTGAAGTTTGCCCAAAGTTTCAAAGATTGCTATGAAAGGAGGCTCTTGAGCGCTGATAAATCCTTGAGGAAAACAGATTTTTAAAAAAATTAAAATCACCCCTCCCTTTATCCTCCTCCCCTTTGGCAGAGCAACACACACAGACGTGGTGTAGACACAGCTGCACCCGCACCAAGGGTTTTGGTCAGTGTAGTGTGGTGCCGTGGGAGGCAGCACCATGAACACGCTCTGGCAGGAAAAATCCTTCCAGCTTTGGCCCAGCCTCGGTCAATATTTGTCTTGAGCTTGCACAGAGCCATCCTCAAGGGTGACCAGGATTCCACATCCCTGTGTGTGCCAGGCCAGCAGACCTGGACCAGGCACATGGGCAGCACACAGCAAGATCCCATCCCTGGGAGGGCATGATGGGTGCTGGAAGGAGTATAAGAGAAAAACCAGGGGTGGCCCCCAAACCCCATCCAGCCTGGCCCCACCAAACCCTTTGTGCCTTTGTGCCTGTGCATCAGCACCCCAAATACAAGCAAGAAAGCAGATAGTGTTTTAAAAGAAGAAAGCCATGTTAGCCTTATCCCAGCCTTTGATTTCTGCTTGGATGTTCTTGTACAAGGTATAAAGGTAGTGTCTCTAATGAGATTACATATTATAGTCAGTCAGGAGCTGTTAAAAGGCTGTTTCTAATGGGATTAAAATGTATAGCACCCAGTTATAGCTGTAATTGCATTACACCCCTAAGGAGAGCCTGTAGTGTAAACTGAAGGCAGGTCAGGGATGCAGCGCACGCTGCTTCACTTCAGTATCTCCTGAGCTGCTTCCCTGTTTTTCCTTTTTTCCCCTGTTTTGGATGAAGAACAAAGAGGGAGAAGATTTAGCAGAGTGTCAGGAAGTGACTGGAGGCTAATCCCTCTGCTGACACTCCCCAGCACCAGGGGGAAGTAACTGAGATCAGCCAAATTGGCATATCAAAAGCCTTCTAATTATGTCACTGGTGGTTTAAGCCAATTCCTAACATTCTTATTCATGGAGTTTCCAGCACAAGAAAACCTTTCTTAATCTGAGCTGCTGTTGAGCAGAACTTAATGTCATGGATGGGTTTCTCTTTGTTGGTGCTGGGCATGCCAGGATGGCTCCCCGCTCACAGAGAACAGATGTGCAGGGCATCTCCCAGTTCCTCCTGTGCAGCAAAATTTTGTGGGGAGGGATTTATCACCCAAAAATAAAATCCAATCCCTTCTTCCCCTACACTTTGCATTTTGGTCATGGAGAGTTGCAATAAATGCAGACCAGTTTTTCCAAGAAATGATGCTGTAACAGGAAAGACTCTGCTTCCCTGCATGTCCATCCAAGGTTGTACAACACCAACCTCCACGTCACCAAATCCCACCTTGCATTCACCTCCTGGTGTTAAACCCAGCAGGGTTGACACTGAAGCAGCTTGTTCAGTTCTGTCTCAAAGTCTGGGGCTTAAAAATGCTCTTGAGCAACTCCCTACCCCAGATTTGCATTCCTTGCTGCCACCCCAGTGCCATCAACAGTGAGGGTCCGTGCTGGACTGCACGTGGAATGTGTCCACAGCCTTGGCAGTGAGGATGAGCCAAGGACCCAGGGCATCCTGGCAGCTGGTGTCTGTCCTACCTGTTTGGCCACACACCTCCCTTTAAACAGGGACAGCCAGCTGGTTTGAAGGGTGTGAGTTTAAAGCAGTAATAATACTCGGTCCGTAGGTAGCACTTTTCATCTGCAGCTTCAAATCTCTTGACAAATATTGCTCGCAGTAGCAGAGATCTGAAAAGAACAAAGGAATTGGGTCTGTGCCCATCTTGCTCCTTTGTAATATGCAAAGAGGGCCAAAAATCACTTTGTTCATGTTAGATTTTATTTATTTTCTTTTCTAATGTATTAGAAATGCAGATTTTCATTGCCCAAGAGAAAACATCCGTATCATGAAGCAGATACTGAGCAGGTGACACTCAAGCAAACAGGGGAGTGATTTGTTCTCAAGCTACTTAAATCACCAGCTTTTGTACTTTTCTGTTGTTATTGTTGTTACAAGTCAAGAGCCTGCAAAACACTTGGGAGCAAAGAGACTTGTGGTAAGAGCTTGACATGGCACTGTCACCACTCACTGGAGATGAGATGCTCCAGCCCTGGCTGAGATGTTGGACCTGCAGTGTCCAGCAGTTCCTGAGCCACACGTGGGCTGTGCAGGGTGTCCAGCCAGGGCACAGGGACACCAGGGCTTTGAAAAGCTTCAGTGCCCCTTAGCTTTGCACAGCTGGGGTTCGAATCTATGTTTGAAAGTAGCTCATAGGCACTTCAAGTTTATTTTTCTGGAAAGCACCTTTTTAAATGATGTAGTAAAGCATCAGCCTGTTCAGGAAGAGCACCCGGCCCTTCCAGCTCTTTGAATAGTATCTGCCCTCACCAAGCAGGCACTCCTGCCTGCAAAGCCATCCTCCTTTAACCCTTCTGAGGCTTATCCCTGGAAAACACGTCTCCCTGTCTCCAGCATCCTTGGCACCAAGTGGGACCACCAGTGCAGCTGGGGAAGGGGGGATGATTCATGCAGCAGCAGCCTGTTGGGCCCACGTGTGGCCAGCTAGGGTGCCCAGCACAGCCAGTGATGTGGGCACTCCCTGGGCCCCAAATGGGAAGGCAGAACTCTCCCAACCTACACAAGGCAGGGCAGGAGTCTGGCACCACTCACTGCCCCGCAGGGCTCCATCAAAGGGGCTCGGGCCAGGGGAACGTGTGGAGCTGAGCGTACCCTGAGGTGGCTCTTGGGGAGCGTGGGAGTGACACGGGGGCTGCTGGCCATCATCAGGGCATTTGGGCTAAGAGGGTGCCCGCTAACCTGGGATGGAGAGGGGATTGATTGCAATACTCCTGGGGAGACAGCAGGGAGGACAGAGGACACGGAGGTCGCCAGCCTGTGGATCTTGGCACAGGTTTTTAGCAGAAGACACTGTGGATCATGGCTCATCCACATCTAAATTTTTTCAATTAATACCTTCTGTTTTTCTGACCTGGAAACTTGAGATGGATATGGGGTAAATGAGTAATATATTCCCTCTTACATGACACAATTGGCAAGAGAAGGGGATATAAGGTCCTGCCTGTCCCAAATCCCATCAGTATTTCACTGCAGGGATGTTATATACAGGAGCAGGGCTGGTGACAGTGGGGACATGTGGAGCCCTTTCCCAAGCACCTTCTGGCTAATAGGGCAAGACAGGGGTAGTAGAGACAAACAAGCTTCAGAAGCAGGATGGATACAGATACCTGGATGCTGACCACTGGGCTGCACTCTCAAACTCATCCCTCCATCAGCCTGCCTGACCTCCTGGGTCAGCTGGCAGAGAGGACACCCTGCTCCTGCTCAGAGTCCCTCACAAGCCTTTCCTCCTCAGCCAGAGCCCTGCACTAGGGCTCAAACAGAAAACAGTGGGAGCAGGGGATTCATTTCCATCCCTTTCCCCTGGGTAAGCTGGAGCAGAAAGGAGCCACGCTGGCTCCCGAGAACCGGCTCCCTCGAGATGCTGATGGGCAGAGCCGGGAGCCCGGCCAGGGGCTGCGTGCACCAGATGCACGATCCATCCCCTACCCTGGGCTCTGTGTCTGACTCGCCTCCCCCAGTTACAGCATCACCTGCCTGTTTATACGGGAGATTTGAAAGCTGTTACCTCCAACTCTTTTTATACCTTGGTCTAATCTAGATACTGTTAATGATATTTACTTTCAAGACGCTCACCTTAGATTGGCTTTTCAACATCTAAATTAAGCGTTCCATCCCAGTCTTTGATATCATGACGGCACTTCAGCTACCTTTGATCATATCTACTAAGTATTCTCATTAGTAATCAACATTACTTACTTAAAATAAACACATGTTTTCTTCAAGCTTTGTGGTTACGCTTAATCAGCCGCAAAAATTCCCCTTAAGATGGTTTGTATCATTCAAGGGCATTTGCGTCCATAACCCTAAACAACAGCCGTAAATAGTTGTTGTTTTCCCTGCGCTCTCCAAAATGCCGTCTGCCGAGATCTGACTTTGCAGTGAAAGGATTTGATATCTGTAACATCCCCCCCAACCAAACCACTGTTCGATACTGCCATGTAAACTGCACCACGGGAGAATTGCTGTTGGCAAACTCCATCTCTCCCGTCCCGGACCGCCGGCTTTGGCAGAGGGCAGGAAACGGCTCCCGTGGTGCTGGGCCTGACCCCTGACTTCCCAGCAGTGGCGAAACCACCCGAGTCATGGCAGGAGATAACTGGTGGTGCTTTGGATGGGAGGCAGGTACCGCTGGCTCTGCACAGCGCCTGTGCCCTCAGACCGCTCGTGGCGTTCAGACAATGCAGGCCCTTACAATAAAGGTCCCTCTGACATGCAGAAGATGGTGAGAGGCTTGAATGTTTTGGGTGGGGTGTGTGACTCAGCTGCTATTGCTGCACCCTGGGCACATAAACCCTGCCTGGCTCAGGGTCCTGCATCGGCAGTGCTAATGAGCAGCTTGTGTACGAGCAGCCCTGACTCACCCCTGCCTGCACTTGAGGAAGCTCCCAGGAGAGGCAAATAGCTGCCTCCCTTCTTCCCCCAGGTCTGAATGTGTCCCCGTGTCCCCTTCCACCTCCCTTCTCTTGTTCCCACCTTTTTCCTCACCTCCTCCCTTGGGAAATCTATCCTGGTGTCCCACATTTTGGAGTGGCCCCAGATCACCCAAATCCATGGCAGCTGCTCATGAGGGATGGCAGAGGAGGCAGCTATGGTGATGATGGGCTCCCACCAGGATTTCTCCATCCACCTGCCTCCAATGGGACAGGCCCACGCCACCTCCCTGCCTGACAGGCACAGAAGGATTAAGAACACAAACCCCCCTGCAGGGGGGTGATTTTGCAGGATCTAAATCTTTCCTGCTGCTGATAACACTTCCTCCGGCTTCACCCAATCCCCTTCACCCTTTGATGTCAACTGGAGGCACCAGGTCTAAAACAGCCACTGCTGTTCATTAGACCTAATTAGTCCTTAATGCCCTCTTAAATCCCATTTTAAAAGGGGACCATTCAGCACGTCCAGGGCTGAGACAGCCCCAGCTGAAGGCAAAGTTAAGGGGTCTGTGATCAAAAGGAGGGAGAGTGCTCACCAGGTAATTCAAGATGCAGGGATTTGTATGCTGCTACCAGCTCTCACAGCACCAGCTCACACAGACCGGGCAGGAGGGCAGGCAGCATCCCTCACAGCTGGAAGCAACCCAAACCCATGGATTCTTCTCCATGGAGGAATCTCTGGATTTTAGGATCACTTGTGTCTCCACTGAGATGCTGTTTGGGGGCAGGCACCATCAACAAGGTGAGGAAGAGGAAAGGGTCTGAAGGCTTGGGCAGTCCAGGAATACTGCATCTGGTCTGACTCTCAGTAGCAATGTTTTTCCAACCAGATATATTTTTAGAAATGTGTTGAATCAATCTGTTGAATCAGCACCTCTTGGGGGCCATCCCTTGGCTGGGGAAAGGAGAGCATCTCCCCCTTCATCCAGCTCATCTCCCATAAATGCAAGAAGTATGAACACAAGCCAGGGCTGAGTGGTTAGGGCTTTGATTTTGAAAGACTCAGTCCTATTTATCCCATGCTCCAGCACCACTCAACACCACTCCTCCTTGCCACTCCATCCCCATCCCATCTCCTTTGTGAGGCTCAAGAGTTGGAAACGGGGTATTCCTCAGCCTGGGCCTTTGCCTGAGCCATATAACCAACCTCCTGCCTTTAGGTCCAACTTTCTCTAGAAACCAGGCCCACGTCCAAATTAATTTTCTGTATGTGTTGTTGGAATGATTAGATCTGCAAATCAACATAGCCACAAACTGAATAATGCACCAGCGCTGAGCGCTGTCGGGGCAAAGCCCCAAGTTCCTCGTCAAGTTCAGTCCTGCAAAGCCTGTAACTAATGATTTTTCTCACTTGGCCCAGAGTCAGCACTCTGTCTCACATGCACACACAAACATTGTACGTGTGCCTTGTTAGCATAGCACGATCTGCAGATAAAAGGAGGAGGGAGAGCAGAGCTCTGGCCCTGGGACATTCGTGTGACACCTCACCCTCAGCTGAGCTGCTGAAACCAGGGGAAATACAAGATGTTGGGACAAGCATCCCACTACCCAGCTCCAGTCACATTGTGCCACTTGCCCTTCTCCCTTGCTGGGATAGTCTGCAGGTCTCTTTCCTGTCATGTTTTTGAGAGCTGGCCCAAAGCTCCTGGTTATCAGTGAAAGCCAAGGATGAATCAGTGGTCTGGCAGGTCCCATGTCTGCACACCACACCCCTGGTCACATGTCATGGACACAGAGGGTGATGATAGCTCCCAGAAACTTTCCAAGTGTCACCTCTTTGGATTCAGGAAGGAGAAGCATATGGGAGGAACAGCTACAAGATATCTTCTACACATATAGGCAGGTCCCCAGGGTTTATTTGTTGGACCCTGATAGTGTCCTCTCCTCACAAATTAGGGTTTCCATCCACACTCACACCCTTCTCCCAGCCACAGGCTTCACTCTGCAGATGGGCTCTCCCAGGGCCCACAGCCTTTCAGTGCAGGGCTCCATTTGGGTCCCACGGGATGTGCTGGTGGGACTCAGGGTTGCCCTGCAGTGAGGGAGGCAGCACACAGCTCTGGGCTCTCTGCCCTGCAGTCACCCTCTTGCAGTGATGGGTTTGCACCCATGAGCTCTCCTGCAGCCTAGTGAGAGGAGTGATCTTAGAGTAAAGGTAGGGAGGATGCTCATCTCCTAAGTTACCTTCTAGAACCCACCTCTAACACCTTTTAGCCACCTAAAACATCTACTGTCCACAGTGAGAGACAGGATGCCCCAGGGGTCAATCCTGCTCTATCTTTGGAGACATGTCTAGGGCAGGTAGGCTGAGTTGCCCTGTGGGTGTTTTCCTGCACTCTCTGCTCAGGGAGCCCAGAGCCAAGTGTCACTGGGGTGACTTTTGCATCACTCGACAGTCAGTCTCTGCAGCACCGACTTGGAGTACAGCAGGTACCTCAGCTCCCTTTGTAGTCACCAAAGGCCCTCTGGAGGTAAAATTCACCCAGCCTGCTTGCAACTGCTTCAAGACAAGATGAACTGCACCCTCAGGTCCCCTGGCTGTGCAGATTAAACCTCCATCAACTATGAAAAGAACAGAGCAAGACCTCTGGGGCTTTTACCTGTCTGCATTTAGTGATACAGTTCCCACCCCTGGTGACTGAAGCTGGTCGAGATAAGGATTTGCATCGGTGGAGCATAGCCAGGGTAGGTGAGGCCCCTGCGGCTGGAAAGAGGAGAAAGATCAGCAAAATGGGCTTCTGGGTGAAGAAATCTCTGCCCCATAGAGATGTCCCTGCTTGGACACGATCTGTGCTGGTGACAGCTCAGGGCAGAGAGCAGCCCAGCGGTGGATGCCAGCTCCCAGGACAGAGTGGGTGTCTATTCCCACCCTGTGGGGTGAGTGGCACCCCCTGGGCTCCCAGCACTGCCATGCAGTGCTACAATGAGACAGACCATCTCTGGCTTTAGCTTGACCAAACTGACCTACCACTGCACCAACCCAACCCACCTCACTGCTGCCAGCCCAAGGGAGATGTCATTCGTCAGGACTATCAAGACATTTGCTGGAGAAGCACCTTTGTGAGGGGCCTGCTCTCCCAGCCTGACATCCCTGTGTTTCAGACACGTGACATTTAATGTAAAACAGAGTAGAAAACCTCCCCTTCTCCAGAGCTGAACAGAATCACATTGTGCTCAGCTACAGCTTTAGCTGAGATTTTCAGTTGTATTACCCTCTCCATTATCCTGTTCAGTTTCCTTATGATGGACAAATTATGATTAAATTATCATTTTTCCCTGTTATTCATTCTTGGTTCATCTATCAGGTGTGATAACTGTAGAGGAGGTTATTCTTTATATTGCACATCCTAAACAGACTGGGACATCCTTATCTGCCACCAGCAGGAACAGCTGCATCTCCATCAATCTTCTTTCCCCATCCCATGATCTGGCTGCCACTGAAAATGAGACCCTCAGTGCTGCTATTTCTACTGCAGCACCTCTAAACACACTCTTGTAAGATTCTTTCAAAGGATGTTACCTTAGCATTAGCCCTGAGAAGGAAGTTGCATGCTTAAGCCAAAACCATCCCTTGCTCTATCCATAGATGCCTCTCCCCCTTCCTTTTGACCATGCAGTGGATCATTCTGCTGAACACTAACCTGGCAAAGTTTGGTCCCAGCTGAGTTGAAAAAGGTTGTTTCTACAAGGCTGGGATCTTGGGGGGCTACAAGCTGACCCATGCATCCATACAATGTGCCAAGGTGCCAGGTGATGGGAGAGGAGCAGCACCACCCTGAGGTGGATCTCCAGAGTCAGACCTCGCTCACACCAGCAGAAAGGGAAAGGAGTCCTTCAGGTATAGCTTGTACCAGCTTGCCAGGCCAAGATCAGTGTGAAAGAATGTACCCATGAGTACAGCTCCACGGGTTTCCCTTGGGGCCTCTGCCAGTCAGACCATCGCCCTGGCTCAAGCCCCAGCCAGATGTTGCCACACACCAAAGGTTTTGGGTGAAGTCACCCCAGGAGAGGAACAGCCTAGAGGACTCCTGCTCCATCCTGGCTGTGCATTGTACACACAGCCACAGGAGGGAGACCCTGGGCTCTCCAGGTAACCACCCAGCAGAGCCCATCCACCATGTGAGCATCCATCAGCCATCAATCTGCTGCAGGAACTTGCTGGGGACCTTTTCCTCTTTCCATGGTTTCCTCTGGAAGGTAATCCTGTAGAGATGGCCAGGCAGAAGCAGGACATCCAGGAGTCTGGGAAGGGCATGGCTTCCACCCACTGCTCAGTTTGGGTGCCTTCAGAGACCACAGGTCAAAACCCACGTTCTGCAAGCAGAATTCTTGAACAGACATCTTTCTGCAGGAGGGGGGAGGGACAGCCACCCCTAGTGGTACCCATTTCCTCTTGGGTGACATCTAAGCAGTGCCAGGTATGTGCCCACGAGGTCCCACTGTGCACCAGGACATGGCATGAGGGTGATGGTCCCCAGCTGGATCCTAACACAAGGGGCTTAGTGTAGGAGATGCTGCCTCAGGCCGGTCCCTGCCGCCCACTCGCAGAGCATCTCCCGGTACCCCACCGCGCAGCTTCTCTCAATGCTCCGCAGAGAGATCAAAAGGCATCCAACCCACTGATCGCTGGGTTTTGTGTCGAAAGGCTCCCTGATTACCTCACCATTAGCTGCGCCCATTAAACAAAATCCTAAAGGTTTTACACAAAGCTGAGGTTTCAGATGAGAGGGCGAAGGAATGACTCAGTGCCTTTAAACGCCAAAGTCTTCTCCTCCGTCCTGTTTGTACAGCACCTAGCACGAGGGGTCCAGGTGCATGCCTAGGGCTCTGAAACACCGCCACAATTAACTAATAAGTGTAATAGCAGCTGTACTCCCACCAGCACGGTTTCGTTTTATTATTTAAATATTCAGTTGCGCTGGATAGCACCTCTCGGAGATTAAGTTTAATTCAGTACGGTGGAAAATGACCCCCTGGCTGGCCACCGGCAGCCGCTGCTGCAGCACAGGTACAGCCGGGAGCCACAGGAGCAGCCCCGGTGCTGGTGAAATCAAAGATAGGGCAGGAGACAGCAGCCCCAGGGTCCTTTAGCCCCCGGAGTGCTGGGGCAGAGCCGGGCAAGGGGATTTTCAGCTGATATAAGAAGCTTATGGGGCCGATCAGAGTGGTGTGATCCCCCTTGGGACTCGTCCGACTGAAATCCCCGGCTGTGGGCATCTCTCCAGCTGGCAGCATCTGGGGACACTGGTCACAGCAGTATCACCTGGAGTGGTGTGCAGGTGAAGGGGAGCAGGGAGGGGCACAAAAACTCTCATCTCCTCCCTTTCCATCTGGAGAGTCAGCAGCAAAAACCGAATTTCAACCCTACAAAAGAGCCGATAAGAAACAAGCAGCGCAGTGGTTTGGCAGCGTGACCTGAGGTTTGTGCTGGCGATCACTGAGTCACCGTCGGGCACCGAACCCGATGGGAAGACACCTCCAGGAGGACAGTCTCCATGGGGAGGGTCCCTGTGAACCCCGTACCCGGCTCCTGGCGGTCGCATCCCCTGCGGAGCCCAGGGCAGGCTCCCAGCTCTGATGGAAAGCGCCTTGCCCTGTGCCCGGAGCTTGCCCTGGTCCAGCGCACGGCTCAGAGCCGTGGTGGGAGCCAGCAGCTCCTATCGCAGAAGAAATAGTGCCATCTGCTGACATGCCCGCTCCGCTCCTCGGGAGCCAGGGGCTGGCGCTGATCACCCTGTGATCGGAGTTTGGGGTCGTGCCAGCCTGAGAAACACCCTCACACGGCCGTGCAGGTGGGACATCCCCGCAGGTGACCCATGGGGCTGGGCTGTGCAGCCTGAGATCCCCACAGACACCCAGGGTGGCCCTCTGGTTACTGGGAATGCAGAGCCCAGGCACTGCGGGGAGAAGAGCTGGTCACTGCCACCCAGCAGGCTTTAATTAACCTCTTATTCCCTTCCCTGTAATGAATGAACAGAGTGATACCCCTCCAACAGGCTGCTCTTCAAGGGACATCTCCCTTCCCATGCAATTCCTTAGCGCAGCTTTTTCCACCCTAACCTGTGATCCTATCACCTCTGATCCTGTGGAATGCTGGAGTTACTGGGACTCCCAGAGGAATTACTGGAAAACAGCCCTTGACTGGTATGGTGACCACTCAGATTTATTTTTTTTCCTAAATGAACCCTCCCAGAATCATAAAAGCCTCAGCTCCCATACAAGTCCCTGGGAGGTAACTGCATTTAGTGTGATAGCCACTGCTTGAATTCCAGACCAGATATAAGGAAGAGATTTTTTTTACAAGGAGAGTGGTGAGGCACTGGCACAGGCTGCCCAGAGAGGTGGTGGATATCCCATCCATGTATATATTCAGGTCAGGCTGGGCAGAGATCTGAGCACCCTGGTCTAATTGAAGATGCCGGAGAATTGGGGCCAGATGACCTTGAAAGATCCCTTCCAACCTGGACTATTCTCTGGAGCTATAATATATTTATATATATTATATGGATCGGATCTATGTTACACCAGGACTGTGGCAGGAGATGCCACTGGTCTCAGGCACTGGCAATGCAAAGGTCACTGCTCATGTCCAAAACTGCTGGGAGAAACTCTTCCCTGGGAGCATCTTTTCCCACTCAACAAGACCCCCAGGTGGGAAGAACCCTGTGACAGGGAGATGGTCCCACCCTGCCACCTCCCCAGGGACACTGAGCTGCAGGGGACCAGGTTGGAATCAGAACCTGCTGGAGCTCGGCCTGGGAATGGCCTGTGGAAAGCAAAGCTGCTGATTTGCTGATTTTCCAGGCTGACCTACCAATAGCAAAACCATCAAAGCAAGAGACACATTCCTGAGGTCTGACCCAGCATGGCAAAGTCAAGGAAAGATTCCCACTGAACTCAACAGCCACTGGACTGCAGCCACAAAACTTACATATAGCCAAGACTTATTTATTATTCCCCCATGGTTTTAATCAAGACTTCATCCCACTGGGGCTCTGTCTCATCCTGCAACAAGGAAGTCAAATTTATCCTACAGAGTAATTTTAAGACAATAGATAACCAAATATATATAGTTAGACATATTGCCGTGTATGTATAAATATAAAAAACACATATATATTTTATATACATACAAATAACCTCTTAAACTAGAGGCCAGCATAAAAAACAGAGTAAACACTGTAATAATTTTAATTATGCAACATATTCTGCCTAACATATTTATTTTTAATGGCAGTCATTTTAATAGCTCTAAGGCCCTGAATTAGTCCAATGTGTTCTTAACTAGGTTCACTTTAAATACAAATGTTAATGGCTTTTCCAGAGGGTCCAGTGCCCTGGATGAGCTTGCTTCACAGGAGCATATTCTCCTTAACATGTTTACTTTTAATAACAGGTTTAATGATGCACTTGGGGCCTAATAACCACGTTTAGTCACAAAGAGAAAAACCAGCTACAAAATACTTTCTCTAAAAACTAGGCTACAGGGGATTGCCGCGCTGTTTCAAAGCCACACCAGCCATCCTTTAATGTGCCTCTATGTGTTTTGGCTCTGTCTGCATCCCGGCTGGGGAGCTTGGCCATGGAGGAGCAGCCCTGATCGATTTTTGGAGCTGGTTTTCAGGTGATTTGAGGACCCTGCGCAGCAGCTGAGCTGTTCAGGGTAAAGGACCACAGCCAAAGGTGGCCTCACCTCCTCCCACCCGCAGTGCTCAGTGGTGGGTTTGGGGAGACACAAGTTTCAAAGGAAGGTGTTACAGGGCTCCAGCAGAGGTATCCTGGGGCTCTCACCAACGCTACTGGCACAGACGTGCCAAAGGGAACGCGTTTGAAAAAATCACACCCACCACCCATTAAAAAAAACACAACAAAACACCAAAAAGCACCACCAACAACTACAAAACCCCACCTCCTACATTTAGCTTTATGAGAGCTAGAAATACCACCAAATTAAGAGGCAGGCAGGCGACAGCTGCTCTCTCCTTTCATGCCCAGATCAAGCCATTGCTGCGGGCCTGCAGCCCCACTCGTGTCAGCCCTCCTGGCTGGGGGCAGGTGGGACCCCTGGGGCACATCCAACCCAGCAGAGAACCAACTGCAGCTCCCCAGAAAAGATTCACCCAGTGGTGTGGCTGGCAGGGCTTCTCTCCCTGGCTGTGTCCAGACCTGTCTGAGCCCAGAGCCGTGTCCAGACCTGTGAAATCTCACATGCCTGGGGGATGCTCGGAGCTGCCCCCATGACCTGCGGGCATAGGACCAGCCCAACCCATTCCTTTCCATTCAGACTGAAGGGTCACCCCCTACAGGGTGTCACAGCAGGTCCTCTACAGCGTGTGCTGGCAGGGCTGGGGATACCCCAGGGGCAGCACGCTTCTCACTACATGCAGAAGCATTTTGGGGTGTGCATCTTGCACCAAAAAAACCTTTTGGTTTGTCCTAAATATAACCATGCAGACTTTGCCAGGCTTCAGCTCCACTTGCATGAAAAACACTTGCAAGGTTTGAACCAGCTCTGGTTTGTCTACCTTCTGCCCCAGGGGCCTGAGCAAAAAGGGAGGGTGGAATCCAATAGCATGTTGTGCATAAAAAGATTATGCCAAAGATAACCTTATTGCTAATAATAACCCTGGAATCTATCCTGTGAATAGGCCCCATTGAATGCTTGAACACAGGCATTCCTCGGTTAGGTTTTTCTGCCTACAAATATTCCACTTGAGTCTTTAAATACTAATCACAGAATTCAGACGAAGGGGTTTTTATCTTCAAAGTGCTGCAGAAAAAAAAAATTAAAATTAATTCATTAATCAAGTATAATTAAAGGGTACAAAATATGCCTTTTTCCAGAGCAGGGAGCCAACCAACGCAGCGTGAAGCCATCGTGGGGACTCCAAGCATCTTTCCCACCGCGAACGTGATTTTCCCGGAGCGGCGCCCGGGCAGTAGCTGTGCTTGTTCCCAGCAGCTCTGCTCAAGCTGTCTTCCTGACATGTGTTAGGCTGTATGTCTGCCACGCAGGAAATAGGGTTTGAAGCTCACAGCCAGGAGCAAAAGCTGAGATTGAGGCTTTAATGAAGCTGGGATTGAGTGGCTAGGGTGGTTCAGTGAAGCAGTAAATGCAAACACATTATCACCTGAGAACTTGCTCCAATTTCACACCAATTAACTAGGAATGAGAGAGGAGGGCTGGGGCTGGCTGCAGAGATGGCTGATAATCCTGTGAATGGGCAGAAATGGCTCGAACGCAGACGCGCTTGTGCCAAAACGAGTTTGTTAGATAACGCCAGTCCCGGTAATTTTGTCTTGGGGAGGGAGCATGTCATTACTGGAGCTGCTTTTATTAGCAAATATTAAAAACATTTGCCGAAATACAGTTGCCCGTGAGGGAAGCAGGGGTGGAAAAAGTAATAAAGCAATAGCTGATTATTTTATTCCTCTGCCAATGCGTCATATCACAGGGGAAGGGAAGGGAAAAGGCGAGAGGGAGAAGAGGGATGGGATGTGAAGGATTGTTGGGGCAAAGTCGGCAGCTCATGGCGGGGAATATCCCATCCTCGAGGAGTCCCTCAGGATGCTTAGTTCTGGATTTCAGGTGGGTTTCACTTCTAATCCACTGCCAGCAGATGTAGGTCTGAACAGGTCCCCAAAACTCACCTTGGCAGCAGTGATGGGGCCCATCCCCGTCCCCTCCACCCAGGAGCCAGTTCACCTTCAATTTTAATATTTGAGTTGATCCAAATTTTTTCCCTGCCATGATTATTTCCATTTCAGGAATTTGGGTGGAAGAAGGGCAGCACTTTAGGGGAAGTGCTATTAAATGGATTTCTATGGATTGAATGCTAAAACAAATCCCACCCTCGGTGCGCCAGGCCCCACATCACCCCTCCAGCAACTGCGAGTTTCAATGTCTGGGAGCAACCAGCCAGATCCTCCGGATCCACACCAGCCATGAGACATCCTGCATCCAGGAGGCTGGACTGGAGCAAACTCTTGGATGTAGATGAAATCTTGTTTTCATTTTTAAAAGCATCAGCGATAAAAAGGTTACTGCAAATGCAAAGAACCCCCTGTTGGGTTTCGTGATGACACAATGGGCTGGAGGAGAAATCCTACGCTGTGTGGTGAGCCCTGGGGAAGGTCTGTGCCCCAAAAAGGGTCCTCAGTGCTACCCCAGTTCTTCTGTGGTGAGACAGCAACCAGGAAATTGTGTTATTCCTGAGAGTTGCCTGCCCTGCTCTCCAACAGGGAGCTCCAACAAAATAATTACAAGAAAGGTGCAAACAGAGGAAAAGCAGTGACTGCAATCCTCTCACTCAATATTGAATTACTCCAGGCTATGGAAGGGACAGAGATATCTCACTTTAAAATCAGGATAGCGTTTTCTCCAGTGATGAAGTCTGGATAGCCAGCAAGGAACCAGGACAAACCATAATACACTAAAAAAGCCAAGTATGGTCCACCTCACTAAGAGCCAAGGAGTGTGCTGGAGCTGGCTGCTGCAGCTCATCTCTATGCAAGGTGGGCCCTAAATTCTCCCTGCCCCACTGTGAGCCTGATTTTCAACATCCTGCTCATTTCAGGTCCTCATTCCCTTCTGAACAGATGTGGAAAGGAGGGAAAAGCTGCAGTTTAAATGAGCAAGGGTATGTAACTGCTGAGCCAGGTGCTGGGGGATTCTTTCCCCAGGGCAGGTGGAGTGGGGGGCAGGGGAACACCTTGTTCCAGTTGTTCCAGCCATGGGAAGTGGGGATCTGTGGCCTTCCCCGCTTGTGGCATGCAAACCACTCTCCCAGGCAGGAAAAACACTTCCAAGTGGCAGATATCCCATTCCATACACAACGGTGCTCCCGAGCCCCGGTGCAAATCCACAGGGCTCTTCCTGTCCGTGCTCTCTAGCCTGTAATTATCTTAAAGGCAACAATTAAAACTATTGAAACACATGTGATGGGTTTAGGGAGCATAGCTTGGCTAATCCCCACAAGCATCCCGGAGGAGCGGAAGAGAGGAGTTCCCAGGGTGCTGCTGCTTTGCTGGGCAGGTAGGGACCGAGTGGAGCTGCAGGGCATCAAGCTCAGGGTGAGGAGGTGGCAGCAGCCTCGTCCCCAGGCAGTGTGGGACCCCAGGAGTCACTCAGGTGGCAGTGACCAGGCTGGGGGAGCTGCAGGAGGGTCCCCCTGCTCCTCACCTCCCCTCAACCCTTCCCAGGATCACACAGAAAGTCAGTGACTGAAAGACCCTATCCTCAAAACCTGTTGTTTAAGTTCTGATTGCAAACTTCAAGACGAAAATATTTCATCTTCTTTTTCCCATGTCAGTCCAGGATTTATCACAGTGAATCCTGCTCCATTCCCTATGTCAGATACCAAAATAAAGCCATGTTCAGACACAGCCCCTTCTCCCCCCCTGCTTCTTTTACTGCAGCATCACACTGTTGTTTCATTTCGTGGGCAAAAAGTTCTGCAAATACCTGTGATGCTCTCCTTCAGGAGTCCCAAGGCAAGAGCAACAAGATGAATAATGAGGAATTGCACTAAATACCACTGACTTGTGCTTATCACTTTTTAATTTATTTGTTGTCCGGGAATCATTAGTTTTGTTATTTTTCTAAAAGCATCACCTTCCTGGAGCCACATTATATGCGATTTTCTGCTCTGCTTTCTTTAAGAATTGTTTTCTAACCTGCCCTAAAAGTGCTGAACCAGCTTTGGGAGCCTGAAATGCAGGGAACTACAGAGCAAAAAAGAGAACACAAACTCTTTGTTCTCAGTATCTCGTGATCTTAAAGTGCTCGGGGTGATCTCAGGGGTGTCAGGGCAAGGACAGAGCCACACAGGGCAATTGCTGGCTGCTCTCTTTTCCAGCCCTCTTGTTCTGCTTTTCATCTCCCCCATAACACCTTGTTTGTGACATGGTGTTTTAAATATTCCTAGAATTTGCAAAATTTCTACATTTTCTTCTTTTTCCCAAAACTGGAATATAATTTTAACCATTTGGACTAAAAGTGAGTAATTTTGCCTTTAAAATACCTTTTTAAGGCTCTTTTTTTCTTTTTCGTTTCTGCTCAAAAGAAGCTCATGTTTGCCAAAAAGAAAAAATCTTTTGATTCAATTCAAACAAATTCAAACTCCTTTTTAATTATTTAATTTCTGCATGCTTACTTTCTCTTTTTTCCCCTGCTTTTTCCATCCCATTTCTCCCCCTTTCTCATTTCTGAAATGCAAATAATTGAGAAAAAATTCCCTTCTGAGCCACTTCTGTTGCTGCTGACACCAACAGCCCCAAAGATGCTCCCAGCCCTGTGCCCCCCTCACCAGGGAAGGAGCCTGCAGAGTGTCCCAGTGTCCCCCTTCTTGTGCTCCCAACTCCCTGTGGATCCCCATCCAGCAGCATCAAACTCACAACACAGACACAGCCATGGGGCTGAGGGAGACAGAAAAACCCACAGCAAATCCAGCCTTGGATTGATAGGACCCCAAAAGGGCTCTGGCTGTTTTATGAACTGTGTGAGGAGTTATCAAGGCACAGGAGCATCACCCTGGGTGACCAAAGTGCTGCACTGCCCCAAATCGAGGATCTCCTCACAGGCAATATATTCTCTGTGTATTTATTACACAAATTTTACACATCTCAGGTTATAAATTACTCAAATGCATAATTAAATATTTCCATTCAGAAAAAAATATGTATATGCAGTCGTTGAACACATAAACTTTTCTCTCATGGGCCATCTCTGACCGAGGCATCCTCTGAGTGAACTGCATCTTCCCCCACCACTCTCATAAGCTGTGCAGCAGCCAGCCATTGTCTTTCCATGTATTTATTGACTAACAGCAGCATTTTAGACAAGTGAAGCCCAGTTGCCTTTAAGGGCAGAAAAAATTTGTGCTTAAGTGTCATTCAGTGTTGTGAGAAAATGGGAAATTTTATTGGTGGTTGTTTTCCATCACGTGAGCATCTGACATTTTATTTGCATTTCTAGAGGGCTTTAGTCTATTTTAAGCTGGGAAAGGCAGAGGGTAGCAGGACTGGTGGGAGCTCCAATTTCCCTGAGCAGCACACTCTGAATTGGGAGATTAATACTGGCCAGGGGAGCAGCACAGGGATGGGGATTTACAGCAGTGCCTGGTTTTTCACAGCAAGAGTGAAAAAAACTTGGGAAAGCAAGAAAAAAGTGAGAGGGATGGAATCCTATTTCAAAATGTTCATAAGACAACAAGTTTCTTCTGGGCACGATGAATGCATCAGAGAGATGTTCAGCAGCCTGTGTAGCCCAGAGATCAAACAAAATGATCTCCTCTGCCTTTAAAATGTATGAAGCTGAAAGATCTTAAGGGCAAATAAACTTACTTTGATTGCAGGGCTGGGATCTTGTAAGTCACATTCCTTTAATTTCCTTGAGCTGGTTGCCTTTCCTATGAAGGACATGCAGAGGGTGGCGAGTTTTCAATGGAAACTGGTTTTGCCTCATTTTCCACTTCTCTCCTGTTACAAGGAAAGAAGTGCCGAGCTCCAGAGGCCTACCTGCCTCTTCCTATGCAGACAGAAAGGGCTGGGTGTCTGTTTTTAATTACAGCCTGAAAGAACTGCATTTAAAAGACAACAGAAAGCTATTTAATTAATACTTATCATTAGCACACATAGGAATGCCTAGCAGCAAATTGCAACAACAAAGCAATTCCTTTTTACTTTTTTTCCTTGCACTTTGGATAAATTCAAAAAAATAAGAGTAAACAAATTATTTGCACCACATTGAGATGACATTTTAGAGTGAGAGTAGTGGGATAGTAGGTATCACCCTGGGAGAGCAGAGATGTCTGAGAGCAGCCTTCTCCATCTCCAGTTTTTCAGTCTCCAGCTCTCTTGGCCAAGAAGCTTATCTTCATCCATCCATCTATCTATCTTTCTATCTCAGCATTTACACCGGGCTCATCCCCATGTCTGAGCGCCTACTTGTCTTCATACCTGTCCATAAATTACATGGGGCCCCCAGGGCATTATAAATAATAATTCAGCTCCCAAACCTTCAGAATACTGTTTTAAAGCATTGGCTTATAATTCCCCACGTTGTGGGCTCCTCCCAGCTCATAAATGGAGTAGAAGGACGTGACAGCCCAGTCAGTGGAGTAACTGCCCAAAGATCAATTCCTTGGGTGGCCACAAACTGGAAGATGGGGATGGACATTGTGACAAAGTACAGGGGAAGGCTGGACTGCTCTGCTCATGGGAAAGAGCATCCTCACCCAGAGATGTCCTTCAGGATTTTATATTCCTCACAATTTTATCTCAGCCAGAGCAGCAGTCAGCCAGACATCCCACGTCTCTCTTTAGCAAATAGATCTCTTAGTGGCACTATTAATGATTGGAGTGTTGAACCACAGCATGGCTCTGCTGGTGGATAAAGTCCCAATGGGGCACAGAGGCAGATGGATTAGAGGGTAGACCCACATGTAGTCCAACAGATCCCAAACCACATCAGGACAGGCACCCCAATCCCTTGTTGGACACACCACCTACAAGTGAGTTTGGCTCAGGACAGCAAGTTGCTTTGGTACATGTGAGTTATTGAGTAGAAATTCCAGATGAGCCTTGACCCTGTTCCTCTATTGCAACACATTGCATCTCCATCCCAAGACATTACTTTCTTCTTGAGGTAGCAGTTGGGAACATGTCTCAGCCCTGTCCCTCAGTGGGGGAATATAGTGTTCCCATGGAGTATAGTCACCAGTTTGTGGTCATCACTATCTCCTGGATCAGGTGTCAGACATGCTTGGGGTCAGGGACCTGAAACTGGAATTTTTGCTGGAGAAAAACAAGAGCAGTTGATGTATGAGATTAATTATTTGACAAGCCTGTCCTGGATTTGTGATCAGCTCTGGAAGGTGCAGGGCTAAAATATCATTAACCCCAGGAACATGTGAAGCTGCCAGAGCCTGCAGCCACCCATCAGTGCTGGGTGAGGAGGTGTCACTTTTTGTGTGACTTCTGTCCCTCCATCTTCTATCTTTCCATCAAACCAGGCTGAGACCAAATCAGCCAGAGACCCAAGGATGAGCGAGGAGAGCCACAAGTACCAGTTCTGGCACAGAGTGGGAACTCCCAGTGTGAGAGTGGCCATGGATGCCATGGTCCCTGCACAGGTGGTGGGACACAGCATGCCCATGGGACCAGGTTCATTCCCACATCCCAGGCACTGGGCTAACATGCATGGATGTGCATTGCCCTCTGTGGGAGCTTGTCTGTGCTCCCTCTGCCTTGGCTCCAGGCATGGAACAAGCTTTTCCTGCTGTTCTTCTGCTCCAGAGATCACAAAGAAAATTTCATGTCCTGCTCCAAAAAATGTCTGATATGGGCTGGGGGAGACATAGCATCTTCACACCATAAGGATATCCTCAGGGATGGCTGAGAATTAAACTCCTTTCCACCCTGCAATGAGGCTGGACCCTTTACTCATCCTACTACTTGAGGGCACTGGGATGGGAGCATGGAATGCATTTGTCACGTTTTCTGTTTGCAAAACACACCAGGATTTTGGCGGGCTGCAAGTCCAGCCCCACTCACCCCATCCTTCACAGTGCTCCCCAGTGACGGGTTGGGGTCTTGCCAGTCAGGTTTGCAACCTCTCACTTGGGTGCAGAACTGGGTGCAATTTTGGGCCTCTCTCCTCTCACAGGGTGTCTTAAGCTATGATTAAGGGCTAAATTGCAACGGGGCACCCATCCCTGGCTGAGAACTGCAAGATTTGGGGAGGCAGCTGTTAAGGGCAGTGGGGTCCAATGAACAAAACATCTGCATCAGTGAAAGGGGAAGCTGATCATGGGGGTCAAATGGGATCGGGAAGTGTCTTATTACCACCCCCAGAGATGTCCTGCACCACTCCCAGTGCAAAGGCATCCTTTAGGGAAGGGTTATTTGTGAGGATGAAGCTATTGCTTAATTAAGAGGTATTTTGCTGGTTTGGCTCTTAAAGAAGGGTGAATGATGGCCTCTTGAAATATCATTGCTGGACCCCACCTCCCAGCTGCTCAATCCATGTAAGTAGTGCTGTTTGCATCAAAAACATCCAAGTGCTGTGGTTTTTACATCATTCTCAGTTAAGCTGTTTCCCTCATCCTCGTTAATTGGGATGGGGCAGCCTCAGCCTCCACCCTGGAGGAGGCACAGGTCCCTCCTCTCCTGCAGGGTTTCGGTGGGATGGAAGGAGGTGGCTCAGGGCCAGCTGTGCTGGAGGGAGTCAAGGAAAAGGCTGCCTGGGTGCCAGCAAGGCAGCTTGAAGCCCAGGCCAAGCTCCCCACTCTTCCCACACCTTCTGCAACATCCCAAGCTGAATCACTTCACAGAATTTACTTTTACCCTGCTAAATGCCACTAAACCTTCAAATTAATCTTCGCATTACAGGACTTCCTTTGATGTCAAAGGGGGAATTTTTTTGATGGCAAAGGGGGATTTTTCCCCCTTGGTATAATTATTCCTATTTTTCTTCCCCCTTTTTTAGGCACAAGAGATTCCTGCCAGATGCATGACTTGTGGAGGCAGCGCCCACACAAGGTATTTATATATTTATATGTATATGATGAGAATGTGGTATTGAAAGACCTGAAGTTTCAGGCAGAAGATAAAGGGAATTTCCCATTTCCTACTTGTTACAGTGGAAGTTGCCTGGGAAGAGTCTGAAGCAGGGCTAGGACCAAAGCTGTGAAATACAGCACTGGAAAGTAGCTCTTTAAGATAAGCTTGTCCAGGGAAACATCAGCTATTTAACACTATCACAGAGCAAGTTTCAATGCCTGGGAATGATCCCTGGAATTGCTTAAACGACAGGAACGGGTAAAGTGGATCCTCTCCACTCTTGCATGTGTTTCCTATTGAGCATCTTGGGTGCTCTTGGGATTGCTGGGCTGAACATCCCAGCAGAGTCAGAATCACTGGATAATGCTCAAGAAGCAGGCAACTGTGGGTAGTGCTGAAGCAGCTTTCTGGAACAGCCAGTAATGATGGAACAGCCAGGTTTACTCAGTTTCAATCAGTTTTTATGATTTATTAGGAAAAAGGGAATACAATTGAAGTGCTCTTTACTGAAAAATGTTATGAAATTGTCCATGTAATTCAACTCTTTACTGAAAATGTTATGAGATAGTCCACGTAATTCAACAAGGAAGTGCATTCTTGCTAATAAATCATTGCATGGAGACTCCCAGCATAAGACAGGACTTTTCTGGGAGTAGAGAATGAGCCCTGGGAGGAATTGTCCAGTTGTGCCCAGTAGTCAGGTCTGTGTGACTACCTGCCCAGTGATCCCCTCCTGCCCTGGGGTGCAGACTGACCCAACTGTGCCTCCCAGTGCTGTGTCACAGCTTCAATCTGGCCCCGGAGCACCTGTGCCCAGTCCTGCCCCCGCTCCAGGGAAGTGGACCTGGTCTCCATTGCTGTCAGGGCAGTGATTTCAGGCGGGATCTGGGGAACCAGGCCAGCTCGGAGAAGGGCATCCTGAAATTTGGCTGCAGAGGCTGGAGCCAAGCAACACCGGGGGATGCTGGAAAGACAAGCAAAGAAAACTTATGGTGCAAGCAAGCCGGGAGCTGGAGATGCTGCAGGAGCAAGGGGACAGTGATGCTCCAGTCCCTTATGCTGCTGACCATGGCTCTCCCTACCTGTGTGGCTGTGAGTAGTGGTAGTGAGCAGCCACAGCAGAGTGGGGGCACAGCAGGTACTGGTTCTCCTCCCAGCAGCGCCTCATGGCTCCCACAATGTCCTGGTCAGAGGCTGAGCACGATCCCAGGGTCCCAGAGAGCTGTGAGGAAACAGGGAGCTTTGCACAGGGCACCGTCACCCAACATGTTCCCAGCTGGATTTGTGCCACAGGCACTCAGCAAAGCAGGTGGAAATAGGGAGGCTGGAGGATGGGCTGCTGCTGCAGCTAGGAGATGAGGCATTGCTGGAAAAAACCACAGAGATCGAGTGTGGGCAAGGGGTTTCCACCCACAGGTGCTGCGAGTGTGGGTGGGCAGGAGCCAGGACTCAGCTCCTCACCTCTGCACTGCTAATTCCACACTCTGAGGGAGTTTCTGAGGACTTGTAAAATCCACTCAGTGTAACAGCTCTTCTTACTTTTAATAATAAAATTGTTGAGTATTTATCTTTCTGCAGTACAAGCAGGAGTGGGCATTGGGCAAAGGCTGCTTTGTGGAGAGCACATCAGAAATTGGACAGGAAGAGGCAGTATTTTGCACCTGGCCCTCTCACTCAAATCTGGCTTTCTTTCGTATCTCTCTCTGCTTTGTGTTTGTGCTCCTCTTCACTGTAACAGCAAGACTGAATTGCACCAAACTCAGTAGACCCACTCCCAAACACCCAATTTGTGCCAGCATCCACTGTACAATGCCTCAGTGCATGGCCAAGGATAGGCCAATTTAATATGCTACCTAAATAACTGCAGGAAATTTTTAAATTACTTTCGTGAAGAAAAACGAACATTCTTAAAAAAAAAAAGGGGAGGCGGTTTTAGTATGTCCATGCACACACATCGATATAAAACATCTGTTATGGCCTCACGCTTAAATTTTTGGTTGCATATTCTCAACTACGATTTTTTTTTAATTCTGAAAATGAATTGGAAATCTCTGGTAGCGATAATCTCCTTACACATACACATACACACACACACAGGCACAGTGTTGTGTGGGTGAGGAACTGACCTTTCTGTGCAAATCCTCTGGCAGCTTCAGCCTTTTTGAGATGTTGAATTGCTCCATCAGAGTTTTTATCAGGTGGCTGTCAGAGCCCGAGAGCAGCCAGAGGATCCTCTCCACATTGTAAGGCTCCTGGGATAACAAGGCAATAGGTGAGGAAATTCAAACAGGGGGGCAAGCATCCCTGTGGATCCTCTGATGTCTCATTAGGGCTGAGGTCCTATCACTGGGTTTTTATTGGTGGAAGCCAGGATGGACTTTTAGTCTTCCCTTTGCTCACCTACATCCCAAGACAAGTCTTTGGGAACACAATGTCTTTTGAACTCTGACCTGTCAGAGCAGTCTGACAGTGACCATCAGATTAAAACAGAAAATGAAGGGATGACTGATGAATCAACAGTGACCACATCTGTACCATCACTGTGAAGAGCCCAGGCTAATAACACACTGTGTATTGGAGAACCAGAAATATCCAGCTGTTTACTCAGTGTTGCAGATGCTGCTGTGAGTCATCCACCTCCTTCGTGACTTAATGAGACACCCAGCTTGCTGCAGGGCTGGCTGATAATCTCCATGAACTTACAGGGCACATATAGGGCCTGACTGGCCTATATGGCTGTGTAGCAATCAGCATTGCAACACTGCAGTAGAGCTCTGTGCAAGACTATACAGGAGGGTCCCAAACCAATTTCTCTGCCCTGCCTCATTCTTGCACATTTATAAGCACAAGAAATATCTTTCCAGGTAGTTTGGCCAAGATACCTTGTAGGGACAGACAGGATAAGGGGAACCAACTTACACAGTCCCCTTCTCACCTCCTGAGCTCAAGTGCTGGGTTTGGATAAACTCTTCATAACTTTTAGTAGCTGACAACACCTGTGACCTTTTGCCACTCCATCCTGTCCTACCTTGTCAAGTCATCAGGACTTACTCAGCCTTTCGTGTCCTTATCTGGATGTCTTATGGCCCTAGTTCTGTTCTTCATCTTCCCACCATCATCTCCCAGAGCCTCCCAGCCTCTAATCCAGTCTAGTCTGGGTGTAGCCTGCCTTTTGCTCTAGGGTGTCCTCTGTTTTAGGCTGTCCTAAAAAGATACAGGTCAGCATGCCTGGACATCCATGACCTGCTCCTGGAGGTGCCTCCAACATTGTGCTCCTGACACTCTTTCTCCTGTCCTTCTTTCTGCTGTTCCCACATCCTTCTCAAATTTCCCCTTCACCCTCCATTCCCAGCAGCCTTCTGGTTTCCATTACAGAACACTATGTTGACACCAGGAAGTAGAACTGGGCCACGGCACTGGTGCAAGTACCAGCCTTTCCATCCAGGTAAGGCTTTTGTTTCTGTCTCATACCACCAGAGTTCTCCAGGAGAATGCTGAGGCCCAGTTTGGAGGCCAGGTCATGCTGGGGACAAAGTTTTGGAGTGTGGATGTGAACTATGTGGTTCTTCCTGACCTCAGGGACAAGAGAACAGCCCCTGCTTGGCTGCAAAGACACAGTGTCTGCTGGGATTGTCCTGGGATTGCTCCTTACAAGGCTCATCCACACAAGACTTTCTGTTTCATCTTCAACTCTTCAGGAAGCATCTACCAGGAATGTTTTCTGTTTTACCTCAGTTTGCAGAAGCAGCAACCTAAGGAGGCTGTGCACTCTCCATCTTTGAAGGTCTCCAACACCCAAATAGACAAGGTCCTGAGCAATCTCACCTTCTGACCTTAAGGCTGAACCTGCTTTAAACAAGTCCCAGAGACCTTCTGAATTCCCTTCCAGAACAAATGTTCTCTTTAGCTACAGAAATATTTGCACGGATGCTTCAGATGTGAATTGAACAAAGATGTCCTGTGCAGCCATGGAGAGGGATGTGCAGAGGGATTCACTCATCCAGCTCCTCAGGAATCTCAAGAAATCTCCTCACCTGACTCTCTGCCTCCAAGATCCCGAAGTCTGGCACTTGCTGACCAGTGCTACTGAAGGGAGATGGGCTGAGAGAGGACCCCAGTTACCCTTGGAGCTCTGAGAAGCCCCACAAGTTCCTAGCTCAGGAGGAAAGCCAAGCTGAAGAGCACAGCCTGGTGATAGAGGCATAAGGATTTAGTGACTGCAAAGCATGGCAGTCCCTCCAGACTCCCAGATCCTCCCAGTGTGTTTGAACAACTTTTGGAAAATCCAGGTAGCTTAAGGCCACAGAGATACAACACCAAGGATTTCCCACTTTGATCACTTGTTTGGAAGCAGATCTAGTCCCTGGGGATCCCAGGGTGGGAATGAAAGGGAGGTATGTGCTTCCAGGTGTTTGGTTTCTGTGCCTCCATGACTTTTATTTCTGAGGCCTTTCCCTGCCTGCTGGGACTTGTTTTGCTCTGAGCAAGCTGCAGGCGGCCATGAATGAGGCATTTATTCTAGACTTCTGTACCTCTTTCCTAGTCTCTTCTTGCTCTTTGTGGAGCTTTTCAGAAGCATCAACAAAATCCTTAGGACATGATGGCATTTTTAGTTCTCTGTTTGTCACATGTTGTGGAAGTGTCCCTGTCTTGCTAAGCTTGCACAGAGCAAATCCCTGGAAACCCAGCACTCAAAAACAAAGATCAGAAAGTCAAGCCCTGAAAAGTGCAAGAGAAGGTGTTTGATCTATCTCAGATAAGCAGTCTGTAGCAGAAATGGTCAATATGACTCACACCTCCTAATGCATCATCGAGTGGCAGAATTTTACAGGTAGAACAGAGTACAAGATTAAAAAAAAGAAAAAAAACCAACAGCAATATTTTCTGGTTTTGCATTTTGGCCAGTTCACTACATACCTGGATATCCATGGCTGATGCTAATGTAGCCTTCACACTCTCTGCCAGTGAGAAATCTCCATTTTGAACAGTCCTATGAATAATGTCATTGCTGTTCACCACTGTAACAAGTCGAATTGGAAGACCCATTTTCTGGGCAATACAGCCAGCTAGGGAAAAAAAGTGAAAAAAAATGCATGAATGCTAGATAAAGATAAATTTGAAGGAGATTTAGCAAAGAAGTCATTGTACAAATTGTTTGAGCATCTAGTTCAGAAGCAGATACAAATGATATTCCCTAGCGGACTCCGAGATGTCTGACTTCAGTGGTTTGGTGGAGCAGATTATAAAAGCCAGGGATACAACACTCCACCTGCCATTGAAAACAGACCCTTGCTCATTTCCACTTTTTCTGGTGGATAGGCAGGGGACCCAGAGTTCAGGCAAGCAGGAGAGATGAAGATTTGGAGCTTTTGCCTCTCTGATGGGCAGCCTGGAAGAGCAGTGAATATGTAAAATCCTTTATTGCTTTCATAAGACAGTTCTACACCTATTTTGGGACTGAGGCAATCAAGGACTCCCATTTAGAAGGCCAGATTATGCAATTAAGAGTGGTTCTCCTGACCATGCATTACTATGCAAACCAGAGAGGACCAGGCAGGACTCCACACCTCTGTTAATGTCTTACTTAAGAAATCAGAGCCACAGCATTTTCCCTCTTTTCTGCATCAAACGCATTCTGTCCTCTCCTAATGTGCCCATCCTCAAGATAGTTACAGCCATCATCAAAGGGTGGTTTGGGTTTTTCTGCACCTTGCAAATCATCAGGGACACCTAAATTGAGTAATAACCATATATGAGTAATAAAATATAAGTGGTTCTGAAGAAATCCTACCAGAGAGTGGGTGTTTTAATAAATAGCAATACCCAGTATCTGTAAAGTGCTTTTGGTCCATAGATCACAGCATTCTCTCTCTTATCTAACCCATCTTTTTTTCCCTTTACCCGTGATATTTCCTCCTCCTCCTGTTGGCACAACAATTTCCACCATTGGCAGCAGGCTGGTATTCAGGGATGGGGCACACTGAAAGTAAGCATAGAAGTAGTGAGCAATCTGCACCATAATCCTGGACCAATTGACAGAATTCAAACTCATCAGGTTGTATTTTCCAGCAAAATCGACATCAGCAAACAGTTCCTTGATCGGCTCATCGATTTCATCGCTGTTCCCATGAGCTGTCAAAAGGAGAAAGGGAAGATTAGATCTGCCAGCAGCAGTGCATCAGGCACGAGGTATTTCTGCTCAGAAATAGGGTTGGTCTCAAGCCCTGGGGTTTGTTGTGGCCAGGAGTGTCCCAAGTTGCCCGTCTGCCCTGGAACCTGTGTGAACCATGGCCTGAGTGGCACCCTGGGGATGTCAGGCGGTTCCTGCAGATACAGAACTCTGAGCTCTTGCTTCTACCAAATATAAACTTGCCAGGAAGGCAACTGCTACATCCCCTTGTGAGACACCAAGGTGAGACCTGGCTGAGCAAAGGTCCATGGGAACTCAAGCAGCTCAAGCACCCAGTGGTGATGCCCGTCCACAGGGATGACATGGTGGCAGGGGGTAGATCACCCACAAAGGAAAGAGGGCAGAGGGAAGGGGTGACTCTGAATCCTTTTAGTGACAAAAAATGGTGCTGAATTTAGTTCAGCCAAACACCAACCACTTGCATGGAGGCAACTCTGGTCTATGGTCAGGAGAAAAAGAAGCATTAAACTGCTTGGTTTTCAAACTGTGGGATGTTGTCTCCTGTTAGCCAGGTGTCTGGCCATGGTGACAGCAATGGCCCAGCTGGCTGCAGCTGCTAAAGCTTTGAATCCCACTGAGCAGCCCCCTCAGACTTTTAGGGTCAAGGTTTTGACACAGCAGGGCCATAAAGTGGACAGTCCAAACAGCAGTGCCAACCAGCAAAGACGTGGACGTTGTCTTCAATGACAGTGGTCATCTGAAGTTCCTGTGTCTGGGTGCAGAGCCCCTTGGGCAGCAGAACAAAGATGTCCATGTTCTTCTGCCCTCTCACACTCTCGATGGCCGAGCTCCCTGTGTCCCCTGAAGTCCCTGTCTCAGAGTGAGGAAGCACCAAGAAAAGCAAAAAGTTACTTTGTCAATCAAACCTACATCACCACACTTTAAGAAAAAGATGCAGAGATGCTCCATGAGATGTTTTTGGCCAGAGCAGCCACCTCGGCATTGCCTGGAGATTATGAGGCAATACCATCCTGGGGCATCTTTGGGGAGGGCTGTAGGATGATGGCTCTCAAGGTGGAGGCCTGCCCAAGAACCTTACCTCCAAGGAGTCATACTCACCCACCAGAATATTGACATGCTTCTGCTTTTTCTCCAAGAAATACTGTAAAAACTGTCCTGTGCAGGACAAGGACAGGTCCTTAAATGCATATGTAACACCATGCCAGAGCTCCAAAACGTTCAGCCCATCTTTCAGCCTGGACAGATGCACGACATTCTTGTGTCTGAATCTGCTGAAGGCCCTGTCGACCAGCTCTAGAGGGAAAATGGTTAAACGGCCTGTTAAATTAGAGGAGTGTTCTTCTGACCAATGATTTCCTGCATCTTTATGCTACTGGGTACCTTTCTACATAACCAAAGGCTATCAGTTGCTGAGACAGATCTCCAACAAGTTATTTGTGGTTATTAGGAATGAACCAGCCCAGCTTCATGGTGTTTGATAACTCTGTGCTAAGTAATCCCAGGGGACATGCCACACAATCAGAAAACTGTATTCAAACATAAAATACAGGAAACCTCAGGTTTGTATCAATGTACTCTTGAGACAGAGGTTGCAGCTGCCCTCTGGTGGAAAAGACAGCTCAGCTCATAAGTGTTAAAAACATTTTAAGAAAGATGTAAGGCAAGCGTGAAGCAGCAGAAAGCCCTGGAGGGAGCCCCAGCAGTGTGCACGACCACAGCATCAGCTTGTTGCTGTCACAGAACCACTATTTATACACAGGGGACACCTTTTCCACTAGTACCAGCAAGGTGACACAGGAGAACAGGCTACAGAAAGGAGCAGTCAATGGTGCAGCAGGCTCCTTCCTCTTGGGGGCTGTGAAGAGGATGAAGGAAAGGAAGGCAGGTGCATCGGAACCCCCCAAATCCTCGTGCACATCCCTGAGAGCAGCTCCCCGCTCAGCTCACCATTGAGCACGTTCCGTGGGACCAGCGTGGCTGGGACAAAGAGGGAGCACAGCTCCTTCACCAGCTCAGGGTAGGAGAGGCTGCTCCATCTTTGTAGGGTGTCCCTGTCCAGCGAGGGGATGCGCTGGGGCATGAAGAGGCCTCCGTCAGGTGCATAGCCAGAGAAAAGGGCTCCCTCGAAGTCCACGGCCCTGGTGCCTCCCCGTGTGCTGACGTACTCCATGGCTGCTGGGGAGGCACCAAAATCACTGCCAGCAACCCAAAGCACCCCCACACCAGAAACAGGCCCTCATCCCAAAACAGCTCCCTCCAAAACCTCCCCTGCGGGCAGACAGAACTCCCCAGGGAACAAACCACCTCCTCCCACAGGGAGCTGGAGCAGCCAGGGTCAGTGCAGGGCACACGGAAATGCTGCCTGGGATTTGTGCCAAGGTTGGACCATCCTTGTCCTGCTTTCCCTCCACCCTGCCCAGGGAGACACTTTCTGCCTGAGGGAAAGCCCTGACGGCACACAAGTCGCTGCAGAAGCACGTCATGTCCCTTTGTGAGCTGTCTGCAAAAGTTGGAGCTTTAAACTAAAAAAAAAAGAACAGAAATTGCTATGTTTTTAGAACAGGCTGATTTTGTTCAAAGGGGTTAAACTAAGGACAGGATTTGACACAGTGTGGGAAGGGCTGAGCTAAAGCCTCTGGATTGGCACAAATCCCACCGAGCACTGCTGGGAGAGGCCTTGTGTCCCCCTGAGCCTGAGCCCCCTCAGCCATGCCCACCTCAGGCCTTGGGCCAGCACTGCAGCCCCTCACCCCCCTGAGCCTGTGATACCCCTCAGCCCTCGGGCCAACACTGCAGCCCCTCATCCCCCTGAGCCCCCTCAGCCATGTCCACCTCTGGCCTTGGGTCAGCACTGCAGCCCCTCATTCCCCTGAGCCTGTGAGCCCCCTCAGCCATGCTCACCTCAACCCTCAGACCAGCACTGCAGCCCCTCATCCCCCTGAGCCCCCTCAGCCATGTCCACCTCTGGCCTCGGGTCAGCACTGCAGCCCTTCATCCCCCTGAGCCTATGAGCCCCCTCAGCCCTCGGGCCAACACTGCAGCCCCTCATCCCCCTGAGCCTGAGCCCCCTCAGCCATGTCCACATCAACCCTCAGGCCAGCACTGCAGCCCCTCATCCCCCTGAGCCTGAGCCCCCTCAGCCATGTCCACATCAACCCTCAGGCCAGCACTGCAGCCCCTCATCCCCCTGAGCCTGTGAGCCCCCTGGACTGTGCCCACCTCAGGCCTTGGGCCAGCACTGCAGCCCCTCAGCACGGCTCAACACGGCAGGGAAGTGGTCAAACAAGTGACTGTAAATAAACAGCTGCAGCCTCCGCTTCCAGCCCGGCCACCCTTTGCCCTTGTGCTCACGGAAAACTCGTCCCCGGTGCCAGTCGCTGATGTTCCGGTGCACGGCGGCACAGACGGCCTGCAGCAGGCCAAGGAACGGGAATATGGGGGAAAGACGGAGTTCAGCTGCTTCTGCTGGTGCCAGGAGTCAAGACAAGGAGCAGCAAGCGTCAGCTGCAGCTAGGGGGAAATCTGGTTAAATATTAGGAGAGAGCTTTTAACTCAGTGATCAAGCACAGGGCATGGAGAACTTGTGATCTCTTGTTTAACTCTGGACACATACCAATTTCGACTGGGGAAACATGAAGACACCTGATTAAACTGTGAGATTGGATTTAAATTTTAGATTGAAGCTTTTTGAAGAAGGGTTTGGGTCAGGAAACCCCAGAAGTCTCTCTCAAGCACAATCAGTCTGGAACTCAGCTCTGCTGAGCCTGTCAACAGCCCTGTCACATCAACGGGGAAACTGAGGCATGGGAGAGAGAGGAGACATGGGAGGGGTTGTGCAAAAAATCCAGTTCTTCATAGGGAAGGGCTGTGCATCCCTTTGCTGCATTTTATTTTAATATAAGCAGTGTTTTTTTAAAGGGCAAGGTCAGCACGGGAGTGGTGGCTGCACAAACCCAGCAGCTCAGTGCTGGAGAAAGCAAAAGGACTTCAGCCCAGGCAGGCAGGATCAGAGGTACAAAGAGTGGCTGATAACAGCCTGCTATGAGCCATGGAGCCCACATCTGCTGCAAGAGACATACCACCTGCCAAAGCACTGGAGTCTGACCCTAAATACATTGCTTCTCTCTCTTTATTCTTATGGTTCTAACTGGAGCAATGAGAAAAATCTCTGGTAGAGAGTGGTCTAGTCACTGCCCTGGGCACTGGTGTGGAAAACAACTTTTCTACACCCAGCATCCTAAAGGACTCTTTCTGCAGGGTCTTCAGGTAGAGGCAGTAGATAAATTTCAGGCTCTAGACAGAGCTGCCTGTGATGGTGCTGCTCAAGGTTGAACAGGGCAGCTGTAGCAGAGCAGGAAGCAAACAGAAGCATTTTAATAATTTATCAGTGGGCCAGAGCAGAGCATACCTCTAGGAAAAGAGCTAGGAAGGGAGCTATTTATCTATAATTATGCAAATTATATCACCAACCAGCCTGCATCCCCCCATTATATCTGTGCTCAGTATTCCTCGTGATGTTGCAAAGATGAAGCCTGAGCCACCCAAACCTGCTGTGGCCTCACAGTCCTCCCTGTACCTGTAGTCACCAGATCCTCTTGGCACACTGGCATGCGGTGGGGTGCTCACCCTGTAATAGATGTCTGTCCCCACTCCAGATCTGGATCCAGGTCTTTTCAGAAGGTTCTGGATAAAACAGCAAGGCTGGACCTTGTTTTTCAGGGATTGGTCAGGCTTAAATCGATGGTGAAACCTCCCCATCACCATCCCTGGAGTCACTGGAAGCTCCCAGGTTTACTTGGATGCTGAGGGGAGTGGCTGATATCTCCAAAAGGGAGTCTCAGCTCCTCAACATGCTCCAGTGGTAGCTGACACAAAAAACTGCAAGTAGTATCTCTGGACAAAACTGAAATATTAGAAATAAAGGAAATAGCAAAAGATGCAGGATATGTGATTTGCCTCCTCTATTCTCCCCTTTCCTCTGATGGTGTGCCAAGGTGAATTCAGGATTTTCCTTCCTTGCCCATGCAGGGGCAAAGCACACTTAGAGCTCAGCTCAAATTCAGGCTAGAACAAGGACAATATCAAATCCATAGGAAGAACTGCACAAGCTGATATTTTTTATTACAAATGCAAGTATTTAATATCACTAATATACATCTTTGCAAGAATCGTCCATCACACTTCAATGAGACCTCACCTATTGCCACCAGCATGGGATCTTATGCCTCTGGGCATTCACTTACCATATGTCTAATTCTTTTAATGGGTGTTTAACTGGGTGAAATGTCTTCATTAATGCATCCAATTTTTTTTCCAAGTGAAGAGCTTACAATGAGATTGATGGTTCCTTCATCATTACATCCCTCTGGGATGCAAGAGCCCTCCAAAAAAAAATTATTACACCAGGATACCTGCTGCTCTGCATCTGCAAAGAGGCTGTTGCCACAGCTCTGCTCTGGGTCTATCAGCAGTGATAACCCTCATTAACAAGGTCGGTGGTTAATGCTGGGGTGCAGGAACTGCTGATGTGGCAGTCACAGGTGAGCACAGAACACAACCTCGGACACACACCAGGATGGCACTATCATTTACTTGGAGAGATTTTCCCATACTCAGCTCTACAATTTCCATGCACTCAAGTTTAGAGTGGCATTTCATTTTGGGTGGAGCTCTGAGCAACCTGGTCTAGTGAAAGGTGTCCCTGCCCATGGCAGGGGATTTGGAACCAGATGATCTTTAAGGCCCCTTCCAACCCAAACCGTTCTATGATTCCTTGATTCATTCTATGATTCTTTAATATTATTTTGAATTCTTAAGAAAAGGAGGGGAGGAGTGTGCCCATGCTGCCTGTCAGGACTCATCCACTGCAGCAACAGATGAAAAGCTGGAAAATGTAATAGCCTCTAATTAACCTGGTGTTACTCACTGCCTCCATATTCCTGCAGGGATTTACAATTCTACTTTGGACCTTGCCCGTTCCTGAGCAGTTCATGTAGTTTGTGATCTCTGAACTCAAATCACCTCTTGTATTTGCAAACACTTTTTTTTTTTTTTTTTTTGGAATGCATCATTTTTCATCCCTCCAGGGGAATTTCCTCAGCCTCTCCATCTTCCCGCCTTCCAAAGGCATAAAGGCATCTCAAAGCGTGATGAGGACTGAGTAAGCAGAAAGACATGTAGAGCAGCAAAAATTCGATTTTTTTCCTGCACAAATCCTCCTAAAATATCATGTCTTAGCTCCAAGTACTGCAGCACTCAAAGACAAGCACAGCAAAACTCTCAGCTTCGTGTTTGCTGAGCAGTTTTTCCATCCTCTCCAGCAAAGTGGGCCCCTCTACATGTCCCAAGCACAAGCAGCACGTTAGGTCGGGGTCCCTGGCCCATTAAAAACTGGATGTGGCACTCGGTGCCATGATTCAGTTGAGGTGTCAGGAAACAGGTGGGACTCGATGACCTTGAAGGTCTCTTCCAACCTTGTGATTCTTGTGATTTGCCCGGCACAGCATCCCCACGAGCGCCGTGGACCAGCGGCTCTGCCGGAGCCACCGGCGAGCCCCAAGTCACTAGATGGCGGCAGTGCCTTGTGTCCGGGCATCCTGGAGGAGATGCACATCCCTTTCCCTGATCCCACCCAGCCTTTCACACCCTCCCAAACGTCCCTCCACCCTTCGGGTTACGGACGCTATCCCAACAAAAGAGGGAAACACCCCTCCAAAGTTTTGGAGCTGAGGAAAAGGAAGCAGGGTTGGTGTCCTGCGGCAGGAGGGTTGGACACAAAGCTGATGCAAGAGCTCATCGCGGTGGGAAGGAGGCTCTTCATGTTCACCCATCTTCTCCCGAAAGAATCCCTTCCTGGGATTTTATTACCTTCTTTTCAGCAAGAGATCTCCGCCCTCTGTGAGAGACTTAGAAAAGGGCACACAAAAAGGACCAGGTCCAGGTCCAAAAAGCACCAAATTTAATACAAAAGCATCACATAAACCTGAGCAGCACAAAAATGTCCCCATATCTCCCAGTCTTGTCTCTGCCCACAAGCTGTCTGGGGTCTGAAAACTGCATACAAACAAAAGTTTTCAGACACGTTAATGACCCAGGCAACACCAGCCAGGTAGGTCCACAAAGGCAGTGATCGGGATATTTGGGATTTTGCAATGCCATTTACTACCCTGTACAGAGTACCTTACGGTGGGAAGTTACATTGGCTGAGAAAAATTATAGGAGCTTATCACTGTGTGCTGTTGAAGTAATGTGTCCCTTGCCCTCTCTTGTACACAAGTGTCAACATTCACAGAGAAAACAGGCAGATTCTAGTAAAGACTGCAAGGTTGTGGCCAGAAATCAAAGTATTTCAGTTCTACCTTCTTAGAGGCAGACCCACACCTTAGTCAGGCTCAGAATCTACACCAGGAAGGAGGCTAAGGAAGTTTGAAGAATATCTGCAGCTGCGCAGGCAAATATGCACACAGAATTCTTTATTTGAGCCTCGTATCAAGGAGATATAAGACAGAAATGTATGACTGTAAATAAATTAAACTGTACACAGCTGCATCTTTGGTACAGCAAAGGTGGCTCTTTCCCCCTCTTTCTAAATCTGATCTAAATTGCCAGTATCTCAGCTGATGTGAGGTAGAACTTCCATATGGATCACCTCCTCTCATCTTCAAATGTGCACATACAGACTTTTCCACCTCTGGTGATTTCGCAGTGCAAGGAGCTGCCAGCACATCAGCCCTTTCCCCACATCTGGGTGCAAAGCTCCTTCCTCAGAGCAAGGTGTTTCACAACCAGGTCAAGGACATCTGTGTTGTGGTTTGGTTCTTGTAAGCCAGAGTGCAGGACCCACTCATAAAGGCAGAGCAGAAAGGAAGCTCAAGGAATTGTGCAATCCTGTGCCCCTGGTGGGATATTGGAGAAGCTGTTACCTGGAGAAGGTTGTGCAGTCTGGTTCTTCTGTGCTGAAATTTACATTATACCCCATAGCCACATTTTTTATCAAAATCTTCAATCCCATAGCATATGGGCTCTATGACCCCCAATTAGGGACTGGACAAGGAAGATGCTTGATCAGTTTCTCCAGGTGACTTTGGGAAAGTCGGGATCCATAATGTGCAAAATGGGGATACCTGTGCTCAGGGAGTCACTTTAACTATAAAAACGCAACAGGACCAAGTGGGACGTGGACAGTGGCAATCCTGGGCTTTGGCCACAGCTCTGGTCCTGCTGGCACCACGGTTGTTCCCCATGGAGCACCTCTGTGGCCCTGAACCTCGTGAAAACTCAGTTGTTGTCAGACTCCATGCAATTCTCTGCCCTCCTTGCTGGTGTGTCCTGCTTCAGCATGCACCCTCTGGCTGGTGCATCACTCTTGGCTCATTGTTTTCCCCAGCCAAGGAGCACTGCCTGCTAGGGAAGGTCTTGGGAGTTATTGCTTGGACTTTCCTGCATTTTATATATAGACTGTGGTTATATATTTGCCTCAGGGAGAGACAGGAACAGGCTCCCTCCCCATGCTTGTCTGGCCCTGAGATGCTCTCCTTGACTAATCACCTGCAACCCTCTGTGAGGAGCACTGAGTGAGCCACTATGCTTGATGAATCAGGATGAAGGGGAGCACAGCTGGACAGGTGAGTACTGGCCCACAGTGACAGCCAGGTATCCCTCCAGGGCTGGAGTTCATCTGACCACCTGTGGGCACTTGAGGCTGCTACTCTGCCAACACACCAGTCTCCTACACTTGCTCAGATGGTTTCCTTACTCCACTGTGCCTCAGGGGCTCTTCATGTGCCTGCATCAGAGGGAGTCGTTTGCACTGGAGATGAGTGGTGGGGTCAGATGCACCATTGGTTAAATCTTCACTGGCTCTGCTTTGGGGGCCTCTACTAGACCTTCCTCACTCAAGAACATTGACTGCTAATGGCTCCATTTCTTTCCCAACATTTTTTTTCCTTGCCCTGGCACAAACTAATTCCATAAGCAATGAGCACCATTTTCAGTCCTTTACCCTGACTCCACGAGCTGGGCTATGGGATGGAGGGCAGCCTCATCCCACTGAAGGCCAAGCTGCAAGGACAATATGCATCCTCTGAGGGCATAAACAGAGGGTCCTCATGCCTGGAGAGAGGCCACAGCACTACACCACAGATGTTGGAGGCAAGAGAATGGGAAGTGGGTGGCTGAGCCAGCAGTTTTATTACTACTCTAAAGCAAGATCCCAGCAGCAAAGTCCAACTCTTCTGTAAGTTCTGGTCCTCAGGTGATCATTGATAAGCAGAGTTAAGGCTCTTGTACTATTGGTGATAGAGCTGCTTCAACCTTGAAGAAGCAATACCAACCCTTTGGTACTTTTGGTACCTTTGGTACCTTTGCAATAAGATGGCAAGGGCTGAAGGCTGCCCTTCTTGAATATCAGCATCAATGGAAAGCTTTATCAAGCAGCAGCTCTCTGCACAAGCTACTGATTTTGGCATTCTTATCAGGACTCTGATAATGACATATCTAATCTAAACCTATAGGAAATGGCGCTTGCATGTCTGCAGCTTGGAAGTTACAGCTTGGAGGCAGGAATCTCAGAGTGACAAGGCCATTTTAGAAAGAGAAAAATCTGCGAGAGTTGCTGTATTTAATCTCAGTGCTGTCTTAGTAACACAGCACAAAGAAAAGCAAGAGGGATGGAGAGCTCAAAGCAGCAACAGCATCTTCTCCATCCTGTCCAACCTTTTGAAGCAATGCAGCCATGTGGCCTGATGAGGAAACCTTTGTTCCTCAAGGTTCAAAATAATCATACCAGAGATGTGAAAACCTGGCAGTAGACCAAGTTCCCAGGTTCAAGGGCAGCAGAAATAGAATTACCCAACACTCCTATAGGTTAAGACAGAGCCCACCTGGGGATCTGTGACTGGCAAGCTTGAGTCCAAGCTTTTTAAAAAAGTGGCTAGGGGTTTTGAGACATTCAACTGGAATTGCACTAGAAAAATCCAGGACTGAATCATCAAAGGTCCTGGCTTTTAGCCTTCCACATTTGGGCCAAGAAAATCCTAGTGTAGAGCCCAGCCCTGGCTTCCCAAAGCACCAAGGTGCTGGGCTCACTGAAGTCTGGGGAGTCACTGGTGGGATAGATAAGAGAGCAAGGTGGTAGAGGAGAGATGCATGAAGACATTCCCAGACCTCCACAAGGCTGCCAGGGACCCTCCCCTGGGCTACAGGAAAGTGCCTCTCCCTATACACTGCTTTGGCTGTAAAGTTATTTTTGAAGTTCAGAACTTAATTGAGAGTTTCAGCTTGAAATGGAGGAGGCAGATATATATATTTTTTCTGTAAGAATCTTAAACCTTAAAATCTGGACATAATGTCCAACACAGTAAGAAGGAGTGCAGGTAGGAGGGTGGCTTCCCAGACACTGAGTGAAAGTGAGAGCTGAGCTCAGGAATCCCAGGGAAGAGTTGAGGGGATGTCATAAAAAGATGCAACTGCTCCACAGGCAGCTACAGAGGTGACAGAGCCAAACTTCTTGATTATGGAAGATGTTATAACGTGAGGCACCAGCCACAAATTGCAATTTGGGAGGTTTGGGTTGAACACTTCTCCTGCAAGACGTGAGTCTTGGAGACCCAGGATGAGTGCCCAGGTAGACAGAGGAGGTATGGTTTAAAATTTTGCCAAAACCATGGCTGATCCACTGGTGATATTCTTGCCTGAGAAGTTCTGCATGTCCCTATCTTCAGATGAAAAAAGCAGAAATAAGACACTTCAGTCTTTTTTTCTGACAAACTTCTAAGATCATCTGCTTTATTTTCAAAGAACTTAAAGACAGAAGTACCTGCTGGCTTCCCTCGAGATGTAGCTTCCTCAATAATTTTTGAAAATGATCCATGCCTTTTCTCTTTATACAAACCAGATTCAGGTTTTAGGGTATGGATTTACTTTAATCAAATTATCAATTGTCGTGGCAAATCAGGTGCATTTTCTTGGCCCTGAAAAGTTAAAATGATATCATATTTTAAAAGATGCTGTATTCTGTTGGGGAGATGTACAACTAGTCTGAACTTTGCTATTGAGATTAAGTTTATCTCACCTGCCATTTGCTCAGCAGGCCTGGCTCGATAATAATTACCTTGGCCAAATTTCATTCAATAAGTGTTTCTCCTTTCTTTAATATGAACTGCATTTCTTTGCTAAAGAAAATAAAAGAGTGGTAAGCCCACCAGAACACAAAGATGTTTTATTTTTGTTCATTGATCAATAATCAGTTGGTCACATTTCCATATTTTTGAACAGTGATCCATAGTCCCCACTTCAACAATAGCAAATCAGGAGCACAGAGATGTTATAGCTATTCACAGTAAGCAGAGGAGGAGAGGATACCTACAGAAAACACCTTGGGTTCCAAATAGGATGAATTTTCTCATGAGCTGTCCATTTCTGTGAACGGAAAAATTTCTGCCCAGTTACCAAGAGAGTCCTGGCCAATTACGTTCCCCTTTTAACATTTGATGAGTGACATCCAGCCCTTAGGATCTTCATCTCCATGGACTCTGTGGGCCTGGGAACTCTGCAGTTTTTTCAAGCCTAATCTCTCTTCCCGTCACACAAAGAGAGGGAACCTGAATTGCCTGAAGGAGCACCAGAGGTCCAGGACACGAAAATGTGGGAGGCACACATGGGCTTCCAGGTGGCCCATGGCCAGAGAACTTGGCTGACAGGAGGCAAGGATCTACCAGCTCAGGCTGCTGCCAGGACACAGCAAAAGAGGTCAGTCACCGCTGTCCCCTTGAAGAGGACACTGAAAAGGGACGTGTCAGCACAGCCCCATGAGACACTGGGCTATTCATTTGAGGCAGGCATAAAAATGAAATGCAGTTCCTAGTGTGACATTATTCCTGAGAAGATAAAATGGAAAAAAACCCAAAAATCTGTTTGGAGAAATTGCTGAGTCAATCCACCCCTCCATGAATGCTCTCTGAACCTACCTGGCTCTCTCTATGTTGCCTCCATAGATGATGTCCCTACAGTTTTTACCCCCTCCCAGCCAAGGACAAAGATGTGAGCTGACTTTGTGAGGGAGGAGGAATTCATTGAGACAAGAAGCCAAGCCTGGGAGTGCAAACCCAGAGAATGGATGCTCAGATGCCACAAAGCAATCTGGGACAGGGCTGGAAGAGGAGCCCAGCTCCAAGTCCTGCTTTGGAGGGAGGAATCAGCCTGGAGGCTGCTGCTGGCCCTTCTTCTGATGTGGCACTTGGGAGAATTTTAGCTCCAAGAGCTGGAATGCTTCTTCAGTACACGAGTGACTGTGGCTCCTGCAGGAAAAGGAGATGAAAGCATTTTGGGAGATCACTAATGGCACCAGATCTCTGTCCACACAGGACCATAGAGCCTGATTCAAACTGCAGTCTTCAGGTGGGCCAGTGCAAGGCCAGGAATTGGAGTATTTTCCTTAGAGGACAGCGATGGGTTTGTGCTGCTGCTACATCTGGGTTACACCAAAGCCCACCAGCACAGGTCTGTGAGTGAGGCAGTCCCTGGCAGTGTGCAGCACTATTCTGCCAGTGCTAAAAACCCACCAGTGAGCAGAAAACCCTCCAGTGTCAGCTCCAGGGGACACACAGTCACCACATTCTCCTCCTCCAGATACGTGCTTCCAGACAGTGAACTCATTAAACGATTTGGCTCGTTCCTCTGATAATGAGCCTCTTTGCACAATGATATTTTTTTTAATCATTTGTTTATGGATGCCACATTGCCACCTCCATAAAATGTATTTTATGGGGTTTTCCCTGCCCCCAAGTTGTAAACCATGGTCTGTAAAATGTAGAGCAATTTATCACTGACCATTGCCCAGTTATATGTTAATGTTTGAACATGCCCATAAACCAATTACATCATCTTACCTCTGGCCAACTTTTAAGGCAGAAGGATGATATAAAACCAAGCTCTGCTTACCAGCAAGGCACCTTCTCTTGTGTTAGGAGCACAGAGAGCTCTTCCATCATGAGCTTCGCAGGAAAATACCAGCTCCAGTCCCAGGAAAACTTTGAGCCCTTTATGAGAGCCCTTGGTAAGTGCCTGCATTTGCTATGTGCTGCTTTGTCTCCTCAGATCCCTCTGATTTTTGGGAGTCAACTGTGCTGATGAGCTTATGATGTAGATTGAGACATCTCTGAGATTTCCTATTTCTATCTGTCACCTTGTAATTATTGGCATTTTAAATGTATTTGTGTGGAGGTGTGATCTCAAAATAGAAGAGGAAGCATCTCTGTCTGGGGCTGGGGGTCAAGAGATGATGGGTGAAGTTTTATGGCTGGCAGGAAGTCAGTCCTGGCAGGTCCTGCAGCCACTGGCCAGTGTGGCTGAGTGCTGCACACATGTGATAAGCCAGCAGGACCTTGGTGGCTTAAGGCCACTGCAGATCTGCTCCATCAGGCTGTGAAGTTTGAGGGCAAGCAGGACATTGCTCAGCCACTATGCTGTGATGCTGCAAAGCCTCACATCAAATCCTTCATCAGAAAAATAGTTAGTGTTGTTTAAATGCTAAATGCTGAATGTGTCTGGTAGATTTCCACTTGTGTCTGTGACAGGGAATGTGGTCCTGCAGGGATCCAAGGGCTTTGCACTATTTCTGCATAATTATGTGCCAGAAGGGCTCTACCTGTCAGATCACCTTCAGGCTTTGAGAGAAGACTTTATAAGCTGGTTCTGAGGAACCCTGAACCTCATTAAAAAACCACTTTGTTCCTTTATTCTGTCTTGATTTAATCCATTTTTCCTTGCCTGTCAGTGAAGGAAGGAAAGCAGGATTTATTCTTAGACAAGGAGGTGATGTCTGTGCTCGCAGTCAGGTCAGCAAGACACAGGACATGTCTAGTTCCCACACAAAATTCAGGATGACAGTATTAATCTTCCTCCCCAGCAGACTCAGGGACATATGGCTCTTGGGGAAGAATCATCATTGTAGGTTTTTCCACACTGGAACAGAAATTTTCCCAACTGTAGATCCCCAAATCCTGCTACACTGATTTGTTCAGCGGCAGCAATCTGCCCACAGATGGCTCCACTGTTCACTCCATGTCTCTTGTTCCTGGGCAGGGCTCCCTGAGGACGAGATCCAGAAGGGCAAGGACCTCAAGAGCATCTCAGAAATTGTGCAGGATGGGAAAAAGTTCAAGATTACTGTGACTACTGGCTCCAAAGTGGTGAAAAACGAGTTCACCATTGGGGAGGAGAGTGAGATAGAGCTGCTGAATGGAGAGAAAGCAAAGGTGAGTGAACAGCCCCTCCTCTGCCAGGGCCATGGGGCATCAGGGACATTAAATTTCCTTTCCAGCGATTCCTTCTGCATATGAGCAAAGGGACTGACCATACTACAAGTATTAATTAATGTACTGCACTTCCTGCAGAAGAAGCTTTGCATTTCTGAATCTATTTTAATAGTCACTTTGGAAAACACTAGAAGCCAGTGTTTTAATATCCCATTTGGATAAGGGGGATAAAGATGCTTTGGTAAAATTTTTTGACAGGAAGAGTTCTGAAAGATTTGAGGTGGAAAAGGATTGACTTTGTGTCATGTTGCAACACAAAACATGCCTCTGCCTTAATTTTGTTTGTACTCAAAGGTAGTGCAGGAAAATCAGATAATGAATCATAAACCAATAAATCTTTCAAGTCCCAGTAGCTGTGAGCTTCTCTGGTAGCCTTTCCCACTGCTTCAGGTTACCCTCAGTGAGATGATTTGGCAAGGAGAGGAGTTACCACCCTTGAACTTGGGTCAGCTCCTGTTCCTAGACATTAGTTTCCAATGGTTCATAGAATGTCACGGCAACACCACTGGTGAATACTGCCTCTCATCTCTGCCTCAGACGAAGATGGAATTGCAGGGACTTCTGAAAGCAGGAGGGATGATCACTAAAGAAATACCCTGTGAATGGGGCTCTGAGAGCTGTACCAGCTATGTCACGATTTCCAGCATCACTGCACTCCCTTTGGCATAAACCAGGAGGAAACAGTTATTAGAAAAGTTTTTAAAAGCCTCTGTACATCAGCAACTCAAGGGAAAATGAACACATCTTATATCTGGGCAAGACAGATAAACAGAAATGGGCTTTGCTGTCTTATTTATTTAATTAATTTCATTGATCAGTGACAGCTGCCCTGGGGGTGCTGGTGCTGCCTGTAGCCTTTTCAGATGTGCAGCTCAGGAGCCTCTGCAGGGGAAGGACACAGCAGGGGTCGAGGTGGTCTCCAGCAATAACATGAACACTTCTGTCTTCCACCAGGTTGTTGTGCAGATGGAGGGTGACAACAAACTGGTGACACAGGTGAAAGGGATGAAATCTGTCACGGAGGTCAACGGAGACATCATCACCTACGTAAGTGTAGAAGGGCAATGGGTGGAATAACAGAGCTGTCTTAGGGGCCTGGCCCTCGGGAGCTACAGAGGCACTGGGAGGAGCTGGAGCAGAGCACATGTTTGCACACAGGCTCTGCAGCCAGGAATTGAAGGCAGTTTCAGTTCGTTGGACTATGATCCAGAAAGTGCTTTTTCAGACCCCAGTTCAGGCACAGCTGATCAAAGTTTTGGGTAATGAGGGCATGTTCTCACCCAGAGGAGCAGGTGTGTGCCAGGGCTTGGCTCTCTTAGGGAAGAAAGGTGAGGCAAACTGATCCCAGCTGATGGATGTCAGCTTATCCCTACCTGCTTTGGGGTATTCATGAAGGAAGTTTTAAAATTCAGTTTATAAGAGACAGACTGGGGATCAGTCCTGTTTTGATTTGCAAGAACAGATCCTAAGTACAGTTTGGAGCTAAATACCATGATGATCCTTATGTGTGCCTTTCAATTTGAGATAGTCAACAATTCCACAAATTCATAAAAAGCTAACACTTTCCATTTCTTTTTCAGACAATGACCATGGGTGACCTCACCTTGAAGAGAGTCAGCAAGAGAATCTAGAAATCTTGCACATGCCAACAGTTTACCATGTAAAATGTGTCCATTAAAATAAAATTTTTACTGAAGCCTCTTCATTGTCATCAGCCTCTTCACTGCTACTATAAATAGATACAAGCCTCAAAAGCCCATGGAAGCAATAGTAGAAATTGGGCAACAAACTGAGCTAATTGTGTGCTGACGTTGGGGGATGGAGCTGAGGCAGGGCACAGGCTCAGAGCCACTGAGTGACACAGGCTGATGAGTGTCCTTCCATTCCTTTCCTGGGGACAGGTGCCAGCACCCTGCTGGGGATGCCCCAGTGGGTCCTGCACCCATGGCTGATCTGGGCTGGGGAGCACTGGGCAGGAAAAGGGCTCTGTTCCCTTTCCTTACAGACATGGCCAAAGGGATCAGAGTGACAAAGAATTTGGGATGGTTTAGGTGGAGTCAAGGAAGTGCCAATGATCCTGTTTGGAAAGCTGCCTTAGGAAATAATCCAGCACAGGCTACCAGCTGCTGTTTTCATCCTCACACCTCTGCAGTAGGATCCAGCCCTACAGGCTCTGGCCACCCCATTCCCATCTCCCCCCCACCAGCAGGAGAGTCACAACTGCCTTCAGGTATCCAGTGTGTGTTTCACCTCAAGCTGCCCCTGATAAATTGGGCTGAACTGGAATTCATCACTTCTTCCAGGGTGAAATACAAGTTTTCTTTCCTGGCAGGAGAAGGGCTGGTTGTTCACAGTGTAGACAGAGGGAGCACCAAAGTCATCTCCTGTATTCTTGCTTGGCATTTCAGGCCAAATGGAGATGGAGTTTTCTGCTCCATACAGGAAAGGAGAATCTTCCCTCTTATCTGCCTTTTCCAGGGCTGGTGACAGGACTCCTCCCTGCCCAGGAAAGGTTTCATATTACAGATCAACATTGATCCTCGTGCCAAGAACTAAACCAATATGGATTGTCACACAGGGCAGCAGAGGCACCTCACATACAAATGGAAGGGCTTAGCTAAACAGTGCCTAAAAAGCAGATCTTGGGCTTTAGTGAAGTCAGATCTTGTGAAACATCAGCAAAATCACTGAGAAATGTCAGAGGACCTGGTTTTGTTTTCTTGCTATTGTGCTGAGGAGCAGGTAAGGGATTCTCGAAAAAACCTTTTCCTCTCCTGGCTGCCACTGAAAGTCTGCAGGAAATCAGTTGGATTTTGAGACATATGGGCAGACAACAAATACTTTTTTTTTAATCTAAAAATCCAACTTTAGCCATTAGACTTCTCCGTAGTTCTGTTGCCAGTCCACTGGCAGCCAATCTATGGACTATCCCTTTTTTCCTCAGTGCAAAATTGATTAAACACCTAAGTTAAAAGGCAGGTGTTTTAAGGCATTAGAGCCCCCAAGTCACTCTAAAGATCAGCAAGGGTGTATTCCCCTCCCTGGAAACTGCTTGTCCAGTTAGAACAATCCACACAGCCAGTGCACCAAACTATAGCAACTGGCTTCTGGCATGGCCCCATGTCTATCACTGCAGACATTTTCTGATTTGTAACTAAGGAGAATAATTTATCTCAACTAACTTATCCTGACATAGGGATTCCAGTTCATCTCACTTGCAAATGGCCCACAGTTTGATGTTGCACCTATGCCAGCTACAAAATTATTTTTCCAGCAGTTTTTCACCAGAAAAATATCATATAACATAAAACACCATCTGTGGGTCTTGTTCAGTTTGCATTCATTGCCCACAGGTGTACACGACACTTCTTGGAACTGGCTTCCCACTTCTTTTATCCCATGGACACCACTGTAAAGAAATTGTTATCCCAAGGAAGTGGCAGAAGCCCTTAGGAAAAATCAATCAAAATTTAACAAAGGAATTCAGAATCAAGACATGTTGAGAGAAACAGGCTTCCAATAAAAATGTAAATAATTTTATAACAGGGTTTTTTGCTTTGATTATTTAATGCCTTAGTGATAGAAAAAGGGGTGTTGTTTCTGCCAGGACCTCTTCTGCTTTAAGCCCTCAGAAGAGTTTTCAGGATGCTCCCCCATGCTGTCGGACCTGTACCACTGGAAACAATCCTCGTGGATTTATCACATTGCTGTATCACATTCCCAGTGTTTGGAAGTGCCACGGGTGGTGCTACCCTGCAGGCATCAATTGGTGTCAAGCTCCAGGTTTATTCCTTTTTGTGGAAGAGGCTTGGTGCGTTCTCATTGCTGGGTTCAGGCATGACTTGGATCTTCTGGTTCTTGAGGGCAGCTTCCCTCATCTTGTAATACATGAACTCGTTCTGCTGGAACATGCGCAGCTCCATCTCCGTCTGGACACGCATGACCTGGGGGACACAGCAGGTTACAAACCCTGTGACACAGGGGACCTGGAAGCTAGGGAATCACACTGACAATATCAGGCACTGTCCCCAAGGGATGTCCTAGGCCATGCAGTGACTGAGGCACCTTGCTCTCAGTGTCCCACCAAAGCTGACTGGACACAGATATTCTGCTCCTTTCTCACTCTCATTCGCCTGTGTACTGAAGAAGGCATCAGCCCTTCCCACATCCAGCTTTTCCATAGGCTACTGGGAAGCCTCATGCTCCCAAAACTGATGCAGGACCTAGGGGTGATGCTGTGCAGAGCTAGGAAATGAGTGCACTCCCCATCCACAGCCTGGCCCTGGCCCTTGGACTGGCCCCTCACCAGGGTGGGGGTCACCTCAGGTGGGAGAGGAGGGTTGCTCAGCCCCACAGTTGCACCCTTTACACCCCAGGATTCAGCAGCAGCAGTCATTCCTAGTGCTGCATTCTAGCAGAGGATCAGAAGGGATTCTAGGATACACAGCTCTATTTTTACACCTATCTGTGCATTTATTCAACCCTTTGTTTAGGAGCACAGAAATGTGCCATATATCCACCATTTTCTTCCTAAAATGTGAAGGGAAACAGAAATAGAGGCACTGTGTCTCATCCTTTGCTACACATACAGAAATAGTCAACAAGTTGGCTTTAGGTAGTAGATATCAATTTTTCTGAAGATATAAAGTTGCATCAGTAAAGGTTATAGCTCTGCTATATGGGGACTAAGACATCAATAAAGGACTTCATCTGATATCCTGTAATTTTTGGGGGGTAATAAAGGAGAAAGCAAACAAATTCACATTAAGTGAATTAGGGGCTAAAGAAATGATAGATCCCCAGCTGCAATTGGAAATAATTCCTCACATCTGAGCAGATGTAATTCCCTGGGATCTCCACTCTTGACTCTAACCTAGGAAATCCATCTATAGGTCATCTGAGGAAAAAACACACTGCTGCTGAGAAGGAGTGGGGAGTGGTAAATAAAGAAGAATGGACACCAATAAAGAAAATCAGTGGTAAAACTGGGCACATCCACCACATGTAATTTGATATACTCAAATTGCAATGACATCCATCTCAGAGCACTGAAATCAGCCTGTAGGAAGAATGGGGGGCTCTGTCTTTTGGCACAGCAATTTCAAAGAAGATTCAGGGGCTCAGCTGCCATTTCTCATGTATATTCTGGTGTAGAATAAAAGCTGTTTTTCAGGGATAAAAATTTCCAGTAAGAAAGGACATGCATTTCCCAGCAGAATGTAACATAATCTAGATAAAGCCACAGCACTAGTAAGAAGCAGACAGCCCTTAATACATCTCTCAGCTCTTACGGGCAATATTTTTCTATGACTTGCCTGTGATCTTGCCCAGTTAGGGAGCAGAGACAAGACAAGAGATGACACCTACCTCCAGGTCTTTGGTAATTGGGTGGGAAGGTCCATGGGTTATCAGGAGAATGGCATAGGCTTTACAGATCAAGCCATGGCCAGCTTCAATGAGGCCAGCGTGCCAGTGAGTCACTCCCGCCCGCATCACGGCCATCCCCAGCTGAGCATTGTTGGGATGGTAAATTTTCCTGGAAAAACATTGGGTAATTTTAGTTCAGGAGAAATCTGGGTTCCCAAAAGTGTCACTGACATGTTACGTTTTTCAAAGAGCAGATTGTTTACTCAGGTGAAGAGCCTGTTGCAGTCAGTGCCCCTGAAATGTGCCCTTCTTAGAAAGGGGCAGGACATGTTACTCAAGGGCAGAGCTGTACAGGGACATGAGTTGTGAAAGGTGGGGTGTGAAAAGTTCAACACCTGGCTTGGAGAAAACCAAGCTCTGTCATCTCATGCCAAGACAACACCACGCTCTGTCAGTATTTTGGCACAAACAGAACACTGGTCTGACCCTACAGCTCAGCTGGCACCAGCTTAACTTGACACACTCAGTGGGGTAACAATGCAACAATCACCAGTTTCTTATTCAAAGCAGGAAGAAAAACAAGTGGTTCCAGAAACCCCAGAAATGTTCATCTCACCCTCTGCAGATGCATTCCTTCATGTGGGAATTTTCAGTGCCTAAGTTGGGAAAAAATGAAACCTCTCTTCTACATGCAACTTTAAAAGCTGAAGCAGAGTTAGAAGTGGCTTGGACTTAGCTAAAAACCTGCCCTAAATAGCTTCTTTAACATTTTGAATTGGCACTTAAAGCAAGAAAGGAAATTACCGAGGTCCTCATCGTGGTCTGAAAAACTGAGGAACATAGAGGGGAAGGAATTTTCTCTCAGTCAATTAGCTCAGCCCCAGGGCTGGGACATGAAGCTGCTTGTCGGGCCTGCAAACCAGGGAGGTGACTCTGTCACCCCTCTGCAAAAGAACAAAATATAACAGGCCTTTTGGGGTAGAACTGACCAAAAAGACAAGTAATGAGTGTGAGATGCCCTCAGCAGGAGAGTGAACAAGATGATGAATTAGGTTTTTTTCTCTTCTCTACAGTTTCCATTATTTTTCTTTCTTTCCCTTTTTTTCTTCTGTTAAATACTCACCAGTCCTGTCATAAAACCTCAGTGATAATAAAGCACATAATTTTTTATGTGAGGTTTACTCTGGATCTATGTGGATTTCTTTATTCTCATTCAGCTTTTATCACAGGACTCTATGATTAGCCAAGACAAAATCCATGTACTATTCAGGAGTGAGGGGATATCTTGAGTGACAGCCATTTGACATCCTTTCTCTTTGACCTCTCTTTCATGCAGGGTGCAGGAAACAGGCCATGTGCTGCAGTCACAGCCTCTTTGTCCTGCACCCAGGCTCTTTGTCTTGCTATCAGGGTAGCCCTGAGATGCTTCTGAGACAAAATGAAAAGGCCAGTGGAAGATGTTCCTAAACCATTTGCCAGTTCCAGTTTAGTGAATCGAGGTGTTTGGGAGCCCTTGTGCATTTAAGAAGGGATCCCTCTCTGTCTGGTGGTACAAAAGGTCCCCATATGAATTTCACTGCCACTGCCCTGATGGGAGCAGACTAGGAAAATTATTCCTATAACACACTGCTTAACATGGCATGAGCACAGACAGCTGCCAGAAGTAGGGCACAGACTCACAGGTAGCCATCCACCATCCTCTTGGCATAGTCAGCTGCTTCCTCAAACATCTGGAGGTAGGAGAGCACCTCGGAGGCAATGCTGAGGATCCTCAGCAGGTAAATGTTGGTGTCCCCCAGGACGGGCTCCTGCTTCTTCAGGCAGTCACGGCACAGCTTCACCACCTGTGTGGAGGAAGCAGGGAGAGGAAGGGTGAGCCCAAGCACTTTTGGGCTGCCACACTATGGCTTGCACAGTCCATACCAGTCCCAGAGGCCAAGTCAGCCTCTGTGAAGGCTGGGGAAGAGAGGATGTGCTTTAATTTGTTGAAAAATATCAGCCTAGGAAAATGATTGGCACACACAGCTTTCTCTCTCAGGGTTAAACTGATAACACTGGTGAGGAAAAAGTGATGTCTACTGCTCAGGAGAAGAAAGACTCTGGGAGGCTGGGTATTGTCAGATACCAAGTGCCTCTAGGACTCTTAAACCCCAATGCCATCCACTCAGCCTCCTGAAAAGATTCAGTGCAAGAAATACTCTTAATGACTCCTTGGGGCTGGAGGCACAGAGGTGCACTGTTCCATGCTTGACCTAGCCATGAGTCAGTGTCCAGATTTCTGTTCTAGGGGGCTTCAGCCTTTTCCCAAAGACAGAGGTCATTACTCAACCTGGTGTGCTCTCTGAGGAGAACAACTAAATATTTTCTGAGTGAGTAAAAGAGGGAGAAAAAAAGAAGTTACTTGAGCTCTCTCATCTTTTGCCCTTGTAGCTTGGGCTTCAAGGTGGGACATGGTTCAGCCAAACCACAAGTCTATCCTCAACAATGAGCAACAAACCCCCAACAAATGAGCAACACAAGGCACTGAAGAGCTCAGCACAAAGACCCCCGACTGTCTTGTTCCACTCCCAAACACACTCTCTTTTTTGTGAGGCTGCCTGGCAGAGCTGACTTGTTACACAAGTCCTGTGACTCATGAGTTTCACCCAGGAGCCCTCGGTTCAACACCTGTGTCAGTCAGAGGTGTTGGAAGTCACCTGAATCTCCTTGTGTCATCACTACAAAAGAAGTTAGTCTGGGATGGCTCAGACAGTGTTGTGGTTTGCAGTTGTTTCATCCATATATCATGAATGTAGAGGGGGCACAAGGCTTCCTTTCCTGGGCAGTGTGTGTGCAGCAGGAGAGCAGAAGTACCAGGACTCACCTCGTGGTAATGTCCCTCCATGCGAGCCTTGTTGATCTTCTCCAGCGTGTCCTTGGAGAGCTGGATCACCTCCTTCACTGTGTCTGCAGAGGGCTGGGGACAGCAGCAGGAAAGCCAATGAGGAAAATGCACTGCCTCACACGTGCCAAAATACATGGGTTGATATAATGCTTGGTCCAAATCAGCTTAATGGGATGCTTCCCACACAACCACTTCCTACTGCTGTTTGCAAATGCCAGTGTGCCTCTCAGACCTGCCCAAGGCTGAAATGGGCTGCAATGGTCCCAGCTCCAGGTCAAAAGGTCCTGCTGACTTCAGTGAGTGTTGCCCATCAGGGTAGTGGCCATGTGCCTCTGACATGCATCACTAGGTTCCTCAACTCTCCCCACCACTCTTCCTTTCTGGAAAAGGGACAGAATTCACCCTGCAACTAAGAAGCCTCATGAGATACCAAAGAGGCTGTGAAAGCCCCCAGCTGATGAGTATCAGGTGCTTTCAGTGCAACTACTAGAGAGAAATGAGGCTCTTGAATGAGAGATCAGTGGAATAGGAAAGATCCCTGAATTTCACCTACCCTGGAAAATGCTGTCATAAGTTCCAAACACCCTAAGATGGCTGAGCTCAGATTTCAGCTGCACCCAGATTGGGAAATGTGTTTTCCTGCACACCTCAAAGAAGTTTGTGTTTCACCACACATTTAGAGACATGAAGCACATCTAGGAACACATGACAAAACAGTAATGAGCTTGTAATTTGCTGCCTCCTGTTTCTTCCTTTCATACTGAAATATAACATGATATTCAACACAACCATTCATCTTCTGCTTCTCCGAGCCCTTCAAATTTGCATTTCCCAACTATTCTAGCTATTATGACCTTCCTTTTCATAAATGAGGAAATCTGAAATCAGCCCACAGTCACACGACTCTCAGAATTTTTGGGAAGAGCCTGGTCTGGTGACACACAGCAGAGCCAGCAGCCAGGAAAGACCTCTGGGTGTAGATCAAAAACAGAGTCCCAACATTGCAATGAAGGATGCAAAGACTGGGAGTCAGGACTGTAGGACTGTCCTGTTGCCTTTTTTCCACACCTGGTCAATTAGACTTTTGAGGAATCTGAAATTCATCTAGTTGGGAAACTCTCTTCAAAGTGTAGTATTGAAGGAAAACACATGGTTTTCAGATCCATTTACCCATATCTGTTTACAGATGCATTTGTGTTACGGTTTATTATTCTATAATCTTATATTGAAGCTATTGTAGCTGGTCAGATTTGAGCAGCTGTCTGAGCAGCACACAGGGTGTCCAGGGGCACAGAGCACATCCAAAGGCAATGATAATGTCAGTGCAAATCACATTGCTGTGCTGTCTGAGTCAAGGCTCCCAGAATAGGGACCTTAAACAGCATTTCCACAGTGGCTTTGTCTAATAAAAATCCTCCTTGCCTTTCCTAGACTTCTAAGTCAGTTGTCACATAAACAATGGGAACTTTGCTGCTCTGTGGAAGGGGTGAAGGGCTGGAGGTTAGAGCAGCTGTTGAGGATGGAAGCTGTCCATCTCCCATGTATTCCTAGCACTTTTTCCAGCAGCTGTGAGTGCTGCTGCTCCCAGGCAAGTGTGCCTGAACTCAGGAAATGTGACACAGCCAACGTGCTCTGAGGATGAGGTCAGGCTGGACACTTATTGTCTGTGGATGGGGTGTATTTTTAATAGCTGAAAACATGCACCTTGCTTACTCACAGGCTTTTTCTGCACAAGCATTTTAGACTGTGGAGGACATTCCCCTAGAAGTGCATGTTTTCCTGCTGTGTGCTGCACAGCACCTCTAATGCTCACAAGAAGGGGATGGTGCATTTCTAGTGGAAGGGTGTCCCTGCTCATGGCAGGGCAGATGGAATGAAATTATCTCTAAGGTCGCTTCCAAGCCAAATCATCCTGTGATTCATGGTCTCACTGTTCAGTCAAGGCTTGATAGCAGGTGTTGAATGAGAGATGAGATTTTTTTAATGCTCTCTACTGGAGAATGTGTTCAAAAATTCTCCTGCAGAAAGCCAGATAAAAATCCTTCTGCATCAGAGAACTGGGCTCTGGGACAGCTTTATATTATAAGTGGAGAAGTACAGTAGTCAGGATTAGCTGTGAGATGAAGCTTGATAATTTAAAATGGACTTATATAGAAGGATCTTTTGCACCAGAGGGAACCTGACCCAACAAGGAAAGGGTCTCCTCTAGTCCCAGCTCCTGTGTCCCATACAGGAGTTCCCCTATATCAGCTCGATGCTATTTCTCTAAACCTTTCCCAAGGAGAGATTTACACTGTGCAGTATCCAGCCTTTCCTGGCTGCCATCTCTCTGAAAGAAGAGTTACAGGACTGAGCTTGGCTTCCTGGCACCTCCTGAGAGGGAGGCTGAGAGTTCTGTGCTCCTTCCCAGGTATCTCACTGGGCCTCTCTTGGTGGCACTGCTTCTGTGAGGTGACATTTCCTCATCCCAAATTTCCTGTTTCATTTCCTACCTGCTGCACATCATCCCCTGAGCTGTACTGTCTGATTCATGGTGTGACTGCTCAGCTGTGCAGATCAATGACTTGATGACACACTTATTGCTCTGCCTTGCTTTGCCTTCCCTTATACACTTTACAAGGCTTGAAGGAGTAGAACTCTCCAAGCTAATAGTGCCAGAGAGCACAAAACCTACAATTATATCCTTGGGCAGAGGAACTAAAAAGAAACTCTTAGAGCTGCCAGCACACTCATAAACTGGAGCTGCTGACCAAGCAGCACATCCCACTCCCAACAGCAAGACACATCCTTATACCCTCCTACTTGTGACTGGTGAGACCTCCAAGGAAAAGAAATATTACTGAAAAATGAGCAGTTAAACATGTTAATTCCTCACAGTCTGCCTGCAGCAAGCATGCAAAAATGTCAAGGGATGGTGCAAACTCCTTGTTGACAGGCCTTTGCAAAGAGGGACTGGAAGTTCAGGCTTCCCACATGACTGGAGCTGGTGTGATGGTACAAACCATAGAATTTCAGCAGCACTCGTTAGTGCTGTCACCATGGATCACCTGCAACACATTTCTTTTTCTGCACTCAAAATATATATTCCCTTGCAGTTTCTCAAGGAAAACAAAACAAAACAAAACAAAGCAAACAAACAAACAAACCAACCCACACACACACACCAAAAAAAAAAAAAAAAAAAAAAAAAGACCCCACAATGTAAATGCCAGCATTTTTCTCTGCTCTAGACCTTATTTTCCAATATTTTTGCATTCTGTCTATTGATGGACTTCTAGGTTAAAGGCAACTTCTGGGGGCTTTTCTAAATTAAAAGCTGTGCTTATCTTGCATAATAAGGATTAAGCTGGCCTTGCATGATGGGCTTGAATTGGTGTTGTGCCCAATCAAGGTTCAAGGTTCAGTTCAGTTCTCATTTTTTTACATTGGCATTAGTCATGCTTTGGCCAAAACATGACTCTGCTCCTATTGAGAGTGTCCTCATGCTGACAAACCACAGCTCTATAGAGACCCACAGATGCCTTGGTAGAGGAGATGCAGCCACCACTGGGTTTGGACATTGCAGGACTGTTGGAGCCCAGAAGCCTGGGAGTTTTGGGCTTTCTGTGCTTTCTGATGCTGACCCCCAGGAGAACACTGCTTGTGACTTAGGGCCTTGGAGAAGGCTTCCAAATTTGAGTGGTAGGGTTGGAATCACGGGTGTGTGATTGGAATAGAAATGTGTGATTTCATATGGTAAAGGGTTTTGAATTTGAAGGTTTTGGAGTGTGGTAGTGGGGATGGAACAGAATGGAGGGTTTTAGGTGTTGTCTTCTTCTGTCTTCTTCTTCCTTCTTCTTCGTAGTTTCAGGTAGTAGTTTCTGGTTGGATGGTTGGTGCTGCACTGTGGGTCACAGGAGTTTGGTTATTAGGTGAAAGGTATGGGTGATGTAGGTGTTGGTTCTTTATTGGACTATTTGGCTTTGAAGAACCTTGCAACCAGCTAAACTGAGGCCTCCATTTTGCTCACTTTTAGCTGGTAGCTAGAAGTGTTGCAGAACTCTCTGTACTTAAAATAAAATTTAATAAACAACCAAGTCCGAACACGAGAAAATTCATCTCCTTCACGTTTTTAATCCTAACTCTGAGTAAAAAAAGAAGAAAATGAAGACAAGCCACTAATGAAGCGGTGCAGTTACCACATTTACACAGGACCAACCATACCTTGCTTTCCCCTGCTTTCACTGCCAGCATCAGGTCATCCTTGAGCTGTTTCTTGCAGTGCTCACACGTGCAATCAAAGTAATATTGCTTCTTGAGCTGCTTGCGCCGCTCCTCGCTCAGGCTGAGGAAATCCACGTAGGAAACAGTCAGCTCATCCCCTGGAGAAATCTTGCTCAGGGCCCGCAGCTCGATCCTGGGGGCAGAGGAGATGGGGTGTGCATTTGGAGAAGCAGCAGAAGTGCAGCCACAGAGCCATCAGGGACAAATCCTGCCCTGCCTTGCAGAGGTGAGCCCTCGCCCTAAGGCACTGCTTTAAGTCTTCAGGGAGACAGTGCAGAGGTGAACAGCAGTCTGGTTAACTGAATACAGAGCAAGAACACAGCCACACCAGTTTTTCCTGCCCTTCTTCAAGTCCCTGGCAGGGATATGTGAAGGTCTGAGGTATAAAGAGGTTATGGCTCCATTACTTTATCCATATGGGGGCTGAACCGAGACATCAACTTTGAGTTTGTTGCAGATCTCACCAGAAGAAAAAATACTGAGATCAGAAATACACACCAAAATACTGGGTTTGGATTTTGGGTCTTTTTTTAAGTGCTGCTTTGCATGCTACCCACACATCCCTGGCTACCCTCCCAATCCCGAGCTCTGCTGCCTTTGGTATCTTTTTGCTCTGGAAAGTTTAGACAAATTCCCTCTGGGTGCTGCATAAGAGATGCCCTCACCCTGTTCATGCATTCTCACATAAAAGCTTAGAAATAATTATCTGGAGAGAGTCTATTTTTAAATATCTCATTTGACTTATTACCACAATTCAATTGCCAGTCTCTGTTACTGAAATCCATGGCAAGCCCCTGACAATGGGATTTGGAAAGCCAGACCTTTGTACCAGCCTTTCCCTCGTGTCATTCCCTGCAAAAGGACTTAAACAATGTGGAGATTCAGAACTATTCCCTTGCTGTTTCACTCTACTGAATCTCCCAGTTACCCTGGGCCATCTCTCAGCTGTAGGGGCTAAACAGGCACAACTGGCTAGACAATTTGGCCAGAATGGGGAAAAAAATCCATCAAATACCAACTGTGAGATGGTTCTTTTGCATCCACCTCCTCCCCCAACTGCTAGTGAGCTCAACAGTGTGTTTAATGTCTAATGTTTAATGTTTATCTGCCCTGATATGGGGAGACCTGCTGGCTCCCACCTGAACATGAGGTGCTCTAGGTGGAACCCAACAAAATCCTCATTAAAGGCAGAGCTGGCAGAGGAGTTACAGGTGCTTTAATTCTCCTGTAATTCCCTTCTATTTCCCTTGGAACTTCTGTTACAGCTCTCAGTACCAAGGGCGTAGCTCTGAGTCTTCCAGCTCTGCTAAAGCTGCTGTCAAAATTCTTCTCCGAGGCTGGTCTTGATCTTCGCTGGGTGTTGCCATATCAGCAGCATATTTCATACAAAATTTATCACCAAACATGCCATTGTCATGAAGAGCAGCTATTAGTTATGTCACAACCACAGGAAAATGCCAGGCAGAGAAAGGTGCAACCAGCTACTCCAGGAGGAAGTGCACAAAAAAGAGCAATTCCCATCTGAAAAGTTTACACATATAAACATTCTTGTTCACACTTCACAGGATCCTCGTTACAGTGAGTCATGCAACCAGAGAAGCAAAATCAAGCCTCTGACTTTCATGATGCCCCTGATAGCCCAGGCACTGTAGGAGTATTTTAAGCAGCATCCCTTGTGTGGAGGGGATTGATAACCTTTGGGGTAAGCCAGGAAACACATGGCATATTTTAAATACTGCAGTTAAAGAGACACTGTCAGCCAGGAGCACACCACTGAGCTTGTCAAGGGCTCTTTCCCCAGTGTCTGCCACGAGCAGCAGGGACCTTGATAGCTGCATGCACAGGCACAGAGTGCCTGAGAGCTCAAAACTCAAATTGCCCCAAATAGCAACTCGAATCAGAAGTGAAACTCTTTCCTCCCCTTTTTATGACCCTATCTATAATGTACTGAGTAAGATTCAGTGGTGAAGAAGAGCACTTCAAATGTATTGCATGCCTGGTTGAAATCAAATTTTAAAGACAACAGTGTCCCCTTAAGAACATTGAGTATAGTATACCAAATGCCATGAGTAAGACTTTATTTTGCAAATATTTTTGTGATTTATTTAGTTTGGATCAGGTAACAGTGGCATCATTAAAAGGTGGAACATTAATCATAGATTATGATAAAGAGGAATTGAAATCTACATCTCATGGTACTGCTACTATAGGCATACATTCCTCGGGCACAGTTTGTTGCAGGAGAAACGTGGAGTATTTAGTATGTCAGTAACACAGTCATTTCTCATCTCCTAATATGCAAGGTTTTATTTTGGGCTGTACAAGATTAGCGAGACCTTGTTCTGACTTTCATGCTCTTGCCATGGTCAGGGGAGGAGAAATGAGAAGTGGAGAGGGGAAATACTGACAGGGAGGAAGCCAAGGGAGAGGGTGTGGGAAGGCAGAGTGGGAATTCATCCTGGGAAAGACAGTCACAGTATTACCACTATCATTTTAATTTACTACAAAATGCAGAGTTAAGTGAGATTTGGGTTTAGTGGGGCTTTACACAGGGGAAGAGAAGTTTAGAAAACAGGAAAAGTGGAATTTGGTGTAAACAGAGGGAGCCCCTTGGGGTCTTTGCATCTTTTCCATTAAACACAGGGCATGAGGGGTATGGGTAATGGGCAAGAATGATGCTTTCAAGACCGACCCACCTCATCTGTGTGTGGAACATTGATCTTACAGCCTCATGACTGAAAGACAAAACAAACACCTGCAGTTTACACATGTACAATTACAACATAAAAAAAAAGAAGGGTATATGGCATAGCACTGGACAGTACTGACAGGAGACAAGGGGGTTCCCTGGCTCACGTGGCACTGCATGAGAGCTTCCCTTTGGATGTGCAGCTGCCAGGACCAAACTGTCCATCACTGGGCTGTAGAGGGTTTGGTGGAGAACTGCCCTGGCACTGTAATTTTAGGAGTGGTCTAGGTCAGGGAATGTGCAAAACCTGCTCCTGACATTTGACAGGAACAAGGGGAATGGATCTCCTGCACAGAAAGGTCTCCACTGACATCAGCAGTAGTGCTCTCTAGAGCACAGCTTGAAATGGAAATCAGACTGGGATATCAGCCACAATTTACCTGGCCAATAACCCAATGGTCAAGTTTAAAGTCAGTAACCAGATACATGTGGGAGCTTTGACAAGCTGCCAGGCAAATAAATGCCATTCCTGTACTTACCCAGAAAGTCAGGGCTGTTATCACTGCTGGTTACCTCCTCCACTGCTGGGAGCTGTTTGGAGGGGCTCTCCCATCAGCCCACTATGGATCCAATCCAGGGCAACTGGGTATCATAGTACAGACTCCAACCTGAGTTGGGATCAGACCCTATTTCCCACCAAGGTAATCGTCCTAATGCAGTTTTGTTTTCTCTTGGCTAGTTTACCAGCTGCTTGGTAAATGCTGGTGCAGTTTTATCAGGGAAAACCAGCAATGATAACTGGAGTGCAGAACCAATGTGTTAGTTAAAAAAAAAGAGAGGCTGGGGGGAAGAGGGGTGGTTAAGTTATAGCACTAAATTTTAGTGAAGACAGGTAGATGTAAAATAGTAGCAGAAAGATCAGAGGAAATCCTGTGGCTGTGCAGTTTTTGGCAAGCAATTTCCCACAGTTAATGTTTTGCACACACTGCAACTTTCTGAGTCAGCAGCAGTTTATACCTGTCATGGCTTGGAAACTGGGAAGGGCAGAGCATCCCTCCTGTGGGCTACCTCCACTCCCAGCTCTGGTGAAACATCCCCACATTTCCCACTGAATCTTTTTCCATCTCACTCATCCTGCAGAGGTTTTCTTACAGGACTTGAGTGGGAATAGGGAATGCCCAGAGTCTGAGAGCATCCTGCACTCTCAGGTGACTCTGCTTGCAGATAACAATCACAACTGTCTCGTTGCTAAAGAATGAATCAGAGATTCATTGGGATGGTACACCCTCACCAGATGGGGGTTGTGTTAGGAATTGTTATAAACACACCAGTAGATAATGATACACAGCTGATTGCAAGCTTTGGTTAGGAGAAACTCTTGGACTGTGGACTCAGCATAATCCTTCATAATTTGTTAAGTGGAATTACTCCTTAACTATCTAAAAATGAGGTTTCAGTATAAGGGGTGAGTTAAACAGCTACTTACTACTTTAGCTACCTATTTTGAGTCTAGTTAAAAAACTCATAAGAAACGAGGGAAAAATTCTTCACTGGTTGCTGGATTTGGGGTCAAATCTCATGTATTTGTTAGTGCCTCAGATGACAATTTTTTAAATAGCAAGGAGAGAAACCAGTTTGTCTTTAGCAAGAAAATACTGATTGGGGTTTTTTTCTGAGCTAGAGAAGGAAATAAGAATGAATGGATTTTCTGGGGCAGGGACCTGACACTGGGGGTGGCAGAGCCTGCTGAGTTGGCTGTTAGGATGCATCCCTGCTCACCAAAGGAAAGAAATCCACTCACTTGCCATTGTTGAAGACCACAGTGCAGTTGGGCCAGCAGTCATGGTTGGCCTGGCAGAGGTTGGGGAAGATTCCCACACCAACAGCCTGCAGTCCTCTTTGGTCACTGAGGGTAAAGCCATTGCAGCTGATCTAGTCCCAAAACACAGGCAGGAAGAAGCATTAAAGGAGAAAAAGCTGGAACACTCCAGTCAGGATAAAACATCAGAAGAGAAGCAATGCAGGACTCATGCAGAGGGACCAGGGCAGAGCCGAGTCAATGTTACAGAATATTTGCTGTCAGTGTTCACTTGGGATGCCTGAGACAAACTTGGTTTGGCCAGGCATTGATTTCCTTGTATTTAGTTCCTGAAAATAATTCAGGAAAAGGTCACAGGAAAATGATTTTGAGGCAATTCGAGCAGAAAGCAAAGTTCACACTCATGAAAACAGGTATTAGTTAGAAATTAACCTTGACTCCTGCATTCAGCCCGGTCATGTTTGCTGGGTTGCCCTCAAAGCTCATAAAAACCAGCTACTACTCTTTGCATTTGAATTTTCAGAATGACTACTTTTGCATGACATATATTCCAAGAATTAATTATTTCACTTTTCTATATGATACACTCCTATCACATATGAACAGAACAGTTTTTAGTCACAAACACAAATAATGGAAATATCTGCGAAGAAAAAATATGTTAAGATAAACCAAAGGAAATAATTACCCCAGCTGCTGATTATTTTACCCTGTTAACAGTTTTATTTCCTTTGTGACCTGATTCTGTAGTTTTTCTTGCTTCTCCACAGACAAGCTGTGCTGATCACTAGCACATAGGGTCTCCCTGCATTCAGTGGACTGGATTTTCTTTCTGGTGTGGGTACCAAAGCATGCTGTGTCCTCTCCCTGTACTGGGAGTGGCAAAGACCAGCTTGTCTTGCACAGCAGCCAGTGGCAGAGGGGTGAGCAGAGCCTGTGTCTCCTCTTGGCAGTGTTGGGAGCTGAGGGGGTAGTGCAGGGATACCCAGGGCTGGGAGCAGAGCAGCTCAGCCTGAACTGGAATTTCCCTCTCTGCTACACTGAGAACAAAAATTTGTAGTTCACAACTTAGTAATGGACATTATTAAATAAATTTCCATTTTTTGCTGATTTTATTAGATATATTATGTCAATGTAAAAAAATTTAATCCACACAATATTAATAGACATTAATGTATCTACTAAAATAGATCTGCTATATTCAAATATATTCCATGTGTATTTACTAAAAATATATTTTCTCAGCTCTCCCAGGTGCAGAGAGATACCCAGTGGGACTTGTGATGAAAATGCAGCAAAACCACTGAAAAAAACAATGAAAATTGAGCAAACCACTTGTCTGAACATTTAGACAGACAAAATATTACAGCCTTTGCCCTTGCCGTGCCACAATTTCCCAGTGTCAGTGCAGAGGAGAAGCTGAAACACTAATCTTAGAGAAATTAGGATTCTAGTTAAAAGTAAGTTATTTAGTAGAGTTAATTAAAAAGCAGATGGATAGATAGGCCTTGCTGAAGATAATTAGAAGTTAGTTAGAAGAAACCAGGCTTGAGATAGTTATCTGAAACTTAAATAATTAATTGCCTGTCATTTTATGTTTGCTCAGCTATGCTTGCAGTGGAAAAAGATGAAACTAGTAAGTAGATCCAAAGAAACACGAACAATTACAATCAGAAACTATTTCAAAGTCGTGAAGGGAGGGAAACTGGAGTTCTCCCAGAAGTCATTTGTATTGTCATCGATAGAAAAGGTCGAGAGTTCAGGGCGAGGAAGACTCGCCTTCCTTCCTCTTTTTAAGACCCCTCTCCACAAAACGTCCCCAGACTAAATTCAAGAAGCCAACCACGCATGCTTAATAGCCATTCAAGCTAATTACCATAGGAAGTAGAGGATGGGAGGTGCTGGTATTATGAATATATAATTGATGGAAGCTTTTGTCAATAAAAAGATTCTGTGATCACCTCTAATTTTGCAGTGTGTATTAGGGGGTTACCCAGTGCTGAATAAACATACACCTTCTAACTTTAAGCTGTTAGAGAGCCTTTTGTCCATCACAGTTGAGTATCAGTATTAGACTAATACTCATATTTTAGTAAATCAAAGCAGGTGGGGAATGGGATGAAGTCAGCCATCCTGTCATCAGGCCAGCTGGAGAGTTTCTCCCCAAAGCTGGCACTACAAACCCTCACCCCTCTGCACTCCCACCCCTCTGACATACCACTCCGAATATGTGGGAGATGAACTGCATCCCGAACTGCTGGCAGTGGGGCGGCCAGAACTCCAGGAAACTCTCCACATCAGCACGCAGCTCCTGCTTCTCCTCCTCGCCAAAGCTCTCCACGTGGTTCTGCAGGTCATCGATGGCCACCAGGCAGCCCTCGGACAGCCCGCTGCCCTCCCTCTCCATCTTCCACAGGATGCGGGCAGCCAGCCTGGCCAGGGCACAGGCACAGCCCAGCGCCACGGGGAGAGAACAAAGCACCATCACAATTCATCTCCTGGGGGGAAATGGGGAGCAGGCAGGCACACTGACACAGGCTCAGAGCCCGATGGGTGATGGGTGGTCACCATCCCCGGCCTTCTGAAGGAAAGGGAGATGCAGGGTTTTGTCCTGTGTTCTCACCTGCAGAAGTGCTACACACCCCCAGGTCCCCAGCCCTCCACAGCTATTCCCGTTTCCTTGAGGATTCCTCTCTTTTTTTTTTTTTTATGGTGGAGCCAGAATGTGAAGACAAATTAATGCATCCTTTAGGCAAACTGGGGAAGAATCCATCTCCTCTTTCACTTTTCCACCTACTTCCCATTTTCATCCAGGGTGAGTTTGCCTAACCACATTCAGAGTTTTTGGGACCCAGCACCAAAAAAACCAAACAGGAACACATCTCTTGCACCACGGATGCTCCTCCACGTACCTCCCCTATCTCAGGGATGCTCCTGGCCTATCCTAAACCTTCTCCCACCTCCACCTTGCCCAAATCAGGCCACCCAGCTCTTCCTTGCCATGGGATGCTCTGTCCTCTCCCAGGTCACAGCTCTCACCTGATGTTTTCGGTGGGTGCCTTGCCGTGCCTCTTGATGGCAGAGCACTCATTTTTGTGGTTGAGCCAGGCTGCTCTCTGGCAGGTCCTGTCGCAGTAATAGGCAAACTTGCACTGCCCGCAGCGGTGCAGTCGCTCCTGCCGCTTGAAGCAGGTGTGACAGATGACATGTGTCAGGCTGGAGGGACAGAAGGACACCTTGGGTCAGTGAGGGCCAGCTCTGCCCAGTGAAGATCCTGCCAGTTTTGTACCCCTGGGCTCCCCGCAATCACAAAAATGAACCCCTCAAAATTTTTGGGGAGGATAGAGAAACATCTCACACAGTTTAACCCTTGTGTTCTTGCCTCATATTGTTGCTGTAAGTTAAATGGTGATGGAATAACTGGGACCCCTTCAAAAGGGGGATTTCATCTTTGGGGGATTTAAAACAGGATTCCCAGGAAGCATCCTACAATTGTATGCCTGTAACTATAACCAAGGCTGGAGGAGGATACTGATGAGGAAGTCTGGCCTCACATCCTCCTTCTGAGAGTGTCCAGGGTCCTGGACTGAGGGGAAACGTTCCCCATTTGCCCCTTCACGTGTCCAGCTTTTGCTCCCAGAACTTAATTCACTGAGAAGCAGGGGGAGATACTTTGGTTTTCTGTCTAGAAAATTTTGGGACTTTCCCCTTGCTGCTAGAGAGAACGCTTTTCACTGCCTGATTTGGTGTCTCCAGCTGTCTGCTTCTCCAGGCAGCCGCCCACTTTATCTGGGCCCCCAGCCAGGCATGACAGTACAGGAGAATTTAAATTCCCATCACTCAGACACTGCTGGTGCCAGAAGGGAGGCTCTCCTCACTGCAAAAAGCTCAGGGACCACAGAGGCTTCATGATCAAAGGAACATTTATAATTGTGCACAGCATAGAGTGGGGAAACTGAGTCACGGGGGGAAAATTATTGATGATCCCTTAAGGAGGATGTGCCACAAGCAAGAATCAGACTAAGCCCCAGAGAATCCAGCCCAAAGATTGTCCTTCCTCTCTATTATACCTGTACCTATATATAGGTACACATATACATATGCATATTTATATTTATGTCACAGTACATTTAATATGCATTTTCTTTTCTCTGAAAATATTATGTGAGCTGCTGACATAATCTACCCTATGCCTTGGCTCTTGAAGGATAAAAAGGGCCACGGATTTAAAAGCAGGATGACCCACATCAGACAAAACCATGTGCAAAAATGAGGTTTGGAAAATGAGTTTTAGGAAAGTGAGCAGTGCTGGAAGGAGCCCAGTGCAAGGCAAGCACCTGGGATGGGGCAGGGGGAAATGTGTCAGGGCAGGGGGATGCAGCCAGCTCCACTGTGTCAAATGGAAGAGCTGAGAGCTGGTGGGAAATGTGAGGCTGTGCTCTGTCAGCTGTCAGGTCAGAGAGGTGCAAGAGAGATTGCACTCCTTGTAAGGCAAAGCAGAGCTGGAGAGCTGATAAAACCCACATGTTACTTCATGCCAGGAAGCACAAGAAGGTCTCTCACATGGAGAATGGGGGTCCCTCCTGCCACCTGGGTGTTTTAAGGGCAGTCAGAAAGAAAGAATGAAAAGAAAAGGAAAAAAAAATTCTTGTAGAGAGGAATGACAGGTCAGAAGGGAACATGGTACAGAAAAATCCAAGTCCTCCAACAGGTGTTTCTCTCCCCTCAGTTTGCTCCTTGAGAATAAAAAAAAATACTGAAATGCTGACTTTGCATTTTGTTGTTTATTGTATGGGGAGTCCAGATTTTCCAAAGCAAACCTGGCTGGCAGAACTTACCACCAGCTCTGGAAATCCCTCGTTTCTGAGGAAATGCAGAAATGCACCAAAAATGTTATACGAAACTTTCTGAGAAAGGGAAGGAACAACCCGTGTGATATTGAAACTGCAGAGGCAATTATTCACAGGTAATCTGACTGGCAAGTGTAAGAAATACTACAGCTCTTACAAAACCGTTATGGGATCCTCTGTGCCACAAAATGGTTTCAAAGAAGACTGGATTTATTGATACTGTGTGTTATCAGGACTCCAGAGGCCTGGGCTCAACTCTTGGCACAGTAAAAATAAATCAGGAGACACGAGTATTTGAGATCCACTCCATAAAACTTCAACTAACATTGCTTAAGTATCTGCAAGCACCTAAATCCCCCAGGTGCCTCTTGGCAGTTGTGCAAACTCCAGCTGTGTCAGAGGAGCTCAGAGCTGGATGCCCCAAAAGGGAATGACAAAGTGGGGCTCTCCCTTGGGTTCTGACAGCACCTGTCCTGTAGACACACAGCACCAGGACACCAAAGGCTTGCACTGGTTCACAGCTGCTCTCTCATCCCCTCTGCAATGGGAAGGTTCTCCAAGTGGAGCAGCCTGAGATCAGATTTAAGTCTCTCAGCCTGTGGAAATCATAAAAGTGTCTCTGTCTGGTCTAGAAAGTGTTTAACACAATCCAAAAAGGTTACAGGTATCCCAGATGTCCCCCCCAGTACAGAGAGCAGCCCACACCCATGCATGGCCAGGCAGCACTAAAGTTCCTGGAGAGAACCCTGGGGAGGTGATTTCTGCTGTGGCACCCACCAAGGAGCCCTGGAGGTTTGAACCCTCTGGGTTTTGCTGCTCAGCTTCCCTTGCTTCATCACAGAGACAACACAACTGATTTCTGCTCTGTCTGTGCACACCACAGCCTCGGAGGTGATCACTGCCCTCTTCCACACATAGTGAGAACTGGTTCTCACCCTGCCCAAGAGCAGGATCCTCTTTAGTACAGTGATGCCTCCAGCCCATCACAAGCTTGCCAGGTCAGGGATTTAGGACTGACTTAGAGGACAGATGCCACTGCCTGACTCACTGAATGACTTTCTGGGGAGTTTCAGGTTTCCTTGGCCTCCCACCCCAGCATCAACCAAGCTGAGCTCTGAAGGGCTCAGGTGCTCTGGTGTTACTTAGGTGAGACACACAACTACAACTAATCCTGAATGTAGCTACAGTGACAAAAACAGTGATCCAACGTGCCAGCCAACAAATGCAAGAGACAACTAAACCATGGCTCCTGCAAGCACAGCTTGAAGTGGAAGCACAAGAAACAAATAACTCTTGTGACTGCTTGGATTAGGTTCAGACAGATTAAGGTCTGTTGGACCTGCCAGAGTTGTCACAGGAAATGTATTAACCTCATCTCTGAGACATGCACAGCCCAAACATCTGCCTTCCAGCACACAAAACATCTCATTCACTGGCCTGGAAAAGCCAGGTGAGATGGCTTTGTGCAAAGAACAGAGGAGGATTTTATTGAGTAGCTGACAGACACAGTGAGTAGCCCACAAACTGTTTAACATGGGTTCAGGCTATTCTGTACATCACAGATGATGCACATAGATGGCCTAACTTGCACCTAAATCCTATTTATTATTGCTTAGCAGGGCAGCTCTCTCCTCAGTCTGCTCCAGAGAACAGCATAAGAACAGCTTAAGATGTAGGCAAAGTCTCCTTGGTTTTCAAAGCAGAGGCTGTAACACTTCATTGAAGACAACAGCCGAAGAAAATGCACCTGCTACCAAAAGATGAATTATTAGCATAAGAATGGGTTTGCTCCTTTAAAAAGGGGGTAGAGCTTAGTACTTTCATCTTTAAAATGTCAGGGATGATATATCCTAGTTTTTCTGATTTGAGAGGAGGATTTATTTTAGACTAATTTTTGACTATTTTATTTTTAGTCTTTCATTACAAGATTTCCCAGCCTCTTCTTAGAGGTGTGGGTGAGGCTTTCTTTAAAAAGCTAGGTTTTCTCCCAGGTTTTAATTAAGCTTTTGAACAAATGAGATAGTAATAAAAAATCAAACCCCAGAACATTTAAAAGAATGTGAATACAATCACATTAGCTCTCAGTTTTTATTGGTATCAACTCAAATAATTTGTTCCCATAATCTTTTCAGTCATGCTATCATGGAAAATTTTGGATTTCTTATATCTCTAGGTCATCCTAACTACAATGACAGAGTTCCCCACATTTCCTTGGAAAATGTTTTCTGCCTCTTTTATACATCAAAAGGACATTCAAAAATTGCATGATCAACTTTTTATCAATTTGCAGATCACTCATCAAGTAAATCTTCAGGTGATCCTGGCTTTCCACCTCATGACACTGTTTTCCTTGACTACTATCCCTCAAATGCTGCTGGTTAAAGAGCAAACCTTCTCTTGGCAAAGGCTGACAGAGACATATGAGGCATCCCCTTGCTTATAGGAAATGCAAACTCTTACAGGCTTGAGAGCCAGCTGATGTGTCAGAGGAGAAGGTCACATACAGTACATTGAGCCCAGGCACTGGGAATGCCATCCTCAAGAAGGTGATGGAGGAAAGAAGACCTGGGATCTCCGAGGAGAAAGCAAAGAGGGAGGAAGGATTAGAGAAAACTTCAGTGAGAGGCTCAGGACCTTTGCAAATTGAAAAATTACCCCAACAAAAGCAAAGAATCCCTTGAGAAGATTAATTTCCAACTTTCTGCTTCTACATCAGGGAAAAGCAGGCCTGACAGTGGTGATTTCTGAATGCTATTTCAGCTGATAACAGCAAGGCTGATTCAGAGATCAGGCTGTGTGTAAACTTTATCCTAGGAATCACACAGAATTCTGCACCCCTTTTCCATCAGTATTCATCATTTCTTTAAGCAGCCTGCTCTCATTCAGGTAGAAGTAACAGGCTTGATACAGGAGTCAATGCTAAGTATACACTGTGTTAAGCAACTAAGTTATAGAATCATAAAATCAGAATGGTTTGGGTTGGAAAGGACCTTTAAAGGTCATCTAGTCCTAGTCCAACCCCCCTGCAATGAACAGGGTTAGCCTAGTGAGTCATACTCTGGCCTTAAAATGTGACTATGAGCTGGCTGGTGTTTATAGGAACCTCATTTTTCTTTGAGTTTTACGTACTTCTAGATTAAAAGTCTCTGGCACTGTATAAAAAATTGCTGCTCAGATGACCATCATTGGGCTGAAGAGTACAAGCCCTCACCAACCTTAATTACTTTAGGGGCTTTCAGGGTCCCTGTGACCTTCCTGGGCTTCCAGGGTAGGATGCAGTCTGTCAATTTAGATACCTAGATGTGCTCATCTGTACCCTCTGTGTCTGAGTTGAGATTCCACCACCACACTCAGTGGGGTCTGGAAATCCATTCAGCTCAAAGGTAGATGTCTGTTCACTGCATATATAGAGTTCCATTGATTATATCAGCATTTAATGTTGGATTCACTTGTCTGGGCACAGAAGTCCAGTGTTAGGCTCTACAGGGACACCTGACAATAGAGTTTTGTCAAACTTTTCTCCTTTTTCCTAGCAAAATAAAATCTCCACACTCCCTCAAACTCAGCCTCCTACTGAAAGACAGATATCAATAAAGTGCAGTTGGGTGACAGCCTCAGGTCCAAATTACTTTGACAGCTCCTCACATGTATCTGTCTCTATCTACATATATAAGTCAGGTTGGAGTCTGTACTGTGATACCCAGTTGCCCTGGATTGGATCCATAGTGGGCTGATGGGAGAGCCCCTCCAAACAGCTCCCAGCAGTGGAGGAGGTAAGCAGCAGTGATAACAGCCCTGACTTTCTGGGTAAGTACAGGAATTTACTTGCTTGGCAGCTTGTCAAAGTTCCCATGTGTAACTTGTTACTGATTTTAAACTTGACCATTGGGTTATTGGTCAGGTAAATTGTGGCTGATATCCCAGTCTGATTTCCATTTCAAGCTGTGCTCTAGAGAGCACCACGGTGTTTTATCTCTGCACAGCTGTCTCTACTAATCTCAAAAAGACCTTTGCTTCACCTGCACATCCTTTGCAGCCATAGAGAAGATCACTGTGTGGCCTTTGCACCACAGCTGCCTTCCATCTACCTTTCAACAGCAAAATCAGGGGAAGGATTTGAGGGTCTCAATATATCTCAATAATATCCCACCGACTGGGATATTATATTCAGGAATAGACTTCCCAAAGGACTGAGTTCTTCAAAGGGCTGCAAAGTAGAGACCAGCTCTGCAGTCTAGTGCAGCTGTGTGGTCTTTATGCACAAAGAAAGCTGAGATCTCTGGAAAATCTGGTCACATATTTGGTAGGGCCTGAGCCAAAAACTTAAACCCAGCAATCATTCATATTTGAGTCCCTTTTCCATAGTACACATACACAGTGCTTTCAGCAAGGCATGGAAGTCACTGAGTTGAATTAGGATGAGGGACTCTGGATTTTGGGTTTCCCTGTGCAGGCTGAGACCCTTTTCTAATAGTGTAGACTCAACAGCAATTTTAGAACCTATACACCTGTGTTTGTGGGCAAGGTAAAGCACATGCCTCTTCACTGGGCTCTTCATCCATGCAGAGGCAGCTCTTGCAGGGTAAAACCAGCTACCATGGCCAGGTGTGGAATTATTCTCACAGGAATAAAGAATACGAGGATGCAGGCAACCCTCCTTTGACAGCAATCAGTTCAATGGAGTTTGATGCAACTGAATACCCTGGGACAGCAATAGAAGATACCTATAAAACCAAAGCCCTGGGTGTGTAAGAAAAGCATCAGGGTAATTTCCACAAGAAAAACATATGCTTCCATTGTATCTCACAGCCAGGCTATATCCTGCCAAGCTCTAATCAACAAGCATTTAGTCTGTTTCAGAGATTTTGGAACTGCGTTTCACCAGTGATCCATATTCAGTGCTTTGAGATGAAATGTGTCACAGGAGGGTAAGAATCCATTATTATTGCACAACAGTTGCACAGAAGGGCTGTGTTTACCTTGACTTCTTGCTGCTCAACCTCTGGACCTGCCTCTGGGAACTGAACAAACCCAGCTTGGGGAGGAAGGGAGGGAAGCAGGGAAATGCATCTCTCCCCATCTATTGTTTTCTGTTGGAATCCTCAGCCTAAGACACAGTCTGCAGGCTAAGGGCTGATGCAGTGATAGCTCCTGCCCTTATCTCACTGTACACAAGTGACATTTGAAAATGCAGCAAAGTTGCAGCTCTTCATCATGGGCAGCTCTTCTCTATGCATGGTGCAACATTTCACATAGAAGAAAAAATATTTTTAACCCACCCTCAAAAGTCAAAACGTTTCCAGTGATTTAAAACAAAAAAGTTTTTTTAATAAGGCATAGAGAGAAATAATTGTCCATAGGCACTTCTGAAGCAAATCACCACAAAATTCCAGCTAGTGACACGAGTGAAACTGAAGTACTAACTGAAGAGCTAAAAGGACACATCAAGGAGAAATTATTTTGTCACCAACTCCTGTAATTGAGCTCAGGGTTAAGACTTCAAGAATTCAACAGTTTAAAGTGAAAAATTACATTTTTAATGTGAGCTCTTGCAATGACATATTAAAATAAAAACTAAAGGTGTCATTCCTGCTATGGCAAAGATTCATAATCATGTTCATCCACTGACAGTTAAAGGACAAAGAAATAGCGAATGAAAGACACAGAAAAAAACTTATTTCTTCCTCTGCCCATTTAATATCCAATTCTCTGCTGCTGCCAGATCACACAGTGGCACTGATCAGCTATGAGATGACCAGGGTTAATACAGCAGCACGACCTCTGCTTGTGCCCCAGACTTCGTTAGCAGAGCCAATTTAATCAGACAAAACTCAGCTAAGCAGAATTGCTCACAGTCCTGTTTAGTGTGCAGGGTATTTACTGAAGTCACTGGCTGTTCAGGGCTAAAAATTCAGCCTCAGGACTCCCCACCATGCCCTTGAAGAACACTCACAACTTTCTTAAACTCAGAAATAAGCCTTCAGCTGCTATCTAAGTCCTCAGTTTAAAAATTTGAGCCACATTCTGTTCTCAGGTAGCATGTTATAAGCTGAAGAAATTTCATTTGTCTCAGATGCTTTACTTTAGATTTAGCCCAATGGAGATCAACATAGAAATCCGTTCTTTGCATCTTTTCCAGGTTATTTAAGTGAATCTTCCACTGATTCAAAGGGCAGAAGTGAGCACCTACCAGCCACACCAGCAGCACAGGTTGAGTGAATGTTGTGATTAAAACAAGCAGCAGAAAAGAAAAATATCCTTGCACAGAAGTCTGGCGCTACATCGGTGTGAACATAGATTTAAAACCAGTCTCATGAAAGAGCAAAAGCAGACGTTTGTCTCCAGTTAGCTCAGCCAGCTGTAAATATTAAATCTCTTTAACAGAAACAGTGTCACTCACTGATCCCCACCAGCTCCGAGCTCGAGGGCAGAGGGTGATGAGGCTGCAAGTGCAGCTGGGGATGGTTCATGTGAGCAGAGCACAATAGAACTCACTTTTATCATGTATTACCCGTCAGAGACTTCAGCAGAGTCAGTCTGAGATTCCTATACCTGACTTACCCTGACTCCTGCAGTTCTCTGCAGGGTAGCATGGGGCTGGCTTTGTGAGGCACATGCAACTTTCACTGCTTTTCTAAAACATTACAACACCAAGAACCTTGCAAGGTCACATCCTGGAAAGAAACTGCACCATACTAAAAGTGAAAAAGCTGATCTGAGTCCTGGGAAGGACATTCACTATAAGCTGTGAATGTGTCTTTCCAGAAGTGCTCCTGATTTCCCTCCAATCCCTTCTCTCTTGTCATCCAGACCCTCCAAACTTTCATACAGCCAGCCGGATGAAATTTTGCAGCAACGTTACTTTTGGTCTGAGTTTTACAAGCGCTTTTCTCTTACCTGTCAAAAACCACAGCTGCGTAGGCTGGCTCTGCAAAGATGACATCCCCAGGCAAGAATTCCTTCTGGGCTTTCAAACCCCTGCCCTTGCCTTCAGCTGTGAACACTTCCACTGACTCCATTTCTCCTTTGGTCATCCCAGGGACCCCAAGGATAGGGACGTGGGTGTCTCAGAGTAAGGCAAGCCTCCGGTCACTCCTGTCAGCTTGGACTTGCTGTGAGGCCACACTTATAAAAGGAGGGCTGGTCTGCCCCCAGCCCTGGCCACATGGATTGCCATAGGAGGGAGAGGGGGTGGGAGCAGGAGAGGCAGGAGCTGGAGATCCTCTGCACAATGTCGCCCAAACTACCCGGGGACGGGACAGGGCTGGGGTTTCTGCTTCATTAGGAAAACCCTCTCCAAAAGTGACGTTGGGAAATGTTTCTCCCAACCACAAGAAGTTGTATATATTACAACTCAGTTTAATTTATACTCTCCCATGGGAGAGAGAATGTATTCTCTTTGCAGGGTATTTTTAGCCACCACATGCTTCTGTCTCTCAGGAAGCAACAGCTGAGACAGTGGGATGGGGAGGGCTGGGATGCCTATTTCTGACCCCTGCACTGTCGTCTGGCTTTTTCTAGAAATCAAACAAAGCTGCTTTATTTTTACCCTCCACAAGATGGACAGCGTGTTTAAAGGCAGGGATAACAGAGAAACATGTGCCTTGACATTCTCAGCATCCTGTCACCACCAGGAGAAGAGGAATTCACTTCCCAGATGCCAGTGGCAGAGTGTGTGCAGAGCAGTGTGGAAGGAGCTGGAAGGACACCAACAGTCCAGCACGGACTGCAGGAGCAAGCAGGACATCCCAGACACTCTCACCATCCTGGATGCACTAAACCTCTTTGAACCAGCACCTGAGAGCTGTCCCCACCTCCAGTGCTCAGGTGTGGAAGAGAATCTGAGCCACCTGAGTGGCAAAGGAGGGTCCAACAGAGAGACTAAACTCAGGATCAGCGAGGCCCTGGCTTTACCCTCCGCACCAGTGCAAGCTCAACACAAGGAAAGGCCCTCATGTATGAGAGTGAACCTCACTGTGAAAACTGAACCCAGCCCGCACTGCCCTTCAGCACTTTTTTATCATTTAATAGCACTTCACAGGGCTGGCTCCTGCTAATCTCACCCTCCACCCCAGGAAACCTGCTGCTGTTTCCTCCTCCATCTCTAAGCACTGTGCAGATAACAATAATTGCAAACTTCTTTCCACATCTCTGTGCTGCACAGAAAAATCTGCCTGGTTAGCAGCAAAAGTGAGATGCAGAGAAATAAAGAGAGTAAACCTCGTGCATCCTGTGGCAGTAAAATAAATCCTTTACATATCCAAGGCAGTGGGAAGTATCACTGGGCTCTTCAAGACCAGAACTGCTCAGTACCTTCTGCTAAAAGCCTCTGGCAGTGTTCCTTGCCTGCAAATGAAGTCTGGTATCATAACAAATCCCTGTCTTATAGCCTGCCCCTGTGTGCCAAGCACAAACAGTATCAATCCACAGCTCCATAAATTCAGGGTGATCTGGCTGTTCATGTGGTTATGAGCAGTACTTGAAAAACAACCAGACACCTCCACTGCTCCTGAAGAGAGCCAGAGCTGTCCCAGAGCCATCAGCACAAGCCTCCCAGTTCACCCTGTGCAGCCTAGAAAAGTCACTACAGGCAATTAACTCCTACAAGCAATTACAATTTTAGCTGCAATGCTCTACATGTGATAGGTGATGTCAGAACGCTCTGGCCTCATCTGTTATTCAGAGGTTACTCCCTTGGCTCTAGGCATCTTTTATAAACTGCCAGAAGGACTTTAGCACCTCAAAATCTGTGCTGATTGTTTTTTTCCTCCTAAACTCTCACAACTTGGAGTGTGGCTATATTGAACAAAGTCATTAATCACACAAAGCACCCCTTCTGGTTCCCAGAAAACAAATAATGAATAGAATAGAATAGAATAGAATAGAATAGAATAGAATAGAATAGAATAGAATAGAATAGAATAGAATAGAATAAGAAAAATAAATAATATAATTACAGCAAATAATCTATCTTTTCAAAGTAGATGCTGGATATCGGGGATTCATTCTTTTTCAATCCATATTTAGAGCAGTGAAGCTACTTTGAGGTCCTTGAAAAAACGTTGAATTTCAGAGCCAGTTGGAGAAGAACGTCAATTTTGGAGCATGGAGCAAAGCTGACCCCTCAGCAGGAGAATATTCTGTGCTTTGGGTCTGTCTGGATTCTGGGCTGGAGGGTGAGTGGCCCCATCCACCCAACAGGAGAACTTACAGCACCCTCTACTGCCCTCTAAAAATTGTCCTAAGCACGATTTTATCAAATTTAACGGCAGCAGCTTTGAGCTCGGACAAGTCACGAATTAGAGAGAAAAAAAAGAAAAAGCAGGAGGAAAAAATCCCTGTGGCAAGCAGGAGCTCCCCAGCCTCATCCTGGCACCGCATTCCAGCTTTAACCATCCATTGTGACACCTCACTGGGTGTTCTGGGTGCAGCCCCTTTTTGGGGCAACAGCAGGGAAAACTGGGGGGAAATTACTCTGCTCATTCTCCTTGGGGTGGAAACAATGGGGGCTGAGGGGAATTCAGCCCTGAAGAGGGATGGGTCGGTGGGGCCATGAAGGGAAGGGCTGCTATTATCGAGTATTAACTAGGCAGTTACAGGGCAGTTACTAGTAATTATTAGGCAGCTATTAAGTAGCTATTAGGAGCTTTTAGACAGACACTAGGCAGTAACTATTATTTACTAGGCAGTTACAAGGCACTGATTAGTAATTTAGTAATTGTTAGGCAGATATTAGATAGCTACAAAGTCATTACTAGCAGTTGTTAGGCATTAAGGTGTTACCAGCAGTTACCATGCAGTTATTGCAATGTTGTTAGACCCCTCCTAGTAGTTACTGAGAGGCTCTTATTGTAGTTACTGAGCAGTTACTAGGCACTTACTAGCTCTAGTAGTTACTGGGAATTACTAGACAGATGCTACTAGCTCTAAGGCAATTACAAGGTAGTTACTAATTAATTATTAGCAGAGGTCGAATGGCTTTGGTCAGTGGTTTATAAGAATTGACTGATAGGTTGTGTAATGAAAATCGAGTTAAAAAAGTGAAAAAAACACACACTTAGCAACGCATAAATGTGGGCTTTATTTAAAATATGTGAGACATCCATTAGCAGCAGCTTTCCCCATTGTCAGTTAAATTTAATAGTACTCTTGGAAGCAGAAATAACTCCAGTGGAATTAATCACTCCCTTTAGAAAGCTGACAGCTATTTTAAGCAGACAGCTTTCTGGGGGAAAGAATGCAAGCTCTTCAAAGGAATATACTTGGGGAAAGTTGAAATATGGTCTTGCTATGTTTAGGTTTAAATTCCGATTTTCACATATATTTCCTAAATTGAATTGTCGTGTTTCTGAACTCCAAAATCTGCTTTGGTACATTAACTACTTCAGAAGCACTTAGACCTCCTGGAAATTTCAAGGGGTTTTAAGAGTCTGAGGGTCGTGGTTTTTGAATCCTCAGTGTTTTAGAGGTAGCTCACAGCCTTATTTTTAGTGCAGAGCTGGTACAGGTTTTGTCATAAGCCAGGCACAGCAAGGATTGTTGGTTGTGTTTGTCACTTCATACCTGTGACAAACAGAGGTGTGGAACTGGATATTATGGGTATTTTCTGGTCTCAGAATCTGTGAGAACAGAGGGTATCCTTTTCTTCAATACAAAATCAGCAGTAACTTCCAGCTTTGGAAGGACTCAATGGCACAATTCTTTATAATTTTATCACAGAACTCACACATGCCCCCTTTGGTGTTTTTGTTTTGTTTTGTTTTGGGTTGTTTGTTTGTTTGTTTGTTTGTATGTAACTCAGTGGTAACAAGCTAAAACCCCTTGGTACTTGTAGGAATTTAGTCAATCTGTAAAGTCATGCATCCTTTTTCAAGACTCAGTAAATAGCTCTCGTATGTTAAAAATTACTAATTTCACCCTCTCCCTTCTTCAGCACATCTTATTCACTTACTGGAGAGGAGAAAGAGTTTGGGAACCAATTTACTGATCATGTTTCTCACCCAGTATTCCACAAGCCCATCTTAAATAGCTCTGAGAGTTAGCTGGGAAATAACATTGTACAAACTGCTCTCTTACAATCATGGGAGCATTTGTGTGTCAGCAAAGAGCTGGGCAGAGGACAAGCACCTCGTGTTAACCTGCCCCAGAGAGTCTGCAAAGTAAGGATTGGGAGGTGCATTTCTTACTGTGTTAAGGCACAAGAAGGATGAAAAAAGTCAGTATGGAAAGGGAAAGGAGTATATTATCCTAAGGATTCTTCTTGGAAAGGAATCAACCACTCAGCACAGACTTAATCAGCTTTCTGCTGCACCTTAGTCAAGTTTTGATGGTGTGTTTCAAGAAGTAAAGCACAGCTGGATCAAACCATGCTCACAGAAACTGAAACAAAAAAAAATACTTGTTTTCTGAAATCTTGAGCTATTTGTTGCAGTAAAAATTATTTGCACTTTTTAAAAGTGCAGCTATTTTTTTTCTGATAAAAGCAGAATCCTGATTTCAGTCTGCTGCAGCACTGACAGTCTGGCACATCATGGGTGTGATAGGAAGGAGGAAGCAAAGGACAGGCTGAGTCATGTGTTGTAGCCAAATTAATGCTAATGCAGTGTTCAAAGATGCATACAAAAGCTTGTAAGTTAACTCTTGTTATGGTATTCTATGGGGGAAAATTCTTAGGGTTTGAGTGATGAAATTAAATTATGAAAACATGCAGTGCCAGCATTAACAGCATCATTTCCAGGCAGAAATCAGTTTGGTGTTGAATTTTTTTACATTCCCATAAGCTTTGAAAACAAAATGAAAATCACTCAAAATATATTCAGTGAGTAAACTCACTGAGAAAATGAAAATTTAATGCTACTACAATATTGTTTCCTTGGAGAAAAGTCTTTCACCTAACTGCAGAAATGGAAATCTCACTGGTTGAGCCTCTCTTCCTCATTTGGAATACAGTGCTGTAACATCACAGTCCAGTGTATTTGACAGGGGATTTAAAGTCTGTCTGTTACCTTTGCCTGCCCTTTCTAAGTTGAATTTCTGTGGATATCTGAGTGTATTTCTGAGTTTGCTGTCTGACTCCTCCTGTGCACTGACCATGCTTCCTGCTTCCCTTCAGCCAAAAGGGACTGGATTTCAGTGCTGCTCTTTGCCTGATTTTTTTTAGTTGAGACAGTTTGAGACACCTGATACTCTCAGCATCCAAGTTTTTGTTCATCTTTCCTCCCTTTGTGGAGCAGGAATATGATGTCCTGATTACCAGCAACAGAGTTTTAACATCACATAGAGCTGCAAGCAGCCAGCTGAGACAACAACTGAATGCAGGCTCCTGGTTTTGCTGCTTGCAGAGTGAAGCAAATTAATGTGGATTAATGAGGTGCACATTGAGCTGTGCTGCTGGGACATGCACAGCTACAGAGGGGCTGGCAGGTGCTGCTGGTGAGCTGTGTAACCCCGTGGCTTGTGGGGATGTGCCTGTGTGGAAAGGCTCATAAACTGAGCAAAGGTGTGAGTCAGTATTTGCTCTTGAGGAACTGCACTTGTTGTACCTGATTTAGTTCATGTACCTCCACCTACTTCTCATTAAAACGCCCTGTTTGCTGCTGGCATTCGAAGGTACAATTTGGCTGTGCCATTTTGTGGGTTTAATACCTTGAACTTGAAATTTTATGCCTTTGCCTTAAGGGGTTTGTCTAGCCTAGACATTTTCTTTACTCCATTATTCTACTTTCTGTCTTCTTTGCCCTGAAGAATTGGGAAAGAAAGATTAATAATAGGCTAAAGCTGGGAGCATTTCCTTTTTAATCAAGCAGTAGAAAATCCTGGGGTGAACAGACTTTTTAAAATTACCTGGTTTCTGATATTTTAATTAATGTTACTATTTTTCCTACCACAGTTATATTGCCTCTAAGGAACACTTTTCCTTGCCTTTCCTACATGGGATTCTACAAAGATTTCTCTACAATTAATGCAGCAAGAGTAAGAAAAAAACAAAGGTTAAAGTTGGAAAGACATTCTTAAACTTCTCTCAAGAGGTAAAATATGCAAGGATAATAACGTTTAAATGTTCTTAAGTGTTCTCACATCAGGGTTTTAGTGGCTTTATGGAATTGCTGTGACAGTGAGGGAAAAAAGACTTTTTAAAAAGCTGGGTGTGATTCTAAGATCGCAATGGAGAATAGAGAAACAGTAAACAAATCATTATCTTTCAATTCACACAGTAAGAGTCTGATTCATTATTATTAGGCAACTTGTTTGGTTTCAGGTTTTCAAAATCCACCTCAGTTATTTTCACTCTTTTAATTTATTTTAAAGGCTTCAGGTTTTTTGGTTAAGAAAGCCCGAAGTTCCCATTGCCTTCTCAATGTCCATAATTTCTGTCTGAACATTGAAACAATGAAGTTGTTCTCTATCTTCACTATTATTCACTATTATCTTAGATTACTTTTAATTTCACTTCATCTGATGTACTAGGTGCTGTGTCTTCTCTCAGAATGAACAAGTCAGAAAATTACACCAATAAATATTATGCTGGGTTTCAAGCATGCATTTATTGTCATGATTTATTCTGCTTTAATAACAGTTTCTTTCTATTTGTTCATGCATTTTTAATTCCCATTGGAGATAAGAATGAGAAGTCATTTTTATGAGAGCAAAAGTGGATGTGTTTAGGAAGCTCTTCATGCACCAGTCTTTGTGAAGTTTGAGTGGTTTTTGGTAATTAATAAATTTTCAGTGATCCATGGCTTGTTTTATGCTGGAGAACTTGTAAGACTGAGACTGACTCACTAAAACATTAGTATTGAATGAAATTATTACCTTACAAACCTCTGTCTCAAAATGGTATTGTAAAAAGTAAAGTTACGAGGCAGAACTCCAAGTTCAACTTAAGGTGAGCATTGACTCAGAGGGAGCAGTGATGCAGCAAATCCACTGACTGTGTTTGCTCAAAGGAGTCAAGCACTTGGTTTGAAACACCTGTTTTCTGATAAAACCAGTGAATTCCAACAAAGATTGTTCATAGCCTTACTGAAAACAGTCATTTTAAGTGATACTGTTTATGCCAGTTCTGCTGTTCAGGGTAATAATGAAAGGTCCATCAAAGTTCCATTCCTAAGAATTAAGTCTTAACTCACCCCTTTGCAGTAACTCATTTCTCCTGTGCTACCTTTACAGGATTCAGAGGTGCACAGAAGTGAAAATTATATTTCAAACTTAAAGCCTAAATACAAAAGTACCCACGGGTGAGAATGTAAATTTAAGGGTGTTGACCAAGTCTTGTCTCTTTGCAGAGGCAGAAAGCAACTTTCCAGCCTTCTTCTTTCTCACCTCCCACCTCTGTCTTTCTTCTCTGTCAGGGCTCCATAGCCTCTGGAGCACACTTGGAATAAAAGTCTGATTGCAAAGCAGCCCTTTATGAAAATGCCCAAGTATCTCAAATGACTATAAATGAGCAGTGTTGCACACCCAAGAAGGAATGCAGATTGACTTTTGTGTGTACGTGTTTTGCTTTTTTAGCATTTCACAGGCATTTTGATAGATACAATTTTTGGACACCGATTCTCTGCCCTAGTCTTTAAGTTCTTTAATCATCATAAGAGCCAAAGTAATCACAATAAATAAATACTTTATGGCTGCTGAGAATTGGTAGTGAAAAGAATTGTGTCTCTATGGGTAGCAGTAGTCTCCAAGGTCTGCTTTCTTTGGCCTTGACAGTCCAACAACAGTAATATTTTGTTTCTCTTGGCACAAATATCAGCTGTATAAAGAGCAGCTTTTAGGTAGCACATTCATGGAAGTCTAGGCTGTATTTCACATTTACTTTCTGGGCACACAAGTGAAGTGTGACAGAACTGGAAGATGTTGCCAGTTTTATTGCTAGATTTTCCCTTTTATGCCTGGATGGTGCCTGAACACTCATTTCCCATTCTGTCTAATCAGCTTTGACAGATACTTTTTGCAGCCCAATTCCCTTTGAAAAGCAGAATTGCTGTAGTGCTTGGGAAGGATGATGGGGCAAAGCAAATGGTACAGGTGAGGCAGATGGTGAGCTGTGAAACTGAAAACAGGGCCATAACTGCAGAGGTACCAATCTGTTCAGTGGGAAATCAGTGGGATTTCTCAGCCCAGAAGCCAAAGGGAATTGTTACAGTGCTCCACACTTCACATTAATGTGGGATTAAATCTTTGAGGGATCATTGCAATTCTTTTCATGGGATCTTGTGAGTGTCTGAGACTAAATATCTTGTGCTAAAATCACTTGCCAAGCTCTTCTTAGCATTTCAGTAGGATCAGATTCATAATTTGATTTCAAGAAACTTCTTATGTTTGCTGCTTCACTTGTGCATCCTTTTAGATACTTAAAGTGCTGTTAATATTTGCTGTAGCTGTGGTATGTCAGTGGACTTCACAAGCTGTGAACTCTCACAGCATGTCTGTGGCACTGCCATAAGTTCCAAAATACAGCTGAGGAACCTCATGGCAAGGACAGACCATAAGACTTACTAAGAATCACGAGATGTTGCCATTGGGTCCTGGTAAACAGAAAAAGTGGGCTGGATTCATGTCTCCAGTCCAGAAATCTGGTTTCCCCTCTGATGTTTGGATGTTGATAAATAAATGGTCTAGACTAAAAATAAAAAGAAAACAACACTGAAAATTATTGGTTGGTATCATAACGTGTTAGGAATGCTTGTATCTTTTATTTAAAAACAAAAAAAACCCCTAAAATCTCATATTTCTTAAGCATTTTTATCAAAATCTTTTTATTAAAGAGCTGCACCTTTGTAACAATCAGTGATTGGTCTGGTCTGCAGTAAATAATTTCTTAATGTCAGAAATTTGACCCACTCCCACCAGTACCATTAAATGTTTTGGAGGCATATAAATGGCAGTGTCAGTCTGGCAGTTCTGCAGAGCCACAGCTTTTGATTGATTCCCTCAAAGTTTCTGATGGTGTGGTTACAAACAGCCAAATATCCTTTTAAGAAGTTTTTCTTATTTGCCAGAAAAGATGTCTTGTGAATCTGAAAGCTAAAACCCTCAAGTTTGGCTTAATATCTATAGAACTGGTTGCACACAGGCAGTGGGAGCATAGATCCCCCCATGCTCTGTCCATTTTGTGTGTAACAAATGGCCTTGAGGCAGGGTTAGAAGGAGAAAGGGCAGACTTGTTCCTGACCCCTCTCTGGGAGTGAGCAGGGATGTGTCATTTAGTGGCTGTGGATGTGTGTGGTGGCCTCGGGAAGGAGCCTGCAGTGTCCCACACCAAACTCAAGGCCATTTACACTCCCTGCCTGGTTGGGATTTAAGTGAGAGACACATCAGTTTATTCCTGAGCTTGTCTTCGTGCAGTTTGTCAGAATACCATGTATAAGTACTGTACCATATATAAATATATACCATGTATAAACTGCCCAACATTACATATATATACATATATATACATATATATACACACACACATATATATATACAAACATAGATTTGCCTAAAAATCTGGTAACTACACAGAAATAAAAAGAAAAATGCTATGTGTGTTTGTACATTTTTTTTCACCTGGTTTGAAGCTGAAATTTTACAAGTTCAGGGGTTTTAAAAGTGGTTACCCAGCACTTGTGAAGTTGCTGCTCTTCCAGCCATGCTCAGCAGCAGCTGCTGTCCCCGTTTGTGGATCAGGGTGTCCTGGCCTTGTTTGGGCTGGGGGGAGCAGGTGGGGCTGTGCTGTGTTTGGCTCTGTGGCACTGGAAAAGCTGGAGCTGAGCTCCTGTGCTATTTGCTAATGGAACAGCAGGGGAGTGCCAGGAGCTGCATCAAAGCAGGTGACATTGCCAGGCTGCTCTGCCTTCCCCAGCCAAGCTACTGCTTGGGAGCCCTGCCTGTTTCATGTCAAATATGTTCATCACCATCCTATGACCATGCAGAAAACCTGAGCAGAGTGAATCTTTCAGGTTCTGAAACGCAGACAAATGTTTTGAATTCTGTGTCTTTGCTTTTGAGACTGTTTCTCTCTTGGAGCAAATGAATTACTGGGTTTAACAGCACTACAAGTGTTAGACTGAGGTGAGAGGTTATTGTAGCTCTGCATTCATGAGTGCTGATTCAGCTGTAGCAGCATAATTTTATATTGACAAAGATTGAGCCCAAACAGAGGAGCTACATAGTTAAGATGTGGGAAATTAACTTAATGAGCAAGAGAAAAGACAATAATATTAAGAGAGAACTAGGATATGATGAATTTACAAAGAAGAAAGGATCTTAAGTCTTGTCAGCCTTTTTACAACATCAAGGAATGAAAATGGATCTTGTAATAACAAAGGAGAGTAATATTTGCAGCTCTCACTAGAATATGTTTCATGCAATTCATCAGCTACTGTAAAATACTGAGGACAAGGACACAGCAGGGTTCAGGATGGCTCCAGGAGGCACAATAGATGTTACCTGGCCAACCAGACTTTTACTTTATAATCCAATCTTTTCACTACAGGGGTCAGCAAGAAAAAGGCGGACTAAACCTCATTTTAAATTTTACATTATAAAGTTTTTAGGGCTTTTTCATAGTGTGCACTTGGTTGGGTTATGTCTTCCAAGAAGGCTGTGCAGTTCACTGCTAATTGAAGGAAAATATACATAAAGTACTGTCCTTAATTCATATAAAGAAGTCTGTGTTTGAAACAAATACGTTTTCCAGTGAGAAGTTATGCAAATTGAAATAGAGTGCATACTGCCCATGATAATAACGTTTCATAGGCTTGTGCCTAGCTGCACTGGCCTTTTTTTAACTGGGTGGGAGGTTTTTCAATAGGGAGTATTGTTCCATCTATCTTTCTCTAGGTAGCTGTTTTTACAGTTCAGTACACTTGAGCAAACTGCAATTTTCCTCTGTAAATGCCTTTTCTGCTACAAACACTGGCAATTCATGTACTTTGGGTGCAAGAAGGGCTTTCATCTAATGGTCAGAACTGAAGTCATTGGATTTTCTTGTGTGAATCAACTCAAGTTATTGTGTCCATCTTTCACTCCTGTGCTTGAAGGGGTTAAGCTGCATGAATCAGGAACAGTAGAATATTGAATTTTTTAGATGGCTTATACCCCAGCATACAGAATCTCTAAAGGATGAGCCACCAGGCCTATTGTATGTCATAAAAATAAGGCTTTTATTGGAAAATTAATTCCTATGTTGGAAACTAATGGCACTCCATGCCAATCAGCAACATTTTGATACCCAGTTTGGCATTCCTTGTTGGGGTTGCACTCCTGGGGTGATATTGTCTCACATAATGTTTAAACTGATCTTATTTTAATTAAATCTGGACTGACTAGATTGGTATCTATTGGTGCTTACTTTGGGTCGAGTACCTATAACACTATTTAATTTTTCAGAATGGTTTATTCTCACTAGCAATTGACAACATTTGCTGGAATTTTCTTGCATCACTTCAGAGATCAGAAATACTCTTTGTTAATGTTTAAGCCATGGTTACACTGCAATTGGGCAGCTTCCCAGCTCCCTTCATAATCACTAGTGTAAAATTCATAAATTCTAGTGCAAAACTGCAGCAGAGACCAGATTATTTATAAATGCTGTTTATGTCATTGTGTCAGGACTCTTGCATGGGATAGGATCCTGGTGTGCTTTGAGTTTTGCCCTTCTTTTGCAGTCTCTAACCTACAGGTTCCTTTTTTTCAGCAATTGCCTGGTTGTAACTTGTGCCCTGTCTGTACCATCACACTTATTTCCACAGTAGGTCCATTCCAAGCTCCATTCTCACACGGAACAAAAAAAGCACCAGATTAAGTAAATCAGTAAGTCTGCTGTTACTATTTCTCTGTAGTTTGCACTTCCAGATTTTTTCATGAGCCCTGTTGTCTGCTGTTAACTGACTTGAATAAGTTTGTGGGGATTTTTTTTGTTTTGGTTTTGGATTGGGTTTTTTGTTGTTTGGTTTAATGGTTTTAAGAGGCATTGTCTACTGAAACTGAGATTCAGTCCTGGACTTCTCATAGACCAGGGAAGTTCCTTCACCCTTTGCAGTTTTCCCACTTATTTTACTCTCTGGGGGTAGCACTTATTTTGGCACAGCATCTGCAGTGTTCAGGCTAGAAGGAAGTGGTCTGAACTTAAAAATTCCCTTTGACAAGGCAAAGGCGACCTTAATCCTGAAAATTGCCAGGTTTGCATCAATTGTGTTGCTTTCAGGATTCATCTTATGTTTGGTATCAGATATTTATGGGATGGATGGAAGCTCTTGTGCTTTCTCTCTTACCCAGGAGAGGGCTGCCAACTGCAGAATGGATTTTGTGGTGATTTCAGATGTACTTCTTAGAGAGTACTGTGCAACTAGGCTAAATATCAAATTACATATTAACCATTTTGATAAAACATTTTATAGAATTGTTAAGGTTGGAAAAGACTTCTAAGATCATCAAGTCTGTCCATTAAAAAATTAAAAGTGAAGGCACAATAATAATAAAACCACAGAAGACTGATGTAAAACTGGTGTGATTTTAAATATTTGTTTAGAAAATAATTAGAATCCCCCAAAACAGGAGTGTAGAAAACTGCTATAGGCCTATCTACAGTTTAACAAAATTATTCCAGATGTTGTTTGCTATTGGGGTTTCAGTTTGCTTTGCTTTTTTGGCTACCAGTTCTAAGTGAAAATTAGTCCATTCAATATAGAAATGGTTGTAATATATGCATTGTCTAGGAGAGTTTCCTCACATATTCCTGATTTTTAAGGAACTAGAACAGCCCAGCTGAGAAGGACTTGGAGATGCTGGTGGATGAGAGGCTGGACATGACCTGGCCGTTTGCAGCCCAGAAAGTCAAACCTGCCCTGCTGCATCACCAGCAGGGTGGGCAGGCTGAGGGAGGGGATTCTGCCTCTGCTCTGCCCTGGTGAGATGTGGATGCTGGTGAGAGCCAGGGAAAACAGCAGTCTGAGTTTTCCCAAGCTGCTCAAAGGAAAACAGAGGGGAAGGAATTAATAACAAAGTTTAGCACCTGGTGTTGTGGACAGGAGGAGTGCATGAGGAACGTGATGTTTTGGTAAGAGCATGTTCACAAGAGGTGTTGCCTTCCTTGGACCAATGAGCTTATTCTACCCTTGGTTCAGCGAACCAGTCTATAAAAATGTGCCTACTTCTATAATAAATCTCTTCTTCTGCTTTCTGGAAGAAGTCTGTGTTGCTGTGTTTCTTTGCTGCTCCCTAGCCTTACAGAAACAGTGAGACCCCACCTCAAATACTGCATCCAGCTCTTTGGTTCCCAACATAAGAAGCACATGAAACTGCTGGAGCAAGTCCAGAGGAGACCACAGAGATGCTCAGAGGGCTGGAGCACCTCTGCTGTGCTGTGGGAGAGCTGGGGGTGTTCACCTGGAGAGGAGAAGACTCCAGGAGAACTTCCAGCACCTTCCAGTGCCTCAAGGGGCTACAAGAGAGGTGGAGAGGGACTTTGGACAAAGGAATAGAGTAACAGGACAAGAGGAAATGGCTTTAAACAACAAGGCAAGTTTAGATTGGATATTAGCAATAAATTGTTCCCTGTGTGGATGGTAAGATCCTGGCACAGGCTGCTCAAAGAAGCCATGGATGCCCCATGCCTGGAAGTGCTCAATACCAGGTTGGATTTGGGCTTTGAGCAACCTGATCTAGGGCAGGGGGTTGGACTAGAAGATCTATAAATGTCCCTTCCAACCCAAACTATTCTATGATTTTGTAATTCCATAATGTTTTCAATCTCTTGTGCTGCTCCCAGGACTCATGAGTGAGACCTTCAGTGAGCCACAGACATTGGAAACATCAGCTTCTACAGGGCCTGGGGTAGACAGGGAAAGACAAGAGAAAGAGAGGAATTGCACAGTGTGCCAGCAGTGTTCAGAGCAGGGCTTGTGCAGAGGACCTGAAGCCTATGTGACATCCTACTGAAAGCTGCTGGACTGAGTAAACACAGTGAAGTTCTGAAAACTGATCATTTAAAAGCAATTTCACAAGAGGCTGTGTAGTGTCTCTCTCATTGTCTTCAGGTTGCAGGAAAGCTTCTGTAAGCCTTGATGTGGCACCTGAAAGCCATCACACAGTTGGTTTGCAGCTCTCCAACTGTGCTTCCCCCAGGGTGAGTCTGTTTGAAAAGCCACCTGTGCTGAGCTGCTGTGCTCAGTAAATCTGCCCAACTGAAGCTTTCTGTTGTGGGCTGTTGTTCTGTGGGATAGAGTAGAGACCAGGGCCCTCTGTCTGATTCTCTTACTTTTTCTCTTACTTTTAGTTTTGTGAGTATAAGAGGAAGGTTGAAAAGCCCTGAAAAATAATGTAGTCTCCTTTTTCTTTCTTGTTTCTTTTTGAATTTGTATTTTGTGGTTGATTGCAATCTTGGCTCTAGATTTTTCCTGCTACTGCTAAATTACGAATCTGGGTTAATCAGGACCTGAGCTGTCAAGTAGTTTAGTTAATCCTCTGACAGACAAACTTAACTAAACAAAGCTGAGCAGGGACATGTAGGTGTCAGTAACAATTCACTGGTGAGAAGTCCCAGGAACCTCAACCCAAGGTCCATGAGTATTCAGTTTTAAGTTCAAAGTGTACATGGGGTTCTTGTTTCAGTCCCCTTTCCTAAACTCTTCCAGTTCTTATTTGAGACTGATAACGCCTCTGCTTTCTTCAGTGGCTCTCTTTTCTCACTCAGATCTGACCTTTCCTCTGGATTTCTGCCACTCTGTCACAGAGGGCTGTGCAAATTTGGCCAGTCATTTATTACTCGGGCACCCTTGCTCCATATGCTCACATAGATCTCCCTTTCTTAGGAAGTCAGTCTAAAAACACTTAGAAAACTTCCCAGCAGACAGAAAGGCCATGATGTAGTACTCTTCTTGTGCACCATGAACATAATTGAAAGGGAATAAGTGCCAATTGACTCAATTTTGAAAAAAGAGTTGCACTTTTGGAAGGCAGGAGGAGGAGATTAACATCTCTGAAAATATTGAAAAGGCACAATTTTGCAGAACAAGGAAATGGTTTTGGTTTGTTCAGTGATCACTCCCAAATGTGTACATTAACTCTGTGCTCTCACACCCACTGGAAAGTGGTTGCAGAAACTCTGTTCTAAACTAAGGTTCTTGGTGTCCAACATGAAAAATAAGATCCCAAATGAAGTTTTCTTGTCACATTTCCATTAAAAAAATGATGCATCTATGATGTAAATGCTGCAAATGAGACACAGCAGATTCTCATCTAGCAGAAGTGACTTATAGCTTTAATTTAGGTAAGCAATAACCAATTTTCAAAGGTCATCAATAATGGTTATTGTTCCTGTGTCCCCGGTCTCCTTGTTCCTGGCCTTTCACATTTGTGCCAGTAGTTCTTTACATTTAAAGTACTAAGCACAGAGATTGATGATGTTATTTATTCTGTACTTGAATACATCTTTTTTCTCTTCTTAGACACAAATGTCAGTAATGAAATCTAATTCTGATTATCTATTCCTCCCACTAAAGCCACCAAAACATTACAATTCTGATTTGAGAAACAAATGGAGCCACAGATCTTTGTCACATCTGAGAAGAAAATCTTTCAGACCTTCCTGGACACCCCTTGGAGAGCACAGTGTCCAGGGCAGGTGTGAGCATTCCTCTCTGCAGCCCCAGCAGCACTAAATTAGATCTGTTCCTTGGCTGGAAAACTTGTGTGCTGCTCGGCTTTGTGAAAGAACTCTCTAGACATAATGGACAAGGTGAAACTGTGTACATGTAGAGCACAAAACCAAGGTTAGAGCTGCTGTTTAAAACTGAGCTTGAATGGAAGACTCTTGCATTTCAATTTTGGCTCTGTCCCTGGTTCACCAGGTCACCTGGATTAAGTAGCTTTTCCAAGGCCTCTTGTTTCAGCTACAAAAGGTGCAGAAAGGGATTCTGGCAAATTTCTCTTGCCCGTGCTGTGCTCCTGAAGCAGATTGCTGCTGCCACTTTCCTTTCTTTCTCCTGAAGGTTACCATTCCTTGGACTTCCTCGTGTCCCTTTGTCTGCTGCTCTCCCTCACAGGCAAATAGATCTGCTGAAACTCCGCATAAAGGGCAGCCAGCTTTGGAGGGAGGTAAGACCACCCTTCTGAGGGAGCAGGAATAAAAGGAAATGCCTGCAAGCAATGGAATTGCTTGTTTAATGAACAAGCCCAGATACTCATCTCTGAACACAGCTGTCACACTCATTGCCCTGTGAAGGGTGTCATGTGCAAAATAGTGTCACTATTTTATAGTTCTTTTTCCCCTTTATGACTTTTTATACATTGGTTTCATGACTGGCTGCAGTATGTAAATAATTTGTGGCAAGACCCTAGTTCACAGTCTGCCTGAAAAAGTCCACAATTGAAACAGAACATCTCAGAGTGACAGAACACCTCAGAAAAATTTGTTTCCACGGTGGGAGGTTCTCACCAAAGGAAGGGAGAACCACTGAATCACCTCGTGTGCCCTGAACTCGTGCTGTGGTTTCAGTGAGGCACACAGGGAGCACCAACACCTGCCAAGTTAACCCCACTGTTGGCTTATGAGCCACGTCCTTGTCACATCTAACCTGATGACTTTCCCAAGCATGTTTCCTTAAAGATTGAGAGGCATTCAACCCAAATCACTAAAATTACCCCAATAGAATGCCTTGTGCTGCATATCAAATGTGCCATTTATCTGTGGAACCAGATCACAGTGTGAAACGGTTGTTTGAGCAAGTCAGAGAACTAGTACAGCTTAATTAAATTAAATTAACAGCTTTTTTCAGCATGGAGCTCCTGGCCAGCATTGCCATCCCACACCACAGAAGTGACAGTGCTTAGTGGCTGTGTTCATCTGCCAGAACAGCAGGAGGACAGCACCAGGGTGAGGACACAGGATTTGTATTCTCTTCCCACAAGCTTTTCCTGTGATTTACAACTTACCACGAGTGTGGTGCCAGATGAGCTCTTCCAGGTGCAGCCTTTTTTAACCATAATATCTCATAGCTGCTGGTTCTTCTGGACATCCAGTGGTGGAAATGGCCTGAGGGAGGAGGTCAGAGCCCTGCAACATCTGCTGGTGTCTCTCCAGCTGTTCCTGTTTCCCATCCTGCTTCTGTTCTCAGAGCAATGTGTTGAGCAGCCAAGCATGGTATCTTTTTAACCCTGACCAGCTGAAACAGTTCTTGATTACACCCTAAAACAGGTGTCACAAAATAGTCAGAAAAACCCCCAATGAATAGGAAACTATAAAAAAGTGCAGTGCTATAAATCTGTGGGCCAGCCTTGGAAAAGGAGCACCAAGTGTCCTTCATTTCCCTTTCAGAGCTTAATTTACAGTTTAAAGCAATGAAGTGCTATTTGAACCAGGTTGGGTTTTGGTTTGTTTTTCCTGGAAAAATGAAGGTTTAGGCATTGATTGCTATTGAATTTAGGAAAAACCTCCTTTATTTCAGAAGGCTGCAGGAAACTGCCTGCCTAGATTTGCTCCTAGGAGTGTGCTGTCAGTCACTCCTGCTCCAGGGTGGGACACTGAGTGTGGGCATAAATCCTAAATCAAACTTTCCACAGGCGACTGACATATCCACAAGTCCTGAACACCTGTGGGAGCCCAATGTACTGGTGCCACTTGTCACACAGCTGGGCTTCATCGCAGAATTGGTACTTAACAACTCCTGGCAAAACCACAGATCTTTAGGTCACAGACCTTTCCTTCCTGCACTGACAGGCTCAGGTCCTTGCTGTTTCTGTTCTTGAGATATGAAAGTTTGAAATGAAACTAGATTCTCAGTGGGGGGGTTGTGAAAGGAGTAGTACACTGTGGGTTTTTTCTCTGTGAGAGCTGTGGAGAAAACTGAAAATCTGTTTGTGTGGGAGAGGGGAGATTTAAAAGACACCTTTAAAGTGAAGTAGGATTCCTTAGAATTAAGGATGAAACAGTTCCCAACAGTGTTCTGAGCACTAACCTAACAAACAGTTGAAATTAAGTTGTTTTCCCTAAAGCTAAGTGCTAGATGTTTCCAAACCATCTGCATTATAAATTCAAGCTCCACAAACTGAACCACAGTTACCAGTAATATCATGATGTGTGAGAAATACATTGGCTGTGATACCTCTTGCATTTAGGTAAGCTTTTTCCTTCAAAATGTTTATTTTTTGGAACTGTGTTATATCTGTCTATATGTGTAGCTTCTTTAGGTGATGGAAGGTGCTAGAAGGTCTCCCTGGAGTCTTCACCAGGCTGAACACCTCCAGCTCTCTCCTCCTGTCTCCAAAGCAGAGATGCTCCAGCCCTCTGAGCATCTTCATGGCCATCCATTCAGCAGATCCACATCCTTCTTATGCTGGGGGCACAGCCAATTCCTGTGCTTAAAAAATATGCAATAAATCACTTTGCCTTGATCAGCTTCACCCCAGTAATGCTCCCTCTCTTGCTTTGCACTCCCCATGATGCTGCAACACCAGGAAACTGCATTTCTGTCTGGACAAATGAGTCACTCAGTCTGGGCAAAGTGGCGTGTGACCACTGAAACATGAGACTTCTCAGCAGCTTGCAGGATCTGGCTCTTTTGCCCACTTCTTAGAGGCCAATACAAGTTTTGGTGCTGCAGTTTCCTGCAAGTCCAGGTCAGGGCACCATGGGCTCAGCTCTTGTGGGTTTCTCTCAGGCAGCACCTGGGCTCACCTTCAGGGGCAGCATCTGTGCATGCACAGAGGTCCCTGGGCCCGTAGCTCATGTCAGTGGTGCTCATGATGCAGAGACCTCAGGACCCCTTGGGAAGGCACCTTTTTCACCTGTATTGTGTGTACTGTGCAAATTTGGGTGTGTATCAGCAGTTTCTTCCCACGTGAGCTCCATCCGTGCTCCATGCTGTCATGCTCAGCACGGAGAAGGATAACTGGGAAGCTGATGTGAAATCAACACCATGCTGATAGTTTTGTATCCTGCAAAACAGCATCAGATCCCATCAGATTCATATAAAGTCTGCATTTTGGACCATCTCTGAACGGCCAGCAGCTGGATTGCTGGCATTTGTGTCTGTTCAAGCACTTAGAGTTCTGTGAAATTTTTTTAAAACTCTTGGGATGCATATCTCTTCCCTGCTCAGTTATTCCGTGTCACTCTCTGAGGATATCACAGCCTAAAGAAGGAGATGGACTCATTTCCTCAGAATTGCCCTTGAAATGAGGGGATTTTATGGAAGTGGCTTTGCTTTCAGAAAAATCCCCCTCAAATCAGATGGGGAAGGCGATGCCAGCTGTTCACTGCCTGCCTTCTGGATTGTTTACAGCTCTTTCTACTACCTTTTTTTTTTCCTTGTCTCAACAAGTGAAGAAATCCAACCACAGGCAGTCAGGGGTGCTGGGTGCCGACCCCAGAGCTGTGTCTGTGGTGGAGGTGTTGTGTCACCAGCCCCAGCAGAGCCAGCCCTGCAGCTGTGAGCAGGGGGATGCACACCCCTGCACAGCCTGCCTTGCATCTCTCACTCTGTGCTGGAAGCAGAGAGAAGCACCAGCTGGTGAAGGGAGGGAGGCTGGGACAGCCCTCCCAAGCTGGTGTCCATCTCTGCCTCACCCTGTGCCCTTATCCACTCTCCAGTGCTCATCTCACAGCTGCACCACCTCTCCTTATGATTTTACTGCTCTGGCAGCTAGCTGGGTTAAGATTACTGATGAGGTTTCTGATGAAGTGTGAAGGAAGTGAGAACACACCACTGCTGTTGTGGTGGTGCTTTCTTGTTCATTGGTGGGCGTGCTGCTAAAACAAATGAACCTTTGTTTCTTTCTCTTATTTTAACAATTTTTTATAGACTTTCTAATGCCGTTTGCTTAGGCAAGAAATAGGCGAGAAGGCATCTTTGTAGCCTTACTGCAACATTTGCTCAGGGAGAGCAAGGATAACTTAAGGGGTTTTAAGGTAGATATTTTCCCCTCATATCTTCTAGCCTGCACTATTCCAAGTAACTTCATGTCTTTCTATTCTCTTTCCAGATACCTGTGACTCCTATCCACTAGTGAAGATGCTGAGAGCAACTGGAGAAAAGAGGGCATTTTGATTGTGCCATGATGTAGAAGGCCTAATTCTTAGTTACCATTAATTACATTACCATTAATTACTTAATTACAGTCTTTTGTTAGCCTTGCCAAATTCAACAGTCACATTAATGATAGGTATCTCTCAAAACTGGGATTTGTTTCAATTGTGTGTTATTTTTAAGAAGATGAGTGAACCCACAAGAATTCCCTCTGCAGGATACATCTTCAGTCATTTCACCACTCCTAAGAGTAAACTAACACCTTACTGAGTTATTCATGACCCTTCTCAGTCAGGCTGATGTAGATCTGATCACTTCCTGAGGCTGTTGTGAAGAATAAATCAAGCATCTCTCTTCATGCTGAGTGCTGGCACATCACAGTGTCTGAGACTCTATGAAAGAGAAAAAATCAGCACAAACCATAATCTGTTCCATATCCCAGGTGAGCTACCCAGCATTTTAGCTCTCAAATAAATTCTCCCTATTGTGCCTCTCAGTCTTCAGGCTCTTCCTTATTCCTCTGCCTAAAGCTCATTTCTTCGATCATGCCCATAAGTAACAAATTGTGTTCAGCCAGGTTATATTACTGCACTTTTATCACTGTCCCTGGGGCTTTCTCACTCCTGAAGGATGATCTGGAGTGACACTTGAGAAGCAAGAAAAGTGGTGTTAAGGAAGGTGGAAACAGCTGGTGCGGGAAGGGGCAAAAGTTGGAGATGTGAAAGAGGGAAGAGAGAGAAGGAAAGTCTAGAAAAAGAGCCATGGCCAAGCCTCAGGTCTGAAAAGCAAAATTTACACCAGAGAGTGACTGTGGTTAAAATGCTGATGATGAGTTTGAGAGGCAGCTCTGACAGAGAAGTCTGCCCAGCTGGCCCTGCCCAAAGAGGTATGAAGTGAACCCTGATGATCTTTAGGGCTTCAGAGGCAGAATCCCCCAAAAAGCTCCAAGCTTTGTTCAACGTTTTTCTGAAAATACAATGCTATAATTTATTTGGGGATGGGAAATCAAAGTCTGAGGTTTTTCTGAGCAGCATGCTCAGGTACTAGGCTAGCCAGGGAAACACCCAGGTAAAAATTCCTTCTGCATTTGATTTGAGCCTGTGTGGCATGTTTAGGTCCAGGGTAGCTGTGAGGTCCTTACCCCAGGGCTGGCTCTGGAGATGTCTCCATGCAGCCATTCTCAGATATCTCCACCCAGCCACTCACCTGTGCTCTGGAGGAGATGGGGACTCCTTGTCTGCTCAAATGGAGTGACTGCTGTGGCACCTCTGTGTGACTGCAGGACACCTTCCAAAACCACCAGCATCCTCTGCTGCAGCAGGAAATGTCCACCACACCAGGTACACAAGAGAAATAACAGAGAAGTATCTCTGCAGTCTCATGAGATATATCCAGAGATCAGCGCTTGTCTTGTCTTAAATTATGTGTTTGGTACATTTGTGTCCCATGTGGGCATTTTTTAATACTCTTAAAAGGACCCCAGCAGGTCTGGGGTTCCACCAAGTCTTCTTTTTACATCACTTGGTTCAGGTTGAGTCAAAACTGCTTCTCAGTAGTACCTTAACCCCTTATTTTCAGAATTTAATCTGAATTACTGCCATATGGTCAGGTCAGTGGAGCTAGTGACCTGCTCACAGCCTGACACAGCCCACAGGCTGAGCTAAAAACTACCTCTGATCTGCCTAGCTGGAGCTGAGGGAAGCCAGAGCATAATGGATGAATGGGGGTCTTCCACAGACCACAGCTCACTGTACTGCACAGAGCCCACTCTGTCCCAAAGCACAGAGGATGGAGACAAAAAGACCAGGGAATAAACCCAGCTGTGTTGCCCATTTGTCCCAGAAAAGTAGGCAGGTTTGGGTACAATCTTGTCTGGGATCTACTGAAACTGCTGGAAAAGCAGACAAATCCTCAAGTCCTGCCCCCAGGCTGCAGCCCCAAGTGTGTCACAGCCACAGCAATTGTGCTGCTATCTGAAAACAGCCCTCCTTGGTTTGTGGTGACAAACAAATGACACCAGAGGGGGGGAATCTTCATAGTTCTCTGAACTTTGCCAGCCCACGTGCTCACAGCTGCTGGGGGTGCAGAGGGAGCAGCTCGGTGTAGCTGCAGAGGATGCACATGCAGGGCTCTGTGCTCAGCTGAAACTGTGTGTAGGTGCAGGATCCCCTTTCCCTATGGCTATTCCATCATCCCAGGGCTAATCCCTGCTGGGTCACACTCACAGTGCATGTTTGGGATTCAAGAGTGGATAATGGGAATTTTCTATGATTTCTGTTTCTGTGTTACATGGTCCCAAAACAGGTTTAAGGGATAAAGGCTTTGTATAAAAGGGTAATTATGCACTGGGAAATTAGTTCTCATGAAACATGTGAGGTGTTAGCAAATAAGAAAGGTGCTTTAACCAAATAATATGTGTTTTCTGCGAGGCTTTGTGATGGGGAAACTGAAGGGAGCAGCAAAGAATAGAGGGGACCAGGTAATGGCCCTTTCCCAGCCAGGTGAGAGGGGTGAAGGGAGAGTTCAACCTCCCATCTCAAGGGTGAAGGGGGTGCATTTGTGGTTCTTGGAGAGGAAAAATTGATTTCTGTGGGTTTAAACCATTATTTATTTATTTGTTTTTTCATGAGCTCAGTTATAATGTATATTTCTAAGGGGAAGTGTCTTTATGTAAGTTTTGCATTTCTTTAAAACACCTATGCTGCAGCAACACGATATTTCTTTGCACTTCTCAGCCTGGTGATTGTGAAAAGTGGGTTTTAAATTCATTTCTCACTTTTCACCCGGTTTCTGCAGGGTTAAAGGACTTTATTTATTTCAACCTGAATTGCAAAGGGTTTTTTTGTCTGTGTAACCCCCCCCACACCCTGCCCCATTCTCAGAGAGTGCAGCACCTCTGAGATGAAATTGAACATGGGCTGGAAATGAGGTGGTTAATTTAACTTTTGAAATTGCCCATGTTTTAAAATTGTTTGAGACCCCCTATGTGTATTTTGAGGCTCTTTCTGTATTCAGAGGTGAGGGAGAGATGCAGCCGAGGAGAGGCAGCATGAGAGATGGGAGTGAGTTTGTGCATTAGCTCAGAGCCCCATTCTGCAGCCCAAGGCAGAAATCTTTGTGTTTGAGTAAATATTATGCAGACAAAAAGCAAGTGAGAGATCTGGGCTTATAAAAGTAAAAAACCCACACTTTTTTCTTTTTACCAGGACATATCTTTCCTAGCGTAGCCAAAGGTACAAGCCTGGGTAGTGAGTGAGAGGCAGTGATTGAACAGACAGCCCATTCTCTAACAGAAAGATTTATTGAGTACATGCACAACTAATTAAAACAAAGCAAAGCAATGATGTCCAGGCTCCAAAATCAAGATCTCACCAATCCGCTGGCCAGACGTGCAGGGAGTCTTGGGAACCTGGAGGTGATGCTGCAAAGGTCCATGTGGATTCAGCTCCTTAAAGTCCATGGTGATTACAGGGTCTTCTGTTTTGCTCATCTTTTACCATCTTTCCAAGTCTTTGAGACTATTCACACCCCTGCTGTCTTCAATGGGTGCTTTTCCAAGCTCAGGTGTTACATTTCCTTCTCTTTCCTTCCAAAGGCATTGTCCTTGGCTTCCCTTACCCCCATCTCCTTGGTTAAATGATGTCTTGAGCTTTAGCTTTCATATATTTTTAGATTCTATGCTGCCTTAGCGTGTGACTCTGAACTGTTGGAACACTGGAAACTGAGAGTTTTGAACTTTATATGCTGTCAGGCACTGACCCCCAAAAGAGCATGGAAGCCTTGGAGAAGACATCCAAAATGGAATGATAGAACTAGAATCACTGGTGTGTAGTTTGAATAGAAGTGTGGTATCACATGGTGAAAAATTTAGAATTTAGGATTTTAGAATATAGCAATATATAAAGGGCAAGATGATGGTTTTAGGGTGGAGGTTTCTTTTTTTCTTCACGGGTCTAGGTGAGATTTAATTGGATAGAAAATGCACTGTGGGTCACATGTGTTTGGTCATTGGGTCAAAAGTAAAAATCTATCTAAAGATCTAATCTAGGGGTTAGTTTTTAATTGGACAATTAAGCTTTAAAAGACCTTGTAACTAGAGAGATATATTGCCATTTCTTCATTTTTAGCTTGTTAGCTAGAAGTGCTGTAGCACTCACTGTAACATAGATAAGAATTAATAAACATCTGGGTCCAAACATGAAATTCCGTCTCTTGTGCTTTTAAGCCCAACTCTGACTGAAGAGAAAAAAGAAGATGTTAAACACGATACTGAACTTCATGTAAAGTGTTGGCAAGTTCTCTTCACAGTTTAGTCAAAACAATCATTTTCCAGCCCAAGATGCTGCAGCTTTAGGCTCAAGAAGTGCAAACAACAACAAATTGAGGAGAGCAATATGGGAGGATGGGACTGCATAACCTGATCTGTAATTGGACAATTAACCCCAATATGTAAGTGGACCAAAACTTATAAAAGTGTGAAAACTCATGAACAGCCATCCATCTTGGATCCACTTGGGTCCATCTTGGATCCATCTTGGGTGTAGTCACGGCCAGGCTCTTGTACTGCCCAAGGTGTACCTTTTAAAGGCCTTTTAATAAACCCCTACTTTATTCCTTTAACCCTGTCTAGCCTCTGTTCCAGGTAGCCTCTCACAGGCATCTTAAGGACTCTTAAATCACACAAGAGCAGCTTCTTAACATTAGTATTTGGGGATGAGAAGTTCAAAAACAAATTACTTATGCTAACTTTTGCTTCTTTACTATGAAGGTGATCAAACAATGAAACAGGTTTGCCCGGAGAGGTTGTGGAGTCTCCATCTGTGGAGACAGTCAAAGCCCAGCTGAAAACACTCCTGGGCAATCTGCTCTAGGTGACCTTGCTTGAGCAGGTGGGTTCAGACTGAATGAAACCTCTCAAGAGGTCCCTTCCAACCTCAACCATTCTGTGGCTCGTGCCATCTGCAGGCTGCTTGGCCTGTCCTCCCCTCCTGGATGGCCCTCTGGTAGCAGAGAAGGCCATCCCTTTCATCAAGGTCTGGCATGGCATGTGTCCCCACCGCTCAACGCCTGCTGGGTTGCAGCCAACAGCGGAGCCAAAAGATCTTCTTGGTGGCAAACACAGAGGCCAACCCAGTCTTGCCCTTGACTATTTCATGAGGGTCTTGGCCAGCCCCGCTCCTTTCACCTGGTTATCAAAGCAGAGTTTCACCTGCCTCATCCGGTAACAAGTGGCTACCATGGCAAAGCACACACAGATTTGCATTAGCAGTATAACTACAATGGGGTGCAGCAGCGCATTGAAAATGCCAGTGGCCGTGGGGGACCAGCCAAAAAAAACTTCCCACCAGTGGTGTTCTCCCGCCCTCCTAATTCGTTCCATTACCTGTTTTATAACTTTACCATCGTGGTGAACTGTTATTAGGATCTTTTTAGCTTCAGCCTTGGCATTTTCTAGCAGCTGCTGCAAATTTGCATGCTCTAACATTTCTTTTACAAGGGATAAATCCATACCGATGGGGGTTGGGGTTATACTACGATACAAGGTATAGTTTCTGATTAGCAACTGGCTAGTAAACACAGGTGGTTTATACACAAAATCACAGCCTCTAATAGTAGCTACATTGCAAGCACACATATTTGAGTCGCTAAACACAGTCTGGTTATAAGCTTCATTAATTTGCACGTATTTACACATTGTTCTGAAGCACACACAGCCTTTCCCTACGTACACTAGCACGGTTTTGTTACTGCTCTGGGGGTTGATCTCAAAGTGGCACACCCCTTCTTTGGTGTCAAAGCACACATCGCTCGCCTTAAGGGCATCATCTTCACATATGAATCCCAGCCCCCTCTCCAAAATGCAGGCTTCCAAATCTACCGTCTCCCACTTCCCATCAGACACCCTGGCCCACATGCGGTGGTCCAGGGGGTAGACCACAGACCCGTTTGTGTTTACCCCCAGGGCCACGATGGGGTAGACCTTTTCAATGCGAGCCTCTGCCACGGTGAGGACGTGGGCAATGACTGCGTTGAGGGTCTGGTCGTGGGTGAAGTTGACGAGCCTCCACCAGGCTTGGAGCTGCCGCTCCTTCTCTGTGGCCGCGTCCCACACGATCTTTCGGATCTCAGTGGGCAGGACGCCGTTGTCGCCATCTCTCAGGATGCCTGCAACGACACTCTGCACCCACATCTGGGCCTGGATGCAGCTGAGAGCAAGAGAGACGTTACTTTGTTCGATGCCCAGGGCTCGCAGCAGCACCTGATGGTCTTTCTCACTTATTTGTTCCCAGGTGGGCAGCACCTCTGACACAAGCCACTGCCCCATCCCAAGGCTGGACAGGGATGAATTCAGGGGCTTGAGGAGGTCCTGCACTCCTGAGGTGACAGTCTCCAGCTTGTTTGCCAAGACCTCAGCATTCATGCTGTTGAGGACTCCCAGGCCAGCACCTCCTCCTCCCAGCACTGTGGCCAGCAGGTCCCTCCTGGCCCGGGTGGCCTGGAGGGAGCGGCTGTGGAGCCAGGCCAGCCAGCCAGTGTGCAGAGTAGCCAGGAAGGGGGCACAGTGTGGTCTGACAGAGGAAATATTAACAGTGGACAGAGACAGCACCACCTTCTTTAGTGACCGGACAGGCCCTGTCAACAGCTCCTGGACGTGATTTTTCTTTACTACATAAGGACCTATTTTAGAAACAAGAGGGGGCAAGACAGCAGTAATGGCAAATTCCTTTTTAAATCCTTCGGGGCCTCCTATCCACCACTTTCCTCCAAGCCCAGGGGACATTTCTATGCTCAGGTTTCCTCGACACCACACCTGGAGGGTTATGATCAGATGTGGGCAGCGTCCATAATCCTGATTATACCATGAAGCCTCTGCATCTAATTCAGATCTATCTAGTGTTTTGCTCTCAGAGAGGCAGGTCAATGGAATGATCCACTTGTGGCCATTAGGGGCTGTGACAGTCACAGTGGTGCTATTAATTTGCATTGGGTCAGCTACACTTTCTTGGGAGTATTTAATTTCCAGTTTTACCTGGTTGCCAATTTCAACATAAGGGGCTGCATGCCAGGCCAAAAAATGGCACTTTGAGATCTTAATGGCAGCAAAAGAGGGTGCTGTGGTGCTGATCTTAAATTTAAAGGACAGCCCCACATTGTTGTGTGCCCAGAGGCAAACCACAAAGACTGGCTGGACCAAAGTAAAATTGTACCAGCAGTCCAATTTCTCCACAGCACAGATTTTTTTCTGATTCTTCTTAGTTTTTACTTCAGTGACAGAGATTTGAGTTACTCGCTGGTGAGTGGATCCATTGATTACCCTGCACCCCACCTTTATTTGGTGTCCCACCTTCCCCAGCAGCTGTGGAAGTCTTTCTGTGCTATCCCAGCCCCACTCATTTTCCAAGTACACCTCTGCCCCATGCATAACTACTGTTGACAAATTTAAGCCTTTGTTAGAATTTAATCCCATGATTCCCGTATGTTTTATATAAGCTTGAGACCAGGGCCAATCAGTCCCAATTTTTGTGTGCCTTCTAACCCTGTGCTGGGCTGTGGCCTGTGTGTTAAGGTGCCTTTCTAAGTGAGAGTGAATGACATTTTGTCCAGGGTGCTGATGGGTTGGTTGGACACATTGCGTGCTCAGCACTATGCACATACCAGAAAGCAAAGTAAATCCTGCAATCACAAATTTGAAAGCATTTTCCCCGCAGCACAAACAGGGCTGGTGATGCCACGAAGTTCGCCCTTCCCGCTGGTCACAATCGCCTTCCATTTTCCTTTATCTGCAAAACATAAGCAAGGCGGGCTCTCCAGCCCCGTTAGTTTCCCTTCCATGCTTTTAATTGTGAAGAATGGAACCACTTCTCCTGCCTTTTTGCCCCTTTTCTGATTTCTACCTGGTACACAGAGGGGCTGGCCTTGTTCACAACCCTAACAGGCCCCATCCACTGGGGTTCCAGCACCTGGTTCTTCTCCCTAACCACTCGGTATATCACCAGGTCCCCAGTGTTCCACTCCATGGGGTGCAGTAGCACTCCCAGCTGCTTATCCATCTTAGGGATGCTGGTCTCCTGTGCCGAGGCGAGCTGGTGGTAGGTGGCTGACACCGTTCTCAGCATGTCCTGGACCCACCTGTCCATCAGCACACGGGGCTGCATTTCATCCGGGGGCTCCCCTCCTTGCCACCAGCGTTCCAGAGACTTCAGGTCTCTTGCGGGAGGAAATTTTGGGGGAGAAAGTGTTTGAGATGCCAGAGACCCCCTCAGTGCCAGCAAGGTCAGTGGGAGCTTATGATCCCAGTCTTTCCTTTGCTGGCTCATGAGCTTCCTCAGTGCTGCCTTCAGTGTTTGGTTGGGCCCCTCTGCTGAGGTTGGCTTCTGGAAATGCCCTGTGATGTGAAGCTTTTGCTTGATTCCCAGGGCCTGGCACACCCCTTTTGTGACTTCCCCAATGAAGCGTTGGCCGTGATCTGAGTGGATCTCCTTTGGGATGCCCCACTGTGGGAAGATGTGCTCTACCAGGATCTTGGCAGTTGCACTGGCTGAGTTGTTCCGAGCTGGGAATGCTTCCACCCACTTGGTGAAGACATCACTGACCACTAGGCAGTACTTATTGCCTTGGGCTGTTTGGGATAGTGGGCCAATAAACTCCATCTGCAGTTTGCTCCATGGCCCAGAAACCCTCTGGTGGCCCAGGATGACTTTGGCTGTTTTGGCATCGGGATTGTTGGCTGCACATGTCAGGCAGTTGCTGACATACCTCTCCACATCCTCTCTCATTTCAGGCCACCACCCAGCACCCTGCAGCCTCACCATGGTCTTGTCTGTCCCCAGATGCCCCTGCTCATGAGCCAGGGCCACCAGCTCTGTCCGGACCAGTTCAGGCACCACCCAGACTGGGAAATCTGCCCCCTCCCTCCGTGCCAGGACCAGTCCTGAGACATCTTTCCAGACCTTGCACCCTTTGTACTCCCTGCCCTGTGCTAACTCCCAGAGCCTGGGGTCCTGTGCCTGCAAGCCCACCAGATCCACGGTCTCCCAGTGCCTGCTGGGAGCCACTGACACTGGGCCACTCTCTGATATCTTGCTGGCCTTCCACATCAGCCCTTCCTTGGCACCTTGCTTGGCTCTGGCATCTGCCTCCTTGTTCCACTTGGCTTCCTCTGTCCCCTTCTTGTGTGCCTTGACCTTAATGATCTGTGCTGGGCACGCCCTCTGCTCTGCCAGCCTTGCAAGGTACAGCAGCTTTTTGGCATAGGTGACAGGCTTGCCATCAGCAGACTGCATGTCCCTCTCCCTCCAGAGGGGCAGCCACTCCAGGGCCACACGCACTACCCAGCCTGAGTCTGAGAATATGGCCAGTGGCTGGTCGGATGGTGTGTTTTCCAGGGCAGCCATCACGGCCACCAGCTCGGCAGCCTGGATGGAGTGTGGCAGGCACTTCCCCTTCACCACCTCCCCGGTGCCCCGGTTGACAGCGGCATAGCCCGTGTAGGGCACCCCTTCCTCGTGGTAGTTGGACCCATCTACGAACCACACAGCGTAGCCTCTCTCCTTGGCCTCCGCCAGGCTGAGGCTGCTCTCAAAGAGGGGTGCCCGCCATGGCTTGGGGTCAGTAAGGCAGACTCCTGACCCCTCCCCATCCTTCTCTGCACTGATCACCACCCTGTAAGCACCAGGTGAGGGATCCCTGGGGATCTCCTTGTTGGTCAGTGCCAGCGCCCAGTTGGCCATCCTGGGGCAGCACAGGGGACCATCATCCCCCTTTCCCAACAAGAGGTACCTCACCGGGGTGCAGGAGGTCCTCAGCAGCACGGGGGCCGACCCCACCAGGTACTCCCAGTGCTGCAGGGCCCAGGTCAAGGTTAAAACCTCCCTCTCGTAGTCACTGAACTCTTGCTCGACTGGCGTCAGGAGACGTGAGGCGTGGCCAACAGGGAGCAGGTTGGAACTGTGCTGCTGGCCCAGGGTGGCCTGCAGCCCCCTCCCCGTGCTGGCCAGCTGCAGAACATAGGGTCTGTCCCCCCGAGGATGTGCCAGCATGGGGGCTTGTGCCACACTCTCCTTTAAGGTCTTCACGGCCTCATCCTGCTCTGGCCCCCATTCCCAGGGGATATTCTTTCTCAGGAGGTGGCAAAGGGGAGCTGTTTTCTCTGCATAGCCCTCAATGAACTGACGGCACAACCTCAGGAGAGCCAGGAAGGACCTCAGGGTGGTGACATCAGACGGTGCTGATATCTTCTGTATTAGCTCAACCCTCTGCTTTTCCAGTGAGCACCCTTCCTCCCCCAGGGTCACCCCCAAAAAGGAGACCTCCTTCCAGCACAGCTGGGCCTTTGTGGGGCTGATCCTGAAGCCTGTTTTCTGGACAGCCCCCAGCACCTCTGCCAGCACCTCCAGGTTCCTCTCCTTTGTCTGGGTGTGGATGAGGATGTCACCAGCACAGGACAGCACGCTGTCCCGGTGGCTGACCTCCTCCCACATCCTCACCACGCGGGCATGGCAAATGGCAGGGGCATTGTGGAAACCTGGAGGGACTCTGGTGAAAGCAAATTGCCGCCCTCGAATCGTGAAGGCAAACTTGTGCCAGGACTCGGGGTGCAAGGGGATGGCGAGTGATGGGCTGGTGAGGCTGAGCACTGAGAACCACTCAGACCCCTGGGAGATGGCTGCCATAATGTTGGGGTACTTGACCACCGTGGAGGTCTGCATTGGGGTGACTTGGTTCAGGGTGCTGAAATCAACTGTCAGCTTCCATGTTTTCCCATCAGCTTTCCTCAGGGGCCACACTGGGGCGTTGCTGGAGCTCTGCTGCTCCACCAGGACTCCCTGGTCCAGCAAGGTTTTGACTGTGTCCCACAAGCTGTCCTCAGCTTCAGCCGGGTACCAGGGCTGAGGCTGAGGAGGTGGATCTGGCCCTTTGACTGACACAGTGGCATCAATCTGCCCACAGTCCAGCTTGCTCCTTGCCCAGACCAGGGGGAACTGTTCTGTGACCCGTTTCACCCGGGGCTCCCACTCAGGGTGGACCAGGATCTCAGGGGCTTTCAGTGACATCACCCTGTGGCTTGCCGGGATGACGGGCAAATCAATTTGTGGGCAATGTAGCAATGCTTGGTTTGCCAGGTCCACAACCACCCCCATCTTTGTCAATGAAGGGATGGCTAAAACTCCTGGCTTTCCTTTCATTTCCATTTTCCCAAATTTTTCAGACCCTTTGGCAGCCCCAATTTCAAAGGGTACGGGCCCTGTGAAGGGCACTGAGGATTTCTGGCCGTTTGGGCCTGTCAGTTCAATAATTTCAGAGGTTTGGAAGATCCCAGCTCTGCTGGGAGCCATATTCAGAATTGAATAAGAGGCACCAGTATCAATTAACATCACTTGTCCAAGCACCCCTCCTCCAATAGTTGTATCAACTATCAGGCGCCCCCACAAATTGGTCTTAATCGGTGCCACAAAAAGGGGCGATGCGGGTGCCTGGCAGCCCTATTGCTGAGCCTTAGACCCCGGGTCAATGGGGTGGCAGCTGCTGTGCTTTTTGGCCTCGTGCTGGGCCAGTTTTTGGAAGAGCTCCGCATCCGGCAAGCCATCAATGTCCTCCTGTTTCTCATATTTTATCAAGCGCTTCCTCAGCTCAGCCCTCCAAGGGTTAGACTTCTGAAACCTCAGCCCTTGCTGGTTCTCCTTCCCCAGCCCCCCCTTGCCATCAAGATCTTTTCGGTTGTCTCCTTGCATTTTTCTCATCCCTGCGTTTTGGAAAGGCATGGCCAAGGTTTTCCCTTTCTTCCCCCCCAGCATGTACCCTGGGAACGCCTGCTTTTGCAGCTCAAAATTCTGGTTCAGGATCTGCTCCAGCTCTGACAGAGGCTTTTTGGCTGCATCCCCACCAGCTATCACCCGCAGTGGGGGTGTCAGCCCCACCACCAGTGGCTCCTTGAATTCAGGCCTGTCAAAATCAACAGGGGAGTCCTTTGAGCCAGGCAGCCCGGCCATCTGGTAGAGCATCTTTTTACGGTTAACATAGGCATCGGGCCTCTCCTCAGGGTTTTGCTTCTCCTGGTGGAAAAGCACTAAGGGGTTGACCTCTGGGAAGAACACCTTCAGCACAGCCAGCTGGACGTCCCCAATGTCCTGAACATTGCCCATCTGCACATCCCCCGGCAGTGCTGCAAAATCATCCGGTTTCATGCACTTTCTCACAATGTCTATCAGGTCACTCACAAAGTTGCCACTCTGGCACTTGGGCAGACGCTGCACCCTGGACAGCCAGTTAATCGCTGTCTCCTTTGTCAGTGGCCCCAGCATCTTCCCCACTGTCTTAAGCTGCTCAGGGGTAAACCAGAGCACAGCCCTGTTGGTGTCTATGGGCTGGAGTGGGACATGGATGACTGGCTCATCGTGGGGAACCTTTTTATCTTTGGAAGCCTCTACCTCCCCTGCTTGCAGCTGGCACACCTCCTCCCGCAGAGGAGCATAGGGGGATGGCCTGGTGGGGCCATTAGCACCCCACACATCATCCTCATAATCATAGTGGGGTGGGTGCAGGTCCAGGGAGTCCTCCCCCTCCCCATTCCCGATCGGGGTCCTCTTGCCTTTAATGGCAGCCACAATGCCCCTCGACACCCCCAGCTCTGCCTCCAGCTCCTGGATCTTGGCATGGCACACCTTGTGATCGGGGCCAGAGCCCCGGTCCCGCTGGGCGTCCTGCAGGACTGCCCGCACGGCGCTCTGCGCATCGTGGGTCTCCCCGATCCACTTGCCAACCTCCTTCTTCAGCTCCTCCGTTTTCATCTTCTCATAGCCCAGCTTGCTTTCCAGCCGGGAAATCTCCACCGCGCTCCGCAGAGAGTCCCCGCACAATCCCTGCACCTCCGCCCGCAGGTTGTCCACCTGCACTTTGAGCTCCTCCTTGGCCTGCTCCAAGGTCTGCACATTCTCAAGAGCCTCCTTCAGCAATTTGGACAACTCCCTGCCTACCATCAGCAAACCCTGCAAAGCTGCTCGCTTCTTACACTTGTTAGTGGGTTTGGGCTTTTTGTTCTCCTCTGACCAGCTCTCCCACTGTTGGCACAGCTGCTGGTACGCATCTGGGCCCTGGAAAGACCCTGCTGACCAAATTGGGGGGAGACACTTCTGGAGCACAAACTGCTCCAGCTTCCAACTGCTAACGATGTCACTCATCATAGTGAAGGGGACAAGATCTGCAACGACTCCGTCTCCGGGCAAAACTACCACAACACACCAGCACTGACAATCCCTTCAACCCCTCCACAGAGCAACCCCGCAACCCTGCAACCCTGCAACCCCACAACCCCACAACTCACCCCTCCAAAAAGCCCCCCGGAGGGACACCAAGCCTGGACACAAGGGAGGGGGAAGGTGGGAACAGGAGGCTGTGGCCGAGCTGGCCGCTGCCACGAGCCACCGGCTCCCGGGGAGGGAATGGGGAAGGGATGTGGGAGCAGGTGAGGCAAAGGAGAGACCGAGCAGGACCCCAATAAAAAGATCTCACCAATCCTCAGCTGAATGTTCCAGCGGTCCCAGGAGTTTGGAGATGATCTCTGCAGAGGTCCAGCAGATCCGGCACCTTTAAGGTAAAGGTGGTCACGAAGTCTCAGCCTGGTGATTTTTATAGCCATGGCAGGTTGTTGTTTGGGGCTGGTGACACCTGTGTTTACTTCCTTGGTGGCTTTTCCTCCTCCATGTGCTGCCTTCCCAAGGACACTTTCCTTGTCTTTCCTTATCCTCTTCAACACTGATTAGAGAAGCTGAGATCACACGGCAGCACCTGCACTGCCCCTATCTGTCCAGGATTAGTCGCGGTTCACACTAAACTTCTGCTTGCACCCAATGTCCTGAAGAGGGAGAGCTGGAGCCTGTCCTGTGATCGTCCATCCTTCCAAATCCCCCCATGCCCCCCTCATTTACTGCACACCCCATTAGCACCTGGAGTTTGTGGGGAGATCACACGTGAAGCTCACACCTGACACCTGTAACAAACACAGTCCCACCAAACCACCCCTCAAGCACAGACCTATTTGCCAGGGAGGGATGAAATGACAGGAAAATCCACACAAGTCATCATTTAGATTTATTTTGGCATCTGTCTTTAAAAGCATCATTTTTTCTGTGACACAGCCCAGCTCGTCATGCACTGACAGGGCCTTGGGGTTACCCCATGAGATGTCAGGAGCCTCCACTGTGATATTGCAACAGCTGAGTTGCAGCTGTAAATCTGCACCTGCAAAAGCAGAGGACCCCCCAACCTCACCATACAAACCACATCTCAGCTTGGAGAAGTTTAGAAAATTTGACCCATTTGTTTTGGGTTTCTTTTTTTCTGCTGTCACACTCAGAAAAGGGTACCAATTTTCTCACTCAGTGAAAATACTATCATTTTCATTACTGCTTTTACCTCTAATGAAATACTCCAGAAGCTAAATCCTCCACTAGAATAAAACCACTTTTAAAAAACTTTAAAAGGAAAAGAAAATGTTCACACATGGCTGCTGGAGCCCCAGTGAACTTCAATCCTGCATCCCTTCACCCTAGAGCAGCCCTTATTTCTACATTCTGCAGTACTGACTTGTGTTGGACTGCCCTGGAGGCTGAGCAGCCTTCCCTGACCCCTAAAATCAGTCCTTTTAACCTAAAAAGCACAGAGAGAATGTTTTTTTCTCTATTTTTATGGTAGCTGTTTTCTCTAGCCTGGCATTTACAGCCCAGCTGCAATTAACCTCCTCTGCAGCATGGGAGTTTAACAGAGATGAAACCTCAGCCAGGTCCTGCTTCTTGGCAATAAACCCTGTTCTACACCAAGGCTTTGCTCCAGCCTCTCAAAACAAACACTTCATTATAGGAAATTCGTAACAAGGGGAAAAGAAAAAGTAAAAAATGCAGAAAAGCTTTTGAAAGCACCAGAAATTAACCTCAGCATGGTGAGGTGGGCAGGATGCAGGCTGGAAAAGAGAAGAGGGGCTGTTTCCCACTAGGATGGGTTCACAGGGAGCTGGCTGGGCTGGGGACAGGGATGGTTGTCTTTAATTTCAGAAAAAGAATAAAATTCCCCTAGAAATTGCACAGCTACATAGTACAAATACACCAAAATTCAACTATTCCCCCCAACATGGCCCAGCCATGAGCCAAACCCTGGTGATTAGGAGCTGCTATTCCTCAGCAAGGTCACCAACAAATCTTGCTTGTGAGAACAGATAAGGTCAGCTTACACCTTTCTTTCCTCCCATTTTCTTCCCAGGATAGCAGCCCCAAACAATGTGGGGATATTATAAACAGCAGCTGTCTCCTGCACGTTCACACAGTGCTTTGATTTTTGTCGGTGATATGCTGCCAGACAAAGGTATCCCTCCTCCAAAATGTTTTCTTGTAGGAGCAACAGCCAGTCCTGAGAACAGCCTGGCCACTGGTAAACACCTCCACTGTGCATAAACACCAATTTTTAAAAAATTACATTTAATCCATGTTGCAGTACACTATGCTTTTATATTTCATGTATTCCTTTTGCTTTCTCTAAAGCTGTTATAATATCCTGGGGAAGCATTCCGGTGTAACACCCCCATATCCAAGGCTGTAATGATGGCAAAAGCCACCTCTGGGAAAAATTCTTGTCCTGGTCAGGAAGCCAGAAGTTGCTCCAGGTGACAGCAGCAATGGGAAAAGAGGGACACAGCCATTGCAGCAGCTGGGGATTTTGGGCTCAGCTCACGGACTTCACCACAGGAAATTCACTTGCAGTGGCATTTCTCATAACAAGCACTCCCTGCCCCTCCAGCTCAAAAAAAGAAGTGTTTCACCTCATTCCAGGGAGGGCCCAATCTCAGTGAGATGTGAAACAAAAGGGGACAGATGAGCAGAAGATGAGGACAGAAGAGGCAAGTGTTGCTGCAACCCACATCAAGGGCTCAGCTCTCAAAACAAGAGCTTAAAAACATTGAAATGGGTTTGAAAACACCAGAATTGCCTTCTCCTGCCAGGAAAGAGTTAAGGACCAACTCAGCCCACCCTAAAGTTTAGCAGATAAACCTTTTGTGGCAAGGGTTTTGCAGCTAGCAACCCACTTCGAGCAGGAAATTAATTTAAACAGAAAAGGGGAGAGGATGTGTTGCAGCAGCACGGAAAAATCTGGTACAAAATGGACCAAAAGCTTACAGTGTACAAGATGCAATATTGTTTTTCCTATTCATCTGCCAGCTCAGCCCTGGGGGAAGTTTCTCAGTGCCCCCATGTGAGGTTCCCTTTTCTGGGAGATGCTGAGGCATTGTAAGGGCCATAAGTATCTGCATGAGGGCAACATAAAAGAAAACTGAATCTCACTTGGCAGCCAAGAGGACAGCAAATAATAAATAATAAATAAATGGTTTCTATTTTTTTCCCAAACAAGAAAATATTGAAATCTGCTGACACCAGTTCATCTCTGTAATTTCACCTCATGTACTTGTCTTTGAATCCTAAACCCCAAGTGCTTCAAACCTCTTCCTCCCAGACATTTCTAAGTCATTCTGATATTTTATCATTTGAATATTTCTGCCTATGAGCCTCATGCTGTCACAGCTACTGAAGTAGCACATGCTGTGAGGTGGGAAGCCCCAGCAGAATTTCCTCATTTTTGTGGTTTTTCAGCCACAAATTTGTTTGAGGTTTCTTGCTCTTGATTTCAAAGCTTTCTATGATGCCTCACATCTCTGCTTTATGTTGGGTTCGTCTGGTGTTAAACATTTTCCAGAGAAAAACACCTCCTGCTATAAATTCTGCTGAAGAAAACAACCCTACAGATCAAATTGCATATTTTCCTTGTTTGGAATGGCTTTTTAGTTTCAACAGGGAAAAACCAGCCAAAATTCACTCTTTCCTGCTTTTATCTTTAGGCTATGGTCCCACGTTTGTAATTTTTGATAGGATAGAAGCAGATTAAAAGAAGAAGGAATAAGTAGGTGGTGGAATATGAAGAAATCATAATTAAAAATCAGTGAGTTTCCTTGGTTTTACTTTTCTAAAGGGGATTTAAGGGTACCCTGTGAAGTGCTGGAGAAGAGCACAGGGCTGCTGCCCTGACGCACTCCTGGGTTTGGGCTCGGCGCAGAAGAAGCTGCCGGGCTGAGGCTCCAGGTGCTGCTGTGGCAGAGGTTCTTTGGCAGCTGCTGGTGAGAGATCTGTGCAGAGAGGGGCAAGGACTTCCTGAGGTGAAGCCAGCCCTGCCACCAAGAGGTGACAGTGAGTGGAAAGGGGGAGCTGGCACAAAACCCCTCCGTCACTGAATCCGCCACCATGGCCCGGCCGTGGCTCCATCTCTGCATCTGCCTCCAGATCCCAGGTAAGAGGGACACGTCTCTTAAGGGATGAGGGCACCTAAAATCATGCTGGAGCCTCTCCTCCACCACACCCCAGCAGCAGGATGATGGAAGATTAAATATACCATCACAGTATAGATCTACAGGATATTATGACCTATTTCCAATAATTTTAGATCATGCTATTAATAACATGCTTTAGGTTTTGGTCAGCCCTGAACTGGTCAGGAATGGGACCAGTTGGTTGCTGTGGGTTCCTTCCAACTGAAATGGTCTATTCTATTCTACTCTGTTCTGCTCTATTCTATTCTATTCTATTCTATTCTATTCTATTCTATTCTGTATTCTATTCATGTTTCGATACATAATGGTATAGACACGGCAGAGTTTTTACTGCACTCTCAGTGCAGATGGACTGTAGGAAGCTGCTAATGGAGAAGTTAAAATAGCTCCTCTCTCCACTGCCTGTGTAAAACGGAGATGATAAACATCCCATCAAATTTTCTAAATCATCCAAAAACTAAGTACTTCCCAAGGGCCACAGCTGGAATTAGTGTGTTATAAAACCATCCTGCCTGACAGGTTCTGATATCCTGTATCTGTGAGGTGGGGAGCCCACTGAGAAAACCTCAATAAATGAGAGATTGCTTTGCCCATGCAAAAGGAAAAGGGACCATTTTTAAGGTTCTGCAGGCTGTCTGGCCAAGCACCATGATTCCCCATGGTCCCCCTGAATGTACACCAGGAAAGGGAACAAGGAGGTTTTGGGGTTGAAGGTATAATGGAGGATGAGTTTTCTGCTCTGTCTTCATCCCAGCTCACTCCTGGCTTGACCACTAGCATTGAGCTGAGATCTTCCAGAATCTCTTCTCACCTTTTCTGATTTATATAACAGTGTCTCCAGCAGGTCAAGGATGTTTTTCATGGAGATTTGTTTCCCATGCCTGGCAGAGCCAGACCTCAGGGTGCTCAAGGAGACCCTAAAGCCCCGATGTGCCATGGCCACACACATTTCATCCCCTAAAAAACCACACAGTGTTTGCCAAGACAAAATTTGAGAGAATTACACTCTAAAAACCTTAAAATCGTGTATTTTAATAGTATAGAGGCATTAATGTTGCCACAGAGCCAGAGGATGGGGCAAAATGCTGCAGCTGCTGTTCAACTTAAATTTGAATTTTACTTGAATTTTGGCATTGCAACGTTAGTGTTCTGCAGCACTGGCAGCAATGGGGTTGTTGGTGTGGGGACAGAGGAAGGCTCTGGACCCTTGTCCATCATCAGAGCCCTCTCCTCTGCCTGTCCCATTGGGAACACAGCAGACACCAGGACCTTGTGTCACATTAATGGCTTTAGATGTTCTTGGGTCATGCCAACCCGTCCCCACACCACTGGGTTCACAGGGCAGCATGAGGCTGAAAAAACTGCTGTAAGCAACTTTTTGAAGTAAAAGGATTTTGAAGTAAAAGGAACATTTTAAAGTAAAAAAAAAAAAAGACGAGAAATATGTATAATTGAGCTTTTTTCCCAGCTTTAAAACACGCCTGGGAAAGAGATGGGGGAAGCAGGAGTGCCCTTATCTGCAGAGGGCTGTTTTTCACTTGGTCCCAGACTATCTGCAGCTTTGCAGGGCTGTTTGCTGAACAGCAAGGATCACAAGTTACCTGTTTTCCTTTCCACAAGGACACATCCTCACTCACACAGACACCCCTCACACCTGCCTGGGACAAACAAGACTTAGATAATTTCCACAGAAGCTGCAAAGCCCAAACAGGGATTTGGTGATGCCAAACCAAAGCTTTGAACTCCACCGCTGCCCCTCACTCCCTCTCCTTCCCCATGTCTCAAAATCCCTTCAAAAATATTATTGTCTGAAAACTATTATCAAATTGGCTCATTCTGAGATGTTTTGCACGTTTTTTGGTCTCTTTTTCTGCCCCTGAGATGTTTATCAATGTTGCATCTGTTAGAAGAAAAGCTCAGCAAATCAGTTAAGAGGCACAAAAAATTTGTTGAAAAAAGGATGAAATGTCTAAAAAAATGAGAAAGGTAAGGAGGACAGGAGAGGGGCATCCATAGGAGCAGGCAGGGATGCTCTTCCCTACACCTACAGCCCCGAGGACACCCTCAAAATCATCCCTCCATCCCTCTCCCTGCCAGTGAACCTCCTCCCTAGATGAGTGCTTACAGAGAAAAGTCTGCCTGTATAATTTGGCTTGGCTAAAACAATAGCTGGGGAACCCAAAAAGGCCTCTGAGGGAATATGGGAGCATCCTGATAAAAATGCTCCTGTTTCTCACTCGTGTGACCCCCCCTGGGCTGTGTGTCTATGTGATTCTATTAAGCCCATAAAGAAAATCTGTACTTTTCATGAAAGAAAAAAATACTGAAATTAAAATAATAACTGTATATTTCTCTTTTTCCTTAGGTTTGTATGCAACTCTACTTTTAACCCAAACTCCAGAGCGTATTGTGACCCAAACTAACAATAAAACTGAAATCCTCTGTGAGCGGAAGGAGCGTACTGGGGTGTACTGGTACCGCTGGAGCCAGGAGAGGCAACATTTCGAGTTCTTGGTATTTTCCAACACGCTGGGCAAGGCCACCTACGGCACAAATGTGAGCCAGGACAAGTTCAGTGTCCCTGAGGCGAGGTCCCACAGCTCCTACAGCCTGCACATCAGCCAGCTGCACCCCTCGGACAGCGGCACCTACTACTGCTCCATCTCCCAGTCCTCCCAGCTGCTCCTGGGCAGTGGGACACAGCTCAGAGTGGGTAAGCAGCACCCTGGGGGTTTCCAAAATGTGCCACCAGTAGGCTGTGGTGAGGTCCCCTGGGAAAGTGGGGATTGGTTTTGGTAGATTCTTCCCGGTTTTGAGTTGCAAGGTTGGGGCTCTGGGGTTTTTCTGAAGAGATCTGTGAGATGGGATAAAGCAGAAAAGACAGAAAATGGCTAAAATTTAGGTCAGCTTCATGCCATAGTCCTTTTTCCATCAGCAGTTGCTCTGCTGTGGGCATGCCTTGAGCACAGCATTGGAGCTGTGCTAAAAGCACAGCTTTTAGGAGCTTTTAGGAGCTGTGTCCTAAAACACAGTGCTTTAGGATTTCCATGGCAAGACCTAATAATGCCACGCCCTGTGTTTTTCTCCTTCCCTGCTGGACTTTGGATGAGAGGCTGGATTTGTGCCCTGCTCAGCTCACAGGTCCTTCCATGCCATAACTCTTTCTTAGCCTCACTCCAAGTGACAAGAGCAGCATCGAGGCTAGAGAGCATCACCCCTCACATCTCTGGGGTGGATCTGATGGCAGCTTTCAAGACCACCCTTCACAAAAGATACTGAAATGGGATTTATTCCTCAAAGCTCTCAACCCACTATCCCTGGGGAGGTCCAAACAGAAATAACAGTTTTCTGCAGGTGTCATGGAAGGAGAGAGGCTTTACAGACATCTGGGTCATACAGAAGCTCTTTTCAGCCCATTTTCCTTTTGGCCACAGAGCAGTAGTTGATGCAGCAAAGCTAATGTATTTGAAGTGGGATTCAGCCTCTATTTTTGCAGACTTTTAGGGAGACAAGTAACTTATTTAACTAAGATACAAATAACTTATTTAACAGAAATGCTGCTACAGCTTCTGACTCTGAAGCAGACCCAGTGTCCCAGTTTCTCGGGTTTTTTTTTGCGAATATACTCTGTACCTTGAAGTGGATGAGAAATCTCTTTTGGATTCTTGCAGGCTCAGAGAAAGACTGGTTTAAGATAAAGGAGAATTGTTTTTTAACAGCTGGGGACATATCTCTGTGCAAAGCATGAAAAACAGGCTTGAAATGCAGCTTGATCAAGGACACCATTAAAAAGTAAACAGCAGCAGGTGCTCTGGGAGGACGCAGGCTTTGCTGGATATTTTCTTTTTTTCCTTTTAGTTCTCATGATAAAACAAACTGCCTTTATTTTCCCTAAATCTATTGTAATGTAAGGGAGAAGTTGTCCCGATAAATCCCAGAGCCCTGATGTCTCATCTCTTCATGTAAAAGAATGGTAGTTTCTGTAGGAATTTACATCCTGGATAGAAACAGGAAAAAAATAGTTTTCAATAAAAATTAAAATTTTGAATAAATATGGTTTGAGCAATCAGAAATGCAGTTATTTAGTGACATTACTGGCATATTTTCCTGGCCAATTTTATTCAGAAAAGAATATGTTCCACTGTAATTCAGATATAATAAATAATAAATCCTGCCTTGTTGTTTCAGAAAAAAAAAAATCGAATGTTGAGCAAAGATTAGAGCAATGTGAATAAGGAAAAGGTCCAGGGATTCCTTCAAACATTCCAGTGCTACTGAATCTCCTGCTACCCATGATTTTGTGCAATGCTGGTGAGATGATGCTTGGCAGCAAATGTCACTCAATAAAGTTTGGGGGTTTTCCCTGCATTAGCCTTCTCCCTTCTTTACCTGGTACATTGTTTTATTAACACTTTTAAAAGCTCCTGGTAACTTCTGTGACCCCCAAGAGGCTCAGGTCAAGCTCACTCCTCTGAGTGACACAGCCTTTGCAGGGCTCACTGGATGGGGCTTGTTCCAAGTGCCACACTTGCCAGCCCTGCTGATGGAGATCTCTGCTGCACCCAGTGCCACACTGAACATTCTCTTTTTCTCCTTTTCCCCCAGTTGATGTTTTGCCTCTGCCTCCAAAGACCACACAGACACCACAGTCCAAAAAGCCTGTGTCGTGGATAACCAAAACCAAAGCTGCCAGCAGGAAAGGTATGGCACTGTCTCAGCTCAGGCTGCCTGGAAAAAGGGGTTTGCTGAGTTCTTGGGGTCCTCAGGGCTCAGCTGGGGTTTGTCCTGGGGTGGGGCCACCACAATGTCACCGTGCAGGAGTGAGTGTCTGGGTGCAGATAGACCCACTGCTCTGAGTAGAGCTGATTTGTGCCTGTAGGAGGGATTCCCTGGGATATGCACAGGTTTAGGGGCCAGGATGCATTTCAGTTTAGGTCATCATGACCTCAGAGCTAGGTTCCCTGCCGTGCCTTTTTTACTGTGAGGGGGACTAAGCACCAGAACAGGTTGCCCAGAGAGGTTGTGGAGTCTCCCTTATTTAAAAATATGCAAAAGCCACCTGGACACAATCCTGTGCCACGTGCTCTGGGATGATCCTTGGGCAGGGAGGTTGGACCGGGTGACCCACTGTGGCCTCTTCCAATTTTACACATTCTGTGATTCTGTGGTGCATCCTTCAAAGGATACCCCAGGGCGATGGTCACAGCCTCCACCTCCCCTCTGAGGACCTGCCTTGCTTTTCTCCCTTCTCCATCCCGCACTCCCCAAAGCTTCTGGGGCAGGCTGGTTCCAGGTGCTGAGTCCTCTCCTCTCTCCAGGTCCCTGCAGTCCCCTGGTCTGGATCCCGCTGGCCGCTGGTGTCCTGCTCCTCCTGCTGGGGCTGGTCCCCAGTGCCCACCGCCTCTACCGTGAGTGTCCTGCCAGCATCCCCAGGGGTGCCAGCCCTGGGGGAGCCCAGCAGCCCTGGGGGAGCCCAGCAGCAGGATGGGGAGCTCAGAGGGAGTCCTGGTACTGATGGATGCTGTCTCTTCCCAGGTCTGCGGAGGAGGCTGTGGCTTCGTGTCCACAGGCAGTAAATCCCAGTAAATCCCACTCGGATTCCTCGGAGTCCACAGAGCCTCCCCTGCACGAGGCTGAGCACTGCCTGGACATGACCCAGGAAGGACCTGGCAGGGGACAGATGTGGGCTTGTACCACAAAACAAACATTTCTTTCCTGAAACGGACCACGACTTCAACATTTTCCTTGGCACAACAGCTGACAAAAGGACCAAGCTGGATTCTGCAGCATCCTGAGCACTTCTCAAAGAACACTGAGCAGGGAAAATGCCACTGCTGGCTCAGCACAGGGGGAAAGGGGCTGGTGTAACAAAGGGATTCAGATGGGCTTGGAAAGCTGTGAGCTCCTTGGCCCTCCTCTGTGTTCATCTGTAGAACAGCACAAAGGTGTTTTTTTTCCTCCTGTTGATACTGGTTGATAAAAATTTGGTACTGATCACTGAAAGCAACTAGTAGGGATGAGGCAGAGGCAACTTGTAAAGACCCTGTGCAGGTTTATTCAATACCAAAAGTGAATATATCACTCAGTTATTTTGTTCTGGTGTCTGCTGGTGTTTTTTGGCTCTGCTTGGTGAGGGACACAGTTGTGTGGCAAGCAAGGAACCATGGCCTCCAACCAGGAAAGAGTTAAAGCAGAACAAAAGCTCCAGGGGCCAGCAGGTCTGGGAGGATGTCTTCTGCCATGGGAGACTGCAAACAGCCAGGAGTGGGAGAGGAAAATCAGACAAAGCCATGTACACAAGGCCAAACACTTGGCACAGCCTGAAGGTCAACAGTACCTCTGAGAGCAAACAGAGGCCCCCAGGAGCTGGCCCTGAGCCCAGCAGCACAGCATGGCCAGTGGGAACTGCCCTGAGTGATGCCTGGGTGTGCTGAGCCCCAAGTGACCGCTGAACCTTGTGTGACATCCCTGCATGAGTGATGCCAGAAGCAGGGAAGCTCTCCCCAGGGATGGTAACAAGGCTCAGCTGCTGCCCAGGGTGCCAAGGCAGAGGTGGGGCTGGAAATTTGGCATCTTGCTGAGCACAGGCAGCGAGCACTCGCTCTCAGATGCACCCCCAGCCCCACATCTCACACACAGGCACCAGCACTGTGTCAGCTACAGCGAGGGCAAGGGAAAGGTGGTCCAGAGTCCCCAGGGGTGGGGCTAACACAGTTGTGGCATGAGCTTGTGGATGCAAAGCATCGCAGTGGCAGAGCAGCAGCACTTTTGCCTTCCCCTCCCTCTCTTCCCAGCTGCAGGGCGCTGCTGCTTTCCACTTTAATGCTGATTTTTCTGTAGAGCTTGGTCCCAAGCCCAGCTGTTGGTGCTTCCCCTGAGTGATGCAGTGATAAAGCCAGCAGTGGATCGTGCTGAGCCAGCTTTTCAGGCTGTGACACTCACCCAAGCTCTCAGGCCACCCAGCTGATGACCATGGGGACACTGGCACGAGACCCCATCCCACCACATGTGCAGCAGGAAGGGGACTCTGAGCATCTCTGATTCCCATACATTACAATTTATCCTCTGTGAGAGCTCACATTAACTGAAACCATCATTTTCCTCCCCTGCAAGAAGCAGACAGTTTTTATAATATGTACATTTTTCAGGGCAGCTGCAAGAAAACCCCTTTGAAACTTCCCATGGGCAAAGGTTTGTTCTTTGAAATAAAAGGGCTTTCCCTCTGCCTGCAGCAGCTTTTGAAATCCTAGCTCCCTTTCTGACACTTGAGGTGTCCTGACTTTAATGTCCACATCTTGTTCAGCTCTCCCAGCTCTGAGCCAGCACAGGAGATGACCTCTCATGGCTGAGCAGCCAGGGCTGGGGCTGGGCAGCAGAGACAGGCTGCACAGCCCAATCCTCCTCTCCCACAGGAAAGGGAGCAGCCTCAGGGATAACCCTGCCCAGTCCTCTCCTCTTCCTCCTTCTCCACACTCAGGACATCCTCAGAGTGTCTGACCTTCACTGAAAACCCTCCCCAGGACAGCACCATCTTGGCTTGATAGACTTCAGCCACTTTTCCCAACTCCAGTAACACAAAGGATAGGGATTTACCCCTCAGCTCTCTGCTCACTCACAGCAAAGAATTTGCTTCATGTCTGAATTCCCCATAGTCTTCACTTTTCCTTTGTATTTGAAAAAAAATGCAGACCAAAGCCCACTGAGACTCTATATCACCTGTGTGCAGTGAAAACAGGAGAGAACAGTAGCAGCCAAAGATGTTGTGTGGCCTGTTGAAACATAGGTTTGGGCAGCTTACCAGTAGAAATTATGAAAAAATTATAGTAATTTCTATAATCATCAGTAGAGTGTTTTAGACAGTAAAACTGGGAGAGGTTTTAGCAGCACATTTCAAAATTGAGAGATCTGATGGATAAAAATAGATTTCCATTTTATAGACCTTTATTTTTGCAGAGCATAAATAAGCATGAAACAGAAACACTAATGAAAAGATGCTGAGAAAATTATCAATTTCCCTCATATCTGCAACTTCTTTTCTGAGAGCACAATGATGATGCCAGCCAAGGGTCAGGGATGCCATGTTCTGTCGTGGCATGTTGTCTCCAACTTGAATATTAATGGGAAAATGTTATTGTGCACCTCTGCTAATAACATGAGACCTGGATCCATGGAGAGAGATAAAGGTGCCAGCATTGTCCATCACAGTGTCACTTCTGTCACCATGTCCTGGCACATGAGGATCCTTAATTTATTCCTTGATTCCTTCCAGTGGTGGATCAGCCTTCTCCTGTCTCCCACTGTCACCATCCTTCCTGCAGCAAGGAACAGCCATACCTAGAAGGAAAAATAATGAGATTTTTTTATATATATAGATATAGATATATATATATATAACCCAAATGCCTTCCTTCAAAAGTAAATAAACTATTTTCTCTTAAATGACTAAAGGAGACACCACAAAATTTGGACAAAAGGAAAAAGAGGGTTTTGCAGATGTTGGGTTCAAGAATAAAACTTCACCTATGTTGTGCTCATACCCACAAATCACTGGGCAAGGAATTGCAAAGGAGATGAAAAATTACATGTTGCAATAGTCTGTTTTATTATTACTATTATTTCTTTTCCATTCTATAGTATATCTTTGATACAGAACATGTTATAGAACAGATATATATAGAATACATAATATATAAACTATATACAAAGCATGTATAGAATACACATTCTATATTATAAAAATATAATCCAGTTATTCTCTCAATGAACCATGCAGATCTTGAAAGCATTAAAATATTCCAAGGACATAGATACAGAGCAGAAACACAGGTGCTTCAGGCATCGCATTAAAGAGTCTTCATGGTTTTGTTACAGTTCTGTAAATATATTTTTTTAAAATTGCCAGTCCTTACAGAATATCTCAGTTGTTAACCTAATATTGGAAGTGCTCAGTCTTCCTTTATTCTTTTAAACTGCTCAGTCATTTTTATGTGGATGGTCTGTGTTTTTATGATACAAAAACATAAATCAAATCAGGCGCTGTCGAAAACATTCAACTGAAAGCAAATTATTGACGTGAGAGTAAAGTTATCTCTGAGTTTCAAGCTCCTAATATATTAAAAAAAAAATCTAGTCATAAACTGCTGACTAAGGCACAATAACATAGAAAGACTGAATAACACCTCTATTAAATTATTCAACTTGAAATCTGTGCAAAAAGAAAGGAGATACATTATCCATGGGTGCTGTTTAAATTCCTTCAGGTTATCCTCTCACAGAACAGCTCTGTGCACTGTAGCTGTTAATTAAATATGTTGTCCTGGCAGGAGAAATGGATTCACAGCAGGGCTTCTAAGCATTCAGGTCAGATCTGTTAAATGGGAATTTCTAAATGTCTTTTTCTGTCACTCTATAAAATCAGATGTGTCCCAGAAACTGCAAGGAAATCCTAAAAGAACCCTCTAGGAATAAAAAACTACCTCCAGGTAGCATAAGTACTTTTTTGCCCCTATTTTTCTGGACTTCACTTCAATAAGCCAAAAATAAAAATGTTTTAAATTTCTAGTTTATATAAACAAGAAATTGGTTTTAAAAATATATTATTCTAATTATTGTTTAGTATAATTTCTGGATATTAAAGTATACATTATTTGCTGAAATAACAAGTTCTTGTGTATATCAATGCACCTACAATGAGTGCACTCGGTGAGATCTGCAGCTTCTGTGAGATTATAAACAAATATTTGTTAATCCAGCATTCATTTAAGTGGAACACATATAGGACCAAGTAAAAAATAAATTTCTATAAGGTATGTATTTTGCTCCTCTACTACCTTGCTATGAGAAAAGTTAATTTGAGTTCATACACCAGTGGTTCTTTCACAGAAGTAAAACTCACCCAAGCTTTAAATGTTTGCAAGATGACAGGAGCTGTAACATTCCTCTCTTAGGCATTTGTGTTTTTCTACTAAAGTTCCACTTCTCATTTAGCCTTTAAAATACACGTGCAAGAAAGGGCACAGCATCACACTTTTAAGAGAGAGAATATCATTATTGCTATTTATACATTCTGATCTAGTTAATAAATGAAAACCAGATATGAAACACTAAAAATAAAAATCCCAGTGATGGCATCAGCTCAGAATCTTTTCTCTGCCAGGTACAACATACCTAAGTGCTGCTGCCACAGGGATTTCACACAGCAAAATTATTTCAATCATTCGATAGAAAGCCCCCAAAGCTCTAAGATGAATCACTCAGCTGGAAGTCAATAAGCAAGGGAAACTTTTTCACATGGCAAAGCCCTCTCCATCCTCTCCCAAAAGCTCCTTGGATTGGGAACTCTCCAGGCAGCCAGGCTGACACAGGCACCTCTGAGTCTGTCTCCTTGGCTTTTCTTGGCCCCAGCAGTGAGTCACAGCTACGTTTTGTCTTGCCCTGGACTGAGCCTCTGCACCAGGCAGCAAAAATCTCAATCCTTGAGAAATTTGGAGAAATTTTCTAGTACTGATTTTTTCGAGGACTTGGGCTTTGCTGGGAAAAAAATTCGGAATTCCCTCTGCAGAGCATTGGGAGCAATGGGCGCCTCCAAAGGAAAGTCAGGACAAGAGGAAATGGCCTGAAGTTGTGCCAGTGGAGTTTTAGATCAGATATTAGGAAAAATTTCTTCACTGACAGGATTGTCAGGCACTGGCACAGGCTGTTCAGGGCAGTGGTGGAGTCACCATCCCTGGAGGGGAGTCACCATCCCTGTGCCACTTGGGGACAAGCTTTAGTGGTGGCCTTGGCAGAGCTGGCCCAAGGGTTGGATTCGATGATCTTAAAGTTCTTCTCCACCCTAAACAACTCTGTGGCTCTGTGCTGAGCCCACAGGCTGGTGCCAACCACCACGGGCACCTGCATGTCCCACCCCACCCTTTCCTCCCCACTGAGAGCTGAGGAGCCAGCCTTACCCTGCCCCAGCTGCAAGCCACGCTGCGTGCTCTGCTCCTCTTCTCTGCTGGTGGTTAAAACATCCAGCCAGGAGGCTTGGTACCCAAATCTGCTGTGCAAACACCCTCCCTCCCCACAGGGCTCAGCAGGGAGGGCTGTGGCTTAAGAGACACCTCTGTCCCCAGAGCTGTGTGTGGGATCTCACTCACCACACATCCTGCTGCGCCCTCCCAGCACAGAGAGCCAGAGCTGGGGGCTCTGCAGACAGCTTGAAATGCAGCACAAAACCATCCCTGCTGGGCACAAAACCGTCCCTGCTGGGCACCAAACCATCCCTGCTTCTGGGGGCATCCTCAGAGGAGCTGGGTGCACACTGCTCTTCCCCATGGCAGCACCACAGCTCAGTGCCACCATAGCATAGAACCAGAGAATTATTTAGGTTGGAAATGACCTCCAAGAGCATCAAGTCCAACCTTTGACCCAATACCTCAATGCCAAAGTGCATTGTCTGCTTGTTTTTTGAGCACTACCATTGATGTGACTCCACCACCAACCTGGGCAGCCTGTTCCAATTCTTAGTCACTCTTTCAGTGAAGAAATTTTTCCTAATATCCAACTGAACCTCCCTTGGCTCAACCTGAGGCCATTTCCCCTGTCCTTTCAATATCTGACCACTCTTCAGGCACACCAGGGAGGAGATGCTGAGCTCTGGGGGCTCCTGGCTTACAGGCAGGGTCACAGGAAGATCTGCTGCCATTCTCCAACAAAGTCCAAGTGCAATCATCCAGCACAAGCACGAGGTAAACTCAATGATTGATGTCTTAGGGAGAGGTGCTGGGCTGCACTGATGCCCAGATGTGGGGCTCCTAAACATTATGCCTTAACATCAACACTGAATGCAAAATTGAAGTTAGGATATTTCCTATCAGTCACTTAAAAAAAATTAATACAAAATATTCCTGGGGGCTGGGATTGTATATTCCTGCCCTGAGCAATGAGCTGCAAGTGACATTCCTGTTATTAAAATACATGCCTCAAGTCATCTGGATGCAGGAAGAAATGAGTGAGAGCAGTGGTGGAACAGCCATTACTAAAATAGATGCCTTTCCTCAAGTCCTTTCATTTTAATCTGGCACCCACCACTGCCATAGCCAGGACAATTTTGAAACAATTAAAATCACGGGTCACATCCCACAGTGCAGAGCCCAAGGTGACATCCCCAAGGAGATGCCAGGGGAAGGAAGCTGCCTCTGCAAATCCTCATGGTCCCCAAACCTGGGTCACTCCTTGCTTTCCTAAAGCTAGAACACAAACTGAAGTAATTGCCCAAGGTCAAATATCTTTCCTGGCCATTATCCCTTTTCCAAGAGGGATAAATGCTCTTCTGTGAAAAACCACAGGATCTGTTGTTGGGATAAATGTCCTCGTGCAGGGTGAGCAGCTAAGGAAGATGAAAGTGTCCAGCATTAAAGAATGAGATAATTGGAAAATTAATAGTGTTTCAAAGGAAATGGATGTGGAGTTTTGTAACAAATGGCTTCCTTAAAATGACAGATTGTAATGAGATCTCACATTTAAGAATATAAAAATGACTGGTTTGGTTCAAAGCAAAGGTTCATCCAGACAACCGTCCTGTCTCCAACACTGGCTGTGAGCAGATGGCTAAGTAATAATGACAAGAAAATCATATATGACACTCTCCCTTAATATTCAGTCTATTTTTAACTGAATAGATTTCCTGAGCCAGTTGCTGCCTATTGAGTAACCCACAATGAACCTCTCTTCCAAGCACTTGTCTAGGCTCTGCATCCACAGTGTCCTTTGTCAAGGACATCCCAGGGTGGAGGATTTCTTTTGCTTTCAGCCTCACCCACCATCATCTGCTGCCCCTTGCTTTCTCTACTGGAAAAGGCAGGGATTAATCAATCTCTCTCCACTCCTTTCCAGCCACTCCTTACCCTGGAGACCTTTAGTGTAAATCCATTTAAAATTTTTTTAGGGTAAAAAGTCCTACCCACACAAAATCTATCCCAGACCTCTGATGCTGACTTTGTCCTGTTCTGAACCTTTTCTTGCTCCACTACTCCTTATTTGAGTTCCTTCTGTGAGATGAGGGGTGAGACCAACACACAGTATTCAGGATTGATGCAGTGCATTGGACCATGCCTTGGCTATGGATGGACCATTGGACCATACAATGGCAAAGCTGTGTTCCCTGTTTTATATCCCATTTCCTTCCTACCTGCTGACATCCAATTTGCTTTTCCTGCTGAGCAAAGAGTTGATGTTCCCATGGTAGAACCTGTCTTAACCCAAATTTTATAGGCAAGTCAAGACTGGTTTTCCTTTCACACAACACTTCACAGTCACCTTCTCCAAATTTCACCTTCCCCTGTATTGCCCAGTTTCTGTAAAATCCTTCTGCAGTTCTGTATTTACAACACATAAATGAAATTAATGTGTATTAAAATAAAGTTTTCAGGATTTGTTTTAGATGTGATTTGCCATTTGACCTCTGAGTCCAACATTCACAAAGAGGGAGTGCAGGAGATGGGAACAGTAATCACACATTTCTCTTTGCAGTACTGGTGGGGATCAGGCTATTAAAAGTGAAACTCAACACCAAATCTAGTTTGTTTTGTTGGTGGCAGGAGAGCATTAAACCAGCTGCTATTTTTTGATGCCACCATCCCTCCCATCCTGTCCTTTTAGATCAGGGTATTGTGGCTTAGGGTTGCATCTTAGGTTTAATTCAACAAAGGGGGTTGGGGTTTTTTCAAATAAATGCAAAACTGAGAAGAAATAAGCTGCATAAGCCAACAAACACTATTAGTAGTACCACAAAATTGATGAAGCAAGTTGTCTCCAGCAAGCCATGGGTATCCATTCTGACAGCTCTGCCAGCAGGAGAGGTGCAGAACAGAAATGGGAACCCTTCCTCCATTCCATTAGCTGTGACCTCCTGTGGAAATTGGTTTCCTCTCAAAGATTTTAACAGTAAAGATGCACAGCAATACCCTGCTCCAGGGAAGTCCTCCTGCACCACACAGATGGACCCCTGAGGAATCTCCACCAGGATTTCCTGCCCAAGGTCTTTGGGGAAGAAGGTCAGTGTACAGCAAAGAAGGAGACCAGACAAGGCAAGGTCTGGATTGGTGGTGACAGAAGATGTCAGCTGTGGGGACTGCACCAAGGCTATGAGACCCTGGAAGGGAGCTGAACTCAGAGCTGAACAATCAAACAGTGCCTTGAACCCAAGAGAAATCTGACTGTGAGAATTGGAAATGAGATAATGAGACCAGTTCACCTCCTTGAACAGTTCAGACCAAAAAAACTACATGTTGGAGCCAAGAAGAAAATTTACCTTTTCTTAAATCTATACACAGTTAGAAAGACATTCATCTTTTTAAAAATTCTAGTCTGAATCTGTGGTATTTAATTAGAGAAGCAGAAAATCAGCCTGTCCACTGTTAACTGCAGCTGGGGCACTGGCAGAGTACATTGTCACCAGCCCCCAAAAGATACCATCACAAATTGCTGATTTACTGAATGCCAGCACAAAGGAGCTCTGCAGCATCAAGAGAGGAAGTTTCCCTCAAGGAAAACTCTTCACACATCCAGGTCTCCTATCAAACTTTCATCTGAGGTGCCAACAAGCCTGGGGATTATGGGGATTTTCAACCCTGTGGTCAGTCAAAGGGCTGCACCAAGCAGAGGTGAGAGCACAGCAGTGTTTGTGGTCTGCATTCTGGATTTTGAGGCGTGTGACGTGCACACTGAGCACCCAGACGAGTGGGCAGTGCTGGCCACTGAATTGGAAACAAGTGGCTACAGTGGAAAAACAGTGTGAGTACCTGGTGGGTGACTCTTGCACTTGACATTCTGCAAACCCCTTTAAGTGCTGCAGCTTTGCAAAGAAAAGGGGGGAAGCAAGGGGCTCATAAACCACAGCTTCACTTCACACCGGAAAAGCTGCGTGCTAGAGTCTCAGCCTGGTATTTTTCCCTCTGTTCAAAAAACAATGCTTGTAATTTGCAACTAAATTTTGAAATCTTCGTTGAAACTTTCCATTCCTCGTTATGGAAGTGGACTGGAAAAATTTAATGCAATCCTTCAAGGGTTAAGAACAGGAAGAGTCAGCAGTGCTGTGGCAAAGCCAGTCTGGTGTCACCCCTCAGTTACCATCACTGACCCCTCAGAGGGGTCCAACAGCACCTGCTCATCCTCAGGAATGCATCACTGCTTGGCAATGGGATGTCCTTGTCCTTCTGTCCACAGAACAATGGGCCTCTCAGAGCACAATCATTTTGGTGCTCCTTTTGTGTTCACTGACCATGGCAGCGTGACTCCCGTGTCCCCAGAGGAACTCCAGCCACTGTGAGACACCCAGGCAATCTGTGACCAACACTGAGAAACTGAAGAGGTTCTTACCCCATGAAAGTCCCTGAGAGCTTTCCACAAAATGACTGAGAAATCAAACATATCCAAAACTCAGCATGTTCTCCAGCTCTGGAGCCTCAGCTCCCTCTCATTTCCCATTCCTTCTCTGTCAACTGGATGTAAGAAAGCAGAGAAAATGAATCCTAAATTCACTTCCTGCTAAACCCTGCTCAAAAACAGGTGAATCCTTGTTACTCTATGTCATCTCTGCATGATTTTGTCTCTTGTCTCCTTACTCCTGTCTTCCACTAATTATTTGACATTACTAGGCTGGCCCTAGTATATAAAGATAAACCTCAGACAAAAGCAACTTATGTTGGAGTTCAACAGCAGAGTCCTATAACCTTAACTGTGAGTAAAATAAAACTTATATGTAGGTTTTGGAGAAAAAAATAAATGACTTCTACTTTTTAATCAACCTATCTGGTCTCCTGACTTCTCTTATATGATGTCCTGCAGAAGTAATGGGTTATCTGAGTATTTTCTCTTGTTCTTTAGTTATATCATATCAGTGACACCACAACAAAAATTACTTACTAAATTACTAATAAAACATGTTATTAATGCTAGTATTCATTGATTTGGCTTAGGTCCTCAGTCAAAAAATAACAACCTATTCTAAAATACTGTATAGAGGACAAACAGGCAAACCAGAATATAAGAAAATCAAGGAGATTCCTTAATTAGTCTGATAACCCACTTTCTCCCCCAGTTTTAGAGTTGGTCACCAGTATTAAACTTATATTAACCAATCTAAATTATTTATACTAGTGTTGATTTTAAATCACAGTTGTTTTCCTGGAGGTTCTACTTGTGTTCTGGAGTTGTTCCTAATTAAATAATTGCCACCGCAGCTTTTTCTTCTTTGTTGCTATGCAAAATAGAAATAACTTTGTACTACACAACACCTTATCACAGAAGTCAGTAAAAAAATGATGTGTGACAGCCCTCCTGCAGCTATATCTCCCAGCTGACAACAAGCTTTCGCCTTGCCTTTGAAGGATATATTCATTAGCAAAAGAAAGGTGGCCTTACCTGGAAACCAGCTCAATCTGTGACCAAAGAGGGTCAAGATCAAGGACACCTCTAAACAGAGGAGAGGAATATCTGGGAGCCAGTTTGGTACTCTGGACTGATTCATATAAAATTTACTATTTGTCAGAGACTAGAAAGAAATTAGGCATCCCTATAAAGGAAGGCAGTAGCCCTTCCTGGATGATCCTTTAATTGTACAGGTTCTCCCAGCACATCCACCACCACATCTCTGAGGACATGCACTGCATGCTCACTCTACAGCAGTGACAACCTAGAACTGATGACTTTTTTGTCCCATCCTCATTGACCAGCACACTCATTTCCATTTTGCTTTTATTTGCTTTATATAAGATAGACATCACAAATCTGCCAGCCTAACAAAAGCATGACTTTCACATATCTCAGCAGACCTAACACGAGCTTTCTTCATTCACCAACATTCATTGAAGCCCAGAGAAATAAACCCAGTTCCTAAACCATTTTCAGTGATTCAGCTCCGAGCCCCAACAGAAAAGGCACCAAACCCAGTAGCACCTACTTTCTGACAGATCCAGGAAAAAGGGGCTTTCTTTGCAGAGGGGTAATGGGGGGAAAAAAGCACATAGAAAAATAAAAAATCAACGGGAAAGCCAGGAAGAAAGAAAGAAATCAGACACCAGCCCAGCCCCTCGTGGGCTGGTGAAATGGTTGTTACTGTACGTGTTTAAAGCTCCAGGAAACATCACCCATCCCCATGTGCAAGTGGTCACCTGGAGGCAGCAGCAAGGCCCTCTCCATTGAGGGCCACAAGGGTGTTTTTTTGGTAGAGGAAGTACCTGTGGTGAGAGAAGAGAGCCATGAGTTGTTAAAACAAACAAAAATCAAACCACGCTCTGGACATTGGGCACTCACATGAAGTTTCTGTTCATAGACCACCTGACCTGCACAAAGAGGTTTGCAACTGCAAAGAAGAATTAAACAAGGAAGAATTTCAAAGAGAACAATCAAGCACCTGAAGAACCCAGCTGTGTGCCAGCAGCACGTGTGCTTGGAGATCAATGACTTGTACAGCTATGCCATGAAACACCTGGGTCTCACTTGCTGGGTAACAAAACACTGTGGGCTCTGCCATCCCCATGAGACCCTTGACTGTGCTGAGAGAAGGAGGCAGGATCTCTGCCAAGAGAAGCAAAGTGTGGCCTGCATCAAAAGCATGGGACTCATCCCTAACTTCTGCAGAGCTGGAGCTGCTGTGGATCCCCAGCAGGCTGTGGTGGCTGACCCTACCTCAGCCATGAGCAGCATCACTCTGGATCTCCAGGGAAGTCATCTAGGAAAAAGCTATGAGGCACAATTAAGAATTGATAAGGATATATTAGCTCAAACTCTAGACAAGAAAGTGATTTCTTCAGGAATCTTTTTTTTCTCACTACACTGCAGACTCCGAGCATCATCTCCTTACCCAAGAGGGTCCTGATGACATCACATCCTCCTCAAAGAGCTGCACAGCCTCCCAAGAGAAAGGACAAAGATCATCTCAGCTGTGCTGCGCCAACCCCAAGCACAGACACCCCAGGATAAGATGGATACGTCTCCTGCCCTGCTCCTGCTGCTCGCTCTGGGATTCTGTGAGTACGGACACGGGATTGTGCAGCCCCTGCACTGGGAGGGGCAAGCAAAACCCTTCCACTCAATCAATACATTGGGTTAAATAATTAAGGGGGTAAAAAGCAAACCAAAAAGGCTGACTTTGAGGTGTGCTCAGTACGATTGGAAGGAAAGGCGGCATCACCTCAGCCAGCAAAGGGCAGCTGGAGGGGTGGCTGCAGCACCACCTGCACTGGGAAGGGAGATTGGTCTGATGAGTGGTTCTGGAGAGGAGGGAGAAGGGTGGAGAAAAAGAGGTTGATAACTTAGTGTTCATAGGGAGCTTATAGAGCTCATCACTTCAGAGAAGCTGGGAAGGTGCAATGTCCCTGAGAAGGCACTGGAAGGGCAGCACCCATCTTTAAAGGCCGGGCTGATTGCTGAGCACCCTCCATGCACCAGCCCAGCAAGGACTCCGTGAAAAACTCCACGTCAGCCAGACAGCCTGGCCCTCCCTTTCCATCTGTACTTCCAGCCCATGGACAGGGAGGGAGGTTTCCTCAGAGAACCCTTTGACTCTTCCCAAGTGGTTCCAGCAAGGATTTCTCTCCTGCAGGCTGCCCTGGGATTTATGGCCAGTCACTTGAGATAAGGGTCAAATCCCCCCAGGACATCACCCGTCTCCAGGTGGGACAGAAGCTGGAGCTGGAATGTCAGACTGACAACAACAGAGGTGCATTCTGGATCCACAAGGACAAGAGGGGGATCCTTCACTTCATTGTCTTCATCAGTTCCACATCCCGGACCACATTTGGGAGTCACAGACCAGCCACACACTTTGAGGCGAGCAACTACAACAAAAATTATTATTTGGTAGTGAAATCATTCACATCACAGGACGAGGGGAACTATTTCTGTGTGATGAATTTCAACCAAATGCTGTACTTCAGCCCTGGCCAGCCTGTCTTCTTACCAGGTCAGTAACACCTTCACCCAGCCTCACTCAGCCCTGCCAACATGCCCAGCACCTCCCGCCCCTGCCCTTTGTAACCTTCCCTTTTTAGCCATCCCTTCCACAAACCCCATTTCCCTGCTTGCTCGCCCAAGGCATCCTGTGACCAACCCACTGGTCCTCCTGCCAGAGCCTCCCTGCTTCCCACCTCTCCTCCTGGGACTGCTTCTGCCCAAAGGCAAACAGGATTGGGCAGACCCAGCATCATCTTCCCATCCCTACTTCCCCACCCATGGCTCTGAAGGGAGAAGACTAAAGTAAAATCCACCACCACTACCCGCTTCCTCAGCACAGGCAGGTCCCAAAAGTACTACCAAGCTCAGGGGACTCAGGCTTTGTGAGGATGGTGTCAGACAGTGACAAACAAGGAGGCTGCAGCTCCCTCATGGCTCTAGGGAGACCCTCCTTGGGGGAGTCCTCTCTCCAAAATGGGCTCTATGGGCTTCTCCTGGAGCTGAACTCAGGAGCACCTGTGCCCTGGCAGGGGTAAGAGAGCAGAAGGGCAGGAGAGATCTGTTTTATTGTATTTCCCTACATGCTGAATTCATCCATTTCACTTACAGCCACCACGGTGGCACCCACCACGTGTGAACCCACTACCAAGGGTGGCAGAACTGAGGACCCCAACCTCAAGACTCCAGATCCAGGTAACCTGAATGGAGGGAGGGAGAGGGGAAGGGCTGGACTCTGGTCCACTAATACCAAGGGAGATCCTGCAGGCATTTTGGGATTGGGAGGGAGAGAAAAGATCCACAGAGCTTCTTAATTACAGATGCAAGTATTAAATTCCAATATTTCATTCAACCTAAGAAAGGCTAAATATGACATAAAAAGCATGAGCATGCCTGGGCACACCAGGAACATGGGGAGGGAGGGTAGAGCCTTGGGGGCTGGGGCTGCTTTTAGAAAACTTTTGCCCACAGAGCCTCCCTCAATTCCCCAGGAAAATGGTTACACCAGAACTGTTTATAACACTGGCCGTGAGCACCTGGTGGACATTTTATCTTCTCTTTACCTGCAGAGAGAAGAATGAAGGAAGTTCTGAATTTCTCCTGTCACATCTTCATCTGGGTCCCCTTAGCAGGTGCCTGTGTCCTGCTCCTCATTGCCCTGGTGATCACCCTCGTGCTGTGCCGACGTAAGGCTCACCACAAACCCCTCTAGTGCACCTCTGCCCTGAGACCCCAGCCTGCCCCTCGGGAAGATGGATCTTCTGCTGCTTTGGGAGGCATGGGATAACCAGGAAATGGCCAATGCAAAAGGACCACTGTTAAAATCGCTGTCTGTATTTTAATCCTCCTCAGTAGGATTAGGATGAGGAAAGATTATCAATTTAGAATCACACAATCAGAAAATTATTTATGTTGGAAAAGTCTTTCAAGGAAGAAAAATAGATTAGAAAGAGACAGTACTTACTCTATCGTCTTGGTCATAAATATGTGTGTCAGAGGTTAAAGTCCCAGACCCTGAAATATTCTGACCTTACAGAGTAAATATGTTCCAGCAAATGCTGAATCCCAGTAGCAGCTCGAGCTGGAACCAGATGAGAAACTTCATTACATTATGAACAGTGAAAAGTCCTCAGCTGCAGGTAATTTCCACAGCAATTTCCAAGCCCTTCAGGATGGCTTTTTACCTTGGTCTAAAATTAATGGCTGGGAATTTTATTTTGCTGAATCGACCCCAAAGTAGAGGTTAAAATGGGGAAGAGCATTGTTACCTTGGTTGAATGAGACGTGGCATCACTGCCACTCACCTGCTGCAGAAATAATTGCTGCTGAGGGATTTTCAGCAACATGCCTAAGTCGCTGGAGCAGCAAACAGAAATATTTCACCCTCAGTGTTCCCAGGCTGACCCTGCTGCTTCTACTCACCTTAAAGACTAATTCATGAAAATATTTAAGTGGATTACAGGGGTAACATGAACTGCAGCACCACCCCCTGGCATGGATTTTCTCAAAAGTAGGCTTGGTTTATCCATTATTAAAGATACCAGCTGCAGGGGAACACCAGCCCTACCTCACTAGAGTGTTTCTTTCCTAAGCTGTCACTTGGTATCTTTGAACTAAAACATTTTCTCTCTCTTCTTAGAAACCAGAAGACGAAGATGCAGGTGTAAGAGGTGAGTGGCAGGCATTGGCATTTTTCTCTTCAACTTGGCAACATCTCACCCTCAAGAGATAAAGGAGGCAGTTGCCAAAACACAACCTAAAAATTCTTCATCTGACAGAAGGTGGTTGGGAGGAGCCTGAGCAATGACTTAAGGGCTAGAACAGAACAGAAGGTTCTCTTGTCCTCTATTTTTGGTTTTGTTTGAGGCTTTTTGTCTGTTTGGGCTTTTTGTTTGGTTTTTCAGCTATTAAGTCATTCGAATCATTGAGCTCTGACCCTGCAGCAGATACAAAACAGAAAGACAGGACGTGTTTGTGGCAGCCCAAAAACTCAGTGCATCACCCAGTGCTCATAACTGACCACATTTCTGTGCTTCCAATGCACCATTCCCAACCTGAACTTGGGAGTGACCATATTTCATCTCCTCCCCTCCCCAAACTATTCATTAGATTTCATTACTGCATATTCACATGTCCCCATGGATTACATGTAAGTTCCTGCATCCCAAATTCCCCTCTGCACCATTTTGGACCAGCAGCACCAGGCTTCCTGCCTCTGTTTCCCCAAAAGTCACTAAGGAACAGTAGCAGTGAGGCTCTGCAGCCTCTCATGACTCTCCTGAGAAACATCAGTGCAGATAGGAATGGATTGAGGGGTAACCCAGTTTCCAGGGCACACAGGAACCTTTTCTTTATGCTTTCCCTCCTGCCTCCCCAGCCCACCCCTCACCCTGAGTCACCAGGAAAACACAACCAGACTGAGAATTGCAATTTCCTGGTTTGGAAGAGAAAATGCTTTTTGCCCACACACATTTTGCTTCTGCAAATGGACCTCCCTGCAGCTGGTTTGCTCACCTCTCCTGCTCTGCAGGAAACCACTTCTGCAAGCTTTGTGCACCCCGGGGCTTGTGGCAAGAGAGAAACCAAGAAGTCCCCATTACTGCTCAAGGGCAACCAGGGCTGGGCTAGTGCTTGGAACAGTTGGGTTGCCAAGAAACTTTGAAACAGCATGTTCACACCTCTGGAGCCTCATTCATTGCCAATCAAAGCATGTTTTAAATCAGGGAAATTCCTGTTCCTTGTTATACATCCATGGGTTTTTTAGTACAAGAGGTAATTGCCATTTAATTCTCCAAATTTATACAGTCCCTCCCCAACAGTAGTAGGAAATGGATCCCTACAAATTTATTTTTCTTTTAAGGGCAGGTTGCATTTTTTTCCAAATTGTCTGTAAAATGGAACAGACTGTCATTTTCACAGGGGATATTTATTACACCCAGTGCTTTCCTGATCCTCGTCTGCCTTTCCCGGGGAGAAATGATAAGGAAGAGCTCTTCATGCAGCCTTGCTTAGGAGGATGTTTGCATTTTTCACTTATCTCAACCCCTGTTGCCAGCTCTGTGCAAGGATGTTCTGTCTCTGTGGGGAGGAAAACACCCTGCAGAGCTCTCCCACTCTGCCCTGATGCAATGGTTGTAATACAAAGGGCTCAGAAAATCACCTCCTCAAGGATGGCTCTCCTTCAGCAGCCCTAAACTTGACAGAGCTCTGGTTTTAGCTATTGTACCACATTTCAGATTTGATTTAGAGAGGAAATTCCTGCTGCTCTGAGCAGCTCCTGCTTAGTGAAAGGAAGCTCTTTGGAAGTTGACAGTGCAATTCACTCCCTTAAAGAGCACCCCAGGATCTGGCCTGCCATCCCTGCTGGCAGCAGGATTCATTTTCCACCACAAATTAATCTTCCCTGAAAGGGGGTGCCAAATCCCCAACTCATTAGATCAGCACAAAACTCTAAATTGATGGAAACCAGTCATTTCTATCATTTTGGGTGCATGATGGCTGTCTGGAAAGTCAATCCTTTCTAACTTCTCTGCAGGCAACACATTCCAACAGGAAAAAGTCTCTCTGAAATGGTAACACTCTAACTTTAAAAAAATCGACCACAAAGTCTGAACTCTTCTATCTTCATTCTTTTCTGAATGTAGAGAAAGGCTTAATGAAAGGACAGGAGTCAGAGGTAAATTTAAAAAGTCCACTTTATTTTTTAATTAATATTAGATTTGACCATCAGTGTATCTTGAGACAATCTTCTGCTGTCTGTCAGTACTTGAAATGGTGGCACAAACAGGATTTAGGAACACTTTGCAGCCTCCTCTGGGAGGTCCCTGGCTGCAGCCCAAGGCTAAAGGAGCCTTGATTTCCTTCTTTTCTCTCCCATCTGAGTAAACCAAACCCTCTTCTCCCTCTCTGCAGACCTGCACACGGGAATCCCCCCACAAAACCCAGGACACCAAACTAACACAGACCAGCATCTGCTCCTTCTGCCTCCTGGATCCTCTCCTGGCAGCTGCCAGCACCAAAATCCGTCTCCTACGTTATCCACAATGCCACTGCACCTCAGCCACTCTGCCCTGACAGGTCTGAAGGGACAGAGGGAGCACAGACACACAGCCAGCAGCACTTCCCTGTGAGCTGCAGGGTAAAGTACAGCTCCTTCCCAAGCCTGAGCTTCTCTGGCAATGCCAAAGGCCCCCTCTGCTCCCAGGGATGGGCTCAGGCACAGGAACCAGGACGTGCCTCAGTGAGAAGCTGATGAGAAATAAGGATATGAGCTGGACCTTTGCTCAAGGCTGTGTGCCATTTCCTCCCAAAATGCAGCCAGAGGTGGAATTTGCTACACAAAGCCTTAGAAATAATTCTCCTCATTCAACACATCATCTTCTTGTGGTGCCTCTCTCCTAGAGCTTTTATTGTTTCATGTATTTGAATACAAAACTGCATTGAGAAGCTAAATATGGACTAAAGGGCTTCACTTTTGAGGTTTTTACAGTCCTGGGGGCTAAGGTTCACTGTTCCCCTCACACTATCCTTGTTCTGCTGCTACCCCTGATCCACCTGTTTCTGCAGTTTGGCCTGAGTAAGGAAAGTGGGATTTGCTTTCTTTCTGAGGGCAATACCTGAATGATTGAAAAAAATAAATCTTTGTCACTTGTTTTGGTTAAGCAGGACATTTAACATGTTGACATTTTGGGGACATATTATAGACGACTGTAAATTCTGTTTTTTCAGATCTGTATTTCATGTAAATATTTCCTTAGTGTAATTGCGATTTAAGAACTGAGATATAAAATAAAATTATTCTAGTCAGATTCATGACCATTATTTCTTTCTTTCTTCCGTTCCTAGTCTCAGAAAAGCTAAAATCCTTCAGGAAGATAACAAACAAAGGGTTGTAAAAGTCTTGGCTAAAGGAAAAGCCAGTGATTTATACTCCATCTTGAGCTTTAGGGTGCAGACTTCAGCTTCCAGCTTACCAAAGCCTAAAATCATCTAAAGGCATCTTCCCAGGGACTTGCTGATGGGCCCAGTAACACTCCCACATCCCAGGAAACTGCCAAGAAGGTGCCTGAGATAAAGAGTCTGTGGGTACTCTGGAATTCTTGTCACGGGGCTGATAAAAACCTGGCAAAAAAAATGAGTAGAAAAAACCCTTTGATAGTCTCCCCTTCCGTAAACAAGATGGGAAGGAGAGAAAATCAGAGAAAAACAAAAGATGTTCCAAATGTACTTGTTTGCAAGAATTAAAAAAAGAGCCACAAAAAAAAATTGGGACTAGATAAGTGTATCTAAACAACAGCAGGCAAATACTGAATGACAACTCCACAGAACTACACACTATGAAGAAAAAAGTAATAGAAAAGCCCCAACATTGAGGCTATGAGATCAATTTAATTATTGGGTGGTCTCTTATTGAGTTAGTGTGAGCTAAAAATTTTCACTTAAAAAGCTATAAACTTAAAGTGTTTCTGCCAAAAAGTTATAGATCTTTGCTCATATTCTCATATCCACTTTGTCACATTACACATCACACCGTGTTCCTGTAGCCCAGGCAGAAGTGCAGCACGCTCCTGCTCTGGTACTGACCCCCACACCCAAATCCTCTTCCAGCAGATGAAGAAATAGAAGCAGGATCTGTTTGCTTTGGGTGTTTTTATTTGCTTCAGAGGTGTTGTTTGTTGTTTTTTATTTCAGAACACACCTGATCACTTTTAAGCCCAGTGCCAAACTCGGGAGGCTCTGGGATGGCTCCTGCCTCCCTCAACACATCTTCACACTGATGCTCCAACCCACACTCTGCAGGGCACAGCTCACACAGCACCAGTGACCCTCACACGTCTCAGCAGCCCAGCAGCAGCTTTCCCCACTCTCCACCACTCTTTGATGCCCAGTGATACAAACACAGTTCCTAAACCATTTTCCATAACTCAGCTGTCAGTAACAGCACAAACAGCAGCACCTGTATTCTGACAGACCCAGGAATCAAGAGGCTTCTTGGCAAAGGGTTAAAAAAAAAAAAAAGAAATTAAACAAAAAACCTTACACAGAAAGATAATCAACAGGAAAGCCTTTGTGTGCAAAGTTCCAGGAAATGTCACTCATACCCCTGTGCCAGTGGTCACAGAGGCAGCAGCAAGGGCCACACCACTGGAGAACACAAGGAGGTTTGGGGCAGGACAGAAGGAACCTGTGGTGAGACAGGTGAGAAAAGAGCCACAAATAGATAAAACAAAGAATAAGCAAATCACAAATTCTGGACTAGAAACTAATTCCTTCCAAAATTCTTTTTTTCCTCAACGTTTTGCTACAGATGCCAAGCATTGGCACTTTACCCAAGAGGGTCCTGACCTCCCAAAGAGCTGCACAGCTCCCAAGCCAAGTGACAAAGATCATCTCAGCTGTGCTGTACTGTCCCGAAGGACAGACACTCCAGCAGAAGATGGCTGGGTCATCTCAGGATCTGAATAGCAGCCCCACTAGCAATGGCATCAAACTCAGCAGCACCTGGTTTCTGACAGATTGAGGAAGAAAAGGAATTTCTTTGCAAAGGAAAGCAATCAACAGGAAAGTCAAGAGGAAAGAAATCAATCAAACACCAGCCCAGCCCCTGGCACTCTGGTGAAATGCTTCTTGCATGCAAAGGTCCAGGAAGCATCACCCATCCCCATGTGCTAGTGGTCACTTGGAGGCAGCCACAAGGGTCCCCTCTGGTGAAGCATAAAAAGGTTTTTTTGAAGAGCAGAAGGCACTGTGGTTAAAGAAGAGAACCACTAGTTTTAAAACAAAGAAAAGGCAAAACATTCACTTGTGCAAGGGGCAGTCTCAACAGATTCCAGTTCCTAGATCAACTACCTGGCATGAAAAGGCTGTTGCTGAGCAATAGCAATGAAGAACTGAACAAAGAAGCAGTGCAATGAGAATAACAGAGAAGTACCCATCTGTGTGCCAGAAACCTGTACTTGGTGATAAACAATACATATGGACCTACACCATGAACCCCTGTGTCACTGTGGGCTCTGCCATGCACATGGGACTCCATGAATGTGGTCAAGAGAAGGAGGCAGAATCCCTGACAAGAAAAGCATTCCAGGGCCTGCACCAAAGGATGGGGCTGGTCTGTATCTTCTGCACAGAAGCTGTGGGGAGGGAACAGCAGGCTGTGGTGGCTGATCCTACCTCAGCCATGAGCAGCATCACTCTGGATGTCTAGGAAAGTCCTCCAGGAAAAATCTTTGCGGCACTTCTAAGAAATGATGAGGTTAAAGGGACCCACATTCTGGAAATGAACTGAATGCATCCCGAAATTGGGGTCCTGATGACATCACATCCTCCTCAAAGAGCGGCACAGCCTCCCAAGCCAAGTGACAAAGATTATCTCAGCTGTGCTACAAGCACAGACACCCCAGGATAAGATGGATACGTCTCCTGCCCTGCTCCTGCTGCTCGCTCTGGGATTCTGTGAGTACGGACACGGGGTTGTGCAGCCCCTGCACTGGGAGGGGCAAGCAAAACCCTTCCACTCAATCAATACATTGGGTTAAATAATTAAGGGGGTAAAAAGCAAACAAAAAAGGCTGACTTTGAGGTGTGCTCAGTACGATTGGAAGGAAAGGCGGCATCACCTCAGCCAGCAAAGGGCAGCTGGAGGGGTGGCTGCAGCACCACCTGCACTGGGAAGGGAGATTGGTCTGATGAGTGGTTCTGGAGAGGAGGGAGAAGGGTGGAGAAAAAGAGGTTGATAACTTAGTGTTCATAGAGAGCTTATAGAGCTCATCACTTCAGAGAAGCTGGGAAGGTGCAATGTCCCTGAGAAGGCACTGGAAGGGCAGCAACCATCTTTAAAGGCCGGGCTGATTGCTGAGCACCCTCCATGCACCAGCCCAGCAAGGACTCCGTGAAAAACTCCACGTCAGCCAGACAGCCTGGCCCTCCCTTTCCATCTGTACTTCCAGCCCATGGACAGGGAGGGAGGTTTCCTCAGAGAACCCTTTGACTCTTCCCAAGTGGTTCCAGCAAGGATTTCTCTCCTGCAGGCTGCCCTGGGATTTATGGCCAGTCACTTGAGATAAGGGTCAGATCCCCCCAGGACATCACCCGTCTCCAGGTGGGACAGAAGCTGGAGCTGGAATGTCAGACTGACAACGACAGAGGTGCATTCTGGATCCACAAGGACAAGAGGGGGATCCTTCACTTCATTGTCTTCATCAGTTCCACATCCCGGACCACATTTGGGAGTCACAGAACAGCCACACACTTTGAGGCGAGCAACTACAACAAAAATTATTATTTGGTAGTGAAATCATTCACACCACAGGACGAGGGGAACTATTTCTGTATGATAAATTTCAACCAAATGCTGTACTTCAGCCCTGGCCAGCCTGCCTTCTTACCAGGTCAGTAACACCTTCACCCAGCCTCACTCAGCCCTGCCAACATGCCCAGCACCTCCCGCCCCTGCCCTTTGTAACCTTCCCTTTTTAGCCATCCCTTCCACAAACCCCATTTCCCTGCTTGCTCGCCCAAGGCATCCTGTGACCAACCCACTGGTCCTCCTGCCAGAGCCTCCCTGCTTCCCACCTCTCCTCCTGGGACTGCTTCTGCCCAAAGGCAAACAGGATTGGGCAGACCCAGCATCATCTTCCCATCCCTACTTCCGCACCCATGGCTCTGAAGGGAGAAGACTAAAGTAAAATCCACCACCACTACCCGCTTCCTCAGCACAGGCAGGTCCCAAAAGTACTACCAAGCTCAGGGGGCTCAGGCTTTGTGAGGATGGTGTCAGACAGTGACAAACAAGGAGGCTGCAGCTCCCTCATGGTTCTAGGGAGACCCTCCTTGGGGGAGTCCTCTCTCCAAAATGGGCTCTATGGGCTTCTCCTGGAGCTGAGGCCTTTGCTGTGCACAGGAACAGCCATGCCCAGGCAGGAGAGATCTGTTTTATTGTATTTCCCTACATGCTGAATTCATCCATTTCACTTACAGCCACTGCTGTAGTGGCACCAGGACCTGCCACTCAGAGGAACATCATTGAAAAGGACTTCCACCTGAAGACATCAGATCCAGGTAGTCTGGATGCAGAAAGGGAGTGAGGAAGAGCTAGACTCTTATCCACTGATACTAAGAGGGATCCTGCAGATATTTTGGGATGGGGGAAGAGTGAAAATCCATATAGCTTTAGCAGAAGATGTGAAGGATTAAATTTCATCATTTCATCCCCCATAGGAAAGGCTAAGGATGATGTAAAAAGCATGAGCATGTCCCATGTCCCAGGCACACCAGGAACAGGGGGAGGGAAGGTGGAGCCTTAGGGCCCAGGTCTGCTTTTAGCCTCATCAGAGGACAGAGGAAAACTTTCAGCCATATGTCCTCTCTCCAGTTCCCATGAAAATGCTGACAGCAGTAGAACATCACTGCAGGCCCAGGGGAAGCTCTCTGCCTCAGGCACACAAGGCAGAGCCCTGGGAAGCTCCCTTGGCTCCACCAGAACTGGCTGTAACACCTGCTGTGAGCTTGTGGTGGTCCTTCCCTCTTCTCTATTTCTGCAGAGAGAAGAACGCAGGAAAACCTGGAACACTTCTGTCTCACCTTCCTCTGGATGCCCCTGGCAGGTCTCTGTCTCCTGCTCCTCCAGCTCCTGGCCACCACCATCGTGCTGCACCGACGTGTGGTCCACCATGACCCCCTCTAGATGCACCTCTGGCCTCAAACACAGCCCTGTGCCTCAGGGAGATGGGTGTTCTGGCTGCTTTGGGAGGCATGGGATAACCAGGACAGTGCAAGAGAAGGATCCCTGTTATAGGCACTGCCCAGATATCTTCCAACAAATCATTTTGACAATTTCAGAGTGACCTTCCCCTCCCACTGCAGATCTTTCCAGTGATTTTGTACAAAGGAGGTGCAATGATCTGACTGCAGCATAAGGGCTTCTTTCTCAACAAAAGGCCATGTGTTATGCATGGGAAGCATTGCCTTGAAAATGTATTTTCTCTATTCAATGCCATTGAATGTGGCATGTGACACACTAAAATTACATGTATGAACATTGAGCAGAAAGCTGTTCAGAAAACTCAGCAAAAGTATTCTTCTGTATTGCACTCCCTGTAAGCTTTGCTTTTCTTCCAAATTAAAATAATATGTCCTGAGCCATAGATTAATTATTTATTGCCTGTTCTACTGCTTGGAAGCCTACAGAGGACAATCCTGTGGGAAGAAAAAGGACATGGATATTTAAATTCAAAAAAGCATTTCAATAAGATGAACACATGTACAACAAAGTCCTCACTACTGCGTGGAATCCTAACACAGGATAAACAGAGAAAAATAAAACCCCAAGCAATAAAAAAGACATATATTTTGGGCATTATTACCTGACATTACTAATAGTGATGCTCCACCATGCAGTGCTGCACTAAGACCCCAGTCCTGAAGCAATATTGATCCAGGCAAGATTGATGTAGTGAAGAACCGGGAGTAGGAAATCTTTGGGTTTTTATGTCATTTTGTCACATGTGCTTGTTGGTGCTTTTCATACAGTCTTTCATTTGCACAGGAAATCAACCTCTACAAAAGAATTACAATACTGACAGTGGTAATTACCTCCCTGAACACAGCTCCAAATCCACTGCACAGTGGAATCTTCCCATTTTTGACCTCTAGTACCACTGTAACAGATATCATGAGTTAGCATAAGCCTATAAGGAAAGGGAGTTGAAAAGCATATCCAGCTCTCCACCTGTGGATTGTCTGTGAGATCCTACATGTTTGTGGACTGCTGTCCATCCCAGGATACCTGCGAGGTAAAACTTGTCCTTCTGTCTCTTCTTACACAAGGTTTTCTATCACTGAGCTCCTTAAATTTTATTATGCTTTACAAATACACCCATATCCACAGCACTGAACTGCTCTGATTCCACCTTTGCTGCAAAAGCAGCACAATCCTCTCTGCACAGGTCAGAAGGCTGAGGACCAGAACAGCTCAGAGTGAGCACCCAGACAAACCCCTTTGTAGTCACTGCCCAGTTTTACACTGAATACTCCAAAAATGACCAACTTCACCACAGAACCCTCCAGCAGAAGCAGTGACCCAGCTCTCCAAAGTAGCACTGACATTTCTTTGCCAGCTCTTCCTTCCACACAGCCCCTTGATCAGCTTGTGTTCCAGCTCAGATCAGCTGCACCCAGCACTGCACCTTGAATTTAAACCTACAGCTCAAAAGAGTTGTAAAGTTTTCCACCAACAGGTAGAGATGAGGAACAATATTCTTTATAATCCACTTACAATCTGGATTTTCTTTAGAAAACCTTTGCACCCCTACTAATAAGGTACCAGTAGAAGGCAAACCACATCTTTTGCACTAAAATGTTAAGAAGTAATTGCAAATATCAGCAGCAGTGAGAAGTGCCAAGAGCAACTCCAGCCCTGCATATTTGCACCTCTAGCAAATCATGTAAATTCAGGGCAAACTGGCTGAGTTTGTGGTTGAGTGGCAATGTCTGGGCAAGGAGCCTGGACTGCTGCTTGCACTAATAAAAAGAGGAGGACTGGCTGAGCTGGAGTGCAGAGAAGCAGCTCAAGGGTGCTTGTTTGTGCATGCAGGAAGCTGTTGTTGGACAGGCCCTAGAGATCTGACAGCTTTTGTTACAGCACATGGAAAAGGTTGTAGTGCCACAGTGAGCTGACTGAGCAGGGTGCAGAGGCAGAGGCTGGAAGCTGTTACAGGCTGACACCGGGCAAACGAGCCTGGCACAGAGAATGACTTCCAAAGAGGAGAAGGAATGCATTTGTTCAGAGGGCAATGGTCACCTAATTGCACACTTGCTCCCAGCTAATAATGGAGTAGCTCGTAACTGTTACAATCTGCTATGTAACAGTTGGCTTTCACTATTTTGTATTTGCTTTCACCAATTATTATAAATTGTAATCTCCTCTGTAGAGTGCAAATTCTAATTGCTATTGTGGACAGTACAACTAAAATTGTGCAAGAAGCAAGGCTATCCCAAGATGTAAGCGTGCTCGCAAAAGATGTATCACAAGAGAGGACTGCTCTTGCAAAATGTATAACCAAGACAGCATAGGCAGAGAACAAAATAACATAAAAGGAGAATACCAAATCTAAAGAGGCATCAGAAGAGCACCTGGACTGCCTCCCTGAGGGACCCTCCGAGACTGCAGCTGTGGACTTGGGCAGTGCTGTGGCAACCTGAGGCGGAGCTGTGGTAAAGGGGTCTGAAAATGTGCAGTCATCAGGGAAAGTAAAGCAACTGCAGCAGTATAAAGGATTGCTTGCTGAAGAATTGGGTGTGCCTCTGGGTGTTCCCCCGTACCCAGCACTGTCAGTTTTGCTTTATTGTTCTGTTCCTTATTATTTCCTCATTAAAATCTTAACATTTTGGGGAGTGGGCTTTGTTTCTCACGTCAGTGTGATCCAAAACACCAGTTCCTATATTCCTAAATATAGGCCCAATAGGACTCAGAGCTTATAGGAGGCAGTAAACAAATCCAGTTCCTGTATTTCTCTGCAACACTGCTAACTTAATGCAAATGAAGTCATAAAGAAAGATTAAGTCACTCTCGTCTCACATATATACATTCTTGCAAACAACTCTTCCTTTTTACATATTTAGACTTGAAATAAATTCACAGTAGTGATGTAACTCCACATTACAGCTTTACTCACTACAAATTATTGTTGCCAGACTCTTTTTTTTTAATCTCTAGCTCCAAAATCTTCTTTCCCTACACTTCAGTCTCCCACTCACAAAAGGAGCAAGGGTTGGGATGGATTAAGGACCATGTTATGCCTCCCTGCCCAAGAGACAAATCAACCTCTGAAGTGATAAGCACAGAAAGAAAAAGTGTATCTTGCAGTGGGCAAACAAACCTTGCAAGGAAAATTTAACCCAAACTTACTGCCTTTAACTTGGCAAGTTGGCTCCGAGTGATAAGTAACTTCAACCTTGAATTTTAGCAGCAGCCATCCTGTGAAGTGTCAAGAAAAAAGATTCAAAGCAACAGAACGGAGACAGGTCTAAGCTGAGAGAGATCAGAAGTTCTGACTCATTACTGGTAACACACAGATCCATTTCAGCTTCCCCACACGTTAATTAAAGTCACAGAGAGGAGAGTGAAATCAATAGTGTTTCCACAGAGGAACACTGCTTTTAGGAGGGAAGACTGCAAGTTCACCCATGCCTAGTTGCAATGTGCAGTGCTGAGGTCACAGCAGGAAACGACTTAATTAAAAATACTTCAGAGAGCAGACAAACCTCCAGAGTACTAACAGGAGGTGAGGACATGAACTTTGTGTAAAAGTTAACCAAAAATGATCAATACCTTTGAAATTTAAAAAGGCTATATGCTACATTCCTTTCCTACTCTTTTCAAGTTTTGGTAATGTTTTATAAAACAAGTCAGACCTGAACCACCACAAGAACACATTACAATACATTTTCTATTTAAGGCATTTACAAAAATTTAAATTCAAGTCTATTAATAGACATTGAACAGACACTACAAACAAGGTGCTGCTATGAAAATCAAGTTTATAAACATCCATTACTTTCAGAGCACCCATAAGTTAAACTTTATACAAGCATGGTCAAAAAATTCTTGATTTGATGCCCATCCATACCATTAACAGGTGCACTTGCTCAGAGCTGCTGTTCTAACAGTTTGTAAAGGGGAGAAGCACCAGCTGCAAGCCCAGCATAGTCCAAGGAGTGACAGGGTGATCTGGATACAGACACAAACACACTGAGTGTCTTTACTCCCACCCTGCAGCTCTAAAAGGCACTTGGGACACACAGGGCTACTCCAGGGACTAGTTCAAGGCTTCACAATCTGGTCCAAAAGTGTAATGGAGACACATCTCAGATACCACTGTAGCTGCAAAATCAAACACTTTTTTTACTGTGGATATTCACAGCCTTTTAGGGACAATGCACACATATCAGATGCCAGCTACACTGTAAGTATGAAAACCACAGAGTTTTATTCACTTTTCCCCTGCAAGCATGTTCTCCAGTTACCAGAAGCACAGCATGCGGTAGCAGGAGAGAACCCACATCACTTCACAGGGCAAACTGGATTATTTGTGCCACCCAAAGTGCAGAAGTGCTTCCCAAAGGCCCAGCACAGCCTCCCGTCAGGGTGAGCACGCATGCTCTCAGTACTGAACCGTGAGCATCATCTGTTGGTGGAACTGCACAACTGCAAGGATTTTTTAAATCAATGTACAGGCAGATAAGCAAAGAACGGCAATGATCTGGTGAAAAGAGTTTTTGAATTAGCTATGGATCCGTAACATGTACTAGTTAAGTTGATATTTAGTTGATATTTAACAACCAAGGCAAATTTGTACCCTATTTCCATTTAATAACTGTTCCATCCCTGGGCTTTAAGCTATCAACACTTATTGGTGTTCACACCAGTGCTAAAATACCATCAGTGTTAACAGAGAAAGATGCAGCACTCATACTTCAGGCTGGTTGTCGGGGGGGTTTATTACTAGTGGTTGGGTTTTTTGGGTTTTTAATTATTTTGTATGCCATTTCATACAGATCCAAAGCATTAAGGAATTCCAGTCAAAAGAAAATATTGAAAGCAATTTCAGCAAGACTAGGAAGCCTACATGGAAAATAATATCCTCACCCGTTTATTGTTGATTTTACCACTTGGTAACGCGGCTGTTTGGAACTCAGTGTGAATACAATGTAAGTTTTGCAGAAAATCACACACCTGTATTTTGTCACATGTATCAAACACATCTGAAGTTTAAAATTTGTGTGCCTTGACTCGCTTCTCATTTATAATGTCTCTGTAGGTTTGTCCATTGTCACTGATCCCATAAGAGTCCGACTCAGTCTCTCCAGTCAGGTGACAGACAAATTCAAAAGGTGTAGATTTCCCAAAGACGGTCTTCTCTGTAGTGCATTGTGCTAGTGCATTCAACCAGTGTGTCAGTGTTCAACCAGACAAGCTTGGGGTTGGTTGGTTGTTGTTTTTTAACTACACAATACAGAAATAGAATTTTACATGTAGCTTTGCATGCCTTATGGCTGTTTGCCCTACTATAGGACAGTGCAATAAATACAAATATATGCACACTAAAAAAGATTTAACTGCCGTGATCTATGTCTCCTTTATGAGTACAAATTTACCTAGTCAACAATATGACAAATTTAGCAGAGAAAGTGGCAATGGCAGTAATATTCTACTACAAAAACAAGGCTAGAAGCAAAGTGTTCTCAAGCTACAGAAAACTTGCTACCTCCTAATATATGATGTAGGGCCCAGTTCTGCCAAGTGCAGAGTCGTGATCAGTAGATTGCATCAGAACATGCTTTTCCCCCCATTTAACAATGAATACTTCTACAATTTATTTGGTTTTGATAACTGTTTATAAATAGCACACTATAATGACTATTAAACTATACAGCAACATGACATTTATAGCCTAATCCTGAATACAAAGTTCAAAGAACATGACTACAAAGGCCAGAGAGCAAATGTCATCGACTAAAAGCATTTCCACTTCAGAATTTATTGAATGTTCTCTTACATAAACACTTCTCGATCGTGAAACCAGAGGAACAGGATTTCCTATTCCCTCTCTGCCCCAATAGTAGTTTAGCCACACATCACCCTTATAAATTAGTGATGGATTTCAACCAGTAGCCCCTTGGGGCTATATATTTTATATACTTTATATATATGCACATTTACTTTGAATTCTATGTAAAAGTTGAAAAAATGTTTGAAAGAAAAACTCAGAATATATCACAGCATTTTCAGCAAAAAAAATACAAATTAGTTTTATAACGACTATTCAATTTATCAAACTTTTTTTTTCTGAAGTATTTACCTTTAATTATGTACACATTACAGGAAATAAAACTTTGTCCACAAACATTCTCTAAGATGACAGTTATCAATAAAATGATAGAATAATAGCAGGAAGAATATTAAACAAATGGGGGTGATCAATTTCTGCTTTTAAAAAGTAAAAAGTCACCATATAATTAAGTACAAAAACCTGCATTGAATGACAACTGCTGGTGTAGTAACTTGATCAGGTATGGAGACCAAGAGTATAGTAAAGCCCTATGGTAATAGTATTTCTGTAGCATTTCCACTTGGTATGTATATACTAAATGTTGGCAAAGTTTCTGTAGCATTAGCTTATACAAACACAGGAGTCCTCAGTCTGCTGCATAAAAGGGAACAAGTGTGTTTTAATTCTCCTGAAATGCACCTGAAATCCAGAGTGTCACTTACAAACTGCATAATGAAACTTTTCTTCAGAAAAATATCTGTTTGGCATCTCCAGGGCTCTGTTCCATTGGACAATAGGGGCATTTTAATCTGGGGACAAAGACAATGTGTTAGAACTGGGACAATGTGTGACAACAGAGCATTAAAGATACTGAGTTTTCCCCCTGTTAGCAGGAAACAACTGCACTCTTAAAGCCATAACACTTTACTTGGCTCCATTACAAGTCACCTTTAGCTGAGAGAGAACTTACCATGCTTTTCCTTCTAGTTATAGTCTTTCACCTTTCACCCACAAGCCCCTGAATTATCAGATTATCATAAAGAGCAATTTCTCTGTAGTTATTTCTACTTCTGGATTTGCTTGTTGCATTTTAGAATCACAGAATGGTTTGGGCTGGAAGGGATCTTAAGGACCATCTCATTCCAACCCTCCTGCCATGGGCAGGGACACTTTCCAATAGACCACGTTGCCTGGAGCCCCATCCAGCCTGGCCTTGCAGGAATTTTAAATCAGCTGGTAGCTTTCACTGTGGCTTTCTCAATATCCAGTTCATTTTATTGTCTGGTTCCCAAAATACTGTGGTTTTCTAACCCACTTAGATCAGCTCCTGCAGGCTATGACTAAAGGATCAGCCTGGTCTGCCTTTTAAGGTCTCCATTCACACAATCCCACCTACTTACAATATTTCTTCTTTTTGAATAAATTGATTCTTTTTTGAAGCATTGATCCATTTTGCCCCCATCTCCTACGTTTAGACATTTTACCTTCTTCCCCTATCCACCCCTCCAGAGTTAATATTGTCAGAGCTGTGCTGTTAGTAAAACTGATCAATGAAAGCACCAGGAATGAGTGATCAGGGACAGGAATGAGCAAGCAGCAGCAAGTTTACTGCTTAAAATGGCTAAAGTCACCCACAAAGGCATCCCTTAAGGCTTTTCTAACAAGGAACAGAATGCAAACATCACTTGACATTTCCATTCATAGCCTCACTTATTTTCACACTGGATTTCCCAGAATGACTTACAGCTCTAAATTAAGCTGACAGCCTCCACAGAAGCTGTATATATTCAATCCAAATAACCACTGTTCTTCCTCAGGAAAATCTGGACGGATTTCTCTCTCCCATTTCCTGCTTCCCAAAAGCCTGAAGCACCCCACAGATATCTAAGGAGGAGTATTTCCACAGTTATAATTCCCCTCCTTGCTCAATTACTAAGCCATATTCCCCCCCAGAGGTTTGGTTTTGTTTTTAAAAGAGATTTTTCATGCTTTACTAACCTTGCTCTCAAGGAAAAACTGTGTGTGTAAAGCCTTCCAGTTTGAATTTAAGACAACACAATGGTGATTACAACGTGAAAAATCACCCTGCTCACTGCATTCCTTCATGCAAGCTCACCTCCAACAACATCAGAGGGTTTATTATGCTTCTCTCCAGTGCATCAACCCTGCTTATCCAGCTTTCAAGCCATTCTCCAAGATTAACAAGCTTCCACCTATCACATAATTATGGACAGTTTTTCCAAAATATACTATTCTAGTCTTAAGATGTGTCCTTGTCTGTATGTTGTTTGAAATAAAAGAATGGTACTTACTTGCTGCCATTAAACATTTTATTCAAAGCATCTCTGGATATAATATGACCACAGACTAATTTCATAGGTGGATTATTATCTGTTGTTTGCTGACGAAGAATGGGACAGGCAAATATTGAATGATACCAGCACTTTTTACCGAGGTCCACTTCAATCTGTGAAAGAAAGTAACACAAACATTTATCTTGGGAGATTATATTTCCAGATAATTATCCCTTTAGGTCATGGCCCTTATTTAATAGATTTCTCAAAATTCAGCTATGAAAGCAAAAAAAAATCCATTGTGTGGATTCATGACAATTTCCCGGCCAAAAATACTTAATTGTGATTTTAAAATAGTGATTTATGTTGGGGATGGGGAATAAAAACAAAACAACATATTCTGCCAAGGTACAAGTGCAAATTTTGTTGCAGATCTATGCCCTGGCAGGAAAACTGTGCTGGTGACCCAACAAGACTTTCTGGAAATAACTGGCTAGGAAATAAAAAGTAGTTTATAGATTTCATTTTAGGGGGAAATTTAAAAATAATAACTCTTGGGTTGACTATATTCATGTTCTACAGCTTCTTGAAAGGCTCTGCCAACAGTTTCGTCTCATGTGAATAATAAAGTATACCACAATCATTAATTTTCAGTACCAACACAGAAAATACTTGTGCAGCACAACTCTTGCCATGAGGACAAAATTATTTCAGAAAAGGACATGTAATAGAGAATAACAGGTCTGTGACTTCAGTAATTAAGTGACAACTACAAAAATCACACCGTGTGTACCCAAAGCACCTGTTCTGATCAGTCCTCTGTTCCAAAGGTTTAACCTTCAACAAAACCTGACAATGTGACCTTTTCATGCTACTTAATTTATTTTTGCACAATGAATATAAGGTTTCCCACCCCTCTACTGCCTTTGTAGAACACACTAGAGACCCTTCAGTTTAGAAAATGCAAGGAGACACACGTGTATTATTAACTGATTTCCATCAGACAGCAATCTTTTTCCAAATGCTCCCTAGCTATTCATTCCTGGCTGGACAGCAAGGCAGAATATTATCACACTCTGAGGTTACACTCTCAGCACTACAGAAAACACAGCTGGGAGAAAACTCAGCACTCATCCTTACTCTATAAATGAATCTCTTCCAGCTGCAGTCGAAGAGGCTAACTCAGTTCATGCCCAGTTGCACTAAATAAGTTTCCTTTCCAAATCAGGAGCAGGTCACTGGAGAGCTGCACACACTTGGTAAGAGCTATAAAGGGAAACTGGGGTTTCATAACAACTGAACTTCATTTCAACTGATACAAATGAGATGTGCTGGAAGCATGATGCACTGGATCCCAATTCCTGTGTCCCCAGATGCAGCACTAATTCTTTCATCTCCTGTCTGCCTGATAAAAAGCTGGTGCAAAGCAAGCCCTGGACTGAGCTCAAGCCTAGCTAGGAGAAGTTAATGTTTCTCTGTGGGATCCATTTTCCTTCCAGTTATACAGAGACATCTCCGGATAAGTGGAAAGTGAGAGCATCAGTTTCTTAAAGGTCATTTATCAAAGACCTTTTCAATATGAAGGGGGATAACAAATGAAAGGGGGAGCAACAAACGAAACTGAGAGGTACAAACCTGATGGACAAAAATAATGGCAATAGTAACAAGAAGCAACCTCAACAGATCATCAAGAAACTGTAACCAAATTTGGACTTTTCAACAGACACAAATCTAAACTTGAGGGTCTCTGAGGAGATGGGATTAGTAGAACTGTATAAACTGCAGGAGAAAAGTGTGGGGGAAGGACACGGCAGAGGAACAGCTGCAAAACGGTTTAACAGGGGCTAGGAGGGCCATGCTGAATTGAGGATCCATGAGCACAGGTTTGCCTGTGAATCTGGGTGATTCACCAGTGCTTTCACTGGTCAATGTCAATCATTCCCTGCCAAGAAGGAAGGGATCTTGGCTGTCTGTATTTATGTTTCAGGTGAGTCCTGTGTGGCAGCTGCTGAGGGCAGTGCTGTGTCTGGGGCAGCCTGTGTGGCTGGTTGGGTCAGTGTCTGGGTGTGTGGGGGTGTCTGTGAGCCCCAGGGCCCTGTGCAGCACAGAGCCCCAAGCCCCAGAGCTGCTGCAGGTGGTGGCCATGTAAAACATCTCATAACATGCAGCACAAAAGAAACCTGAAAACGGCATTTGCCATTAGAAATCTGCCCCGGGGCAGCTCAGCACTCACTCACCGGGAGTTCATCCTTCTGGTTCCAAACCCCTGTGCACTGCCTTTGCTCAATAACTGCCTTGATATTGATTAGAGCTGGTAGTGCTACACAACCTGCCGAAAAACTGCAGAGAAAGGACATGTTAATATAAGGTGCATGTTAGGAAACCAACATTTTTCACATTTCTATTTTAAAGGTTAACTAGGACACAAGATTGTTGTATTTTTTCATTTACATCTTGTTATACTTGGAGGGAGCTTAAAAGTACAGACAAGCAAGAGTTTTGGGGCAGGTTATCAGTTATCCATGGATTTTAGGCTGGAGCCCTCAGGTACTACATTCTGGACAGAAAACAACAGTTAATCCTTCCTCTGAGATTCATAATTAATTGACTTCTTCTGCCACCTACTTTGATTTTGAGCTGTACAGAAGGAAGACATCACACTAGTTTATACAGGAAGTTGCTCTCAGCTATAGTGGAGTACGTGCAGCCAAAGAGTTTCCATGTAACCCATAAGTACACACAACCCATAATCCTTTAATTACACACAATTACCATGTAAAGAAACGTGTCTTTCCACCTTCACCTTAAAGCAAGAAAAGAAATGTAGAAAAAGGTAGGTAAGGCAAGGAAGGAAACCAAGGCCTGTGACAAGAACAGCAATATAAAACTGCCCAAAGTCTGTCCCAACAAACAGTTTAGCCTCCTCTGGGATTTACCCACTAGCAGCACTTACACATTATTTGGAAATATTTCAGTATTTTACAAAAGAAAGTATGACACAGTTTCCAAATTAACAGATAATTTGATGGATTTAAGTCTAATGACAGTACTGGAAATCACCAGCAACAGAAACAGGATTTGACCTTTCCATTAGCCTGCTCTGTTTGTTTGGCAGATTATTTTACTATTTGTGCAAGCATTATTGTCTACATAAGTCATGCCTTTCCTCTACCTGAAACTTATGGATCCTTTGCCTAAGCTAAATATATATATATATATATATATATATATATATATATATATATATATATATAAATAAATTATATCTCACATCTCCAGCCAGCCATTTTAACCCTTACACTTCGCTTTTTTGTTAATTCAGGACTGAGTGTAACTTTTGTTAATCCTGTGAAAAGTCTAACAAATAGTATTTGTGTGAAAACATCTCTGAAGAGCCCTTTCAGAATATAAAAGCTCAAGTAAATAGTAAATTCAAATTCCTGTAGTCCTTCAAGACCTCGAACCACAACCCCCACAACACAAGAATTTTCCCACTATTTCCACTCAGACCATGAGGCCGGTACAGGATTAGATAAATACTGGAGAAGCCAATCAGCATTTAAAAAGTGCCTGCTATTCATGTTCTAGAAAATAAAATATTTTACAGCAGAGATTTCACTTCAAGCTTGTTTAATTGCTAAAGGACCTGCAGCACTCCAAGGTCACACCAGTTTAGAACAGTCTTGTTTATGACAAGAGCATCAATACCACCTTACAGTAAATACATTTCAGCACAATCAATTCCACACCAGGAGCAGAGCAAATGTCCAACCACACCAAACATGAATAACAGGGACTTTCCACTTCACTGAAAATCTCTTGGCCATTTGATCTGAAAACTGCATTGCAGCATCAGTGCCTGAGGAATGAAAATCTAAAGGACTGCTAGTTATTTGAATGAAACAAGAGGAAGATGAAAGTAAAAACTCAGAGATTTAAGCCCTAAATACCTATAAAACCCTCCAACTGGAACCTGAAAGTTTATTGTAGGAAAAATTAGTCTGAAGTGCTCCCTTTGTTGTTTCTGTTGTATTTTGTGACTGAGGTACAAACAAGAAAAGCACAAGACTTAACAATGTGAGAGCTCTCAACCAAGCACAGAAGTGTAACAACAGTGAATGGAAAGAGTAAAAAGAAAAAATAAGCCAAAACAAACAAACAAAAAAAAGAGGAAAAAAAGCTTCTGCTAAGTACCAAATCCAGCCTAGAAAGATACGTTTAATTTATTTTCTATTTAACATTTTAAATGAAAATTAAATCATCAGGGGAGTGTACTGGGCGAATTGACATGCAAAGGCTAAATAGCAGCTAATCTGTTTTATCTTCAAAGAAACTAGAACGAGATTAGGTTGGGTTTTCTTCATATTTCCAGCAGCCTCCTACAGATTTGCATTTTGTCAGATTAGCTACTGAGCTTAAAAGCGCCTCTTTCTTCTTTGCAGAAGAGGCCCAGCAGACAATTGGAAATTTTAGCAACTGAAACTGCAACATAACTGTTAAGCATTCTTCTAAGAAGAAAACCAGTAATGTGTGGATTAAATACCAAAATTATCAAATGCTGATGGAATCATGGCCACATTTTCAGGGTTATTTTTCAGCTGAACAGCAGGGACAGTTGTCACACATTTGTTGTGGGAATAACTGGCCGATTGCCATCCTCATCTTTCAGTTATGTCTAAACTATGGAAGATAAATCCATCCAGGAATGCTTCCTCTTGAGCTGCAGTGGTGCAGGGTGAAGTCCAGCACACAGGAACCTCTGGTTTTTAATCCTTGCAGATCTTGTTAATTGTAACCATACCCTGTATTTAATGCAAGCGAGATGAGACTGCTCAAAAGTCATTTGTTTTGTCCTCAACAAGAAACAGGAAGCAAACCACGAAGTACCTGGTGTTAAAAGCAAGAGAAAAGCAGCATACCTAACACTGAGAGGGGATTCAACTGAGAGGCCCAGGAGAGCACAGGCATCCCTTGTGAAGATATCACAGATGTCAGCCCACTGGTTTGCATCCAACAGGTGAACGTACGGCGAGTTCTCGATGCCTTGCCGCAGGTACACCAGGCTGCCCATCAGAACCTGGATATCTGGGAGGGACCAGGAACAGCAGAGTTAGAACAATAAACAAAGGGTTGTGTCTCCAGCTGGAGCTTTCACATGGAAAGACATCCTCACCTCCACAAAAATCAATTACAGCCATGACAGCCAGGAGAGCTCCACTCCTGCTACTTTTTTGGCTGGGGAGTTGCCAGAGTGTGCTGCCTGGGAATTTGCTTCTAGCAGGTTTACTTTTTTCTAAGCTTTCTGACACACACAGTACCCTAACAGGCTTTGTTGGATTCAGCTTGAGATGGCTCATTTAACTCACATGCTCTCCATTTTTCAAAAGTTTAATTTCTCTTTGTATTACCCCACGCAGCAGAAAATAGCAGATGACTATTCCAAGAACATTCCTCTGCATTTTTAGCACTTTACTCTGGCAGCAGGCCTATTCTAGATGTAATCTGGATTTTATTTAAAGAGTCAAAACCCTTAAATTTAAGCAAATGTGCAAACATTCAGATAATATTTTTGAGCCCTCTCAAAAAAGAAAAAAGAAGGTAATTCTGAATGTAAGGATTTCTGTTATACGTGATAAATCCAAAAAGAAGAAGCCTTTAACAAACTGAAAATAATGGAGCAAAACATATTTGGAACATGAATTATGTTTTACTACAAGGTGCCATATCTCACTTCTTTAAATCCCCCTAATGTGACCAAAAATTTACCTTTCTGATGATTTAGGGCGAACGGCTGGAAGTTTTTCGCATACTGAAGTGCTTCTCTTTGATTTGCTGTTCCACCCATCAATAAACTAATGAAATATAATCTGTGCAGTTTAAATTCCAATGAACTGTTCTGTGCCATGAGCATCTCTCTATTGGATACCGCCCACCTGGAAGAAGAGAGGAGGTACAATGGGACGTGACACGAGAGTAATTAAGTGTCAGCCCACACCACATGAAATCATTGCAATTATCTATTATCTACCATCTATTTCAATGAAAGTGTGACTGTTCCCTGAACTTCTGAGAACCTCTACAGAGCACAGAAAATGGCAAGGCCCTTCACAAGTGATGGAGTTGCACAGGGTGCATAAAATGTGGACAATGTTAATTCTGATGCTGCTGTAAAGGTTAAGCACTGCAAAAATTCAACATTCACTGACTGAAAGACAAGACTAAATTAGGCACAATATAAAGCAGAAATAGCTCAAGTCTATTGTATTTCAATTAATAGCACTCTGAATCTTAACAATTACTGACAGTTCTTTAGCTGCATGTCAAGAAGTTTGACCAAGAACATTTTCCAACGTCCTCATTCACCAAATACGTTGTTCAAGCCACTATGTTTGCATGTGTGCATCTGTTGCCCTAGAGAAGGGAATTGCATCTATGGGACCTCAAAGACAGACATTATCAAGATCTCACAGTGGGGGAAGGGAAATCAGTTCTAATATCGTACTTTACCCTGCTTAAACTTTGCTTTCTGTGTTATTTTCAACTTGGACAATAAAAATATTTCTCATTTTCTGTGTCTCATTCACCATGACAACACTAAAGCTTGGCTCAAAGAATTCTTAAACATACATAGAGTAAAATGAAATGAATTTTTCAAAGCATTTTATACAAGTTTTTCTTTATTATTTAGAATTTATCCATCCCTTTCTTGTTTTTTTGGAAGGTTTATTTTGATGCTGGTCTTTTTTTCTTTAATTCCGTTTAGTCAGGCCTAAATCAATCCAATCTTTCTCTTAAGAACCTCAAGTTTCAATGTTCTCCAGTACATCTGTTTCTCGTTAGTGTTAATTAGTTCTACTAATTTCACTGTGGGGGCCCTATTAAGCAAAAAGCTTTTCACTTTTTAGCAAGGAAGTGAGGAAGTCTGCGTTCCTTAAAAAAAACAGGGTATGTGAGGCTTCTTTTCAATCAATACTAAAATGAGAAAATTAAGCATTCTTACTGTATTGGGAAGGCTTTCAAAGCAAGTCAGCCTTCTGCATTAGGATGTAGCATTAATGAGCAAGTATCCACTTTCAATTTGTTTTGGTGGAAGTATCAGGAGTCTGACTTCACTGGCAAGGCTTTGCAAAAACACAGTAACCTTTCAGTAGGAAACAGTGAAAAATGGAGCCTTTGAACTAAGAACAAGCCCTACTGTCCCCAATTTCAGGCAGTTTCAGATTTTCCTGAATCTCCACCAGGAAGGAGTGAAGAGCACACTCACTAACCATGGGTGGTGAGTGGGTTTTGGGGTGGTTTCACAAGTTTGGAGAGGGGGGTTTTAATTGTATTTTTATTATTAGTGTGCACAGTTTAAACAGTATATTATGGCAGTAAAGTCCAATTCTAGCTACAAAAACAAGAGCCTGAAGTTAACAACCATAGACTAATAAGCAGATGAGGGCCAAAAAACTATTATAAATAAACACTAAGACTAGCCTACAGTGCCATCAATGAGATATTAATCTCTATTGCATCAAAAGAGCCTCCATCCTCTCCCTGCCAATATTTGCACCCACATGACAGAGTCCTTCATCTTGCTGAAGTCGAGTCTATTTTTCCAAATTAGCTTTTAGGCAGGCTTTCCATTTTTAGGTCTTTGAGTGGCAGCACAGATTTGTATCAAAAGAAAGCAAGCACAGAGGCAAGGCCTGAGGTGCTCAGTCTGGGACATGCTGTTCCTATTTCCAATAGAAAAACAAAAAACCAGCAAGGGAGGTTTGAAACACTCAACCCACATATTCTCTTCAACTGTCCAGAATTATTAGTAATCACCTGTCTTCCTACCTCTTTTCAAAATGACACTCAGTGTTTTAACTTCTGAGACTCAAATCCATCTGAATTTTTTTTAAAGTTTACACTATACTTTGCAAACCATGGGTACACACAGGGCTCTCTTCAGCTCCCACATGGGATTTAGATGTTAAAATTAATTCAACAAAGCCTACTAAAGATTAAATTAAGTTTAAATCATACCCCAAGGATCCAGCAAATATCAGGACCTGTGCAACTTGATGTTTACAGGCAAAAGAGAAGGGAGCATCTCTTTCCCAAATTACAGCCAAAGCTTTGAACCTCCAAGTCCTTTCTACCAGGACCTCACATGGGGCCCAATCTGGGCCAGCATACACACTGAAAAATAACTGGATTTCCCTCCCCATCACCAAACTACAGTGAGAAAAAGTCACTGGAAATTAATGGGATCTTGCAGGCATACAGAGATTACACAGCTCAGAGTGCAAGGCCAAAGTAGGCCTCTACAAAAATCAACTTCCACACCCCACAAGGGAAAACAAAAAAGTTATGGCCAGTCACATTCTGTTTAAATCTGAAAGGTCACATTTTTAAGCACTGAAATTTGTATTAGAAAGAAAACATGAATAATAAATTCGGTTAGGGTTTTTTTTTCCGAGACACGAATACTAATTTCCATCACCTCAGCAAAGGCTTTGAAAGTCTTTTTGAAAAGTCATTAATCTGACAACTCCCTTCCATGGCAGTGACCAGGAGCCACCTGTGTTTGTTTTGTTTCCAGCCGTGAGCGAAGCTGAGCACAAGCAGAGAATGCTGGTAGAGCCAGAGAGACTGGTTGCCTCTTAATCCCAGCTTTTCACAATTTTGCATGGATAAAAACTGCTATACTCCACTTCCTGGTTCAAGAGACTGTAATTAATCATCCTTGTGTGACACTTTGCTTCAACACCCCTGTCAGCAACCTGACCCAGCAATGGGCCAGTCTGGGGCTGCTTGATGTTGAAGCTTTATTCACTGATGCCAATTTTAGCCCAAGGAGCACAATGCCACTTTTTCTGTCATATGGAGGCCATTCACACAGCAGTGGCTTCTATCCCTCCTCCTGAACACTTGTGGCTGACAGGAAATAAAAGGGAAATACCTTCACAAGCATCAGCAGTTCTGTGGGATAACTGGGCAGTTACTGCATTGGTTATCTCCTCAACCAGAGAGTTCAAACCATGACATTTTGTCACATGTTGATCACCCTCCCCAAGAGCCATGGTTTTTACATCAGCAGCACCACTAATAGATAAGGCCCCTCTGTGCCCAGTAGCAGCCAAGAGAGGCAGACAGCTTTTGCACTGTCCAGTTTAAACAGAATTAACGTTATTCACAGAAATAAGACAGGGAAGGGGGAGACCAAGACACAAACTGTGCTGACAATACACCCTATTGTCTGCCCATTCAGCTGGAAAATAAAAATTCCTTTGAGGGACAACCATGCCTTCTCCTTTGTTTGAGAAATATTTAACACATTGCAGAAACTACATGATACAACTCAGCAGCAATGAGTAAGGCCTAAAGCACAGCAAACTGGAGCTGAAATGAATTTAGAGATTTCAAGGGAACAGTCATAACAGCAAGTTACTGTTCCTCAGGGATTATCCTTCACAACAGCTCTGTTATTATTTGAACTACAAGATATATGTGGTGTAGCTGACAGTAAATCTTGTTTCAGTTGTAATATCACTGTTGCTCCACTTCAATTAGCCAATTCAACAGCAATAAACCACCCCAGCTTTCCACCTGTGTAATTAGATTCAAAGACCAACTATTTAGGTCAAACTTTGAATGACCCAGAGGCATTACCCAGGATTCAGTCGATGAACACCAGGGTTTGAATATCAGAGTGTCCCTGCACTTAGTTTAGATGCCAGTAAATGCTCAACTGACACACCTATGGTGGTTCATGTAAAAGGGAAAAGAAAATGTTGTTAATATGAAAATGTAATTAACTGAATAGTGCAAAAAAAATTCTATTTCAAGTATATTATTTATGCTCTGGAATGAAAGACAAATTTTGACTTTTTTTTTGTTTCATTGTTTTTATTTTTAAAATGTCACTTTAAAGTTTGTTAGGCTGTTGTGTTTGGTTGGGGATTTTTTGTGGTTTTTTTTCTTACTTTTGAGACCAACTTAAGCTTTAAAAAGTTTAAAAAAAACAGGATGAGGGAGTTTCAGGAGGTTTCTTATTATTTTGTTCAGGAAGAATCTCATTAAGAAGTAGCACTGTCAGCCCCAAGCTCTTCCCACCCTCTGGTCCCTTGTCTGGAAAGGGAGGGTGACTGGAGGACAAGTGAGAACTTTGATCCCAAGTCATGTTCTGCTCACCCCAAAGGCTTCATGGCACCCAACACCTTTAATAAGCCCTGGTACCATTACACAATGGGACCTCTTAAAATAAGGTTCACTCATGATCCAACAGAAGGTCAACCACCATCATTGGCTAACAACGTTTCCTTCAAGTGATGTTTCTTCCTTAAAGCAGCACCACAAGTGACTAAAGTGAATTCTTAATCTAAGAAAGAGAACCTTAGTTAATCACTTCCCATGGGGAGTGACACAGGATGGAAGAGGAAAGATCCACTCAGTAACTGCCCCTCACAAAGGACAAGCAGGGACACATCAGAATATACTAAAGACAGTACTGAAAGTGAAAAACTAAAGAATGGTTAAAAGCATTTTTTTTTAAGGTGAGGAAAAGAAATGAGTAGACTCACTCTAGGGCAGGTCTCAAAACTCTAACTTTTAATGCTTCCAATATTCGATTTAATTCCACAAATGGCTCTTTTTGACTTTGATCTATTGATAGACCAGATTCCTGAAAAGGAAGAATGAAAAAAAAGGCACTCTTTAGTTAAAGCATGAAAAACATTGATAAGTTTAAATATTCACCTGAAACACTCAAACGAGGAAGCCAACAAAGCTTCACTTTCCTCAGTGGATAACTTTCCACATCCACACTTGTTACCTGACAGAGCTCCTCGGCAACATCGAGCATCCCCTGCCGGAAGAAGTGCTCCACCATCACCTCATTGAGGATCCTCTGGCTGTCAGCCTGCCAGCACCCATCTATCCCCACGCTGCTGATGTCCGAGTCAAAGTTCTGAAACACACAAATCAACAGTTAATAGGCTGGAATAAATCACCCCACATCATTTTCCTTTAATTATGCAGGACATCTGTGTCTCCACCCTGATGCCTTCTGCCTATTACTCAGTTGGCCCTCAATTATCTCCAAAGTGAAATAAATATATGTCAGCTTCCTTCATTACCTCCTGTGTAGGAAGAAGAAATTTTTTAGCTTGCTCGTTTCAAGTCTGACTATTATTCACTATAAGGAATGACACTGACAAATTACAAGTCCAGCCAGAAAGTTAGAAGTCTAGTTAACCAATAAAGGGGTTTCCAGCCCATGATACATTTGTGAAGGAAGTATCTGCAGAAATGGCTTCTTCCATGTGTGAAAACTGAAAATGTTTAGAGAACAGAAAACAAAATTACCTGCACTAGAATCAAGATAGAGTCATCAATGCATCTCTGTCAGTACAGAACACCAAACTGAAAGTAAAAGCTTTAACTCAAGGATATTTTACATATCTGGGGGGTAAGCAATGCTGAAAAAGCAAAAAGTCACTTCTTGCCACGCTCAAACAATGAAACTCAAATCTCTGATGACAGCAACATCCCAACAACAGGATGAGCTTTGAAGATCCAAGAGATCTTTTTTAGATCTAACCCAGATGATCCCAGTGCTATGTACTTTTAGGCCAGTGGCCTACGGACATATTCCAGGAATAACTAAAGAGATTGTCATGCTGACTCCCCAGTTAACACTTGGCACTGCTTGGCACTTTGCCTCTTGGCAGCAGGAGAGCAACATTTATTCTAATCCAAGATATAAACCAGGATTTTTAACTGCTTACATGTTTTATGATCAGGGCAAGCACGTTAATTTTAATAAAAATCCTCATCCACTGCTTAAAACAAGCCTCTTTCTAAACAAAAGAGTCTAGAAGTCAGTGCATTGCTTGCTGCCTGATCTCATGACTACAGCTCTCGCCCAAGAAGGAAAGTTCAGTGAAAACAGCAGTGCTTCAGCTGTGGCTCTGTGAGGATCCACAGCCCTGGGAACACCAGCCTCACACAAACACAGGCTTCTGTCACAGCAGGCAGGGCAGATAACACCCAGATGGTACCAGCTATCTCCCCAGCTTCACACTGCACCTTCCTGTTACTCACCACTTACTAATTTCCTTCATCAGCACCTCCACATCCCTTTGATGCTGCTCTGTGTCATCATGAAAAAGGGGCAGCCTTTTCATCCCTGAACACACAGCTCCAAAGCCACTGCTTCCTTCAGGGCTCTCAGCAAACTTTCAGTAAAACATTAACCTTGGTCTAGCAAACTGACTTTGCCATCTTTCTGAGATGGTGGAGTAAGGTGAGCATTTAAATTATTGCCATTGATTCATGTCTCACATTTAATAACACTTTCACTTGGGTGTCTTAACCTGTAAGCTCCCTGTCATGCTGTTCACATCTAAGCTGTATCTTGAAAAACTTAAGCATCTTGAAGACTAAATAATACTGTTCTTATTTGTGTCAGCCATTCAAATCCTTAAAGGTTCACCACCATTGCTGACTCTGGTCTCAGTGTCCAACCACCACCAGCAGGCAACACAAATCCATTAACAAAGCACTAAAGGATACCAGACAGGATTCAGAAGCTTGCTTCTGTTACCTAATTTCCAGGGTGGAGATCATCATCAATCTAAAAAATAACTGACTATTAGCTATTCTTCATGCAATTCCAAGTCCTAGCAAGGATACAACCCCTAAAGCAGAAACTGTATCCTTCTGGACCAGTAAAGCTGCACCTATGCCTCAAATATTATCACATCATTCTCACTGCTTGGGGGCAGAGATGGTGGAACTAATTAGCTTAGTGCTCTCACAAAACGCTCATTTTCTTCTGAAACAGCAAAACTACCAAGCCTTGTGAATCTTTACAAAACTCCATCATTAGATCTTTCCAAGTCACACAAAAGAAGTTATCAAGTCCCATCATTATACCTGAGGACCTCAGTCATTTTCTGACCAACCCAGTCTTGACCAGGCTCTCATTCCAGTAATTTTTTTTTAGTTTAAAATATTTTGAGGTCTGTATTATATGTGGGATTCTATAGCTCTGCCTCCTCTGGGTCCCGAGGAGCTTCAGGAACTGACTGCACAGATTACAGTGAGTGACTGCCACATGTCAGAAAAAATTATCACTTGCCTTTGGCTTATATATTTCACAACTGTCACGCATGCAGGATCTGCTGGTGACTGCAACCCTCAGTTTTGTTTTGTAAATGCTAACAGTATGTTAACTGACAGTACGTGGGGTTTAATAAGATTTCAAAAGTTAAAAGAATTTCTGTAAGTTAAAAACTCCAGAAAGCTTAAAACCTGAAAAACACAAAATAACCGATGTGTCAGTTAGCATTCCTGAGGAACACATCTTTTTTAAAAGCTTAATTAGCAAGCCCAGGGCCAAAATGTACAGTATTATGTGCTAAATACACCAATGATACGATGTACAGCACATTACCAATAATTGCTAGAACGTGATGACTTCAAGATGCTCACAAACACACGATGTACCTTTTTAACCAACACACAACCCTCCATATTATTCATAACAATAGGATATGAAGAAGGATGATGATTAAGGACAGTTTTATTCCTCGGTTACTCAGTTGAGATTACTTTATGCGTTCCTCCCTTCTGAATTCTTACCCAAAGTACAAATAAAACTTTTGTTTATCTTCTCTGTTCAATCTGTTTACACATAATACAAAGCTCAACTTGCAAAGACCCTATATTTATGTAGCCCCATTCTTCACAGGAACACAATTATATGATGCACAGCAAAGGTTTTTAGTGTGTTCACATACAAGTTTTTACACGAAACGAACACTAACTTAGGCAAAAGTTTGCTTTCCCAAAACGAAGACTGGATTAAAATGTTGGTCATAAACAAATACAAAATTCAGGGGGAAAATGGAAGGAACTATCCTTTACTCCACTTACTTTCCTAAATGAAGGCATTTAACCACTACTCAGACAGATTGCTCCTAGAGGGAAAACATTTACCATCCCATCAAACATGCTTTGAGATGAATTCAAATCATTCCAGAAGAGTGATTGATTTACAGTGACGCTGATGAACGAGTTACCTGATTAACAACTTGCTGAACAACGGCGACATGATGAGTTCTGGAAGCAGAGCAATTGCCAGTACAATACAGAAAAAAACTGGATGCAAACATTTCATTTCAAAGGAGAAAACGCTCTTTAGAAGAAAGGGCAGCCTTTATTGGATCAGAAGCATTCAATTCACGTAGGACTGCCATGAAAAAACGGTTTAGCTTATTAGATAAACTTTCTAAGCAACACACAAAGCTCTGGCATTTCAGACTTCAATGTATTTGATGCCAATTTTGAACTTCATTTTGCTCTAAGGGTTTCTGTCCTCAGAGTGAACTCTGCAGGCAGGCAAGTCTAGGGCTCATCCAAGTTCACAAGCAACAACTAGAGTAACTTAAAAACTGACCAGACTGAACTTTTTATATAGGTATAGCCCTGCCCTAATACAGCAAAAAAAAAGAAATTTAACCTGAAATTGCCACTGGCAGACAAAAGAGTAAGTTCTTTCACAATTCAAACTTGCTAAATAGGAAGTCTATTGATTCTACATGCAACAGCAGCTACCATTTGGTTGTGTCACATGAAATGGGTACCAGTATTAGCATGTTTCCCAATCTCTAACCAGGCCATTTCTCTGTACCTGAGCAAGCACAGTTAGTAAGACTATAAGCAGTGTTTTGGAGATGTTAATCTGTCTGTAAAATAAGTGAGGACTTACATGTGACAGAAACAAAACTTCAGTCTCATGAATCAAGGCAAAGGCTGTGTGCGCTTCCTTAAATTCTAATGACTGTTTTATTTTGGAAGCAGAAGTATTTTGACCAGAATGTGTTGAGAATCAATTCACTACATCAATTGCACTTAATTACTTCTACTGGTTTAAGCTTAAGTATATCATGGTGAAGGGATGGGGGAGAGCAATTCCAGCTGGGGACTCTGGTGCCAACAAAGATTTTGCTGGCAGGTTCCAAGTGTATTTTGCAGCAGCACAGGGAAACTGCATTAGGTATATATGGAAGATTTGCTTCAAATGTTACAGCTCAGGGAAGTGCTGAATTTCACCTGGATTTGAACATCATGCATATTCATCTGACAAAAAGGCTTAGACTTTGGGGTATATTTTAAAGTAGACCCCTTAAGATAATACAGTTGGGGTAAACGAATAAAAAAATTTCACCAAGGACATATTTAAGGAGACAATCTCAACTTATAGAACAACATCCTTTGTTACAGGCAGAACTGGGGATTCGTGCAGTTCCCACTGTTTTTAATTTTTTAATGCAAACACCACAGACAATAAGTGAGATTGAAAATGCAGAGGAACAAGCACACTGCACACAGCCAGTTGAGCGCATTTTTTAAGACCTCACTGAAAAAGCCCTTCTGACACTCAACAGAAACAGAGTAGATTAATGCGACCCTTTCTACTATTTTACCAAGCAACACATTTGAAATTTTTAAAAATGCTTTTATTTACATCTATTATTTTTCAAATAAAAACACTACATAAACTTAAAACAGCAGGGCAGAACACTGGAAAAACTATTCCCATGACAACTGAAACAGCAATTTGGAGATTAGACTCAATCCTAAGCTTCATTATGCTTGCAAGCATTTTCTTTGGCTTGTAAGAAATACCACCACAAATTTCTACTGAGTACTTACATCCTCTCCATACAACCTGGGGCTGTTCTACTTCAGAGGATTTAAATTAAGAAAGTATGGCTAAACCTAGAAGTGTTTTTGTACGAAGTCCACTTGCTAAAGCAGAATTGGAAAGTTTAAAAACTTAGGACAAGATTACACAGATTTATTTCAGGCTTCAAGCTGGTAATAAGGATGGAATTTTACTCTAGTTAATTGGTTTAGATGCAGCAGCAAGGATTTGAGAGAGATGCATCCTTAAGCTTTGGATAACAGTGACGTGTAGATTAAAGCTATTAGTAAAAAGTTTGAACTCTCCACAATGGTCAGTCAGATATAAATAAAAAATATAAGTTTCATGGACATTCTGCCTAATAATGCAGCATTATGTACTTTGTTTCTTCATCACCTTATTGTTACATTATGTCTTAGCAGATTATCATTACTACCAAAGCTTAAATGAGATTCCCAAAGGATAAACAGTGCTGTGTACTCAACAAATGTTTAGACCCTGTCAGAGTCACATTCTGTGAAGCTATCACAAAATGTCCATAAGAGCAAATATCAGACTCCCTGCACACAAAACTACTTTTATATAAGAGACCAGAGAGGGAGAAAAGCATGGCCTGAAAGTATACTTGTAGCACCCTTTTGGCATAATAAGATATCCTATCCCAGCCCCCTGCCACGGGCAGGGTCTCCCCATTGGACCAGATTGCTCAAACTCACCTTGAACACTTCCAGGGATGGGGCAGCCACTTACACTGCAAAATGGCAGTTTAAAGTTAATTGCTACTGACAATTAACTAGAAATATATATAAACATATATAAAAACGAAGAGTATTTCTTACTGAGACAGACATTGAAGAAAACATTTTGCTACACTGATAAAACACAAAATATTCCTATATCCTGTAGTATCTACAGGGTATGTTCTGTAAGAAATTAGGAGATTTGGGCTGTCCCAGAAGGAAAAATCTGTCTGCAGAGAGTTCTGAAAGCAAGTACTGCGCTGCCCACTGTCTTGCCTTCGCTTCTTCAGCTGACAGAGTATTTAGCTCAGCTTAACTGTAGCAAAAAAAAAAGAATTTTGGGAAGTAGAGCACACACCACACATGTGCTATAATGTGATAACGCAGTCAAAGCACAAAATAAATACCTTATCAATGGCTTTTCCAACTCGAGAGACACTGCTGTGAATGTCTTTGTGATCTGAGGCCAGTTTTTGGACTGTGTCTTTTATTCTTTTACAACACTGCGTCATAACAAGTGAAATCGTCCCCGACAAGTCCCCATCTTGATCTAGACAAAAGAGAGGAAAATTACCAACTTTGTTACAAACAAATGGTAGTATTAAATCTCTTAATAGGCAACAACATAAACAGACAAAAAATGGCATTAAAGAAATGCAATCTAGAGAGTATTTGCAAAGCAAAATCAAGGCAGATGTACAGGAATTCACCTGTATGAAAACTCTCCTGTGGAATTAGGAATCCAGTCGGGTGCACAGTAACACTGAACAAGTGCAACAGTTTAAAAATTTAATGTAAGGGTCTCATGTGTCTCAGTCACAGCAGATGAACACCTCAAAGTAACACTCAGTTCACAAATCCCTAAGGACATAACAGAAAGATACTGAAGCTACTACAGGATCAGTTTTCTTTTAGATAGCCCTTAAATGTACATGAGAACACCATGTTTAGCTTTAACAGGGTGCATGCAAAATGTGGATTAAGATGGCCCAATTAATTCTTGCCCCACAAGCCACCCACTACTATTGGACTCTGTGTTTGAGCTGTATGAAGCTTCTGCTTCCTGAGTCGGGGCAGTAGCTCTGAACAGTCTCCAATTCTCCTCAATGGATGAGAAGCAGTCTGTGGAGGACCTGTGGACCTTGTTATGAGACTTATTCTCTAGAAACAGTGACATTTCTTAGCTGATGTCCAACAGGTTGACTGCTGTATGACCCACTCTGTGAAGAAAATAATAAACAGGACAGGCTTACAGGCCCCTGACCACATCATAGCACTTCACAGCTTACACCCTTTGTGCCTTGATTCAAACATCACTCAGAAGTCTGAGTCAGAAAAAAAGAAAATTACATCTTTTCGTGCTTTACTCTAATCCTTTCTTCCTGCTTTTGATTTAAAAAAAAAAAAAAAAAGAAAAATCTCCCTTCCGGTCTTACCTCTGAAGGTTTCTCCTTTCTCAAAGTTCCGTCTACATGAAGAATTTTTCCTTTAGGGACACAGACTTAGCAGCCTCCCACTGCAGGGGAAGGTTAATTTAAGTGGGAGAGCAGCTCAGAAATATCTCCCTAATAATCCAGGCCCAAAGCCTTCATATGAAAAAACAAAATCACTAAAGTATCTCTTCAGAAGAAGAATTCTATGGAAAATGTGTTTGCTTTTTAAGTTTGTTCCTTTTTGATTTCATATTTTAACACGTCTTTGCTTTCAGCAGCTTGTTAAGAGCCCAGTTTCTGGAGAAAGCAAAGGGAATCCAGAAAACTCTGCAATCACAAGGAGTAGATAATAATTTCACAGCCATTTTTTCTAGGCACTTTCCTTCTGAACGCTGCTGCTGACACTGTCACACACTGAGGCACCTCCCCTCTGCCCAGCCTCACAAGCCCCAGCTGGGGAAGTTTCAACAGCATTTTTCCAACAGCCATGGGTTTTAAGAACAAAAATAAGCTTTACCATTCTTTTTTTCTAACTCCAGTGCCACAAAGCCAGAGATCATCTCCTGAGCAAAAGGCTAATAGGGCTCTGTGGGTTTTTTTTCCAGCAGATGAGTGAGGAGTTATAGGATTGAAAGTCACTTCAGTGATTCTATGCATCTAAAATTAAAATCGAAAATTCTACTCAGCTATTCTAAAAAGTCCACCTCCCCAAATTATTTCAAGTTTAGTCATTATTTCTCAGTTGCTATTTAATTTTTATGGCAAACACTTAAAATAACATGAAGGATCTCTGTCTCATGAATTTTGCCATGGCAAAATGACCAGCCAGAGATTATGCAACTAGCAAAGTGGAAATACTCATTCCCCAACAAACAGAAAGGCTAAAATGCACTTTCTGAAAGCCATTAAGCTAAAACCCAAACAACCCACATGGGTGCCTGCTTTTACCCCAAGCGAAGAAGTCAATTATTGGTCCCTGACTTTGTAGCAGAAACCTAACTCCAGGAAAGCAATGAAAATGCCTACAGAGGAAAAACCACCAGAGCTGTAGAAGGTTTCCCCTCTGCACCCCTTTCTTTCAGCTCCAATCAATCTATGAGCTACTTGCACTAACTCAGCAGGAGAAAGCCTGCAGCCATCCCTCCTGGTAATTCAGGGCTCACAGGACAATGAGACAGCTTCTCTCTGTGATATGTGTGCACAGTCACAAATAAAAAAAAAATTAAAATATATTGGCCCACAAACATTGAACACAGAGCAGAGTCTAATGCCAAGTTTACTCAGCCAGACACACTTATACCATCCAAGAATATGCAATCCTTGGCTACTCCAGAAAGACAGATTTATTAAGGGAACAGAGAAGAAAAACAAATTTTGTCTTCCCATTCACAGGCCTGAGCATAGGGTTGGTCTGCCCTTAGGCTTTAACATGAAATCAGCTCAAGACATTTTAATACACTGTGGTGGAGGGGAAGAAACCAGTTTAAAGGTTAAAGCAGTTTCTAATAGTTTCTTTTTCTCCACCCACTTCCTTTTTTATCCACTGCCTATTTAAGGTCTTTTCATACATCTTTGCTCTCAGATCTTGTCTTAACTTCTTCAGCAGTGAGGGCTTTCATTTCTCTTTCTTTTTTCCTTCGAAATTACATCCAGGAGCCTATTTCTGCAGGCCATAGCCCTGAATTAGACTGCCACATTAAAATGTCTGGCTCCTTTCAAGCATCCATTTTCAAAAATCCTCAAGATAGTGTATGAAAGCTAAAAAAACTGGTCTTTTTAGAAAGTTACAAATAACATGTTAAAGAAAAAAAGAAAATAGTAAGAATTTTGGCCCCTATGAATCCAGCTCACCATAAGATACCAAATTTGAAGAGTCCCTAGATGTCCAAGGGTGCACTAACAATGTACTGGCTTCATTCTAGAGCATTAACTAAAAGAAAGCTCAATTTGGGATGTGCTTTCTGAGGCAGCATCACTTGGTAAATGCTGAAATTATGTCCAAGGCTTTCACTGGACAGTGCCAAAAACTGCTAATCCAAGCTTGGATGGAAAACCCAAAGAGGACCCTGAAGAAATCACACACTGGAATCTTCTAAATTCGTAACAAAGAGACTAAAAGCTCTGGAGCTGCAACAGGAATGTCACAGTCAAACAAACCTTTACAGCCCAACAAAGAGCAACACAAGCATGAGGGTCACACACACATGCAGGGCCAGCACCTCAGTTTGTGAAGACACGTATTTTAGCGACTGTCCTCAATGCCCAGGCCCATACTATTTCAAACAGGACAAACAACAGTTACTGAAACACAGTTCAAAACAATGCCGAAAACACTAAGCCTCATTTTATCCCAAATAAATGCCTCACAATTGGAATTTTGTGTTTGCTCTCTATAGAAACTTCTGGGTACACACAGAGCAGCTTCAGCACACTCGTGCTTGTGTTCCAGCAATTATCCACACTCTTGAGTAAGCTCTGCACTTGTACTTGTACAGGACCACGGCAAACACGTTTTCCCCCAATCAAACAAAAATAAAAGCAGAGCAGCAGCACAGTTGCTCTCAAGTTTGATCTCAGGAGCCTGCAAATTCCTATTTTTAAATCCCTGACCCATCACTCGCTTCCTGCATGGCCTTGGGCAAATCACTTCAGCTGCCTCCTCATTGCCTCCCACTCAATAAACACGGCACTACCTCCATGTCCGGGATTTCGCAAGGTTTAAACGCGCCGTGTTTACAGCCTTCGCAAGCGCCCAGAATCAGCTGTGACACAGACCAGGCTTGTTTACGTCCTGCTGAGCGCGGCTTTACCCTGAACACCGCCAAACTCAGCCACAGCAAAGGAACACACAACTCAGGGACACAGGAAAAGAGAGACAAAAAAAGAAAAGAAATGGGGGCGGGAGGGGAAGCAAACAGGTCAGCTCTGCCGTATTTCCTCTGTATTTCCCCTGGGGTGACCAACCCCTTTGTAACCCAGCATAAAGGGGTTATGAACACACAGACCAGGGTCACGCCAGACCTGCTGACCAGGAACAAACAAACCTCTCCAGCAGCACACACGGGGCAGGGGAGGCCAGGGAGGGCCGAGAGCAATCACAGAATCACGGAATATGCTGAGTTGGAAGGGACCCACCAGAACCATCGAGTCCGGCTCCTGTCCCTACACAGAACAACCCCAACAATCTCAGCATGAGCCTGAGAGCATTGTCCCAACACTTCTTGAACTCTGTCAGGCTTGGTGCTGTGACCACTTCCCTGGGGAGCCTGTTCAGTGCCCAGCCAACCTCTGCGTGAAAAAAACATTTTCTGATATCCAACTTAAATCTCCCCTGCTGCCACCTTTTAAATGTTCCCTGTAAACAATGCCCCGAAAGCTCCGAGGGCCGAGGGGGAAGACCCCCAGCACAGAATCCTGGGGGTGGGGGGGCTCTGGAGCAAGGGCCCTCCTTAGGGGGGGGTTCCTAGCCCACAAAGCCCGAAGTTTTGAGCGGTGTCCAGCCCACAACGCCCCAAATTTTGGGCTTCCCCTCCCCGGAGGGAGGAGCAGGACCGCGTCCCCCCCGGCAGAGGGGGGCGCAGGGGGGGTCTCCACGTACTCTCGGTCTGCAGGATCTCCCTGCGCAGCCCTCCCGCGTACTGGATCAGCTCCTCCAGGCTGCGCTCGCACAGCTGCCCGTATCCCGAGAACTTCTGCAGCACCTTCTCCAGCTCCCGCTCCACTGTCACGCACTGGTCCATCGCGCCCGGGCCGCGCTGCTCCTCCTCCTCCTCGTCCTGCTCCTCCTGCCGCCCCGCGGCCGGGCCCCCCGCGCCGCCCGGGCCCGCCGCCAGCCCCGGCCCTCGGGCGGCCCCGGCCCCGCTCCCGCGCGGCACCGTCGCCTCGGGCCGCCGCACTTCCGCGCAGGCAGCGCCGCGGACACGCTTGGACCTCACGGCGCTCCGCGCAGGCAGCGCCGCGGACGCCTCAGCGAGGGGCCTTCACGTAATGGTGGGCGGAGCGGCGATTTTCAGTCAGGCGGCGTGACGGGCAACTCTGGCCCGCCGCCGGCGGGGGTGGGCGGGTAGTTTTTTCAGATGTCCCGGTGGGATCAGGAAGCGCTTCCCGGTCAGGCGGCGCGTGGGAGTCAGTCTGGGGAACGGCTATCCCGGGGGTGTTGCGGATCAGGCAGGGAGATGGGCAGCTAAGCGCGGGGGCCTGAGGGGCGCTGTTGCCATGGCGACGCCGAGGCCTGAGGGGCGCTGGGCCCGGGGAGGGCCGGTATAGCTCCTCCGGATCTTGGGCCTCTGCGCCGAGGAGCAGTTTAGCGCCGTGGGGTGGAGTGGGGTGGGGTGGGGTGGGTGTGGTGTCACCGCTGGGGTAATCCCCGGGTGGTACCCGCGGCATAAGGGGTTCTCGCCCAGCCAGCCTGCGGGAGAGCGCGTCTTGCAGTTGCCCCGAATATTGCACAAGCAAAGTTGGGCAGCGCCAGGGCTGAGTTAAGGAGCCAGGCGAGCCGGAAACTGAGTATCTAACGTGGTGTTGAGTTGGTAATTGGTCGGTAAACTTCCTGCTGGTTGCTATGTTGACCAACAGGCTGAAGTGCATTGGACTGGCAGCGGCTCATAAAAATGTGCTCCAAGAGATGCCTCAGAAATTTCACTTGGTTAACACCAGCCTCAGGCGAATTCAGAGGAGACCACCAAGTTGATGAGAGGAATGAAGCACTTCTGTGGGGAAGGGCTGAGAAAATTGGGATTGTTCAGCCTGGGAGAGAGAAGGCTTTCAGTGACCTAACTGTGGCTTTCCAGTACCTGAAGGGAACTTAGAGAAAAGATGGGGCAAGACTTGACAAGGGCATGTAGTGACAGGACAAGGGGGAATGGCTACAAAGTGAAAGAGAGCAGGTTTAGATTGGATATTAGGAAAAAATTCTTTACTGTGGGGGTGGGGAGACTGGCACAGTCTGCCCAGGGAAGTTGTGGATGCCCCATCCCTGGAAGTGTGCAAGGCCAGGCTGGATGGACTCTGAGCAACCTGGACTAGTGGAAGGTGTCCCCGCACATGGCAGGGGTGTTGGAACTGAAGGGTCTTCAAGGTCTCTTCCAACCCAAATCATTCTGTGATTTTATGATGATGGCTCTATGAGCTTTGGTATTTGGAGGCAGTAGACCAAGACACACAGGACTCTATGTTTTGTGTAGCACAATAGAAACAAAGCTCCTAATAAATTTGGACAAAGTTAACTGGAAAACCAGCATTTGGCCTGAGTCTGGGGTGGTGTTGTTTCATCTGTGTCCACAGTGCTGGGCAGGATGGGAAAAATCGAGTTCTGTATTCTCACAAGAACACAGGATGTGTTGTGTGATGTTCACTGTCAGTAATTCATCAGATTTCAGCCCAAACTGCTGCTTTTCTATGTTTATGCTCTTTATTTAATCATAAATTATGCTTAAACACAAACACTATCTTCTGGTTTCCTGGTCATCAGCACAGGGATTTAATTTGTGAAATTCTCCACTGCTGTGGGCTCCTTCGTCATCTCAGCACACTCAAGCAAGGACTCCTTGTTTATTTACTTATTTTGAACGTTGAACAGAGCTAGTCTTCCCCAAAGGGACAACAAATAATTTTTCACTGGTACAAAAACAGAAAATGCAAACTGCCTAGGAAAAAAAAAATCTTTATCTGAAGCTTTAATTATTTTATTCTGCTCCTGTAAGTTGGTTTGCCCTGATCGATGTCCGTTTTTGTGCCGTTCATCACTGTGTGTTTATAGCAGATCAAATTCCCGCAGGGGGTGACCATCAGATCCAGCTGCAGCTGCGGAAAGCCCTGATCACTTGCCCGGGTGTCACAGCTGACCCTGAGCAGGGGGTTGGGCTTCAGAGCCTCCCGGCGTCCTGTCCAACCTGAATTCCCCTGTGAATCACCACCAGATCACCAGGACTGCCTCACCCGAATGGCAGGGCTTGGAACTGGATGGTCTGAGGTCCCTCCCAACTCAAACCATGCCAGGATTCCACGGTTAAACAGCCAGGGCTTTAGCTGAGCTGTCAGTAGTGGTCACTGTTAAAGATTCACACCTCTGTTAAATCTACTTCCCATTGGCCACGTGTACAAAGCAGGAAACATCTTCTGATTTTAAATTCCTCTGCCTACAACACAATGTCTGGGCTGCTGCCATCTTGCTTTGAGACTCTCATAGAAGTTTCTTTGTTTTATTTAATATTAATTACAAGGAGGCACGGTTTCATATCACACATAAAACGTGTTGGGATGCACCCATGTTGATAAAGAAGCACATCAAGAATTTCTGTGTTAGTGAATTCCCAGAAATTCACAGAATCGTAGAATATCCTGAGTTGCAAGGGACCCACAAGGGTCATCGAGGTCCAATTCCTGTCATCAAAGTAAATTGTATTTGCAGGGTTGGAAAAACTGTCAGGTTGTTTGAAATATTAGTTTGCTGAACTGTTATATTGATAAAATCATAAAAATAGTGTGATGTTATTTTAACGTGGTAAAGGATTAAGATGGTTAATCCTCTGTTTTACTGATTTCAGAATGACAGTACTTTTCTTATGTTCCCCTCTTATGTTCCAGAGGTCTGGAAAATGGGTTATTGTCCTTATTTCCAGGCTGCACAGTCAGCAACTGCTTCTAGGAGAGGGTGGGGGAGGAGAGGGAATCCTTGTCATTTACCAAGGGGCAGCAGATAAAAAGACTGCAGGTTTGGCCGTCTGACAAGGAAAGGTGCCTGTCCCAGTTCTCAGGATTTGGACTTACTAGCTCCTAAATTATAGTAAATTTTTTTGCTGCCAGAATTATTTAAGAGCAGATCCTTGCTTTGCGCTTTTGTTTAAAGGTGGAATTTATATTCTCCATTCTCTTCACATTTGTAATATTTGCTCTGTGAGTATAGGACTGACTGACTGATGACTGTTTAATACTGTTAATTAAGTAGTGTTAACCCTGGGATCTTTAAAAATGCCAGTGTGTGTCATCTTCGTGTTCAGCCCCAATGAATTTCAATTCACTCTTAAGATATTTAGATTTTCCACATAACGAAAAGTCCCTGAAAGATTGTTTGCAGGTGACATGTCAAAGACATTCTGAATTGCAACTGGAAATCAAATGACAGCTACATCTAGGAAATTGAATGTTTTCTGGTAGGGTCAGCTTGGTGCATCAGGGATGCAGAGGTGGGGAGGGAAGAGAGGACCGGAGAACCTGGGAGAGGCTCCATTTAGGTTTGCTCTGCCAGACCTTTGGTTAAGTCATCACCTGCAGTTCTTGGTTGTACCCGCCCCCCATCCAGATGCTTCAGTGTTGGCAGCTGCTTTGTTTTGGGTTGTTTTGGGGGGTTTTAAATACTGGCTTGAAATATCATGTGTACTTTCCTCAAACGACTCCAGGGCTTTGAGTTCTGGCAGATGATTGGCTTTGTCTCCGCAGGGGCCTCATTTAGCTCGGCCCATGAGCACTCGGAAATGACACGCTGGTGACAGCCGCCCCAGCAGTTGGTGTTGCAAATAGTTCAGCTGTGAGCTAGAGGAGTAATTGTTGTGAGGTGCTTTCCTGCCGGGAGAAGCGAGGGCACCCCGAAGAAATTACAGGGGAGAATCAAAGGAATCTACTGGAGTAGGGTCTGAGCTGCTCATGTAAAACAAACAAACAAATGGAAACAAACAAAACCAAAAACAAACCAAATAAAAAACCCTACCCCAACCCAACAATGTTTTCTAACTAAAGTTCAATATACAAAGTCCTTCTTCAAACTCCCACCAATTACTTCACACGGGTGGGAGTTACTTCACACTCACTTGAAACAAAAGGTAGAGAAATCAAGCAACTTCTTGTATGTGTGACAAAAGAAAGAGCCTTCACAAAGCTTCTGGAAAAGAACCCTGTTCCTGGGGCACTTCAGGGCTCAGAGCCTGCCTGAGGCCCTCTGACAGGTGATGGGAAATGTGTGTTTTATTGACTGTCCCCTTGCTCCACCAGCTGCAGGGACAAAGCCACGCCCTTGGTTTTTGCCAAGGGCAAAGGATTCATCTTACTGATGCTTTGCCACTTGCTCGTTAGGGAGATGGGCCCCGACTTAGGCAGGGGAAGTTTTTCAGGCTGCAGTGGCTGTGAAGGAGAGAAGAGCACTTGGTCCGGCCTCTGTGAGCCCCTCCACCGGGCTGTGCCCCCAGGCCCTGCCACCCGAGGCTTGCTGCAAACCCAGTGGAGATGCTGAAATCACTTTGTATTTAACAGAGCAGCACCAGCAGATAAAAGGTTTGCAGTCCACTTTTATCTTTTCCAGATAAAAATGTTGAAGAATAGAGTTGTATATGACAGGTGGAAAGGCACAATATTTACCAGCCCATAAAGTCTTTGCAATTCTACCACTCTTCCCCTTTCAAGACCAAAATGAGCCCATTCCTGAAGAACACAGTGTCATGATTTTTCTTCTGGAAGAGGCTGTGTTGGCCATGTCACACAACAAGCTGAACCTGGATTGTTGGGTTTTTTTCCTTTTTAAATCATATCAGTACATTGAGGAACCAGTAAATGTGTTTTAAAGGCTCTGAGGAGTACAGTGATTTAAATGCTTTCTTCCAGATCAGTATTATTGTGCCTTTTTGAAAATTGATAGTACAGAATTACAGCGTGTACACTCTGGGGGGTTCTCAGTGTTTTTAAAATTAAGCCGTGCTATTTTTGTGCTCATCTGTATGAGCTGCCAATTTTCATGCAAATTATGGATTCTTAAAATAACTGAATATACAGAAGCACTGTTGAGTTTCCTTCAGAGGAGAGCCTTCATCTCAATGCAGTAGCTTGATTTTAGTACGTTTTTGTAGATGGCTAAATTTTATCTTTGCAGGCCAACGCTTCTTTTACAGCCTGGGATGGTTCTTCGAGGATCCACTTCAGTGGGCATCCATGCTGCGCTCCAGAATGCTTCCAATGTGAGCACAGCCCCAACTTAAACCCTTGTCCGAAGTCGGGGTGCAGCCCACGCTTGCCTTTGGCTGTGGCTTTGGCACAAGCTCTCAGCGCTCGAGTGCCGAGGCAAAGCTGCAGAGCCCGAATTCCGACCCGTGCAGATGAACCTCACAGTGGAATTTGCTTTCGCTCCAGCCAAGGGCTGGGAGCAGGGCTGGCGTGCGGGAATGAGGAGCGGAGGGATCATCCCTACACCCAGCAGCCCCAATCCAAATAAACTGTGTTCATTAAGCTGCCCTAAAACTGCCCGAATAGATCGGCCCTGCAAATATCGGCCCCCAGTTCTGGCTCTGTAAATATTTTTATTTTCATGAAAAGCGTCCGCCGAGTCGGATCCTGCCCTCTCCCTCCCCGATATCCGAGGTATTTATATATTGTTTTTCTCGCAGCAAGCGCAGCCGCAGGGTCCAAAGTTGCAGCCGGGAGCAGGGATGCGACCGCCCCCGAGCCCTGTGATGCGGGGTCGGGCCGCAGTGCTGAATCACGGCGGGGGGAAGAAGAAGGGGAAAAGGGGAAGGGGGAAAAGGGGAAAAAGGGGCAGGGGGGCGGTGCCGGTTGCTCACGTCACTGTTATGTCTCCGCGGCTCCGCCGGGGCGGGGACAGCGACAGCGGCGGGCGGGAGGCGGGGGGGCCGCGGCCCCGCTCCCCTGACAGCCCCCGCTCCCCTCCCTCGCTCCCCAGCCCGGCCTCCGGCTCGGCGCTCCCGGGAAGATGTGGGTGAAGCTGTGCTGTTTGCTGCTCTACTTCCTGGCGCTCTTCGTGCTGGCCCGGGTGTTCGAGGCCGTGGCGTGGTACGAGAGCGGCTTCCTCGCCACGCAGCTGGTGGACCCGGTGGCGCTGAGCTTCAGGAAGCTGCGGACCATCCTGGAGTGCCGCGGGCTGGGGCACTCGGGGCTGCCCGAGAAGAAGGATGTGCGGGAGCTGGTGGAGAAGTCAGGTACGCGGAGCTCCCCCGTGACCCGGGGGGACGGACGGAGGTCGGTGCCCGGCCACCCCCGCGTGGGCTCCGGCCGCCCTTGGATGCAGACGCGGGCGCCGCTTCCCTTCGCGGGGCGGGTTTGGGGAGCGAGCCGGCTCCCCCCAGCAAGGGGGTCCATGGAGAGGGTCCAGGGGCCTCGGGGGGTGACGGTCAAAGCCCGGCGACGTTGTGAGCCCGAGCGGGCTGCGCCGAGTGAAAGGCCTGCGCTGGACGGGGCACCAGCAGCGGCCCTTCCCTTCCCGGCCCGGCCCTTCCCTCCCCTGCCCCGGGAGTTCCGCTGCGGGCGGTCGGGTCAGTGCGGATGGCACAGATGGGACCGAATGTCGTCTGCCGTGAAAAACGAGGAGAGACTCCAAATAGCTGTAGTAGGCTACTGTTTACAGCTGAGGCCAGCTTGTTCCCGTGTAGTCCCACCCGTTTGCTGTTTTTTTTACAGGTACAGTTATCAAGATGGACCCCAAGGAAAGCGATGATTTCATAGCTGAGGAGCAGAAGGGATGGGTACCCAGGGTTGAGATGGTTTTATACAAGGGGAACAGAACTAGTTCCTGCATACAAAAAAACAGCTTGGAAAAAGGCAGGCAGCATTTTGGAAGTGATGAGAACCAGGTGAAGGAGATGGACTTTCTCAGGGCTGATGAACAGTAAGGGTTGAAGAGCAGTGGAGATGTAAGAATGGCAGAAGTGTCCTGGAAGTAAGGATGCTGCCTGGAGTGGCTGGAGGGAGCTGGCCCCAAGGACTGGGAGATGGGGCTGATGTAATAGCTGTAGTGCCAGCCAAGCAGGAAAATGTGAGTAGCTGCTTTTAAATCAATGATGGAAGGGCTGGTGATCCAGGAGAGAGAGAAATCCCAACAATCGGGATAGGCAGTGAGGGTCTCATGTCTGGACAGGAGGGAGAAGGATGTAGTGCCTGCCATATAACCTTAAAAATGCTGGTTTAAATAATTGATATTAATCCTGGGCATTTAAATATAATTTGCTGTTACTGTTCATTGTTTATTTATGTTTTTATGTTGTTTATTGGCTTTGCTGCTCCAGCAGTAAAAAGCATTAGGCACTTTCACTTTTGTTTCCAATCACTTTCATTCCTTGGCTGTCAGGTACTTTCATGATGTCATGATGTTTGGGTTGCATATGCTTCAGGGAAGTGTTTAACTCCAAACAAACTGTATTAACCAACTTCTTCAAATGTCATGGAAACACTTCTCATACTAACAGGCTTTGCAGCATTTTTCTGTGGTTGCGTTTTGTTTTTTTTTTCCCTCTACATTTTATTAATATTTTTGCAAACCCCTCAAGGGTTTCTGCTGTTGCGCTTATTTTTATATTTTTAAGGAAACTGGTTTTGGACAAGACTTAATTTCTTAACGCTTAGTAGATTACTTACTAGAATGCAAGTTGTCATTAACAGTGTTTGTAATGATTGTGAAACAAAACACGAGAAGGAAATGAGATTACGAAGGAAACAATCAGATGATTTTACTGTGAGCTCTTTACGTCGCTGCATTTGGAGTTCACGGGAACTTTTCCCAACTGCAAACAAAAGCTATCAGCTAAATAAATTATTCTGCCCGAGATTTTTACTAGCAACAGGCCCACAAACATTGGAATTCCAAAGTCTGTTTGAATTATCAGTATTAAGAAATTTCTTGCTGCAAAATTGCAATCCAGTGAAATGAAAGCAAAGATATATTGACTAAAATTGCTCTCAGCCACTGAATGTTGTTACTTGCAGAGAATGAGCCTTAGAAGATGTTCTTGTATTCCTTTGTGTGCTCGTGCATGTGTGGTGCATCTGTGTAATCAGAAACAGAGCATTCATGTCTTCTGTGGTCTGACTGAAGTCAAATTGTTCACAGTCATGTCACCAGAGATAGAATTATAGTAACAACTTGAAGTTTAGCTACCTTTGTACTGAAAAGGTTCTCCGAGCAGCCATGCAAATATAGTTGGTTAAACTGTTACTAAAATTCATTAAGGAATCTTTCTCCAGTGCCATTGAGTTAAATTCCCCCAATTGTCTCATTTTCAGGAGACCTCATGGAAGGAGAGCTTTATTCAGCTCTCAAGGAGGAAGAGGCCTCTGAATCAGTTTCCAGTACAAACTTCAGTGGTGAAATGCACTTCTATGAGCTTGTAGAAGATACAAAAGATGGGATCTGGCTGGTACAGGTATATAAATTTGACCTTTTTTTAATACATTTATCACACCCAAAATGTGTTTCAAAGGAGGAGTTTATGAGGGTAGTTAACTACTTGTTAAAATGTGTAACAAAGAGATGGTGATAGACTTCACCTGGCAGATGAGAAATAGAGAAATAAAATGGGAAAGGTTGGAAGTGCCAGAGTGCCTATACAGACAGGAAGGAAAAAAACTTGTTATTCTTTGGATTGCTTTTTGAAAAGCAGGCATTTTAGAACCAGAAATCAAGCAGAGCAGCACACGCTGAAGTACACAGAGTATGCAAGTCCTTGGCCCTGGATTTGTAAGAGCCTTGTAATGTGTGAAGTAGGTGCATTAGTACAGATTCTCCCAGCTGGCACAGGCTCCTGGTGCTGCTCTTCCTTTTGGTTGCACTACATGCTCAGACCCAACCAGTTTAAGTTTCTTCTTGTCTAAGGGGCTTAGAGCACTTGTAAAATCTCTGTTGGCTCTTCACAAAGACAGGAAGCATCTCAGTCTGCCAATTTCCCGGGCTAGCAGGCTGCTTCTACAACATATTCCAGTGGCTCAAAGTTAATTTTCTCCCAAACCTTTTGTGGCCAGCAATTTTACAGTCTGTTTTCCCAGGGCTGCATGAGAACAAGAGATCATTTAGGAAAATAAAGACAGACTTTTCCCAATAAGATTCTGGAGCAATTAATCATCATTCCTGAGAATATAAGTAACCTAGACCAAAATGTAGAAGTTATTTTTCTATGCCAACTTTTCTGTTGATAAGAGGGTGTTTAAGGCATAAACAGCCACATCAGGTGAATTCCCCTCCAGGCAATTAATTGTCCGATTGACAGCTCCTACTTGGTTTGTCTGGTCTCACTTCATGTTTTATATTTAAGAGGAAGTCATTAAATCTTCATAATCTGTTTATTAGACCTGCACTGTCACCACATCAGATCTTATCCCAAAAGAGACAAGAGGACAGATTACCTTCAGACTTGGAATGGCATTTGTGTTTTGGGAGAGATATATTTGGAGTTTATTGAATCCAAGTTTGAGATTTAAATCATACAGGAGGGCATTCTTCAAGCAGAGGGAGAGTGTTGAAAGGCAGTTTACATGTCCCCAAGCTAGTTGACAAATACAAGCATGAGGATGCTGTGAAAAACCTCCCCTCCTTCCCGTGCAGCTCAAAAGGGTGAAATATGATAGTTCTCTGTTGTCTCTTGCTTGCAGAATTTTACTTGTAATGTATTTTCCACTAGCATCTTAATAGCAGGTCAGATAGGCTGTCTTTTGATATCTCCAGTGCAATGAATGTTGTCATCATTCTGGGAATATTTGCACAGCTATTCAGCTGGTCACAATAGCTGTGGAAAAAAAAAATTAGTGGAATTTACTGAATAATTTACTTGCTGAACATTATTTGTCTGTTTCTCTACAATAAAAACCACAAGAGATGTTGAATTTCTATTTTTCATTCTTGCTTTTTGGGTTTTCATCACTTTGAGTTTTCATTTGCTCTGTTCCCTGCCACAACTCCTGTCTGGATAACTCCTGTGCTGGATTCTTCATGTCCTTTCACAGGTTTTCCCACACTCTTTTCTCAGACCTCATCCCTGCAGAGCTGGTTTTTACAATCACTTCCCAGTTTTTACTCTTGATTCCGTCCCTTGCCCATCCTCCTTTGCCGTTAGGAATCCTGTGGAAACTTTCCAGCTAATTAACCAGCTCGATGCTCGTGCAGGAGAGGGAGGATGCCTCATGGGTGGGTTTGGTGACCATGGGCAAGGTTGGAGATTCCCCTGCTCTGTTGCTGCTGGCTGGGAAGCAGAAAGGATCTCCAGATCCTTTTCATTATCCTGAGCCCTGAATCCTGTTCTGTGGGGGCTGCTGCAAAGGAGCAGAGGGAGAGGAACACTTGTGCCTCAGCTGGCACAGTGCTGTCACTTGAGTTGGTTTGAACACTTTGTGATGATGTATGAGAGGACTGGTTTGAAGATGATTTTTATTTTCCAGTGCATAGAAATGAAATTTCTGGTATGGCACAGGCTAGGAATGTGATAGCCATCACTGTCTGCAGAGGATCAAAGGAAAAAAGAGGAAACAATTACTATTTCTTGATATGTTTGACAAAAATTGAGGTGCAAATTTATCATTTAGAGTCAGCAAGATGAATTCCTTGAAGAAAGTCAAAGTCAATACACAAAGAATCCGTGTTTTGTGGCTTTGTTTCTTTATTTTCTGGAAATCCACATGCAAAGCATCCTGGTCCAGTGGTAATTTGTTTACCGGTGTAGCTGTTCACAGGTCCTGTGCCGTGCTTCCATAGAGCCACAAACAGCAGCATGTTCTTTCTCCTATTAGCTCATGATCTCATCACCTTTCCTTTTATGCCATTCTTCTTGCTTGCCAGCTGCTGCTGTGCACTTCTTTGGCTGGCAAGGAGGGTGACTGATAGTTTCTGGAGCTGCTTCTCTTGTTGGTTGGGGGAGTTATATGTAATGTTCCTACATTTCTAGGCTCTGGTCAGTCTCTAGAAGCCTGTCACGTCCAACAGTACTGTAGTCATTATGGCTTTTGGAAATGATCTACAGAAAAAATCCTCTTTGAATGAAGTTCAAATCTAAATGAATGTGTAATTTTATTTTAAAAAGTCTCTATTATAACATAGTGGCAGAGAGAAGTAAAGGGAACTTCTTCGCATTGAAGTATGAGGACAGACTTTTGATTGTGTCTGATAGAGCTGCAAAGGCCATTATCATGGATATAAAATTCTGCAGTCTGTTCTGCATCTCAGTTTCTAGTTCAAGTGGCATAGTCACGGGGCAAGGGATGTGCCTACAGCATTTTAGTGGTGATGGTTTGTTTGTTCTTCCTTTTGCTTGCATGTAGGATGAGTGATTTTCATATTTATTTGCCTTCTGAATTTTGCCAGGTGATCAGCTGTTCTTGCTAAAAAGAAACAAAGCAGAAACACTCAGTCCTTTCAAAATCCATAATTCAGTATTTGTGTCTTTTCCAATACCCCTTCAGGATCATTTACCACAGGATACCTGATTTTAAGTTTCAGTTTTCTTCTTGAGAGGCTTCATATGCAGTCAAGGGTGCAGAATACTATCAGCTGGAATGTAATAGTCCTTGTATTGCCTGTGTGTCTGTGTTAACTCATTGCAGAAGCTCGTTTATTCTCAATCTCTGAACTAACAGACAGCATAACTGACTGTCCAGATCAGTGCATAGGTCACCTCCCCTCCCTGGAGAAACTGCCCATAATTTTGAGGTGGTTAATTTTTGCGTGCTGTGATGGATGTAGTCTTTGCCTAATTTGAAGTGATTTCTCACAATGTCTTTCTCAGAAAATAAGGCAAAAAAAGCCTCCAGATATCTTCAGTCCATATGGGTGGATTCTGAATGAGTTGTGAATTCTTAGGAAAGAGAGTCTAAGTGGAAATTCAGTTCCACTAACACATTGTCAAGTAATAAACAGAAAATGAGATGTCTCAGAGCTAATAGAAGTGCAGACATTAATGTAGAAACTTACTGATATTATCTGAATAAATGAGCTTTTTTCCAAACTTCTAATAAGTAAATTACCAATACCAAATTTATAATTAATTGTATTTTTACTTCTGTTTTATATATAGAAGCAGAGTTTGCAGCATAGTTATTGATAAAATAGCGTTCTAGGACTAGAGTTTTTTGAACCTTTTTGTCTTTGTGGATCCCTGAAAATCTTCCAGGGCATGCATGGAATCTTTGCAGTAATACTGAGTTTCCTCTGCTCAATTTACCCTCTGCAGGCACTGTGGGAGAGTTCCTGGGTGTCTCGAATTGGAAACCACTGAACCAAACAGACAATTCTCACGTTCATACAACCTTACTAGCTCATGAAATGAGTTAGAAATCAGTTTTGCCTTTGGCAAAACTACACAGATTTTTTCCAATTCAAATGTCTGTATTCCTTATGTGGAGTGACTTGCTGAGGCTGGGTGAGGACTGATTGCTCCTGAGACAACTACCTGGATGTGTGTGTGTGCAGCAGGAAAAGGTGATTCTTACTTAATGGCTTCTGTTGTTCCTGATGGTGTGAGGTCTGTCACAGTGCCCTAGTGCCCAGAGCTGAGGAGCACTTGGGGTCGTTACCTTTGTGGGTGAGCTGTAAAACCAAGTTGTGACTATTATTGTGTGTTTGAAATTGTGTGTTGTTGGTATGAGCAGGTGTGCCTGACACTTGCTGGCCCAGAATCAGCTAAAATAATGAGAGCTGGAGCACATGAGGTGTTAGTTCTGCTTCTGCCCCTCTCTGACTCATTGTCATGCCTTGTGATATTTGAACACTTTCAGTTGTGAGCGAGCTTCAAAACGTACTGAGAATAAATCTTGTTCCTGTGACCTGCTTTGAGATCTCTGTATACCTGTCTGAAAGAAATTGAACAAAATCTGATTTAAATGTACAGAAAACAGGATAATGCTCAAGTGAGGTCATTATCATAGCATGCTCAAGTACTTCAGTGGTAGCAGAAGAGGAGTCTCTTTGCATATTGCATTGCTACAGCAAACTCTATCATCAGCTGTGCATTCTCAAGCCTCTTCAATTTCAGTCATATTTTTACTTGTATTTTAAGAATCTATGTTTCATAAAATAATCTTTAAAAATGCTTAATGATACTTGGAAATTAAGGAGCAGCTGGATCTGTGATGGTTATAAAGTAGCTATTGCAATATTGATGCACCTACCCAATACACTTTGGGTTTTGATTAGGCAAGAGAGGCAAAGTGCCTTAGTGATTTAGTCCTCTTTTTCCAAGTGTTTGTATCTTTCTGGCTTTGGGATATTTGCTCTAAAAGTCTGTTCTTTAATGTCATAACTATGACTACTTTAACATATAGATCAAAATAATTCTATTTTTCTAATTTACTGATTTTTCTAATTGCTTTCTTCACTGAACTCTTTGGGCGTAATTCTCTGTAATTCCATGTCATGAGAACTCTTCCAATGCAAAAGTTCCCTATTCAATTGTCTTTTGACATCATCAGAATCTCAGCATTTTCAGTATTACAGAGATGGTAATTCAGACCCTGCAGTCAGAGCCAATCCTCTGGCCAGGGCTGGATGTGAGTTAGGGAGCAGATCCATTCTGTCATGTGAAGTTGTTAAATAGCAGGGTTACTGTGATCCTATTGGATTCCTTTAGCCCATTAAGATGATTAATGGATTAATTGAGTTACCCTCATTGTCTTACTTGTCACTCTGACATGTGATAATGTCACAAATTGTGAACATAGCTAATAAGCAAAGCTGAGAGGGTTTGGACTTCTCCAGACATGGTGTTTGTTTCCCATCTGTGTTAGCTGATCTCCTAAATGGTGAGATCACCTATGAGTGACATCTCCTTGGGCTTTGTTTCTATAACATTAAACAGAATGTATGATTGAAAGGGACCTTTTTGATGAGCTAGTTCAGCTTTCTGCTAGACTATAGAATATGTGTTTAGAAAATAATTTGCTGTCTCTCTTATACTGTAAGTTGTTCAAATACTCCTGTTGACAGTTTTCTTCTTGGAAATGTGTGTCTGACTTCTGCCTTGGGTATATTCGGGGCTAATTTGTTCCTATTGGGCATAAATTGACACTGCCCTTTAGTTTCACTGAACCCTGATGTCAACCACACTCCTCCCAGTAAGTGAGGTCAATCAACCAGTTTGTTTTGTCAGGTCTGATATATCCTGGGCTTTGCTTGTTTTGCAGCCAGTTAATATTGATGGCTCATGTTTTCTTGTGGAGCAACTGATAGCCCCAGGCATTTGCTCCCATTGCTGTTTCTAACTGATGAACTCCCCAAGTGTTCTGTTCATTACTGAATTCAATTTCATATGTGACACTCTGCATTACAAGATTTGTGCAGCTCTTCCTGCATGGCGTTATAATCCTCTTTCCCACAAAGATGTGCTTCCCAGTTTTATGTCTTCTACAAATGGCTTTGGGAGACTTCAAGTTCCCATAGGAAGGGCTTTAATGGGAATATATGCTGAACTGAGCTCTAAGGTAAATCTATTAAGAAGTCTGTTAGCACCTTTCTGGCATTTTGATGTCTTTTTGCTGTAGCCAATTTCTTGCTCATTTTAAAAGTTTCTTTTTTTTTTTTTTCATTCACTATAAAAGCCTATCTGTAGCTCTCATGTAAATTTTCCTCGTGGCATAATGCATAATATACTGCCAAACTACAAACAAGGTACTACGTTCCCTTTTTCTCTTGAAACTCAGTTCTTTTCCTTCAGGGAAAGTTTCTCTCAATCAGGAATGATACATCTTTAGTAATTGCAACTGTCTCTGCACCTCTGAAACTTCTACAGTTTTGCATCCTATTGATCCTATCAAACTGGTGGGATTTTTTTTTCATTTGCTCTTAAATATAGCTACAAACTTGTTACTGTCCTGTCAAAATGGGAATTGGTCTGACAGGAGTTTGCAAGAAATTTTCACAGGTTCACCTGTGATCCTGTGTGCTTGTGCTACAGTTCTAGGATGGAGATATCCTGCTTGCTCTGATTTAAGTGCATTAAGTTATTTGAGTTCTGCTTTCACCTTCAGGTGATGTAGTTTCTTCCCATAAATTTGCCAACTGGTCCATGGCCAGCCACCCCCCCTTCTTCACTGAAAAGTGAGTCACAGTATTAATTTAACTTTAAAAAGAAAATTATCTTACATTTCTATCCTATCTTCATTGTTTGGTGATCCTGCTGCTTCTCCCCCTGTTCTATTCTTATTCATATGACTGAAAAACCTTTTGGTACAACTTGTGATAGTCTTTGTATGATCTAACTTGAATAGCTCATTTTTCCTTACTTTTTTTCCTTGCATATCTTTCTTTGATAGCTCTTCCTTTTGACCTTTTTTTCAATCCTTGTAGATTGTCAAACTATTTCTAACCTCTCTTTGGAAGTGATTGCTAGGAAGAAGTGCAGGACTTGGTAACCTTTTTGTTTCCTTACTTGAAATATAAACTCCTGATAGCTTTAACACCATGGGCTTGAAGAACTTCCAGGCCTGTTCCACATACAAATTCCCAGTCTTCTCAGTCACACGTTTTTAAGCTAAACTTCTTACCAAAATTCACACTTCTTAAATAAAATCTGTTACAAGTGTTTGCAGGATATTTTTAATTTAAACTGAAGTACATTTTGATTGCTTAACCTGCAGTATTTTCTTGGACTCCCTCATGCACAGAGGTGGTGACTGCTTTCCAAAATACAAAGCCTTGCCTTGGCATGGTGAACTCCCAGTGCTGTAAGTGGGTGTTGTCTGCAAGGAGCAGCTGCAACAGACATGTTTATTTGGATTTTTTTCCATAATGACATAAAAAACCCATGAGCCCAAAATATTTTACAAAGCTTCAGTGTGCAAAACCATAGTAGGTTCCTATATGTAGTTACAAAATACAGATTGCTACTTAGGTCATTGTTCTTCAGTATAAATAACTTTCTCCAAGAGGAAAGACTTTTTCATAGGAAAAGAATTAAGCTGGTGTTAAAAATTCCACCAGTACAGGCAGGTGACAGTAAAATATAATGGCGACTGTATTGCAACAAATTTTTGACTCAACACTTAAAATGAATGTTGTAGTGCCAGGCAGAAGAAACAGTGAGCAGGATCTGTCCTGCACACAACATTAACATGCTCTCATCAGTGTTTCAGAACATACACACAGAGTTTTGGAAGAAGCCAATCTCTGAGTAGTTGTACCAAAGAGTAATTCAGTTACTAAAGTTTTACTTCCATGCTTACTAATAAAACATAGTGGTTCCTTGCCATGTTGGGTGCATTTATCATGCCATAGTAGCTCTGAGGATATTCTGATTTTAAGGTGTCTTTAGGACTTTGGTCTCCCTTGATTGAAGTGCATGAAAGGAAGAAGTTTAAAATGTCCAAAGCTTCAGTCACATTGGGTGATGTAAAGAAGCCTCAGTAATACAGCAGATTTCCCATCTGGTTGGTCTCAGTGCCTGATGGTTACATTTATCTAATCAAGAAGGCTTTTCTATGTGATGTGTGTGTTTTAAGAATAACTTGAAGGATTCTTACCTAGATTCACACCTCCAGTGTTATTTAGACATTTTGGGCTTAGAGGAATGGGAATGTAATCTGTGACTTCAGTTTGTTTCCCTATGTAGAATATTCTGCTTGGTGAATTCTTCTATTTTAAGATTCTGAGAGGCTGCTACTTACCACGAAGCAGATAATATTTATGAGTCTCAAAGGCTGGACACACTTTCTAGGTTGAATCTCAGCATGTCCACAGAGAACTGTTAATCATGGTGACAGCCCAACTTCCAGGGGCAAGCTGACATTTGAGGTTATTAAGTCAGAAAACGATTGGAATAAGTTTAATGGCGGGTGAACAAATATCTAACAAATGGAAGTTTCAAGATTTAATTTAAAAATATATTTTAAGTGGCTGCCAGTAAGCCTGCAGAAGCACGTGAGGCATTTTTAAAATAGAAAATGTGACGGCTTGTGGAATAGTGCATGATCAGTCATGTCATTCAAAATTACCTGTCAGCTGCAGGCAGGCAGGGTTTTCTTTTCCTTGTGGGTTTTTTTTCCCCCTCCCTGTATGGTTATAAGTCAGAGGATGAACTCTGCTTCTTCGTCGTCTGTGTCAGCAGGAGCTTACAGTGAAGTAACCTGAAGTACAACTTTAATATACTGGGTTAGAACAAATTAAACCTTGGGATATATCACAGCAAGTGATCGTCCTGAAATGGCAGATGGGACACTGGAGTTGGTGGAACAGTCACACAAAGTTGCAAAGAGTCACGGGCAAAGCTGAAAAGGAGTCAAGATTCTTAGGCATTATCTGGGAGTTTAATCAGTTTTTCCACTGCTCAGGAATGGCTGTTGGCAGTTTAATCTGGTACCAGGTACATGCATTCCCACTCATTCTACTTGCTCTGAGACAGTGTTTTGTATATTGTAACTTCTGAGGGAGAATTGTAATAAAATGATGGTCCTGTTTTTATTGCAAAGAAGAGGAACCTGCTGCACCCCTCTCCTTTCTCCCTTACTATGAACTGGTTAATGATAGTTTTGTTATTTTACCAACGTTTTTGTTAACTACCACTGATTTTAGTATCTTAACATGTACGTAACATGATGATGCACTTCTTTCTCTCTGCAGAAACATTTCTGTCTTAGAGCTTCACTCTCCAAAAACGTTTACCACGACTCCCAGTTGTACATTCATACTCTGTGTCCTAAAAGAATGGGGAAGGGTATCAAGCATAACTGGCACTCTGTTTTCTTCAAACTTGCTCTTTATTTCAGGAACCAAACTGACTGTGATACTAAACTAGTATTTCCTTCTGGCAATAGGTCATAGCAAACGGCAGAAGCCCACTGGTGGGTAAAGTCCACTGGGAGAAAATGGTGAAGAAAGTCTCGAGGTTCGGCATACGTACTGGCACTTTTAACTGTTCCAGTGACCCCAGGTATATCCTTAAAGGATTATCTAAATCCCAAGAATATCTTAAGGCTCAGCTGTGTTCTAGCAGCAGGGCTTGCTGTGTTGTAAAAGTAACTGTGACAGAAGGTGGCTTTATTCATGTTTTTATCTCTCCTGAAGTCTGCTCAGAATGCTCCATTACATTATTTATCAGCTCTGCAGTTTCCTAAAGAGTTGTGTGGGAAATGCATGATTAGACTGTGGACAGCATAATACAGCAGTGGAGAGGAATGAACGGAAGAGTTTGGCCTTCCAGGCCAGGCATTCAGGGAGAGGAGCTGTGCTTGCTTAGGACAAATATATCTGTTTTAGAGTTGTTGTATCACCATCTGGAATGGGGGAGCTCAGGTTAGCATGAACCTTGCATACAGTGCCTGCCTCCCAGAATTACTGAAAAATCCTGTTCCCTGACAAATGTATGTTTATATATAAACTGGCACACACCCTTGGACAACACACAGTGTGCTGTGCAGAGTCACTGTGTTTGCAAATGATTTCGAACAAGGAAGAAGAGCAGAGCCAAAGAAGCTATTAATAATTCTTTGCTGCTGTAAAAAGAAGCTTTTTTAAAACATTTTGTTGGAGGCGTTTGCTTTACATGACAGGAGACTTTGTCTAGAATTCCAGTGGCATGTATGGATACTCACATCTTATGCAGCTTAAGTCCTAAATGTTTACAGAAATCTCAGTGTTAATCATAAGAGGAAATTCTTAGGCTTTGTAGTGCTTATGCAAAATAATCTTGTATTTGAACATCTTAAAAATTTGGCAGTGTTTCTCTTTGCATAGCTCCTAAGTAGCCTTAATGTTCTGATCAAATACCATGTTTTAAATTAATTCATTTTTTTTAGTACAAAAAATGTTTTGTTGAGTAAATCCTTGTGAATAGTTTTCATCGGGTTGCAGCTGAAATTCAGAAGAATACTACATGCTGCAGTAGTCTGGATACCTTTATTAGCAGGGTAATATCTTATGGCTCTTTCTAAAAATGCTACATTAAGATTCCTGGAGAGTTGTAGTTCTCTAAATACATGTTGACAGACCCAAACCACAGAGGAGCTAGGTAGGATGGCTGGTGAATGAGGCTAGTGGTCCCAATATGTGGGATTCTCAGACTGTGTGCCTGTTGGCTTTGTCATATTTTAATTGTTGAAGCTTGCCAGATATTTCCTTAAAGGAGGACTAGGTAATTTGGTGTAGTGATATTGGTAGGAAAGATGCATGAGAGAAGGGATCTTGTGAGTCATCAGATTCATCTCAGAGTTAATGTGGTCTGGACCATGACTCAGGGTTCAGCCATGAAGAGCCTCTTCTTTTAGTTATGGATTTGGGGTTCATCCCATCTGCCTGCTAGACAATGTGGGTATTTTTTAGCCCAAATCATCCAGCACCATGTGTCTGCTTCCTACTCCACTGGTTTTGTGGTCAGCTCTCTCACCTCACCCCTTAGCCTGTCTGCCTCCTGCCAAAATGGTCCCAGTAGGAAGTGGACACTTGTCAGCTTCATTAAAGCAGCTGCAAACAGACCAGTGACTGCTCAGCTTCACCCCACAGCTGCTTGGCAAAACCAGGATGGAAGGAAGCACTGGGAAAGCTGTGGGATATTGAGTTACACTGGAGTGGTTTTCTTCTTGGCTGGAAAGCTAAGGAAAAGTAGCTTCTAATACTAAAGCTTTAAAGTAGAGTCAGCTTGTGTATTATTCAAATCCAGTTACAAAGCATAAATGGCTGCATGGCCTTGTTTACTTTAATGACTTGTGAAAATTAACACTATTCGTCTTCCTGTTTTATGAATGCATATCTCTTTATAATAGTCCTGTAAGATATAAATGTATTGTAAGGATAAATATGCTTTCCCAGAGAATATTGGGTGCCCTTATTTCCTGCTATTGTATTATAAGGGTTCCCAGGTGCTCAGCATGTCTCATTTTTGGGCTTAGAATAGAAATGTAAGGACTCAGTTCTGGGGTTATGAAACTGTAATCTAACCTACCGTTTTCTTTGTAGATACTGCAAGAGGAGGGGTTGGCTGAAATCCACCCTCATTATGTCGGTTCCACAAACCAGCACCTCCAAGGGAAAAGTCATGCTTAAGGAATACAGCGGGCGCAGGATTGAAGTGGAGCACATCTTCAAATGGATCACAGCCCATGCTGCCTCTCGCATCAAAACCATCTACAGCTCCGAACATTTGAAAGAAGAATGGAACAAAAGTGACCAGTACCGGGTGAAAATATACCTGTTTGCCAACCTCGACCAGCCTCCGGCGTTCTTCTCTGCACTAAGCGTAAAGTTCACTGGAAGAGTAGAGTTTATTTTTGTGAACGTGGAAAACTGGGACAATAAAAGTTACATGGCAGAAATTGGTATCTACAAGACACCATCATACATACTTAGGACTCCTGAGGGGATTTACCGGTATGGAAATAACACTGGTGAATTTATATCACTACGTGCCATGGATTCCTTTTTGCGCTCGTTGCAACCAGAAGTTAACGATTTATTTGTTTTAAGTTTAGTTTTGGTTAATCTGATGGCTTGGATGGACCTGTTTATTACACAAGGCGCCACTATAAAGCGTTTTGTGGTTCTTATAAGCACTTTAGGGACGTATAATTCACTATTAATTATTTCCTGGCTACCAGTGTTAGGTTTTTTGCAACTTCCCTATTTAGACAGCTTTTATGAATACAGTTTAAAACTCTTCAGGTACTCTAACACAACTACTTTGGCTTCTTGGGTGAGGGCAGATTGGATGTTCTACTCTTCACATCCAGCCCTCTTCCTCAGCACATACCTTGGCCATGGTTTACTAATTGATTACTTTGAGAAGAAGCGAAGGCGTAATAACAACACAGATGAAGTAAATGCTAATAATCTGGAGTGGCTGTCAAGTCTGTGGGACTGGTACACCAGCTATCTGTTTCATCCCATTGCTTCTTTTCAACACTTCCCTTTTGACTCAGATTGGGATGAAGACCCGGATTTGTTCTTAGAGAGGTTGGCCTTCCCCGATCTCTGGCTTCACCCTCTGATACCAACTGATTATATAAAAAACTTACCCATGTGGAGGTTTCAATGCCTCGGCGCCCATTCTGATGAGGAAATGCTGGAAAGCTTTGCAGACAGCGAAAGTGACTCTGACAGTGAAAACAAAGAGGTCTTCAGCAGCGACAGAGAAGTGTCGGAGGACGATGAGCTGGGCACGTGTCACAGGTGCAGCGATGGAGAGCAGCGGTGCGGTGCCGAGGCCTGCTCGTGTGCCAGCCACTATTGTCACCACGAGCCCTGCGAACGCAAAGCCAGGTCCTACAGCTCCGCAGGTGACCTGGAGCCAGACTGGTCAGCCTGGCCCTCCGACATGTTGCACTGTACGGAATGTGTGGTGTGTCTAGAGAATTTTGCAAAGGGCTGCCTGCTGATGGGCTTGCCGTGCGGCCACGTGTTCCACCAGAATTGCATCGTGAAGTGGCTGGCGGGCGGGCGACACTGCTGCCCCGTCTGCAGGTGGGCGTCCTACAAAAAAAAGCAGCCATACACACACCCGCAGCCTTTGTCGAGTGAGCCCCCGTCTTAGCTGTGTGCCCATGTCCTTTGTAAGCTTTCAGGATATTACTGCTTGCCTTTTAAATGTTAGTCACTTAAAAGATTACGTGGTTTGAAGTTTTAGTTTAAATGTTAGTGCAGTGAACTAAAATATACATGATGCTAACGTTAATGACAGAATCATTTGGTTGCCTTGTATGTTGAACTGAATGCAAACTTACCATACAAATAACTTGCTCTCTTCAACATCTGGATACTTGATGCTGTTTTTGTAAGCACAAAAATCAAGCCTACAAGAGAAGTGTATTCCAGCAAACGTTTACAAGTTAGGATATGGGTGAAATTGAAATTCTAATCGGAGACAATGGCTTAATTTAAGTGTTTCTTATTTTAGAGTCTGTTCTGCACATCTTTGTTGAATAATGTATGTTGTAAGACAGTACCATTTAAAAAGAAATCGGTGAAATAAATTATTTTAAAATGAGATTTGTAATGTTAATTGTTTTGATAAATATTTTGTGTGTATGGTTACGGATGTCTTGCTGGCCTGATTTATCTGTGAAGACAATAAAAATATAACACAACTTCCGTGACTAATAAATCATCTCCTAGGGATGCAGGAATTCAGTGCTCCAACCCACTGGCCAAGCAGAAGGCAGTGGTGTTTCACTGGGAGCTGCTTCCTTCATAAGTCTGCTCTGTTGAGGTTCTTCTCTGCTTGATCAGTGGTTTTCCAGTTGATTACAAGCTGCTTTTCCAGATGGAGACCCTCTTCTAGCAGCTGTCTCTCCAGAACCCTCATCTGCAGATATCTAGGAAGACTTTAGGGTAGCTCCCTCTACAGCCTCAAAGTAAACTGTTGAGAAGGAGCAGAATATTGTCATGCAGTGACAGAAGTGGCTTGTAAAGGTAAAATTGCCAGCTTCCAACTGTGCTGGTGTTCTGAAGTGATTTCTGGTTTCTTTGATAGTTCTTTGGTGCCATAAAGAATTTAGTCTGTTGTTTTCTTTCAATATGAAACTCTGATTTTGGTTGTATATTTCAGAAATCAGCTAGCTGAAAATACAGAGGAATTGTTGGTTGGAAAGAAAAAGGCGAGGCATGGAAGGGCAGGAGATGATATGAGTAGAGAAAAAGGCTAAACTAGAAAGATATTTTCATTTTTCTTATTTCTTTCCTAAATTTTGTTTATATGAAGGGAGGATAATCACATAAAGATGATGATAATAGGAAATACAGCTCCCCATTGCAGTTACAACACATTCCCTGTGTCTTTATAGAGTTGGGATGGGAGGTTTGGTGCTCAAAGAGCTTCTGGCACTGTTTCATCTGTCCCGGGTACCTGGGCACGCTCTTTTCTATTAACAAATGTTTCACGGCTCTGTCACTAGGTGTGTTCCCAAGAGGATATTCATGTAATTAGCAGAAGAGCTGTTTTTAATTTACCAAGTCCTTTTTTCTCTCTCATTTCCTTTTTCCCAGGGCAGTACTGAGGCAGAGAGGTACAAGGGGCACAATATCAGCAACTCTCCCGTGGTCCAGAAAGCAATTTTTATTCCAGTTGAGACCTGCCAGTACATGCCCTGTCTCTGTCATTACAGCCTCGGCAGAGCAGCGGCGAGGCATAATGAGGGCAAAGATCATTTCTGCTTCCAGTTTGTGCAGCAGCATGGCATATGTGCTTGTCAGGAGCTGAAATCCGCATTGTTTCAGGATGTTTTGAAACCTGCACTGAACTGAGGCCTTGCCAAGGGAAAGGAGAAGGTTTGTGAGTATAAATAAGGCTGTAGCTGAGGTGCTGACACACACAGGCAAGGTGCTGTTGTCACAGCCCACTGTAGCCTTTCGCTGGTACCTCGTCAATTTGCCAAATGCTGCGAGTGCTAAGCTGGAGCAACGCTGTGTCCTTGGAGCACTGAGTGCTCGTGGAGTGCAGCTCTGCTGCTGAAGGCTGACCTCCTCACCCTCACACACAGCCTCAGCAGCTCTGCTCCTGTGCACTGGCAAAGCCTTGTTTGCAAACCTTTGTGCACACCTGTTTCAGCTGAGGACTTGTTTTAATGGCCTCAGTTGCTCTACTCATCCCGTTCTTTTGATGAATGACCCAAACTGCTGTTTAATTAGCATGAGAGCCACTGAGGGCACATCCACAGGAGCAGGTAATTATGACCAGTAGGTAGCTGTGGAGGAAGGTTCAGTCCCCTCGTGTCTGGGTTATATAAATTGTTGTGATGCAGTTCCTGGCAATGCATCTGTTACAGAACCTTGAGCAGCTGGCGTAGTGTACTGAGAGTCCCAGCAGGACAGAGAAAGCAGTTGGATGTGTTTATTTTATGGAATGCTCGTGTCAGTAGCAGCAGAAGCATCCAAATAACATTGTTTTCTATCGCGTGCAGGATCTCAGCCCTTCCCTGATGCGATGACAGTTGAACATCGGAGAACGGAGCAAAGGAGCAAAGACTGTGTCTGTAACAAGGTCAGCAGTTTCGCTGCTCACATGTTTTGCCTCGCAGGGCTGGGTTGTGCTAGTACTTGTGAAGTGTCTTAACTGAGATGTTAAACATTCCTAAAGTGGTGTTTTATTCTCTGATGTCTCGTGCTTGGAAGCTGGAGACCAGTTGTAAACAGAAAATGTCAAACCAATGAGTATTCACTTATTTGTTAGGTTTAATAAAGGTGATGGACGTTTTGTGCTGCTTTTACAATGGATGGATTTAAATAATCTCTGAAGCTTTTGCCACTCCCGATTTCATAAATTATTGTTTTATTAGCACTGGCTTTCCTACTGCTGGTGCTTAGTCCAAAGTGAGAGCTCTCTTTTCCAAAGCTTGTTTAGATCTTTTTTCTGCATTAGATTCTGGAGGGAAAGATGACAAAGGCAAAAGTGTACATTTTTGTAATTCATTAAAATGTCTGTCTCTGGTAATTAAAAAATGAGGGTAAGTACAGTTGTAAGGTATTAAAGAGTTAGATTATGTTAGCACCTTTTTCTTCCTAAGCTTTTGCACTCTGTGCATCACTGATTTATTTCTAATGCTCTCAGTCTCAGATTGTGCACCAGGGCGTGAAGAGATGGAATGACTGGCTGGGAGCTCCAGCAGAGCAGCTCCAAGCTGTCCCTTCATTTCAGCCAGGTGACCCTGCAGAGAGGAGGGTGAAGATGAGCCAGGCCTGGCTGGTGGGATTTCTCTGAAAGAGCCCCGGCAGCTGGGGAAGAGGTGGCCGTCGGCTTGTATGAGCTTTGTACGACCCTCGGGTGTCCTGCGGGCCGGCCCAGGGGAAAGACCGGAGTGGGAGCCCTTGCAGCAGCAGGTTATCGAGTGCTGGAGTTGCAGAGAAGGCAGCGGAGCTGGGGAAGGGTCTGCAGCACGGAGCAGCTGAGCGGGCTCAGCCTGAAGGAGGCTCAGGGAGAACCTTACTGCTCTCCACAACTCCTGACAGGAGGGTGCACCAGTGGAGATCAGCCTCTGATCACAGGAATCCAGCGACAGGACAAGACGGCGCAGTCTTAAACTAGACCAGTGGAGTTTAGGTTGCGCATTAGGAGGACTTTCTTCACGGGGTGATTGGACATTGGAATAGGCTGGCCAAGGCGATGGAATCACTGTCCCTGGAGGTGTTTAAGGAAAGATGGGACATGGCACCTAGTGCCATAGTGGAGTTCGGTCATGGCTGCATTCGATAATCTCAGAAGTCCTTCCGAACCTGACTGACCCAGCGAACGTGTTACAAACACGCTCAGTGCGCGGAGCCGAGCGCCCCCGCCGCCACCAGAGCCCTCAGCGCTCTCCCGCCCCTCGGCGCGGGGCGGGGCCGTGCGCAGCGCCACGTGACTGGCAGGGAGCCGCGAGGGGCGGGGCGAGGCCGCTCGGGCCCCGCCCCCACGCGGAGGGGGCGGGAGCTACAGTGGCGGCGGCGCAGGCGCAGTGCGGTCTGCGGCCGGCCCGGCTGTGGGGAACCCGGAAGTGCCGGGCGGGGCGGCCGCCATGGGGCTGTTCGGGAAGACCCCCGAGAAGCCGCCTAAGGAGCTGGTGAGGGGCCGGAGGCGCCGAGGCGGGGCCGGGGGGCGGCAGGGGCCGGGAGCTTGAGGGGGGAGTGGCGGCAGGGCCGTGTGGCGTTGCTATGGCGTCGGGCGGGGACTGCGGAGGGGCCGGGCTCGGCCTGGCCCTGGCGCAGGCTACACCTGACCCGGGACCGGGCCGGTGCAGACCTCGCAGAACCTTCCAGTATTTGAAGGAGCCTACAGGGAAGCCGGAGAGGGGCTCTTTGTGAGGAACGGGAGTGGCGGGACAAGGGGGAATGGGTGCAAGTTGATAAAGGGGAAATTTCGGTTAGATACTAAGAAGCAATTCTTCCCTGTGAGGGTGGTGAGACACTGGAACAGGTTTCCCATGGAAGCTGTGGCTGCCCCCTACCTGGAAGTGTTCAAAGCCAAACTGGATAAGGCCTTGAGCAACGTGGTCTAGTAGAAGGTATCCCTGCCCATGGCAGGGGAAGTTGGAACTATATGGTCTTTAAGGCTCCTTCCAGCCCCTTAACATTCCAGGATTCTAGCTTCTCTTGCAGACACAGCCTTAAAATCAGGAAACAGTAGCTGAAGTGTTGGGACTTGTAGGAGGAAGATGAGTCTGTAAACAAACTGTGTTTCTACAAACAACTTTCTGATATCAGTGAAATGAAATATTCAAGACACTGGTGGATTTCACTGTTGCCTTTCATAAGTAGCTACGAATGTGTTAGTGAAAAAAATCTGGTGTTTGGTGAGAGGAAGATCAAATACATTAGAGATACTGGAAAAGCAGCAGGGAGACAGATGACAGGCACACAAGTTGAAGGCTTAGACAAGCTGCAGTGTCACAGGTGTTCCCTGGTGCTTTGTAGCAGGTTATGGTTGTTGCTTGTCGAGTGAGAGAATCAGATGAGGAATGTACCTTTGGGAGTGTCCTTTCCCTTCCTCCTCTGCCTGTGTTGGAGCACTGTGTGGGCTGGGTCAGTCTTCTCTGGTCATGTGGTCATGCTGCACTGAGGAGTTCTTGCCTCCTGTCTTAGGGCTGCTCTTTTGCCTTCCCCAAATGATGAACTTGCTGTGTTTTCCAGTAGCACAGTCTGTGGGTCATCTTGGAGCTCTTGGAGGATGGTGCCACCCACCCTGAACCTTCTTTTTGGTGGTGCACAACACCAGAACAAGGAGCAGTGGCCATATGCTAAACTACAATAACTTCCACCTTTACGTGGGGAAAAACTTCTTTTTGCTGAGGGTGGCAGAGTCCTGGAACAGCTACCCAGGAAGCTTCTGGAGTCTCCCTCTCTGGAGATGTTCCAAACACACCTGGACATGTTCCTATGTCATCTACTCTGGGTGACCCTGCTTTGGCAGGGGGTTTGGACTGGATGATCTCCAGACATCCCTTCCTAAGCCAATGATTCTGTGATTCTTTGCAGAAGACCCTGCAAAGGCAGTGTGAAACAGGTGTAGGGAGAGGTGTCATGAGCACTCCCTTGGGGTGCAGGCTGGTATGATGACTCCACAGGCCTAACACTGATATTGAGAAACCCGTTAATAGTTAAAAATTCCTCCTAAACCTAACAGCAGCTTTAGAAGGAAAAAGCAGTAGTTGTTTCTGCATCCTAGCTGATAAGGAAACAGCACTGCTTCGCTCATGTCTGCCATCAGCTGTGCACAAGATACAGTGCCTGAGCAGGGCTAGAAGGAGCCATCCAAGCACTGCAGGAGGTGGATGATGTTGGGGAGGGGCTGAGATTTTTGTGATGGCCATGATTTGCCCTCAGTTCTTTTGTCTGCCCTCTCCTGATGTGAGAATTTATTTATGATCAATACAAGGGAAGTATCTTCAGTCCTTGTGAAGAGCTGGTGATGCATTTTAGCCTGTCTAAAGCTGGAAATTTATTATACTTTTAATGCCATGTCTGGATCGTTTGAACTTAAAAAGTGGGTTTTCCTCCAGTGTAGTCTGAGTTGGCTCTTTTTAGCTTGAGTGTTTTGCTGGCTGACTCTGGCATAATGCAGTGCTGTGGGTGATGTTTTTGTTTAGATCTGGAGTGGAAGCAGAATTGCTTCATCAGCATGGAGTTGTGCTCAAGGTAATTATTTTTGCTCAGCTGGACCACATACTCCTGTTCCCAGCATTGCTGCCTTGTGCCATGGCTCGTATCTGTGCTCCTGTGTGAGATGGGCAGTGTGGCTGCTCTGCAGCTCAACAAATTGCTGTCTCATGTAACTGGGAGCACGGATGAGAGTCAGTGGGATTTGCTCCTCCTCTTACACAAAACAGGAGATGAGTTGGGAGCACCAGGGAAGGCATAAGCATCCAGCTCTGCCTTTAGGACAGTCATGTCAAGCAGCTGCTTCCTGGCAGTGCTAGGGATGAGCTGTGAAAGAGTTTTCTGGTGTCAGAGTAAGCAGGGATTGACGACAACACATTTGATTTAATGGTGTCTTTGTGCTGGGCTGTGCATCCCAGAGACAGAAGCTGCAAATCCTGCTGTGGTTCATTTGACAGTTGCTGATTGTGCTTGTACATGAAGGCTTGTTGTGTGTTGGTTTGTTTTAGAATACAAGTTGTAGAGCAAATCTCTGGTAGGTGTTACGTTTGAGACAGGACAGTTGACCAGCCAGAGCTGTCATGTTTTCTTTCATCTCTTCCCCCTGCTTTTTTCCTCTCCTGTAGTCCTTACTCAAAAAAGGTGTCAGGGTGAGGAATGACTCTCCAGGACATTATCTCCTCTGCTCTGAAGAACAAGAGAGGAGGCTGCAGTCAGTTCTGCAAGAGTTAGGGTTTTTTTGCCTGTAAACCCAGGGTTTGACTAAAGGTACAGGAGGTTTCTGAAACCTGTTAATAAATTCTGCACCTATGCAGGGCTTTGGGTTGTTTGTGGGGATTTTTAAGCTGATTTTATACTTGGGTACCTCAAATGGTGGCTTTTGTCTGCAGTCAAAACATAGTCTTGTTCACCATGACCAAGAGAAAGTCTTTTGAGACTGGTGAAAGTCTCAATTTGTTACTCTGCTGGGCTTGTGCACTGAAGAGAACTTGCTTTACAGGTTTTCATTGCACAAGTTCTCTTCACTCTGCTTTCCTAGAGGGGAAAAGCTCCACTGTCAGCTACACTGTCATCCGACCTCCTGGGTGAGCCAGAGGATCTGGAGCAGAGGGATCTTGGCAAGTGCCAGGAGGGAGCTGTTGAAGGCGTAGCTGTGTTTGAACTCCACCAAAGGCAGGGGAAGGGAAGCTGGAGGGCAGCGACCTGAGCAAGTTGGAGGAACACAGCAGGAGCCTTACGATGTTGAGCAATGCAAGATTGTGCAGGTGGGACAACCATCCCTGCATGCAGGGATGTGCAGCCTGGGGCTGGCTGGGCACCAGCTCTGCAGGAAAGGATCTGGTTTCCCATGGATAATAAATGAGTTCCCAGTGCACCCTTGCAGCAATGAAGGCAAATGGGGCTGTGTAGGAAGCTGTAGTCACAGAGTTGAATGTTCAGTCACTGTGCCAGTCAGCAGTAAAGAGGCCACACCTGCAGAAGTGTCCCAGTGTGGGCACACAGTTCCGGAAGGATTTCAACAAACTGGGAAGTGTGACAGAGGCCATCGGGATGGAGGAGGGCTGGAGCCTGTGATGCAGGAGGAGTGGCTTAGGGAGCTGGGCTCATTTTGGCTTAGAGAAGGTGAAGGAGCAAGGGTCTGAAGGCTCTCACTGACTCTGGTGGGGCTGTAGTCAAGACAGAGACAAGTACTTTTGAGGTGTGTCCAGCCACAGCTGGCCAGAGGAGAGTTTTGAGTTGAACATTAAAGGCCAGGTGGGATGGAGCTCTAAGCAATCTAGTTTAGTGGAAGGTGGCCCTGCCAACAGCAGGGCATTGGAAATAGATGATCTTTAAGGTCCCTTCCAACCCAATCCATTCCAGGATTCTATGAGGAAAAGTCTTCACCACACAGGAGTAATTTAAATGCATTTGCTTAGAGTGGCTGTTAAGTCTCTGCCCTCAAACAGCATCAAAACTCAATGGATACCCTGAACTCAGGAGACCCTGAACAACCTGTCTGAAGTCTGAACTTGATCCTGCTTTGAATAGGGGTTGGCTTGGAGACTTCCTGGGGATCCTCCTGACTGAAATGGGCAGTAGCACTCTTGGGTCTCTTTGCCTGTGCCAAAGTCTGACCCTTCTGCTGAAATCCCCTGTGGCAACTTCCCTCTGTATAGTGATATGGCTGTGATGTGGGAAATTAGCCAAGCAATGAGTGTCTGACTCACAAATCACATCATGGAATCATTGAAGAGTTCTGGTTGGATGGGATCTATAAATGCCTTTCTTAACTCCTTGTCTGAACATTAAGAGCAATGCAGTAACTGGTGGTATCTCTGCAATGTTTGGGGGTTTTATTATTTGAGTAATGAAATATTTTAACATCACTCATAACTTGAAGCTCATGCATTTCGAAGTGCTGCTTTTGATGCTGAATGTTTAAGTTACATGAAAGTATCAAAGCATAGTTTTGAAGCTAGAATTTCAAGTAACTCTCACTTTCTCTTTTTAAGGTCAATGAATGGTCCTTGAAGATAAGGAAAGAAATGAGAGTGATTGATAGACAGATCAGAGGTTTGTACTTGAGTCTCATTTTTTGTTTTTATTCTCCTTGTGTGCCTTCAAGTTATTTTTGCTTTAATTGAGGCAGGCTGTGAAATTTAATAACCTGGAGTAGTCTATCACATCTGTAGTAAGGGAAGATGAATGTGATCCTGGGGCCAGACTTAGTCTGTGTTACAAAATGATGTCGCTGTGAAGTTATCCAAGTAAAATTTTCAAAAGAACGTGAATATTTCATGCTCCCACATAATGCTCTTAAATCCCTTTGGACAACATATGTTAGACTTATTATCCAGAATTTCACCCACATCGATTTAATGAGTGGTATCAGTGTGGTATATAATGCCACATGTAGACAGTTTTACTGGCATGTACTGGTGTGAAAGTGCATGTGCCAAGCAAAAGTAGCTTGCTGTCAGGTTAGAAAAATTACAAACAGAAGAGAGGAAGGGGGGAAAAAAGTATTTTCTCAGTGGGTGGGTGTTTTGTTATTAAATAATGAGCATTACACTGCTGAATATGTCTTGAAAAGCAGAAGAATTGCTTAATATTGCACTGCTGTCATTTCAGAATTTGTTCTACCTGCCTTCCCTGAGCCTGAAAATAGGTTTGTGCCTAGGTTTTGTTTTGCCCTTCTTTGTCTTCTTCCCTGTCCCTGGGATTTGTCCATGGGAGGTGCTGGTGAAGGATATTTTGTGTCAGAATGTGGTTACTAGGCACATGCCTGTTTGGAGTGAGGCCTTGAGGAGTACATCCTCCCTTCCTGTTCCCTTCTTCCCCAGCCCTGCACCTCTGGAGTAACCTGGCAGGGTTTGTGTCTTCTCTCTCTTGTAGACTTGTATGAGTTGGTTGGTGAAGGTTGCTGTGCAGTACAAAGTCTGTCTTTGTCCTTGTGTCCAGTATGAGGAGCAGAGTTTGTCTTTTCCAGGAAAACTGATGTACAGGGATGTGAATTCTTTTATTTTCTCCAGTGCACTTTGTGTATCAGGCACAGAGGAACTGCAACTCTGGTCTTACTAGCAAAATAATGTTTTAGAGGTTGCCTCTTCCATGGAAGCAAACTACTCACATGTTCACTATGATGTTTCTTGACATTTTGGGTTTCTCTTAACTTTTTATGTGCCATAATACTTTTAATGGCCTACACAGATATTAGTTTACATGGTAGTGTGATTTTTTGATGTGGATGCAAATCTTAATTATTTTAGCAGCTCTAAGCATGTCTGTCTTATAGTCAAGGAAATTTCAGACTTACATTCAAAGAAATACAGTTCAGCACTAACCACCAACCATCTGCCATACTGATAATTCCCCTTAAAATAAAGTGCGGAGTATCTTTGTGCCAGGATTTCACATTTTACCGGGTGTCATCTATGGAAGTACATGGTTCTGCTGGACACTTCCCAGACTAGCAGGCTGCTCCTGAAGGATGACAGCCAAGTTCCACTTGGTTTCTTCAAAAATTGCCCACTGTAGTTGGATTCTGCTATGCTTTCTTGCTCATGTTTCAGCTGAGCCTTACACAGGAAATCCCTGCAATCTTTAAGTTAGGATGCTAACCTGGAACCTGTCTTAGTTTCCTTGGGGAAAGGTGTGCTGGATGTGTTTGAACAAGGCAACATTAGATCTACCTGGGATGAACTGAGTGGGCTGGTATCACTGGAACACTTGGCTCACCCAGTCAACACAGTTATTAAAATAGCAACACACTGTATGAAACCATCTGTTGTTGGACTCTTGCTGCTGTAGTGATTTCTCTTTGTGTTAGATTGTTTTTCAGGGCTTGGAAGGTTTGGAGAAATGAAGGGTATCCTTGTTACTTCAGAATTGAATTTTTTGAGTTGATAGCGTTGGAGTAATACAGTAACTTTGTATATTGCTGAGCTTGTGAGTCCCTCTCATGCTTTGGGCTGCTTTGTGCCTCTTGTACTTGATAGTGCTGCAGAGGGACTGGGGAAGTGACTTTGGCTCCCTTGAGGAGTGTAGCTGGCACTGACCTTCAAAGATGGAGTTGACTGTTCTTGCATACTCGTGCCACTGATCTCATACTCAGCAGTTCATGCCAGTGAAAACATTCACTCGGGTGCAGGCTGCCCTACACTGGCCTGGGTGTAGTAACACAATACTGGTGGTTGTTTTCAGCCTGACAAAGTGAATGTTGTAATTCCTCAGTACTGCTGGAGTTCTTCTGGTGCTTTCTGTTTCCTGCTGGAGCATTTCAGCTCTTTCTTACGTGCTCTGATATGCTGGGACTTGGCTCAGTCCCATGTCTGACATACAAATGTCTTCAAGTTTGTGGTATTTCTGAAAATGATAGGGGGAAAGCAGCAAAGGTACGTTTTTCTGATTATGATCCTACAGCTTTCTGTCAGTCCTTTAAGGTAAACACCTCAGTGAATGATACTGAGAGAATTACTGGTCTTGAGTAAGGGTTCATTAACTCCCACCTGAGAAGTTGTGTTGAAGTCTCCAAGTTGGCCTGTGTGTTGATGCCTTTGTTTTTTTAAAAGGGCAACTTCTGATTCTTCCAATGTATAACTCTGTCTGGCATAAATCAAGAAGACTCAAAGCTAAATCTGAACAGAGGCTTTCTTTGAAATAATTGTTCTTGTGGTCATTTCAATCAACTCTTTGCAGGAAGGTTAGGAACCCTTACTATCTGAATTATTTATTTACTTTAAGATAATTTTTCTTGTGGACTCTGAGATCCATATTTCATCAGTGGCTAATTTATTGCTGAGTCTGTAAAAGGAAGGAGATTGATATTACTCTTACATGTTTTACTCTGGGCTTTTTGGAGTACCTGGCTCCTCCTGTTCACAGCCAGGGTTACGTGGCAGGCAGAACTGTGAACAGTCACATCAGATTTGCTGGAGAAACCAATGCTATTTAAGAAGGTCTTTTTAGTGTTTAATAGTTCAAATCCAACCAACTCTTTGGTGCTCATGCTTAGTTCAGTATTCCCACTTAAGCATACTCTTAAAAAAAAGCTGTTGAACAAAGCTGGATGCCAGGAGAATTTGAGCAGGATGTTTTAAGTTAGATGTATATTTTGTGTATATATATTTGTATCAGGCCAGTTTAATAATTAGGGAATTATTTTGAAATTGTAAGTCAAGTCATCCTCTCAGAGTGCTTTGTTCTTACAGGACCTTTTTTTGCTTTATAAGCTCTTAGTCACCTCAGCATCATGGACTAATATTCTCAGACAGTCTTTTAGAGTTCCCTTGTCTGCAAAGGAAATTACAGAGCTAAATGCTCAGTAATGAGAATTTTCCTATTAAGATTTAGCTGAATTAATCAGCTGACATGTAAATCAGCCTAGAACAAGGTCTTTGAGTAACACAGGGAATCTGAAATCAAGCAGAAACAATTCTTTGCATTGGAAACACGCCTCAACAAATGACTGATTTCTCTTCTGTATCCTTAGGAATTCATCACTATTTGCTGTGTTTTTCTGTACTCCAGATATCCAGAGGGAAGAGGAGAAGGTGAAGAGGTCGATAAAAGATGCTGCCAAAAAGAATCAGAGAGATGTGTGTGTGATCTTGGCGAAGGAGCTGATCCGCTCTCGGAGGGCCGTAAGCAAACTCTATGCATCCAAAGCTCACATGAACTCTGTCCTCATGGGGATGAAGAACCAGCTTGGTAAGAACAAATTCTGGGCCCAAACACAGTGACTGCTCTCACAGTAGAAGTGAGTCTGAGGTTTTCTTGTCCAGAACCAAAATCAAATGCAGGCAATGCTTGAATGTGGAAGCAGCCATGCTCCTGTGAAAAGCAGCTGGTTCCAGTGGGCTTCAGGAGCCTGGGAACATCTTCCCATTGCAGGCCCAGAGCTGTGAGGCTGCTGAAGTTCTACCCCCTGGTGCCAGCAGGTACATGCACCCACAACCTCAGAGCAGAGCCTTTGCCACCACCCCACAAACACACACAGCTTTCACACACATATGAACAGCTCCATCCTGCTCGTCCTCTTCAGCTCATGAGGACTGAGGTCTCAGATGCTCTGCTTAAGCTGGCCGGATATCTGGTATCTGCCTGAACTGCTGGTACCTGGTCTTGCAGGCCCTTGAGGTTTGTGTGTTCCCTGATCCACTTCAGTCCGTCCCCAAAACTACCTTTGGTCGTTCCCCTAAGATTCAGTTATGTTCCTGTAATCCCCTTAAAAGACCCATTGTAAGTTTTCCCCGTGTCCAAACATGTTTTTTCCTACATCCCTGTAAGGAATCCTGTATCCCTGCAGGCAGTAACCCCCCTCAGTCTGCAGGATGTTCTGAGGCTGTTTCTCCAGTGCCCTGCCTGGATGAGTGTCCCACCCTGGGCTCTGAAGTAGTCAGGAAGTTCCCAGTTTTAGTTTCTTGGGATTCCTGCCCCTATTGTTCCCTACATCCTTGCTGGTTCCCTGTTTCCAGCAGATGATCTAACATCTCTCCTCAGAGCCTGGGGGTTCCAATGATGTGAGAATCTCATGCTCTGAAACTGAACTCACAGCAATTTGGAGCACATTCTTAGTGTGCATTTCTAAACAGTTTCAATGCATTCCTAATATTCCTGTATCCTGGTGGAGCCTGTGTCACTGATTTTGACAGGACTTGTCACAGGCGTAGAATTCTCTTCATCTTGTAGATGGTTACTTCCCTAGCAACCTAGTCTGGGGGAATTTACCAATGCCTACATGGGGATGGGGGAGCAGTGTTTGATTTCTTAGTGTGAATGAATCCTTTTGCCCCTTGGCTTAACACCATGTTCTGTAAACCCTCCTTGGTCCTTTGTGTTCCTCTAGAACCAGCCTATTTCCCTCATTCCTTATCCACATCAGAAATCTGTTGTAATACACTTCCTGCAGAGTTTCCATAGCTGGAAACAGTCCAGCCTGTAACAAGCAGAGCAGAAAGCTTTAAAGACAGGAGAAGACTTGGTGGAGGTCAACATGCTGCTGAAATGTCAAAGCATTTCCCCCACCCCAGCATCATCCAAATAGATTTTAACATTGGATGAGTGATAAAACAGGAAGTCACACTGTGAACCTTGAGTGTAATTTTATGATGGTCAAATGTGGCTCCCATGTATCTCACTCAGGAAATGAAAGTAGGACCATCCTTGCATCTGAAGGTGACCCTTAAAAGGAAAAACTCAAAACAGCCTCTTCCTTATCACCACTGCCAGCATCTTCATCTTCCTGGGAATGTTCTGATACACTTAGATAGGAAATATAAAGGAATCTAGAGTTCAGTCTGGGATCTGTAGTAACTTGAGAAATGACCACTCAAAGCAGGGTTTCTGTTAGTTTGAAGCAAGTGTAGGGCTCTTAAATCATTAAAATGAAAAATAATATGTGCTGTACCTTCATTTTGCTTCGTTAAGGAGTGACCATTTTATATACAAACAGGTAAGTTCTCCATGTCCAGGAAGCTGCAAAGTTAGATGGCAGAATTCAGAAAACTTCAAAGTACCCTTAAATACTTCTTTTCAATCTTGATGTTATCAATACATATGAGGAGAGCTTATAAGTTAGAATAGCCTCTGGAAAGAGTATTGTTAAATTCAATTTAAACAAGCTTGGTTTTGGCTTATCTGCTTCAATTCAACTCAATTTCAAGTATTAATGTTATAGCTTACTCTTTGCTGTGAAACTATTGCAGCAGAATTTGTGCCAGGGTTAGTTTCCAGTACCTGGTGTCAGGCAGGAGATCCCTGGTTTCAGCAGTGACTGCAGCTCTGCTGTTAAAACCCTCAGCAACACCTCTGGCTGCTGAGGGGCTGGGCAGGAGCAAACACCTCTCCCTGCCTTTAATGAACTGGGTGCAGGTGGGTTGAAATCTCTCTGCAGACCACCTGGGTTCCTCATTGTACAGGACCAGTAGCTCTGCTATAAATGTGACTTTTCCAGTGTAGGTATAAGTTGGGCTTTTCCAGGAATTTAGTCGAGAATGAAGAAGTGCAATGCCTGTTTACTTTTTAAATTGAGTTGCCTAAATGTAAACAAATGAATGGTTTTTTCAAACTGTTGTGTGCCTCTCCTTCACAGCTGTGCTCAGAGTAGCAGGTTCATTGCAGAAGAGCACAGAAGTCATGAAAGCTATGCAAAATCTAGTAAAAATCCCAGAAATCCAAGCAACGATGAGGGACTTGTCCAAAGAGATGATGAAGGTAAGATCTGGCACATAAATCAGGCTTGGGTGAACACGATGTGGTTGTTACTGAGCTGTGCAGTTATTTGGGTGGTCCCTTTGTCACTGGGCTGGTGTGAGCTCAGGACATCCTCTGACTCCATGGCCAGTCTGATACTGGTGACACAAAGACTTTTAAATCTAACAGCAAAAAGCTGTTAAACCAACATTCCTAATAACAATTTTAAGTTAAAATTGGGAACATACAGGGAATTTATTCACCGCAGACACGTTCAAAGAAACAATGATTTTCAGGCATTTATATGCACTATAACAGCTAAGATGTTTTAAATAGACACTCCCAAAAATCTGCCCAATTTATTGCATCGTGGTAGAGGTGTTTTATTTCTTTTAATTACTTCCAGAACATCTGTCTTTGTTTACTGGATAAGCTGAGTTTTATCCAGCTAACAGTGCTTTATAAAATTTCCTGTCCTGCTTAGACAATTAGTATTGATTAAGTTTTCTGGGGCCTACAAACCTATGAAGTGGCTCCCTTACTACACCTGCAACGTATTAATCAAGTTTTTTGGGATGTATAGGCCTTGGACTCCTTAATTTTCTCAAGATACCATTCTTGTTCTATGACATCTAATTTATCTCTATTTATATGATAACCATTACACAATTCTTTACTGAATTTTGTTCTTCAACTATAGATTCTCTAAGGGATATGAGTCCATGGAGTTTATTTCTGCAGGTGCAGTGAAGTAATTTCTCAGGGTTTTCTACTGATACTTAGCCAACACAGATATAAACCAAAACCAGCGAAAATAATCAAACTTTCCTTAACTAATTAAATAGTTCATTACTATTAATTTTTTAAAGAATCACAGAACAATATAGCACCTCACTGTCACTGGTTTAAAGCATCTAGCTCAGTGTCTCCATGTGATGGTAGTGCTGTGATTTGAAAAGTCTCTGTTATGACTTTTCCATTTTCAACTACCAGTGTTGTTTTGCTTTTCCCTTCTTACCACTCTAGACTGTTTAGTTCAAATAAGTTTGTTTTTAAATAATTTTACTAAGTGCACCAGCATAGTTTGGCCATATCTCGGTTGCAGGGCCTGCAAAGGAATGTTTTCAAATGCAGATAGAAAGAAACAAGCTGTGTCAAAGAGCAGTTTTAGAGTGTGCTACACAATTCATGCTGCATGACTGCAATTTACACTTGTATTTCATGTGCTTGGAGCAGACTGGGTTCTTGGTTTAGACATGCAATAACAATAGAATGTTTTGGGTTGGAAAGGATCTTAAAGGTCATGTAATTCCAGCCATGGACTCTGCCATGGACAGGAACATCTGCCACTAGACCAGGTTGCTCAGAGCCCCATCTAACCTGCCTGGGAACACTTCCAGGGACTGGGCATCCACAGCTTCTCTGGAGAACCTGTTCCAGTGCCTCACCACCCTCACAGGGAAGAATTTCTTCCTAATACCCAATTTAAATCTCTTCTCTTTTAATTTAAATAACTTGAGGCTTTCAAGGTGAGAACAGGTGTCTCTAATCCTGTTTTCTTCCTGCTTTTCCTGTGCACCAGTTGTAGAGATGTGTGCTCATGCTGAGGGCAGGTGTGTTGGCCACTCTCCTGCAACAGCCTCGAGCTGGAAACCCCCCTGGAGGAGGGGCATTGTTACATGCCTGGATAGGCATAACCTCATCTCCCAGATAGAAATGTGTCTTCTTACTCTGCTGTTTCATCACATGCTGCCTTGTTTTTTTCTGCTAGGCTGGAATTATAGAGGAAATGCTGGAGGACACCTTTGAAGGCCTGGAGGATCAGGAGGAAATGGAAGAGGAAGCTGAGGCAGAAATTGACAAAATCCTTTTTGAAATTACAGCTGGTGAGTTTGTGGGTGCTGCTGAGAGCCAAGTCCCTGCTCTGTTCAGTAAGATGCAGCAACTGAAATCTTCATCTGTTCTGTGCTTCCCAGTGGCATTTCTTGCCTTGGTGATGGGAAGAGAGCTCTGACAAACTGGTTTCTCAGGGAATACTGGATGAGAAGGCCATGGGGCTCAGCAGGGCAGAACTAATATTCATCAGCTGCTGTCTGTGCAGTTATATAATTGAGGCTCTAACAGATCTGTGTTTGGCTGTGCAGTGAATCCTCTTAACCAGGTGAAACTTACATGTTTGACTAGGTATTATTATTAATGAAACCAAGAAAGAAACCCTGCTGCACTGCCTTGAGTCATAGGCTGTGTTGTGTCCTGGCAGTAAAATGTTGTGTCTTGTTTAGGGGGAAAAAAAACCCAAAACAAACACAAAAACTCTCTTAAAACTGAAACCGCAATTTCTGCTTTCCAGCTCATGAAGTAATAATTTAGGTTCAGTTATTTGACTTGGAGAATGCTTAGAATGCTCCTTCCACTTGGATTGCTTGTGATGTGGTGTGACAAAAACAAGCACCAGGGCTGCATGGCTGTACCGCACTGCAAGTGCAGTGCCCACCCTGCTGGCACCTTGTGCCCAGCACCTGGCACAGTGCCCTGTTTTCTCACATCCTAAATTTGCTTTTTCCATCCCCTTTCCTGCTTGGAGCAGCTCCCCTCCTCCCGAGGAGGAAGAGGGAAGCTCCCAGGCACTCAGCGGGGCTTGGGGGGGAGCTGGGAGCCTCCTCCCAGCAGGGAAGGCGTGCAGAGGCTCAGAGCTGGCAGCTCAGTGCTGCTGGGCAGCCAAGAGCCCCGGGCTGGCCTTTTCACAGCTCAGGGGTGTGTCCTCCATGGGAAATGACTGGTTGGGTTATTTCAGATGTCTCTAAAAGCCACTAATTATTAAATGAAGACCTGACACTCGCTAACAAGCCTGTTTGTTGTTGCAGGGGCCTTGGGTAAAGCACCCAGTAAAGTCACAGATGCTCTGCCAGAACCTGAGCCCATGGGAGCAGCTGCTGCTGCTGTGGATGAGGAGGAGGACATCGAAGCAATGCAGTCACGGTTGGCCACTCTGAGGAGCTAGGACAGGATGGATGTGTACAGTTGGCTTTACTTTATTCTGTCCTACCTTCAAATGCAAACCTTAATGTATTCTCACTTATGTAATATATATATATTTTTCTTTTTCTTGAGGATTTTTTCTCCAAGACACTACTGTAATATACTTCTTGCGGAGTGCAGTCTCTTCCCAGTTTTCTGTTCAGCCCATGTTTCCTGTGGTGACATGGCAAGGGTGGTGTAATGTTATGTATTTTTAGACAAAGTCCTGAAATACATTCTCATCTTCAAGCAGCATTTTTCCCTAACGGGCACTTTGGTTTAATCTGCTACCAAAAACCTCCAGTACTGTCAGATCTGTGTTTTCCTGAATCAATACAAATTTTATTAAAGCTGCTTCTAACAGTCATTGTCACCAGCAGTTGAGTTTGCATCGCTTTAACCTCTTTCACAAACAATACCCACTTCTAACACCTCCCTTTTAGTTTGTTACACTTCTCTTTAGCACATTTCGGGCCTTCACTGCATAGTTAAAGAGCAGTTTTCAGTTTGTTTCAGCTCTGTATGCTCCCATGAGAGCCTGGCTTAGCCAAGGCCTTGGCACAGTGAGGGCAGGGCAGTTGGCAGCAGTGGGAGGGGGGCCCTGACTCACCAGGCTGTTGGCAAAGCTTCCCCAAACCTCTCTGCTGCTCCAATAGCACATTGCAGGGTCAAAGGAGAGCTGTGTGTCCTCCCAAGGAAAAGCTTCAGGCAAAACGGATGTCATGGCTCACAAAAGGCTGTTTGCAAACCAAAAAAATTCAGACCCAAACCTTGTCACTGCCACAGCACCTCCTGGACAAAAGCCAGAGTTCTTCATTTTAAAATAGCCAAAGAAAGCCAAGTCTCTAAATCGTATCTCAACAGCAAGGGTAGAAAAATACACAAGGCACAAATAGCTGGATGGAGTCCAACACCTCCCATTTTCAGCCTTTGTGCTGGGGGAGCAAAGTATCCCCAGTGCTTCAGGCTATGCAATTCAAGTGTTCATCTCCACCCTAAATGCAACAAAAACAGGCAAGAGGGACAGTTTGTTCCTTGTGGTTTTAAAAATTCAGAAAGGAAAAGTGGGTGAGATCTGCAATAAAACAAGACTGAACAACAGCACAGTGGTAAGAGCTCAAAACCCAGCTTTAACAATGAGTCTTTTCAGATCTTTGTGCACACACAGGGTGTGTAAGATCAGTGTGACTCAGCTCTCTGGGAGGTACCTGTACTCCAGCTGCCCACAAATATTCCAGCTGGCACCAAGAAAAGCAATTAACCGGCTTTATGTCATCTACTTCAACTTGACAGTTCAAGGGAGAATGTTCAGGTAAGTGTTTTTAAGCATACTTGAAAAGTTCAAGCACAAAATGCCAAATTCAAGGCACCTGAAGTGACTAGAACAAGTTATTTATTGTCAAGAGGTGTCAGCAAGCAAAGGTGGAGGAAAGCTCTGCTGCATACAGTGAAGGGCTGTTGTGTAGGCAAACCTTCTGTAAGTCAACTTCACTTAACTCTTGTAAGAGAGAGACCCCTGAGCATCACTGCAGCCTCTCCCCACTCCTGAGGGAGCAATCAGAGGAAGTTTCTCTGAAGAAGAACCTTGTCATCCAAGACAGACTCAACAGTTGATGCTGCTCACAAACAGCAGGTGAAATACTACAGGGAGGGGAATGTGCAGAGTTCAATTTGTTTCATAAGCTCAGAACAGTGAACTTGGAGGTTTCAGCTCCTGCCTGGCTGTTCCCAACAGCCATCTTGCAATTTTCAGTGCTGGGAAGGAACTGAAAGGTTAATTTCCTCTCAGGGTATCTCATCAAGTGAGAGATTTTCCACTCATAACCTCTCTTCCCGTTTTAAGTTTTACAATGTTTTCAGTGTTTCTCCAAATAACCCTGAGTTCTCTGTGTACCATTTCAGACTGAAGCTGCAAAGCTCATGTGATACAGACCACAGCACTGGCAGCAGTAGTGTCAGCTAAGCTGTGCTTGGGTTAACAAAAATAACTGTGAACTAAACTGCTAAATTCTGTCCCCTATGCCTTCAAATAGTTCAAAAAACGGTATGAACCATTTATGATACAGTTTCCTTTTGCATTTCAAAGTACTGCATCAAATCAATTACATTTTAAACAGTCAATTGAAGACAGGCAAGGAACAGTATCTGAAATAGAAGAATTTTTATGTAACCATTCAGTGTTAAAAACAAGAGAATCAAACATCAGTTCAAATTAAAGAGCAGTTTCGAACAGAAGACATTTGATTAAAAGTTTCTTTTAACATTTAGAAATTTAAATACATTTACCTAAAGATGGTTAACTCCCATCTCTATGTTACTATACAATAGCTTAAAGCTACTTTTAAATGCTAGTTCTATGTTAATTTGAAATTCCAGAACTGCATTCTTAACTTTTAATGTAAATTGGCTATTAAACTGAGTGATTCCATACTTCCTCCCACCCCAAAATAAATTTTAAAAATTGAAGCTTTACAATGCCTTGAATAATATTTTTCAAACGAGTAATTTGGAATAGTTCCCAACAGTTCTATAGGAGGTATTTTGTACAGTTTGGAGAGCAACTCCGTATAAAGTTCTATTGCAACTGAGCATTCACAGTATGCCACAGTCCATACATATTACTACATATACATATCAGGTTTGTAAACATTGGAAGAATACACAGAACATAGTACCACGATCCTCTGGTACTGCTGAAAGGAAGATGAGGTAACATTCATATAATCTCAAAGTCCACAGAGGTCCTGACTGAGTAGGTAAAACAGCTGCCAACGCTTCTGTTTCATAGTGTGTGGTTAAGGCGCTCTACATCACGGTCTGCTAAGGCTGGATTCGTTAGCTCTCAGTATCCCAACTGCATCTTTAACAGCGTGGTATATGACATTCTTCACCTGCAGGAGCAAAGGAAAAGGTGCTTGGTTTTATAAGCAAACAGCAAAGATAGTTCTCTGGCTTTCCCATTTAGTTCCCCTCACCCTGTGCAGGTCAGTTCAGACACACTCATCTGCTCGACCTTCATGCAAATCACAAACTTAAGAAAACATCTGTTCTGTTTTAGTGGGGTTTTTTGTAAAGAGCCAAGAGCACTGAGCATTGGGGACTTACCTGCAATTTATCTTCATGGTTCGTATGCGTATGTGACAGATATCTAAATTCCTGAGTGAGCCAGAAGCAGTGTTTGACATGCTCTGGGGATACAAAGTCTTCTGCAACTTTAATACAACTGTACAAATTATGAACCTAGAGAAAACAAACAAGCATTAGCCACATGCTCAAAGGGCTGCCCAAGCAGTCAGGCCCTTCCATGTCCCTGGTGCTTGCCTGGTGTGGAGCTCCTGCTGGGATGAAAACTACATCTCCTAGAAACTGTACAATAGCCCAGCCTTGAACTCCATACTCCTGGTGAAGGCGTTTCCTCAGCGATCGGTCCAGGTACCAACTCTGATCATGAATGGGATCGTGATCTACAGGGTTTTCTTGGCCTTGTTCTTCTGCAACCTGGCAAAGTCACAAGACAACAGGCACTGTAATGCACCAGTCTGACTGGACAGTCAAGTTGTATCTGTGGTATTCCACAGAAATGTGTGCCCACCATGTGTTCAGATAAGAGAGTTACACAATTAAAATCTGGATCTTTACTCAGACCTTTATCAAGGGTTTCAGCATTTCTCAGGTCCCACCGGCTTCACAGACACATTGCAAATGTGGATATGGAAAATGCAAATAATCCCAACTAACAGTGGCAAGTGAAGAAACTCATTTTCACATTGGGAACCACTGTCACACATGGAATCAGTGTTTTGACACTACTAAAGCTAGAAAGGGACTGTGCAGAAGGGTGTGAAGTGTCAGGACAAGGGGCAATGGCTTTAAACTGAAGGAGAGTACGTTTAGAAGAAATTAAGAAGAAATTCTTTCCTGTGAGGGCAGTGTGGCACTGGCACAGGCTTCCCAGAGAAGCTGTGGCTGCCCCATCCTTGGAAGTGTTCCAGGCCAGGTTAGACAGGGTTCTGAGCAACCTGGGATAGGGGAAGGTGTCCCTGCCCATTGCAGGGGGTTGGAATAAGATGGTCTTGAAGCTCTGTTCCAACCCCAACCATTCTGAGATTCCCTGACCCCACAGCCTGTGACTGGAAGACACTACTCACTGTGGAATTCAGCAGGTATCTGCCTTGAGGCCACCATCAGTCAGTGTGTGCTCACTGACCCAGGGGGTACAAACCAGATTTTCAGGAGAAACAAGACTGGGAGGCACAACAAGCATTTCGGGACAGAAATCTGAATGTTGTGGGGAAAGAATTTCTGCAAGAAGTTGCTGTATAAATCCAAATTGCTGCAGCAGCCATTTACACCCACGACTGCAGCCCAAAAACTCATTTGGGAGGAGGTAAACAGCTTGGTTCTACTCCACTAAAAGCTTCTGAAAGTCCCACATCTGCCAGCAAGTGTGATAGAAGGGACTAAGGTGTGAGACAGGTGTCAAGAGTCCAAGTGCTAATGCTTATCAAACCCAGTGTGATGTTTTATCAACCTTAAGATTTGTTCTTTGTTAATATTAAGTAAGTCTGTTGCAGCTCTCCCAGCTTCCACCAAGAACACCATAAGCATGATCAGGCCAATAATTTTTCAGATCACCCCATTTATCCTTTTAAATATCAGCACACTGGCTCCTTCCACTTTTAGAGCACCAAAGAAATGTCACAATTAAGGCCACAAATAACTCTGGACCACCTGAGGTAAATGTAAACACTGAAACAAGCCCTTTTGGATATGGTAGCACATCTCTACTAAACCCTTAACTTCCATGAAAACCTGACACAAAATACCTCACGCTTTTCCCTTAATTCAGACCTAATCAAGGTATAGAGGAAAAAGAGGTAAGAGAGAACAGTGAAAAGCATTATGTACCATGTATTGCTCTGACATTTCTCAAAAACATCTCATATTCTTCTAAAAATTATCTAAGTAAACTGCTTTTCCTTAAATCGAAACCAGCTATTTTGTTGTTCACTATGTAACATTACTCATCCATGAGAAGAGTGGGCAGAAGGAATATCTACATACAAGGTAACTTCAAGCTTCAACTCTCTACCCTTTTCAGGCCCTACAAGACTCATGGCACAGGAGAAGTTTTGTCTTGGACACAACTCAAGTTATTTGTTCCCACAGTAACTGGGACATGAAGGAGGAGAAAAACCCAAAAGATAGAGACTTACAAACCTACACAGCCAGAAGATGAGATGTTAAGATTAACAGCTTACCTTCTTAAGGAACTCCCGGATTTTCTCTGTATCCTTGGCAGCATAAATGTGCCACAGAGCTCCAGGCTTTTCTCTGCTTTCAGTAAAACGCTTAATTGTCAGTTCATCAGAGTCACCATCCTGAATGGTCTTAAGTACTTCTGTGGAGAGTTAACACGAGCAGTTACAGTAAAGGACCTTCCCTCTGGCCACAGAAATATCCCACACATACCACACTAAGACTTTTACCTTCTTCTTGATCAGCCTGGCCTTTGGGGATCCCCACATAAACCATGACATTGGCTGCATCAGACACATCCAAGTGGAGGTTTGTTGTGCCATATTTTCTGTCCTCTGGTGTTATTAAGCCTGGGGGAGGAATCAAAGTGGTGGAAAAGGAGAAGCAGATCCATTAGTAGCACAAAGTGTACACCACTCTCAGCATCACTTTCTGAAAAGATTAGAGTGCTTTTACTTCAACTAACAAATGCTTCCAGAGCAGCAATGTGCTTTCTATCCAGGACCTTGCTCCACCTTGTGGCTTCCCAAGTCATGTGCTGACAGGCTGATATATAAATTATACAGGCTAGATAGATTGTTCTGTACAAGTCATGTTTAAGGGTTTCTACAGCAGTTGAGGATAAAGCATTTTGAGAAACAGTCTCTTTTACTCTAAACAGCAGCTGATACAGGATTTACTATCCACAATCTCTCTATGGGCCATGATGCTGCTCCATTTTAAATGTCTTCTGAGTGACAGCAGATGAACCAGACATGGGAAAAAAAAAACTGTTCAAGGAGAGATTAAAAGCTGGATGATACAGCTCAAAAAGGAGAAAAACAAAAGCAATAGAGCCAGAAGCAGCAAACAACAAATACATGCTGCCAGCTACATGCAACAGAGGCTGTGGAGCAAGTTGATTGGAAGACTGGGAATAACTACTATTGGCTTGAAAACACCTGGACAAAAAGATGTTTAATAAAATAAATCATATCATGCTCTGGACATCATTGATACCTATAGGTGAGCCCAACTCAGGTTTTCTGATCCATAGGATTAATCAAATTGTCTACAACAGCAAGGATTCACATAATCTACAATAATTTCAATACAAACATGTGAATGTGACCTTTAAGAGTGAAAAATTCCTTACCATAGGCATTGTACATCTTGGGGCCCAAATCTGGTCGCACAAAATAGTTGGGAAGTCGAGAGGCAAGGTTGAGTTTGCCACCTCTCCTGGTATATTCTGGCAATGGGATATTTTTCATCAGATCATCAAACCTAAGGTAATGCAGCAAAATTTAACATTAGGTACTGATAAAACAAAAACCAGACTGAAACAGACTGCCACAAAAGCTCTCTCTAGTCAAGGAAGACTCTTTTCCCTCCGGGGGTTTTGCTGGACACCATGAAAAGGAACAAAATAAATAAGGCACAGAAATACAGCAAATAAATTTAACTGCTCTGGAGTAAAGCTATTTTGTTGTGTAATCATCTCAAGGAATATCAAACAGCCCAAGTCCAAATATTTAAAAAATATTTGGCTAAAAAGCAAGCTTCAACTGAACTTCAGATTTAAAAGTGATCCAGGCTTTTAGGAGCAGTTTTAGGTGCTCACTTTACTTAGCAACAAATGCCATCAACCACATAAAAATTTATCATGAAACTTGTGCAGGATTTCCCCTTATGTCAGGCATTTGTGAGAAACAGAACTGTTCACATGAGCACCAACTGCTGCTCAAAGCTGAGGCAGGTATCACATGAGAATGTTCCTACAGTCCATTATTTTGGGGGTGTACCACAAACAGTGAACATTTCTCTGGAAATTCATACCGGGAAGGCATCATATCTCTGAAGTCTTCTCCTGGAGGCCAGTCCTTAAGCTTCAACACCATTGGTTCTCCCTCTTCTGTTCTCAGGCGACCTAATTTAAAATATTAACAAGTTTAAGTTTTTAATAGTTGTACAACTCAGAATACAAATAATTAGGATAAAGAAACCCTTATTTCAGGTTTACAATCATGCTTATTCCACAACTTTTCATGTACAACTAAGACATACAAGTTCCTCTGACACCAGAGTAGGCTATTACTCATGACAAACGTGTTACAACAGATGTCAGACAGACAAGCAGCCTTTACTGCTTCCCTGCCCAAGCACTTCCTACAATCTAACTCAGAAACTGGTTTGTGTTTGAGGCCAAAAGTAGCTGATGAAGCCAAACGTCTTCAAAGATAAAGTAACAGAAAAGAAAGGTGTGAGTCTTCCACCTCCCACTCTTCTTGCCCTAAGTATGAAACTCCCTAAGCTTACAAGTGATTTTTAACAGTAAAGATCCTTAGATAAGGATGTGTAACAAACAGATAAAGTAGAACTCCAGATGCAATGGCAAGTGCTAATTCTCCTGGAAAACCTCAAGCTCACCTCCTCTAAATCTATTTTTACACAAAATAACTTCAGTTCCTCAGGACTAAGAAGTACCTTCAAGTTAAAACAGCAGAACCCGTTTAACCTGTGAGCACCACCCTTACATGTGCTCTTCTGTTTCACTCAACTGGGAAAAAGGAAAGTAGGCAGATGAACCTATTTGCTAGGAAGATTTTAAATTTCCTCAGAATGTTTCCCCAAAAGACTAAAGGCAGCCAAATATACTCCTGAAGGAGAGTACTTCGTGGGAATGACAGTTTTTATCCAGTCCACAATCCTACGAGCATAAATATCTGCAATGAACCCTCACCAAACTGCCCAAGATAAGGAAAAATCTTTGAACATCTTGCATAGTGCTTATGGATCACAAATCTGTGCTAGGGCCAAATTATTGCTGCTGAGTGTTTTACCTACTAGAACAAAGTCTCACAGTACTTACTTGAAATATCTTCAAAACCATCCCAGAAATCCCCTACAGTAGCTCCAGTGATTATTTCATTGGTCCTGCAGTTAACCAGATCTACTTCTTGTTGGCCAAATTCCTTCCTAAAGGACTCTGGTCTCCAGAGGTCTGCATTTAACTTGTGATGCACTCCTGACACCATTACAGGCTAGAAAGCAAAAGAATATAGATTTTGAAGAATTATTCAACACCAAAAATTCTAACTACAATAGGGTAACACATAAAATACACTGAGCATCTGAATGCAGGCATTTTGCAAACTAAATGCTCAGTACACACTACCAGAATTCTGCCTTACCATGCATCTGAGCATTCTCTGTTTCAAACTGAGGCAGCTTTTTATATAGAGCCATAATTTCAGCTCTGTATTTAGAAACAGATCTAAACAGTAAAACAGATCCTTAGATAAGGATGTGTAACAGTGCTCATGTCACACATTTGATGAAGGTTTAACATTGCTTATCACTACAGCGGTTGTAGCTGTGCTTCAATTAAAAGGACAAAGTACATGAATTGCAAATGGAAAAAGCAGGAAAATGAAAATACCTGTCCCTGCTTCCAGCACTCCCTGAAGACATTCCAATTGCTTTCATTGTTGGGATCCTGAAGACACAGCAGGCGGTTATCACATAACCAGTAGTGGGGCGTGTCAAAGCCCATTATCGTGGGCTTTATGGTCAGTCCTTGAGGTTTCTTAGGCAAGTCTGTAATGGCTCTGTTTTGCACCAGGGAAGCAAAAATGTCATCAAGGATTTTGGGTGTACTCTTCAATCCATTGTCTGTCTGATAAAACACAAGAAAGAACAAAAACAAAAAATTAGTGCTCTTTTCTGTTGCCTTATCATGCAAGCTTTAAAGAAAGTATTTGTCACTTCAAAATTTTTTGAGATCCAATTATGCAGAGAAATAAACAACTGCAGAACTTTGCTGTCCAAAAATGCACCATCATTAAATGCAAGAGCCATTTCTTATATTTTGTCTACAGAATTCTGGCACAACAATTTCTGCTCTGATTTGCATTTCAGCAACACTGCAGAAACCCAGAGTATGCAGCAGGGAACAGGACTTGCTTTATATCAAAGAGCAGAAATTCAGTTTTAGCAAAGAACTCTCAAGGCCAGTATTTTTCCCCACCACTTGGAAGTCTCATCTGTAAGATCAGACAAAGTCTGGAAACATCTGAAGTGAACGAGTCTGCAAATGAGGTATGGGTAAGACACCACAGAAGGTTCTTCCCTCCATCTGCAAGTTCATTGGTGCTTCTTTTTTGAGTCTAAAAGACATCCCAGCCAATGCAGCTGCCAGACTCCAGCCTAAGAAAGTTAATCTGCTTTATCCCTTAGTTCCCAGTTCCTCACCATGACTTGCTGGTAGTACCACTAAGCTACCACTAACTGAGCACTGAAACACAGACACTGAATTAGTCCTTTTCCCCAAATGAAGACAATTTTACTTACTGTGACAAGAAAGTAAACTGCCTGTGGCAGTTGTTCACATGTTTAGAAAATAATCTAAACCTGGGATCAACTCAAACCTGTAGGACAGAATTTTTGCTGTACCTTTGCTGCAGAAGAGTTCAGCAGGTTCCGCAAGAAGCCTGTGTTGTTGTTGCTCACAGGGGTTAATATTGCACTGTTGAATGTCTGCAGGGCTGCAGCTGGCTTGGCTAAGCTAGGGAGTGTCTGGAGAGGTTTATTTTCATTCTTTGAAATTGGTATGAGAAGTTTCTCTGAAATGAAGAAAGGAAAACTGTGAGAATACTTTGAAATTTTTTTTCAAGACAATATCCTTCTACATGCATACATATAAATCTCCTCCCAATACATGCAGATAAAATATCTTTCACTTAATTTTCCTCAAATCAAAGTTTTTAAAATCCCACATCCTAAAAAAAGGCAAAAAACTAAAACTTCCAAAACAGTAAGAACAAAAAGTATCCTCAAACTGATTTTTCATGAATATTTGCATCAATGGCATATTAATCCAGTTTTTGAAACAGAATATGCTAACTCTGCCAGGCTTTACTCCAAGCCATTGCCATGGCCACTTCTGCAGCACAAGCACTGAATGCTCATCCCAGCAGGCAGATGACCTCACTCAGCACAAAGACATTGCTGGGTCTGACCTATATTCTTCTGACAAACAGCCACAAAGGGTTTACTCTTCACTGGCTCTGCACATACCTTTATTTTCTTTATTCACGTTTCCACTTGTTAGGTTTGAAAACCAATTTAATGAAGGAGAAGTATTTACAGAAGCAGCTTGTTTGCTTCCAAGTGCTGACTTTAAAGGAGGATCGTGTGTAGTGACTTGTGGGCTCAGGACGAAGCTGTTGTGTTGAAGGCCAGGCCTGTCCCCAGATGCCAAGTGCTGAAAAGCAAAGCAATAACTTGTTTAGACACAAAAACACTCTACACAAAGGGAATACAAGCAATAACACGTCCAAACTCATCCTTCAAAAAGTTAAATGGTTTGGCGCTTCAAAACGTGATCTCCACAAGAGGTCAGCACTGCAGCTCAGCATCAGGAGATGACAGTTCAGCAGGATTTGGGATCTCCTGACTTTAGGAGCAGTCAGAGTCCATCACCCCTCAAGAAAAGCACAGAAAGCCAAGTTTCCCAGGTGCATTTTTTGGGATTGCTTTGGGAATCAATTGCAGTTTTAACAGCAGTTCTCACATTTCTAGTCATAGCTGATGCTCAAGCCAGGGCTAAGCTGGAGCTCCAGTTCAGAGGACTAAAACAGATAAGGAACATTGCTAAATTTTTCTCTTAAGGTGGCAGCAAAAGTGCACTCACCTGCCAGGTGTGACATACACCTGCCTGGCCAGCACAATCCAAGCACAGGATTGTCCATCTCCTTTGCAGCTGATTTATCTGCTCGTTTGGAGGTTCAAGGAACAGACTAACAGGAATCACAACTTTGCCCTGGAATTCCTGTGTGACTGGTGACATTTCCTCTCTCTGCTCAATTTTCAGCCAAGAAATTATTCTGCTCTTTTGTCTGACTATCATTACATTCTCTATTTCATCTCTCACTGACTGCTGATGCTTGGCAAGTATTCTAAACATGACATAATACAAAATGCTTCAACCTTTAAGGAGCTTATCCTCACACAACCAGGGCAGTAACTAATTCTATAAAGATGTGTAGATAAATTTAATGCAGCTCTCTGTCCAGAATCACAGGAAATCTTGATTCAGAGACTGAAGCCAGGTCAGTTGGATGCTAACTTTTGATTCACATAACTATCTTCCACATTTTTAACAACTGAAATATTTTTTGTCTCTTCTGTTCGTTACTTACACCAAAATTAAGTCCAACGTGCTTCTTACACTTAAGATAACTTTTCTTTTCAAAATAAGGCTATGAATAAGCATCTAATCCAACAAAATTAAAATAACTTTATTCACCCTATTTCTTACAAGATACTTCTAAACCAAGCTATCAATTTTTGCTGATTTCAAAAGCTAAAAAATACTACAGCCATTCACAAATATACATATCTTGTGAGGTTTCCTTTATTGTTTTTAGTATACAGAAAAGCAAATCTACCAGACTGACTGATTTCTCTGGCATTCTCCACACTCCCTTAAGTCTCAATTTTTTTTCATGTTTAGTTCTTTCATGAATCCCAGTATTCTTCCATCTTACTTTTTAAGATGCTGCATGTATTATATCTCCAGGACTCATGGAACAGCCTACACTTCACAACCATTCCTTCTCATCTGTTCTTCATATTCTTCTTTGAAGGGATCTCTCAATCTAATCCCATTTTAGTTCTAAAAATCCTCACTGAGCGTTTTTCAAAGCCAGGTCAACTACTGAGGCCTTAGTGTCAAAGGGAAACAATGAGATTTTCCCCAAAACTCGAAGAGCTGAACCAGAAAGATGAGCAGTGATTACAAATTGTCCCTATGTGGTGGGGTTATCACAGAGGTCAGGGCTGGCAACCTACAAAGTCAAATTAGCAGTGGCTTCAAGAACATGCAATAGAGTGATACAAACTTGACTGCACAGACATAGAGGCAGTAACAATACCTGTTTTGAATCCTCCTTTAGAGCTGGTTTTGATAGTGCTTTGAACTGTTTATTTGCACAAGGACAATTTGCCTTTATTCCCCATTTGGTTCTTACGGAGTGAACAATGTCACCAACATCATAGAGAGCTGAGGGAAAAGAACCATCAGTGAGCTCACATGTAATCACAACAACCAGCAGTCACTAAGACTTTTTAAGAAATTGTGCAGACAATATGGGGATACTATTCATCATTAAACAAGAAGTTCTGCTACTTCTTTGTAAAGGTCAAAGATAATAAAATAGTATTAAACACACATGCTATTCCTGTCTTTGAATAACAAATTTTAAGCTTTTACTAACTTTACTACTAAAATCAAACCTCACTCAGTACAGTATCAACAACACACAAAAGAAAGCAAAATCCTACAGCACATCTTTATGCTAATCAAATATTTCCAATACCTTTTCCAGGAATTATTTGTGTAGGCATTAGATTCTCTGGTTCATGTGCCTGCCCCTTCACACATTTAAACCAGGAGAAAGTATCCGAGTCATCATCTGTAAAACAAAATCATTACTTTTTTTGTTACTGCTCTGGAAAGCCGTATCTTTTACTATAATTGATATATCCAACCACAGATCTACAACATGTCCTGTTGGTTGGGAAGGTTCTTTTTGGTGTTGGAAGTGAATGACAACTTTAAACAAGTTGAATAGGGAGATTTTATTTCCCCTCTTCCCCCATTGTTTCAGGCAGCAATAAGCACTCCCACCTTCATGTGAGCTTTTTTTCCTCATCCTGTAGCAATCCACACACACTCCAAAGCCACACTTGGAGCAGACCCAGTGCAGGTTGAAGATGGTGGTGTCACAGACGTCACACATCTCACGAACCCCACGGACCGCGCGCTTCCAGGCCACCTGTCCTGTGGGTAGCAAGGGACAGTCCGAGTGTTAGTGCAAACAAACTCCGAATTTGCACGTTAACTACAGCCACTTAAAATACAGACACATGACTCAGACTTGGTTTTGTACTGGAACTCTAAAAAACGCTTTTGCTGTTACACAACAGTCCAAGCAATTGAAGCCAGTTTGCTTCCTCCTGTGCAGCACCAACCACTTATTCCTGACATGTGTTTGCCCAAGTGAACATGCACACTGCTGACATTCTCCTAAGTGGAAATACCACAGCTATTCCAGGAAGTAAATTCAGGTACTGTTGGCAAGCTAAGCTTAAAGTGTACTTTGCCACAACCAGCTTGTCCTTGTTCTCTATTTAGCAGCATGGTGGACAAGTAGCTGTCTTCCTTTTGGGAAGTTTTATGGGTTTGTGTTTATCTGACGTTCTCAGAATGGTGAATTTTCTTCTCTGAAGTGCTAACTGCTGCTTCAGTGGTTCAGGTTTCCTATGTACTCACTATATTCCCTTTTCCTCATCCCAAGCCACTTCTTCAGTTCACTCAAAACATCCCAAACACTTGCAGCATCTTGCAAAAAATTACAAGCCCTTCCAGGGCTGTATTGTTTTTCTGTGAATCTGTGATGATGCAAGAATTATTTTAGCCTGATCTCCATTTCCTTATGTTGTGAGCTAGAAAAGCTAAACTAGACAAAAAGCACCTGCCTCCTCCTACCACCTTCCACACTTGTAACTTCCCTGAAACTCCTGCCCACAATGTTTCTTAATTTTAAAAGCAGGTTTTGAGAGACCATGTCCTAAATGCATGCTAAGAAAACCATACCAGGATCCAAGACACCTGTTGCTCTTCTTCTGAATAATGGCCATTGACTATGTATGGAACAACACTGGAATAGCTCAGCACAATTTGTTCCTAAGTAGGAGGTAAAAATTGTTTGACTACTTGCTTCAGAATTCTTCCCAAGAGACACAAGGTCTAAATATCACCAGCTCCATTCTTCTCTGCTTTTTAAAAACATGCACTATAATTTTCTAGGTCAACGCTCCAATTTCCCCCAAACAGGATGAAGGTTTTTTCTTACCTTTTGAATGCCACTTCCTGTATTTTCTCAATCTTCTCCCTTTCTACTCTTCCTATTTTCTTTGCTCCTCTCCATAGTTTGATCCCATCTCCTTTTGTCACTTGGTGGCCACCGAACAATGTGACCTAATAATCTGTTCTTTCTACACTGGTCAATCCTTTACTTCACAGGTATATATAGTTAAATTTACCATAACTTCTAGTCATAGTGGTAGAAGAATCTCTTTTTCCTGTGCTGACTGAATAACTCTCCCACCAAACTGTTCAAAGAACACCACATATTCAGACTGTAAATTACTTTCCTGCCCAGGGCATTCAAAATAACCTCCATATTAATGAAAGTGAGTTCCCTTACTCTCACCAGTCAGGGCAATAAAACCCAGATGAAATAATGAGATTTTATTCCTTTCAGTTCCAGAACTCACACGTTTGTGTTTTTTAAGCAGAGGATGTTTCTGGCAGCTATGCCAACAGATGCATCCTCTGCTATTAATAAACACCACAGCTCCCCTTTGTTTCATGAACTCACCTAAAGCTTTACCCTCCCAAAAGTGTTTCTGTATTCCAGTCTATACATCTCACTCTGGCTACTGATAATTTGGTTCCACAGGCCTGAACACGTTGCAGGTCAAGAGAAGAGCAAAGCTTGCATATTCCAAGGTAGCCCAAGGTATCTCATAGTGAGTATTTCTGGATTATCTCAAGTCTTCCCCCCATTTCTGAAGGGCATTCAAGCTTGTTCAGCTTTTCTTCCAGAACAGTGGAATGACTGCCAAACATAGGATCTTTGCCACTGTCTGCTCTGTTTGTGGAGTGTTGACATTAGATAATCTCCTAAACTGTGCTGTACCCCGGTCATGCACTTAAAATCCAGAAAACAAATACGGTTTTAGGAGTCATCCTACTCCAAGAAGTGATTATGCAAGGTTGCAGACTTCCCCATTTGCTACAGAAATATTTTTATGTGGCCAAACCCGTGTTTGGGGGTGGTAATTTGCCCTGCTACACTGCCCAGTCAGTTACCCCAACACCAGCACCTCTCTGATCTATGCCCAGTAGGGCTGCACATAATCACTTCCAAAAGTGCTACTGGAAACTTGCAGGCAGAGGAAAATATCTTTTACTGACAGACAGCATTAGGTCCATGATGCAGTTACAATAAAACAGGACCAAAGCAATCTAACAGAACCTGTGTAAAGTAAAATCTTTACTTCATTTTCATGCCAAGAATATATTTCGTTGTCAGTTACCTGGTTGACTTATTTTATACTTTGTAACAGGAAAAGTAATTTGATAAATTGAGAAACAACATCTGACAAAGAAGGGTGGAGTTACCCTTCCCTTTTCCCCTGCCTGTGAGGAGCAAAGAGCTGTTGACACTAGCTCAGTGGCTCTTAACCACTCCCTCTCTGAGAAGGGAGAGAGACACTCAAGTGTCACACAGTATTTCCAAATAAACACAATTAATTTTCACACAGAAGCTTAAAGCTCCACATAAAGCTGTGAAAACACAAATCATTTCAATACAAGTTTATCTTACTGTGTGGTTCAATCGTTGACATGACTTCCTTTTCAGAGATCACCAGCTGGCAGAAGTGGTCTCCAATGTTGGCAAGGATGTACTTTGCTGTGTCCAGATCCAGACCCACAACATTTTTGGATAAAGGTAGCCACAGACTAATAGCCTCAGGATCATACTTATTTGGAGTTAAGAAACCTTCCTCACGCAGTATTCCATGTTTATTAAACTGCAGCCTGATGGAAAAGGGAGGAAAGGAGAAAAAGTCCACATCACCTCAAATGCTGCACTGGTTTAAATTCATTCCAGTCAGTCAATGCTTGAGTTACAGATGTGTGTATTGTATGCCAATGAATTTACTCAAAGGTTACAACAGACATGAGTAAACATACTGGTCAGTGGCATTAAGCATGTTCAATGCACTGCTTGTTTTGAAGAAAAAAAACCTGAAAACATCCAGGGTTTTAGTTAGGAAATCTACCTTACAACAAGTGATTCTTTATTCACACAAAACCAAATCAGGTTCACGATTTTTAAAATGTACTGGCATTAAGGCAACATCTAGAGATGGCAACAGCAATAATTTTATCTAGGACTACATACAACTCTGAAGAGAAGTTAGACTGCCTTAAATATACAATATATTTCAGTAACAATTCAAAGCAGCCGTCAAAAAGCATCAAGCAAAATTTGAGTAAGATATATTCTTGATTATGAGTAGGCGGAAAGAATGATATCTGTAATGTTAGTAGTGCTTTGAATGGAAAACATGAGTTCTGCTCAGGAACCTTTTTACTAAATGCTGTAGAGGATAGGTGACTTCTGATGACAGCGTGTGCTCACTGTAGTATTAAGTGTGCCATGAGAACATGTGCTGGCAGCTGCTGTCATCAGACAAATGCCATCTCCAGATTTGGCAGATTTTACATTCAATAAAAAGGGATAGTTCCATCAGTTTAAAGTCTAAACCAAAGGATTCCTCTGATGAATTTGACTTGCACTGCAAGTCTGGATTGTTACCTGAGAGGATGAATTAGCATACTATGTTGTTACTTTGGTCTCCCACATCAGAAGATTTACTATAGTAAAATCTCTAATCTGAGGATAAATAACAGATTAGTAGCACATCTGTACTTTTTTTAATGTTTAGCAACAAATTTGAATTCTAGTGGGTGCATAGTTTCCATGCCAAGCTTAAATGTCTCCAGCTTTCTGAAAGCCCATAGCCACTTACTGCAACTCTTCCACAGCTGTGGGTTCACGGTTAACATTTCACGTGTCCAGCCACTAAACTCTGGGAAACCTGCATGCAATCTACCCTCTCATTAGTATCTCCAATTCTATTGAGCTGTAGCACTCAAACTAAACTCATGTTATCCGACTGGCACTCAGCCCAGAACAGCAAAATAAAGAGCTCTAAGTCTTGCCAAAATATTTTCTGCTCAAATGATGCAGTTGTATCATTTCTGAGGGCTAAAAAACTATAGGCAGCCACTCATTAGTTGAGTATACTGGTCTTGTAACTACACACCAGCATTAAACAGAGACTGAAACAGAGACCTACATGAGACCATTCTGGCCAAATAACTGCGGGTTTTTTTCACCTTTCACGTTGAAGGAACTCCAAGGTGTTTATCTAGATTGTTCTTACCTTCTGAAGTGGAAGAAGCGGCAGAAGACAGTGGAGTCCTTCTGCTCCTTGTTCTTGCGGTAGCTGTCCAGGCGGCACTCCCTGCACTTGTGCAGGTGAGGGGCGATGTTATTGCAGGAGCCATCCTGCACAAATGCCTCTCCACTCTGCTGCAGCTTCTTCACTTTAGCAGCATCAGATAAAATGGACTTGCGAACATTTACTGCAGGGAAGAACAGCCAGCATTAGAAAAGCCTCCGTTTTTCACAGGGAAGCACCAGCAAACGTATTTTAGTGAAAGATCTACATCAACTTTTCCTGTAAGTTTCACATTACATTGAAACAAAGTTATGCTAAAAATATTTGCAGTTGGCAGAAACCTCTCCTCCAGTCAGCAGGAACTGTCTCAAGCTGCAGTTCCAGTGGAGTCACACAGTCTGTGGACCCGAGTTTAAGAGCTCCTTTCACTTTTACACAGAGGAGCATTTTGAAAGAACAACTGCTTTTATAGGAACTTCCTCAGCCAGAGTTGGAGCCCTGAGCAGATTAGGGCTTGCAGCAACCATATTGCACAAGAAATGGGGACAGAGTACAACCTGGCCATTTCTCAGTCCTGTTTTCCCCCTCCATGATGCAACAGCTTTCAGCATCTTACTGTAACAGATGCCAAACATTTCCCTTCCTCCTACACTGCCAGTGAGGCCTTGCAGGGGACACAAAAGTGACTGCTTGGCTGGCTGTGTATCCATGCTAATTATGGAATAGCACATGGTAATCCAAGACCAAGCAACAGGAGATGGGGGGGGAGGGAAAAAAAAAAAAAAAAAAAAAAAAAGGTGGATATGTAGGGGGATTGCCAGAATCCTGAACAATCAGCAACACCATCTGATGCACAGCAGGACACATGACACTGGGAGTCCAGCTCCTTAAACAATCACAGCCTTTCCCTTCCTATCCCATGTGAAAACCCGAAGGGCTCACCAAACAGAAGAGAGGAACAAGGTGAGCGGTTTTGGGGTTGAGTGGGTTTTGATTTTCGGTGGTGGTGGGTGGGTTTCTGTCTGTTTTGTTTTCATGAGAGTTTTTAAATGAAAGCCCCTCTTGAACACAGCTTTGTTGAGGACAATTTCTATCCCTCATCATGTTTGTAAAATTTAAGACCGTTTTTGTAACCTCTTTTGCCATTCTGTTCTCGCATTTATTTTTTAACTACTTTTTTCTAAAAATTAATAATTAGTCCTTTTCCTTTATCAGGAAAGGGTGTTTCTCCAGTCTAATGCATTCCCATCACAAAAGAACATACAAATGACTCAAACTCCTGATTTACACAATTTAAATTACTAATTTTGCATATGCGACAAATTACCTACTTTTAAGCAGTTAGACAGAAACTACAAGAACATTCAAATGACAGGAAATTTCATAAACACTCACTATTATCCTGGACCTTGGCACTTCCAGTCCAAAAGCTTTCACTTTCAGTTTTGTCACAAAGAATCTCATTTGAATTTCTTCTAATAAAGAACTCCATGTCCGCAAGTTCATCAATCTTGTTTCCTTTGTGGCTGCTGTGGCTGTTGCAGCTGCTTTGTGATTTAACTCCACACTCATTGAAGGACAGAAGATGAGCATCTGAGGTTGAGGGTCTGCAATCTAAAGTTCGCTGCAGTTCAACAGTGCCACTGCCTCTGGGTATTGCTATGGAAGGGTTGGGATGCTGCAACTGTTTTATGGAAATGCATTCCTTGGGAAAGTTTGCTGTGGCCTTCATAAAAGGTTCATTAGTATTCTTCATGTTGGTTCCCTTTTCATTAGCTGAATCAGCCAAAGCTGAAGATCTTGAGGTTTTCAAAGAGGTATATTTACCATTTTGATCACTAGGATTTTGTGTTTGTTCTTTAGACATAAACCCCACTTTAGGAAAAGCTGTCAGATCTTCTGTCAGTGGTTTAACTCCAGTATTAAGACAGGAAGGATGAGTTTCTGGTAAGCTTCGTCTACATGTGCTGAAACACAACATGGAATAATTAGGAAAAAAAACCACAAACATGTCAAACAAATCAGAGCATCAGTTGCTCAATCTAGCCACACTTAAAGCTTGAAAGAAGAAATTAGGTTATTTAATTAAGTGCTTTGAGTTCTGATGTATGAGTATTTTACATTTTGTGTGAGGCTAAATAGGTTTGTGTTTTTCAGGTGTTTTATCTGGGTTTGATTATTTTTTAAGAGTTAGAACAATAAAGCTCTACACCCATGTAGGCAAACACGAATTTGGTTATTGGTGCTACTCCACTACCTCCTCTCACAATTAAATAGTTGCTTTCTCATTTTCTCCATGCAACTGTGTAATAACCACATGCATTTCATTTGCATGTCTGTGGCAAGAATCTCAAGGAACTTCTGACTGGCAGCACAGGTCAATATGCTATAAAACCTCCCTCACAAAAAAACCTTTTAAAAAATCATATTTTCCACATTCAGCATGTGAGACAGACAACTAGCAGAAAAACTCCTATTAGCACATGCAATTTGGGTTTTTTGTCACACTATTTCTACCATTACGTTTGTTACCTGCAGCTCTATCACAAAATAGAAGCTCTAGGACACTGGTGTACAACAGAAATATAACTGAGGACCTGTAGTTGATCTGCAAGAAAGCAGACACCTGCCTGAACATGTTGTGGTTTTCTTAGGGGCAGGGAAGGAATGCATTTGACAAAGCAGGCACCACACCTGTGTATCCATTTACAGATGGGTACAATGAAGCAGTGACACTAGCCTAATGACACTAGGGACATTGAAGGGCCACTTCCTTAAAGATAAATAAGAGCATGGCATCAGGAAGTAAGTTACATATGCAGGGCAAGAAAGTCTAGCACTTTTCTATGCTGGTATTACAGAAGAATAGTTACTACAGCCCTTAAAATGACCTCAGTGCTAAGAATCAGAATTGTTTTTGGAGTAAAGAAGTCTGAGCAAGCATAAAACTGCTTCCTTACCCCTGAGGAGTTTCTGCACCAAGGTTGGGTGGTGAGTTGGCTGGCAGGGGCAGGCCTGGGTGCCTTTGGTCTTTATTTGCAGGAGTACATCCCAGCAGTGCTTCACCCAGGACAGTTGGTACTGACTGCACGTGTCCCTGACTGGGAGAAACCTGCAAGGGAGATTTTAACAATTAGGAAAATTCAAGATAAACTACGGCTTTGCAGAGTTCAGCCTGAAAGGAAAAATATATTAATACTCTTTCTACCATGTTTAATAAAGCCAATTAAAGAGCCACTCAGTTCAGGAGGTGGAAAGACTTTAAAATCTCCTTTTAAACCTTATAGGTTCCATGAAAGAGTGATCACGTTAATTCATTACCCCCCCCCAAGTTAACAACAAACTTTTTGGGGGAAGTGCATTAAGTAAGTGGAAAGGAAGACAAATCTCTGCTCTTTGTAATTGCCAGTGCAACGGTGTCTCTAAAGTAATTGCAGTAACTGGCAGGCAGAAACAGATTTCTGAGATCAGCTGAAAATCCCAGAGAAAAATCAAAACTGTGAAGTCTGACAGCATTACCAAAGATCTAACGTGAACTTTCTTGTAGCAAGAAAATCTTTGCACCAGAATTCTAGAAAGTGTTAAGTAAAGAAATCCTACATTGATTAAATCACTATCCTAAGAAATTTGTAATTCATTTAGGAATATAATAGGCCTACCAAATTAGCAAGTGTCTTTAGAACAGTAGCTTTTCTGTGGGGGTCCTTCCCCAGCTCCAACATCCAAATTTTACTCCCACATGCTCTACTACTTACTGCTGGGAAGTTACATTATAGGCTTGCTAGCATCAGCTCCAAAATATTTCCTATTTGCTTTGGTATTACACAGCTGTCAGGCACCAAGTCAAGCTCTCAGAAAAATGCTGCAGATAATTAACTCCACACAAGAAGTCGGTACTATCACATACTTATTAACAAAAAATATGGCTTCAGCTAATCACTCCCACATACTCACATCCTTCAAAATCAGAGTAGCAAACAGTTTCTGGTTTCCTTACTAGAAAACACACTCACTGTAACCACTTTGAAAAAATGGTTGCAGGGCATTTCCCAAAGAGCACAAAAGTGATAAATGATACAGTTCCTTGAAGGGAGGCAGACTGGAAAATGAGAAGTAAATAACTTCGCTACTTTAAGGAAAAACTATGGTAAAACAAGTTATGAATTCAGATCATGGTAATTCTTCAGCAGGGCATTTGGAATGTGAAATACAGACCAGCTTTGTGTGTGTCAAGCAGCCTGCTCAATGGCTGAATTATGCAGAAAACTGAAGAAAGGCAAACTGAACACCAAAAGCTGCTAAAGGTACCCAAGCACGAGCTGTGGAAACACAAGGCTGCAATCCTTTGCTACTCCATGCTGCCCTGCTGCACACTCTTCCTCAGCAGTAAATACAGGATAGACATTCTCTTCTTGAGGCTCTTATCCTGTGCTTGTTACCTCATGCTGGTTCTTGGTGAGGTTGTTAAAGATATCCATACCATTAGCCAGATCTGCACAGGACTGACTGCACAGAAGCAACACAGCCCTCTCCCTCCCATTCCAGTGCTTCCTGAAGACTGGCTACTCTTGCCTAAAATGCAGGTTTTGGCCTAAAACACAGGGGAAAAACTACAGGGTCAGTTTGAAGTGCTGTTCTTCAGTCAAGCCATGATTTTTCACTTGCATTTCTATACTCAAGTTACCCAGATTGTCTTTTGATCCTCAAGAGTTTACTTCTCTCTCAGTTATACCTGGCAGATCAGTCAGAAAAGAAATAAAAGTGGACATGAGAGTACTATAAAAGTCACATCCCTTTTCTGTATTGAAACAACCTTCAACTGCTGCTCATGCAGCTTGAATCCTCAAAGCATCCAAGTGCAGCTGAAGGTTTAGGGTTCAAGTACAAAATAGTTAAAGAAAGAATATGAAAAGCAAAGGTTATAAACTTCAGAACTCCTTTGTGTTTTCTTACACTGCAAGAATACATGACCAGGCAGACCAACTCCTAAGCAGAATGAGGGGACAAAAAGCAGAGTTTAAAAAACCCCAAACAAACAAAAATCGAACAAAGAAAAACCCCACCAAACCACCAACATTCAAGGCTTAGTAGCTTTTGCTCCAATTATCACAAGGAAAGATGTCCAACTCACACCCAGGCAAGTTTGAAAGAACTCAACGGATTATACTTATCATTCTACTTTCCAATCTAATCCTTATTTAAGATGTTTTGAGAAGTGACAGTCATTATGTAACAGCCATATATAACAGAGCAAGACATTACCTCAGGAGAAGATTTTGTGTGTTTAGCATCAACACTTCCACTGTTCTCAGATGACTTCCTTTTCACACCCCCAATTCTTTTTGATTTATCTGGAAGAGAAGGTAACCAAGATTAGTCTATCACAAATAACCTACTTAGTGTTTGAAGGACAAAAAGTAATAGGTCTTACCACATTTTCCATTGTTGTCATAAATGATTTCAACGTGAATTAATTCAGGATCAAGAGTTTTTAAAGCTGGAATCTTGAAAAAGACAGGAAACATAGAAGAAGCCATTTAGAGAGGTGAAACTCTATTTCAATACATTTACCTTAGATGTGGTGGTACAGACTAAGCTTAGACACTTAACTTTTAGGTTCTTTGAATACCAAGCTGAATTTAACAACACACCATATGACAGTGTCTCTGCATAAAAACACAAACTGGTGCTTGTGAGCACTGTCTGCACAGCACAGAGAGCAAAGAAACCAAGATCATGTTTACGTCACTCTTAGAATAAAAATTCCAAGTCTCCCTCATTTTTCATAGAAGGACATTTTTTATTTAATAACCTACCAGCAGCACAAAGAAACACTTTGGGTTACATTGTTCTGCATTACACTGACACACGTTTAAAGATTACAGCAAAGACAGAAATAAAAATAGTGTTAGTGGAGATATAAGTGAAAACTTATTCTCCATATCCATTTGTAAACCACTGCAACTGGTTCCTACCTCCTGACAGTTGACTTCTAGAGTTCTTGTAGCTGGATTACCATTGACAACAACTGCTGTGAACCACTGAGTAGAAGGGTCCAGGCTATAAATCCTAATTTTTGAACCAATGATATTCTTTCCACCTACAAAATTGGGGGGGAAAAAAGAGCTTAAGACACAGGAGGCATGAAGATGACCACAGTTTTTAAAATGAATTTTTCCTGTCCTTACCGTATGGGAAATGAAAACTGTAAGCTGCAGTATTTACCTTTCCATAAAAGTAATTCCCTGCACGTGCAAGTACATAACTACAAATATGTTGGTATGAGCCAGTAATTAAGAATTTCAAGCTGGCAAATAAAAATAACAATTTTTAATTTGACTAAAAAAGGAAGCCTCTATACAACACCCTGGAAGTTTTCATAAACAAGCAATAAACTGGAAAAAGAAAATCAAGTTACAATAAACAACTTAAAAATTTTTGAGAATTGCTACAAGTTTGATCTATTTCACAAGTACCAGGCCATCTATATATGCCTGAATTACACACTCACTCTTACAAACGAGATACTTGAAACTTAACATCTACAATCCTTCACATTTTGCATTCACTGCTGTGAGTAAAATCGGTATTTTTAAAAAGCTTTTTTTCCCCTAGAACAGATTACCAATTCATTAAACCAACACTGCAAGGATTTCCCTTTGGACTTGAGCACTTATTGCCAGTTTTCTGCTCCACAGTATGCTCGTACCTTGTACCAAGCGTGTCTCATCAAGGTGTTTCTTAACCAGAGCCTGAATTTCTTCATTTACATTTTGATCATCCTTAAGAGAAAGCCTGGAACTGTCCATATCCTATTTCAGGAAAAAAAAGAAAGTAAGTCTGCATTTAAGATAATGCTTTTAACAAAATCCTACAATACTTAAGAACAACATGCCAGCAATTCATACAAATCCAATTCTCATTAATCTGCTCCCCATCAGTTCTAGTATGCTGGACTGCAGGAACAAACAATTTCTTAGCACTAATTTGCAACAACCATCTGCAAGAATAGACTGAAGTGGGTTCTCCAAGCCTACTTTAATATTGTTCTGAAAATAACCCAACTTTGTTGTACTCCATTGCTAATGAGCAGTAAGTTTATGTGAACCGTTCATTCTTAACTTAGGATTTTAAGTTCTCAGAAGCAGCTGCACATTTGTCCTGAGCAGATGCAAATGAAAGAAGTATTTTATGTTTCTATGTATCATAATGTCAGGATCCAGTCCATCTCAAGACTCCATTATAAATTGTTTATATGAATGAAGACTGAGTCAGCTACATCTAAATTATTAATAATTCTTCAGCATAATGTACGTGTATTACTTTTTCCTCTCGAATTCTTGAATGAGAATTGATTCTCAAATGGAAAGGTCACAGCAAGTTTCCACCCAAGGCTCAAAGAATGCGAATAAGAAAAGGGTTAGGGGTTGGGTTTTATCTTTTTGTCCCAGGCACTGCTCTGATATTTTTAAGAAGCAGAAGACTGAAGAACTAGAAGTCAATAAACTGTTATTCAATATGCCGGGAAAGCAATCTTTTCCACAGCAGTGCTGTGATAAGGCTTCTGCAGAAGGAGATCTTGACCCTGCTGTTGAGCCAACATAAGCAAGACAACCATCTACAACTCAAATTTGGCTTTTAGTAACTCCCATCAGTTTCTCTAAAGAACTTGTGAACTTGCTGCTAACAAGTCTATGTAGAACACTAATAATGACACTACTTGCAGTCTCAACATGGGACCACCATTACTACCTTTATTTCAGATTGTTTACAGGTCTTGAGAGTAGTTTCCTAAAAAGGCTAAATCCTTTCTCTTTAGCAGATACTAATCTTCCAAACACCTGCCCAGGGACAATTGTTTCAACCCATCTGTACCTAATTTTCACTAACAAACTTTTCTCTGGTGCTCAAAGGCACTGTAATTCAACCATCTCATTTACATTCTGCCCAATTCCTCATTTGTTTAGGATTAGCAGTGATGTACTTCTGTTAAATTGCAAGATTTATGCCAGACATTCCTGCAACTCCTGGCACAGTAATGACAGTCCCGTTCAAAAGAAGAAAGGGAAATTATTCCAGGTTATCACCAAAATCAATACAAAACTGCTGTCACCTGAGCTGAATAACTGTCCTAGCAAACTCCCTTCTCCAGCTCCCCTAAGTGACCCTGTCCTAAATCAGCTCCAGAGAGTTTTTAATCAGACACATTACATTCAAAACTGATATTTGTGAGTTACAGAAATAAACACCTACAAGTTCTTACACATCTGAATCTTGCATTTCGATTACATTACCGTGATGCATCCTAAATATCAAGATAAGAGATTCATCTGTCATCTTTACAATGCCAACCAAGGTTACCTGGATGGGAGTCAAGAGGTCCTTAGAAAGGAAAACACATTTCTCTTCACCCAGGTAGCGCACTGAAACCAGTGATCCCATTCCAGCCTTGTCCACTAAGGACTTGTAGGTCTAAAAAAAAGTGATAAACATGTTCTCAGAAACAGAGTAAGAAGATCTCATCATTCATCATTTGCATTTAAAAAAATACTTTAATTTTGCTTCTATTTCTCTGTTAAGTTACCACATCTACATGCAACTCCTGAAAACAAACCTAGTTTCCAATAAAACTTCTAATACACACCTAATGAAAGTTACTGGACTCCACTTGAAATTAATTTCATATATCAGCATGAATTAGGAATTTAGGTGCAGGTGGCTATCATTGGCAATTAATCATTCATGTCCACATGAAAAATTAATTAATGTAATAATCCTAATTGCAGATATATTACTAATAAACCTCCTTATGATAGACTAGGGAAACAACTAGCAAATCAATGAATGTCTAAAGCATAGTTTACATTAAAGTTCTCAAAACTTGTGCAACACTCATAATACACTGAAACCTTAATTTAGGCATGTGATGAATTGGAGAGCCTCAGCTGTTGGAACACTGCAGTGCAATGATGAAGCTGTTATACGAAAGGCTTTAAGAAGAGACAAGAAACAAAAAATTCCTTTAAAAGCTTCTGAACACTTGCTAATGTGCTCAAAATTAAATTTGTCTAGTGACAGTAACAGATCTGAGAGGACAGGCACCAGGAGCTTGGAACAACAGAAGTGGCAAGAGTAATTCCTCCCTACCTGAAAGGTGTAATTGTGCCTCAGTTAAAAAAAGGAAATAATTCTGATAGAAAGCGGCCTTTCCTTGATCAGTCCTTTAAAAACCCAACCAGATACTCTTTGTCGTCACCTCAGTTAGGACAGCACTGGCAAAGGGACAAGATCCTCACAGGAGGGACAAGAGTCTCTCCAGGAGTAAGTGGTCATTACAAGATTTCTACAAAGCTACTCCATTTGTCAGAAACACACTCTCTCATATACTTGAACCAATAAGTTGTGATCAAATTTCAAATAAAATAATCCACACACTTGTTTTGTGACCTCTGCTTTCCTGCCCTGTGTCATGATAAAGGGAGAAAGTCTTTTTGCCAAGGCAAAATCCAGGACTGGCCTACATTTGATCCTACTTCTTCCTTTGCACAATGACCTTTGAAACATGTACCCTGCATGAACTAACACTTCAAACACTTCAGGAGGAAAACCTTATGCCAAAACTGAAGACAAGTATCCAGTAAGAACTATTCAGATACTTGGAAATGGACAACAGCTAAGCTTCAATATGAAGGTTTTCAGAACAAAGCTGTCAGCAAAATCTACCAGAGAAACTGCTGGTTATTAATGCACAGCCCAGGAAATAAAATTGAGGATTTATATTTCCACTTCCTCTCCCATTCTATTGGGTCCTACTTACAATAAATATCTGCTTAGATTGACTTTGTTTAAGAAAGACCAGCTAAAATGCAGCACTATGAATTACAATGCACACTTTATACCTAGCAAAGCTAATAGTATTAAAACACAGACTACAGCTTCAGCATAATTCATGTTCAGCAAGTTTACATGTTTGCATCTTCACCTATCTCACTACTTTCTTGAACAATATCCAAAGTAGTCAAGTACAACTATACTGGCTGAATACAAAAAGAAATGTTCCCTGTTCACCTCCCCTGGCAAATGTGCCTATTTAGCCATGCATGGCAGGTACAGAAAGCTTAGTTCTCTCCTTGAACAGTATAGCTCAGCTATTTGTATGCAGAAAATCTCAATCTCAGAAATCATTCGTGCCAGGCAGACATCACATAAGAGTAATCTGAATTATTTTTGTCCCAAGATCAAGAATCACTGTAACATTAACTTGAGGCAGACTCAAAAACTTAAAATAAAAACACAAGCTATTCTTAGAAAACCTATTATTTACACTTTTCTCTCCATTCTTAAGAGGAATTTCATGGAAGAAGGAACAAGATATGAGACTACAAGGAGAATTAATTAATGCACAGAACAGTGGTTTGAGAGAGAAGCAAAGTCATAAAAATACATCCTTGTGTCCACCAACTTCAAATGCTGATGAGCTCTGTCAGCTCAAGCTACACAAAGATTTTCTTCCTTCCCAAGACACCCAGGAACGAGGCTGCACCGAATTTCACACTGGTGACAACGCTGTCCCCAGGAGGTAGAACTGCAGAACCAAAGTGAGTCAAGCCAAGAGTGTACTTGCCATTGCAGGCCACTGGACAGGAGGCATGGACTGGGTTTTTCTTTCAGCCAGCACCAGCTTTTGCTCCACCAGGAATGCTATCATCAGCCGGCTGTAGACTTCTATCCATCTTCGTTTTTCCCATGATTCATCATCAAATTCTACACAAATCTACAGAAAGGAAGCAAAGTGAATGAATGACTGCCTATAAAAGTCAGTCACATTCAACAGAGAAAAGATAAAACCACCAATTAACTCAAAAATAAAAAAAAAACATTAAATGCACTTATAATTCCAGCATGATTACTGCCTGTCACATAATCAAGCAATCACTAAAGCATCCAAGGTTGACCCCACACTTTATAAGTAATAGTCAATGTTAACCGGTTTATCATTGTTACTGTCACATAAAGTAATAGTATTTACATTTAATTTTACAACTTCCCATCTCAAAAAGTTTTATGCTGCTCAAGGATAGTTAACGATGTTAATACTGTCACTGGTGTTTACAAGCAGCAAAAAATACACACACTACCCCTTAGAAAGTCCACTAAAACTGTAGTGGCAGATCTTCCACAAACTCTAGAGTACTGGAATAAACAAGCTGGTTTTTTTTTCAGAAACATTTTAAAAACACCAATCTCAAAGAATAACTTCAGCCAATTTACTGAAAGCACCAATAGTAGGACAGTAAAGGTGATCAAATTATGTAATGTGAAGAAGGTCACTTCCTAACTGCTATTTATCGTTATGAATTTCAGAAACAACTACACAGCTTTTTCAAAAGGAAAACAATTTCATGGCAAAAATACGACAGCTTGACCAACATCTTTGGGATAGCATTACCCTAGTTTCAAAGGCAACATGGGAGATCAGCAAATTATTGGGAAAGACTACAAATACAACTTGGCCTGAATACAGGAATTGGAACATCCTGGTAGAGGACTCCACTCTTGGAAAAATCATTCCCTCTTCCCAAAGAATACAGCAATACAGCCTAAATACGTTTAGCAAACAGCACAGAAATCTCAGTTGAGTGAATCTCAGAAACATTTCCTGATGTTTTATCGTCGCTCTCAGGGGAAAAGCAAGTGAAAACATGCACACAAAACAGCATTACCACAGCCAGGAGTCATAGAACTAATGGGTGCAGAAATGAACTTAGTAATTTTGAGGTGCACAGAAACAATGAAAGAGATAAGCAAATAACAAACAGAACCAGAATAGCTTGTTTCGTCTACTGCACCGACAGTACACACACAGGAAAACACAGTTGAGAAAATAATTTCAACAGCAGTTAACAGTTTCTCTATACAAAATAAAAATCGGAAGAAATACTTCTACTCTTTTACAGGAGCACCACTTAATTGGCCCCTCTCAGTCCATTATTATTTCGGGTCTATCATGTTTACGCAGAAATTCGAGAGGAAAGGAGATGGAATGTGTTTTGGTACAAAGCTCTTCTCATCTCCATTGTCCACTTCGCAACATCTTTAGCACTTCAACTGGAGAACACATCAAGTCAATCGCTTCTGGCAGAACCGTAACCAGCTACAAAGCTCACAATAGGGACCCCATCAGCACCTGCTTCTTCTTTGCAGGCAAAGTCCTTGCGAGTTTTCTGTGCCAAGAATCTCCTCCTCACTACCAGCACGGCACAGGGCGCAGCCCCGCGCCCAAAAATGGACAAAGCTCCACCCCTGCCGCAGATCCACAACAACAAGCCGATAACAAAGTTTACGCTTTCAAGCAAGAGTTGGAAACATCCAAAGTTTCGTTCTGTTTGATAAGTAAAAGTGCGCTTCTTCAGTTAATCAGAAGTCACTAAGTTCTCATTACCAAAAAAGAGGAAATAAGACAGTTAAAACGGAAAGATGGTGCTGTTCTTGCTGTCGCAGGACAGCCATTGAAGTCCTCCGTAGAAACAAGCACAATGTTCAAGACGCCGCTGCTACAATGGAGTTTTGTCCTTGGGGAGTAAGCACTCGGTCTGTACTCGAGTAAGTGCCCAGACATGGCTGAATACTTTTAATGACTACAGTTGCCAAATAAAGCCCCTTAACAACTTCACAGGCAAACCGTAAACATCGCTTGACTTCCACACAAAATACGCACCTACCAATTACGCTACTCTTGCAATAACTATGTGTTCAAAAACCCACTTGGTAATCATTAATAAGAAGAGGCCACCATGCAATAAGAGTCCGAGAATCCTCCAACACCAGGCATGAATTTGGTATGACTTTAAAACCTAAGAACTTGCTCATGACCAAAGAGTAGGAAAGAAAAGTCACCAATCCCAAAAAGATTGGAAGGTTTCGGTTTCAACTCTGGGGGCAAAAAAACTGTTCACAACTGGCAAGACCTTGAACTACCTTTAGGAAATAAACCATAGAGACACAGCAGGTGCGGTAAAAACTTGCTTTTCAAAATGCCGGTGGAAGAAAGCACATTTATAATTAGCTAGAGATAATTTGCGTCATTAGTACAAGCACATCGAGGACTCGGGCAGGGGTGCACGTCTCCAAGCGTGTTGGCCGAGACGCCGTCTCCTCTCCCCCCGAGAGCAGCATGTGCACACACGTGTACGCACACCCGCACCAACTTCCCCGGTCACACTCTCGGTTTAGCAGGTCTCTCTTAAAGTTCTCGGTTACCTTCAGGTCTTGTTTGGATATGTCCGTGTGTGACACAGCCCGGATCCTGCCCGACTTCCAGGGCCATTCCGAGATGAGGTTGGCGTCCCATGTCCTGTCCTCCTCCTCCGACAGGCAGAGGAACCTCTTCCCTACGAGCAGCGACCAGCTCCCCTCAAGCCTCAGCACCATTTTAACTCATCGGGAGGCCTTCAGCGAGGAAAGCGAAGGAAGGAGGAGAGAAAGACACAGGGCAGGGCGGTGAGCGCTTCCTCCTTCCTCTCCCGGCCGCCCCCCCCGCTTCTCCAAGCGGCTCCAGCCGGACCCCCGGAAACCCACAGGTCGCCCCCCCGCCCACGGTCCTGTTAATCACTACTCAGCGGGGGTGGGACAACAGAAGGTATTTCCAGAATGGCTGCAGCGCAGCTCCCGGCCATTCCCACCCCCGCCGCCTCTTTGTTTCCTCCTCCGAGGAGCCAAAGCGCCGGGCGGCAGCCGAAGGGAAAGAGCAGGCGACCAGGCCAAGCTTCTTCCGCCTCACTAACACCCCGGCCGGCCCACCCGGGCAGACCTCCAGCCCTGCCCCTGCCCTCACCTGCTCCCTCCCGGCCCCGCTGCCGGCGCACCCCGCAGTCACACTGGGCACGGGTCCCGCTCCCCTCCACCCCCCCCCGCCCTGATCGCCGCTGCGGCCAAGCGACACTGTCGGCGCCGCGCCGCGCACACGCCCCCTCACCCGTGCGCGCGCCCCCGTCCCGCGCCCCTATTGGCTGCACCGCGCCAGCGGGGCGGGGCCGGCAGCGAGTCTCCTGCCGCGATTGGCGCGGAGGGGCGGGGCCCGCGCGCCCGGCCACACCCCCGAAACCGTTGCTCAGCAGATGGTGGAGCAAAAAATAAAAACGATATATCCTTCCGCTTGAGCTTGGAGGGAAGGAGTCCCTCGGGGCCAGCCCGCGGAGCGCCCGCAGCCAAGCCCCAAGGGAGGCACGAGCGCGCTCTGCACCGCGGCACCTCCCCAGGTCCGTGTTCTCGCCCTGGGAGCGCCGAGCTTCCAACTATAGGATCTGCCTTTAGAGGCGGCGGAGGGATCGAAGCCAGGCCAGAGGGCGTGATACGGTCTCTTATACGTGCGGCTCGCGGCGTACTCAGATATAGCACAGGGGGCGGTGGCACCTGCGGGGAGTCTCTACGCATGCGCACGGGGGCGGGACCAGCACCTTCGGGAGCCCCACAGGCCGCCATCTTGTCATGCTGAGGGAAATGGGGGCAGGCGGGCTCTGTGGGGCAGGGTACAGGGCACAGTATGAAACATCACAAAATGACAGTGTGCCCGAGGTTCCTGGGAAGGATGGCAGGCTGTGGAGGCGCTCCAGTTGTGGTTGATGGAGGTTGTGTAGTTGCATCTAAAAGCAAATGGCTTCCAGCAGCTCACACCTTTAACATGAGACCTGTGCGTTCTTACAAATAACAAGGGAAGATAACAGAATCATAACTGGTGATTAAATAATGTGATAACGAAGTTCTAGTGCCTCACTACCCTCACGGGGAAGAATTTCTTCCTTATATCAAATCTAAACCTATTGCCTTTCAATTTAAAGCCATTCCCAATGAGAACCAAGGAGTTAAACAGAGAATATGCCATGATCTGGGTGATAGTGTTCAGCAGTGACCCAAAAAGATGCACGTACTCCTCTACCATAAGACTTTCCCACCGGAGCATGTGGGAGGAGAAGACCAAAAGTGTAGAAAGTACCCAAGGCAAAGAAGTTGTTAACTCATCCAGTTTATTAAAAACTCACGGTGCTCAGCTTGTGCTTTCTGCAGGGTTCCTTCCATCACCAGAGGTGTCTGAGCTTCAAAAACTCCCATTAGAGAGCAGTGCGATATTCCTGCCATGTTGTGGTCATGTGTCATCCTCCATTGTCCATTTCCACACTTACATTAACTGTATCTTTAAAGCCTTTCCACCAATTTGCCTCCATTGATCATTTGCCTACTGCATTTAAACAAACACATTCACGTATGAAATCAAAAGGCACAAAAAATTCCTTATGTTCCATGATGAGGAAATTGCTGTCTACTCCATGGAAATCAGACAGTTCAATTTCTTTGACAACTATAGAGAATCGACAATGATTTCTGTCAATGAGATGAACTTAGTAATTGCTACAATTTTTGCAGGGAGAAACAAAAGAAATAAAAGTGAATAATAAAAAGATGATAGCTCAGCAACCTTGTGCAGTCTGAAGAGCCACTCATTAGCTGGCACTGAAAGAAAAACAGATTTAAATATTTACTATATAGACCAGACCTGCAAGGTTGAATTTGTGGTATCTTATAAAGCAAGCTAGATGTGAAACTATCAAATTATTTGTTTCATTGTATGGACTTTAGGCTTATGTAGCAGTGTCTGTACAGTTAATACATCACACCATGTAGGTTTTGCATAACCTCATTATTTAAAGCCCTTAGATTTTCTGCAGAGAGAACACTTTGCCTCAAAGAGTAGATGATTAATACATGCAGGAAGAGGGATGTCAGGCTATAATGAAGCAATATTAGTCAATGCAATAGATCAAGCTGTTGGTAGCACTCCAGTTGCCTAATAGTAATTTTTTTTCCAATTAGCATTAGAATAAAGGAAGGCTTTAAGAAGAGATTTGAACGACAACAACCTGAGTTTAGTGAATGAGCAGCTCCCACATGCAAAGAGTGGTATGGAGGTTGGTCAAAGGTATTTTAAAATTTAATGGTTTGGGTGGGTCCTGATCTTGAAGGCTAAGAGTACAGGGTGACATAGTCCATGAATGCCCTTAAAAATGAACTTAGCAAAGCATGCTAAAAGATGATGTGATCAAAAAGCAGCATTCTGAATGTACATAAAATAAAATTAATTGGCAGAGACCAGAAGAGAAGATGAGGAAGCAGACAGAGCACAAGTTGAGAGAAGCCTGGACAAAACTCAATCATCCAGGGTATAAACAGGCTTTCAAAGTCCTGAAAAAGTAGAGATATTCAAACCCTAGGGGTTAAGTAGAAGCCACATAACTAAAGACTTTTTCTTTTGAAACAGAGAAGGTAATTAGCTACTTGCTTCCCTTCCCTAGGATTCATCATTTCTTGAAATTAAATATGGACTAAATATTTTTCTTAAATTATCTGACTTTTTTAAAAGTTATAAATTAAAGGTAACCAGTAAAGTCTTGGGTCAAAAAGTGAAATACATAAAATTTAAAATTATAGCTCTAAACATCTCTGAATTTGCTGCATCATTTAAGAACTTGTTTCTCAGTATTAAAAATATACAATATAGGAGAAAAGTACTGTTGTTTTTCTTAACTGGTTATTTTATCACCACTCGCAATAATCTCCACAAAAAGTCTGTTACAAATATTTTGTGTGTATATGCCCACCTTCAGTGTGTCAAGAGAAATATCAAAATGTTCATAAATAAGTTTCAGGCTAACCCTGTGATAATGGCCCAGGTGCAAATGTCTCACTCTGCATTATTTACCTCTGGAAAACACAATGTCTTCTAAAGTGCCTGGAAAACAAAGCAGTAATAAGCAGAACTGATTAAACCTCCAAACAGTGAGTTTCAGCCTGTTCTTCTGCCTGAAAGAAGTCTTGAGCATAATTTTTTCCAGCTGGCCCTACCTACTGAGTTGAATTGGTAATAGGTAAGCCTTTAGCTCCTACATGAGAAAGGGGTAATCTCTGCAAACAGGAGCTCTTTAATCAGTAACTTCAGAACACACTTGAATAAATTCTTCCTTTCAACCACCATTAAGTAACAGAAAATTTATCTTGTGTGGGGTATCACTAGGGAAAAAGCAGAAGAGGCTTTGAGGTTTGAATTTAATTGAATTGAATTTAACGGTTCAGTTTAAATTGGAATTTAGTAATAAAACTCAATAGCCAATTTTATGCCTAAACAATTGCACATTCAGGCATTTACGCCTACCTCTCTGCATATAAAATCTGGATGTGCTATTCAAATATTTGTGCTTGAAAATTAGCCTCCCACTACCTAGAAGTATTTGATGTCACAGATACTTTACAAGAAAGGGATGTTTCAGTCAGAGAAGGGGCTGTAACATTAATTGTCCTTGCACTGTGTTCTCCAAAGGTGTTTTCCATCCCAGGGAGCAGAGAGTTTTTCAGGGCTCTCCTGCATTTCCAGGTTAAACCTACAAGTGTGTGTGCAGCTACAGCAAGCAATGATCAGATAATGTTGTGGATCTGGTTTTTAAAATCTCTACTGTGGCAACATTTAAGGGTCTCCGTTCTCAATCAAAGGACCTCTGAATAGGGGGCTGTAGAAGCACAGAAGAGGAACATGGAGTCCTTTATATTCTAGTGATTCATGATGGAGGTGTAAGGACATGTGATTAAAGTTGGAAGTGCTTTTGGTCAGGCTATGAAACCACCAGCTGTGCTGATAGCATGGTGTCAGTAGCACCAGGGCTGTGGGTTTGATCCCTGTATGGGACATTCACTTAAGGGCTGCACTTGGTGATCCTTGTGGGTCCCTTCCAACCCAGAATATTCTGTGAACTGGAAGCAGAACTTTGGGAGATAACCCATTAGCTCATTTCTCCAGTATGTCTTGAGATGTAGTGCTAAAGAATGAGCGAAAACTGCCAGAAACTTTCTTATTCAGTAGCACCAAACTAATGTAGTTAAATTTCTCCTTAAGTAGCTAGTGTAGATCAGGCACTACTTGTATCCAACCTAGCTCTAGTTATAGCAGGAAAAGATAAAAGCCTGTAGGAGGTGTCCTCACTCAGGTTACCTCGTTACCTCAGCACACCACACCTGGATCAGCTTTGCAAGAGTGGCAGGACTGGTTCCAGGTCCTTTTTTCAATGATTGTCTCTTTACCATAATTTAAAATAAAAGAATTCATGTCTTACATTAGTTAATATTTTCTCACTGTCTGAAGCTGAAGCAAGCACATATTTTGATACAAAGTACATTTTAATTTTATGCAATTAAGTTTATTTGCTGAAGGAAAAACTCCATGAGAAATGCTGACCTGTTCTTTTCCACTCCCATGCATATTCTGCAGTGGGGACTGTGTTTTGCCAGTGATCAGTTGGTGGGACTTCAATTTTTTTTCCCAACTGTAGAAATAGGAAATCGTGAGAGGACTCTTAGGTTGATAAATCAGGATCAATTATTAAATTTTAATTGACTATTAATTTAACACTTAATTATTTAATTGTGTGTTAAGTATTATCTGGGGATTGGAATTAGATATTAAATTTTGAAGCTTAATTCTGAAGTTAAATTAGTATTTATAGATAGAGTGATGCAATAACCTTTGCAAAGTAACCAGGACCAAACATTAGACATAAAGTGTGGTGAGTAATTCTATGCTGGTTTTGTTTTTCCTTGACTGCTTCAGAGGAAGAAGGCCTGTTGTGGAAGAAAAAAGCTCTTTCCCCTCAGGTATTAATAAATTAATTAATCATCAGTTAATAATTCAAAGTGTTTAGGTATCATTCTTTACTAAAAGAATGCAAATCAATATTACCTTGATGGATATATTTGAACTTGTGGTAGAAACTGCCACCACAGCAGGAATGTCTTGGTGATGATGTACAAAAGGAGACTTTGACAGGTGGGTAAAGAGATACAGTGAACTTTAAGCAACATCGTTTAATGATCTGAGGAAAGTTGTTCTTTGTTAACTAGCCTAACCTCCAGAAGCCTCACACCAAAACTGCAAACAGAACATGTTACTCATATTTCTCTACTTAACAATGTCCAAGCTCTTCCATCATTGAAACAACATAACTTGGCTTTGGGAAAGACTTTGTGTTAGACTTCACACCATTCCCTGCCACTGCCAGAGAGATTCTTAGAGTGTATTTCAAGTCCCTCCTGCTCTTTCTTTTAAACAGATGTGTTTTATGATAGACTATCTTCTCTTGGGAGAAAACTTACCTTTCTCTTGTGGATCTGACAGATTTCAGCAGCTTGAGCTGCTGGGCATGTGCAGGTGCCAGGTCAGTGAGTCCTAGGCTGGGGATAGAAATTGTTCTAATTTTGAGCTATCCTGCTATGTACTTTTCTAAGAACATTTGGACTAAATTCACATGCTGCTTTTGAATTTTCAAATCGATATCTCGGAAGTTGTCTTTCAGCATCTGTAATTTAATGTCGTTTTTGACAAAATAATGAACATTTGAGAAGTAGTGATCCTCGAGTTACAAATATGTGCAATTTGGACAAGAACTGTGACTGTTCCTGAATGTGTATTCACTTAAAAAGAGGCTCAGCCTTTTAACTGGAGGGAGGACACACTGGAGAGTGATCTCAGTGGGTGGCTGTACATGCATGAATCTTGTTGATGGACTGCTAATCCTTCCACCCCCTGCAGAGAACACCAGCTCTCTTAGCTCTAGTTCTTCTGTCCTGTCACTTGCCAACTCGCCCTTGAACTGGAGCAATGGGTATATTGTATGGTTCACCTGATACTGCAGGAACTCATTCCAGTGGAGAAATGCAGTAACTTTTCACATCAAGGGTCAACTGAGAAATAATTCCTTTCTTTTTTTTTCTTAATTCTGTATATTGTGCTTATATATTGTTAACAAAGCTAAAGTAATGTATCGCTGAAGCTAAAAAAAAAAATAAATTGAAATATTAAGAAATATTAAGATATCAGATATTGACTATAGAACTGGGAATATTTAAAAGTTTTATATTGCTAAATGTGACCTAGTTGGTAGAGCACAGAACTGGGAGCCAGATTGGAATCTAACACTAAGTGTGTCATAAGGCAGATCATTTAATTCACCTCATTTATCTGTAAATGGAGATAACAATAATCATTCTTATGAATTGCTTTGTGTTGTGCACCTGAAAGATGATGAGCATTATAGATACCAATTAAACATAATTTTGATCTTCAAATTTACTTTCCCTGTTAAATTTTAATAAGTGTTTATGCTCCCTAAATGCCAGAGAAGAAAAAAAATATGATTGTGAAGCAGCTGCTAAGAATTTCTCCCAGAAGATATTTAATACTAAATTGAGATTGAGTCATCTGTTTTAGATAAAGGGGCAATGCAAGAAATAATATGTGAGAGTTGAAATTTTAAGTAAAATATATCCAAAGCAGAATCAGAGCAGCTGACACTCCAGTTCAGTCAAACTGGCTCCCACTCCCCCAGTACCCTCTGTCCAGAAATTGGAAATAGACATTGTCATTTCTCTTTAGCTTAGAGCAAATGTAAAAGTATTGCTTAAAAATAGTTACAGCTTAAAAAGGTTACAGATTGTTCCTGTTGTTCTCTCAGTGTCCGCTCTCCTGCCATGTGCAGAGGTGCCAGCCTGGGAGCAGGGGGCCCTGGGCAGTTCTGGGCCACTGGGATTGCACTGGACTCCAGGCTGAAACCTGCAGTGCAGCTGGGCATTGGTAATTGTATCACTCACTGTACTTGTCATTGTAAACCACTTAGTGATTTTCTACTCCTGTCTGTAAAGTTCTCCAAGTCAACTACATGCCAGTGAAACTTTAGAGTGTCTTTTCCCTGGTCTCTCTTCACAGCTGTCAGAGACTAATGGCTGCTCTCCAAACCCTAGGCTTTGATGGTAGAGGTTTGTGCCTAAAATTAAAACAGTGGTTCTAAAGCAGATTCCTAACTCCAGTGAAACTAGGAATTTCATCCACTGATTTAAGAGATCATATGTCAGCCTTGTCTTCTTGTAAGAGGGAGATTGCAATCTGTCCTGTCTCTCATCTCTTCTGAAAAGCATAAGAAGGTAAATTTGAACTTTTCCTGCTTCCCAATATCTACTGCCCTAAATAGCATCATTGCAGTTTTCTCAAAAATGGAAATGACATTTTCCAGTTTCCTATGCAGAGGAGCTTCTGCTGCGGCATAGATTTCTATTGCTGCCTTTTACTTTTATTTCCTATGCACAGTTTATCACATAATAAAATTTACAGCTGCAATTTTCTAACGAGAATATCAGAAACACAGCCAAGTTACTCCAGGCTGTCTCTGTTGTCCAACAAACTTGGACACATAAACAATGAGGAGTAGCTTAAAACTTGTATGTCTACAGGTTGGGGTAACTGGAGATGGATTTGTTTCAACAGCAAGTAGGAAAAAAATTCGAGGTGATTGAAATAATTAGCAAGGCTGAAAATTATTTTATAAATGAGATACTGGGGGAAAAAAATTACCAGATCATTGGAGGACTGAATTTTAGCAGGCATGGTTGTATGTCAGGTGTTGGGTTCCCTGACTCCCTCCATGAGATGATTAGCATTGTGCCTCTGGTTGCAGCAGAGGTTGGATGTAACTCACTTTGTATAACATATAGGTCACAATCCGCCAGCACAGAAAATATGCATTTAATGAACTTCATCCACCAGCAGGCATCTCATTGTCTAAGTCTACTCTGCAGGGAGTGAAGAGAAGCATCTCCAGAAGGAGATTCATACTAAAATAGATGTCTAGAATAAGTGGGACAAATTATCCCTCAGAGATGTCTGTTCTTCCTCATTTTCTGTAGAGGTCTCTAATTATTGACTTGTGTTCTACCCTTTGTGCTAGAGTAAATGCTGAACTACATACAAACATGAAGTGGGGTGGTGTCTGTGCTACTCTGGTTTACACATTGTTCCCCAAATTAGGCAGGCATTGAGTTCTGGGGTTTTTTTCTTTGTCAGAAGCTGCTGCAATGAATGCTGGTATGGGGCACTAATGAGCTAATGAGGAGTACAGTGTATGCTCAGCTCTCCCAGGTTTCCTGTGGTACGGTGACCTTATGATCATTATAAGAATAATGTCTATAGACAGGAATCAAAGGCATTGGTTGTGGGTGTAAAGGTTCTTTTAAAGAGGGAGAAAAATGAAAGTTTATTCTCCAAGTTCATTATTTTATCATACTCTTTTAAGCACATGTATTGTTTATACACAAAGAATGCAAAACAATCACGATCACAAGCTATAAAAGCTATAAAAGATACATATAAAAGTTACAGATGGTTCAGAATGTTTACATTTGACTATTCCATAGGAGTGTGTTAGACACACTACAGTGCATAGGAAAGTACTGTAGGCTTTTTTGCTTCCCAAATGTATTTGTGTAAACTTTTTCAAAGTCAGCAAAACATAAGTAGTGGAAATGGAGCTTTAACTGGCCATAGAAATGTTGTTTTATAGGCAGCCTGGGAGAACAGGATGTGCTGTGATTGTTAGGACTTTACGAGCATGTTGTACCAACCTATGGCTCAAGGAATGCTGTGTTAAAGCATGTCTGGGAGTAGTGCTACTGGTTCACTGTGTGGAACTGGTGTTATTACTTAACCTCTTTGCACTTACATTTTCACCTTTGGGATTAACAAATATTTACCCACCTTTGAAAGTTACCTTCTGTTCTTCAGAGAAGTGCTGAATAAATACAGGGTACTATTCCCCTCATCAGCAGGTAATCCTGTTGATCTAACATATACTCTCTGTCCATGTTGAATATGTTCCGTGTTACTTGATCATTGTAGTTAGATTAACAAAGGATATTACAGGGATTAACTCTTAAGTAGTGGCTGCAGCTGCCCACCATGTGTGTTTACTCTAACCCAAAGCCAAGGTTTGAAATCCTCTTGCCTATGGCGAATAGAGGAAATGCACTTGACTTTGCAGAACCAATTTTCCACCCACAGCACAATGTCTTGACCTAAGAGGTTGTAACAACCTATTGCACAGTGCTCTGGTAGCTGCTGTGCTGCAGGCACCAGGGCAGACAGCTCCAGTTCTGACAGCTTCAGATCTCTGCCCACCACACCAGTTTTACAGAGTTGTTGTAAGGGTAAAACTGTCCCATTTTTCACCGCACTGTTACTGCTACAGGTCACAAATTCATGTCTAGACTACTTTATAAAATATTATAAAGTATTAATGGACATGAGGTCCTCCCCAGTGTAATACAGGCTCAAAGTTGGCCCTGCTTTGAGCTGAAAGTTGGACACAATGACCTCCATGGGCTACTTGTAACTCAGTTGTACAAAGTCAGGTGTAGCCTCAGCAGCATGGAGCTTGGCATGAGCTGAAAATCATCCCCAGGGCTCCTGAGGGCATTCCTGTGTAGCTGCCTCAGAGTAAGTTCTGTGTTGCTACAGCAACACCTTTATCAGCAGCACCCTGCCTGGTGTCAGGGTAGTTCAGGAGGACTGTATGATGTGCTGGCACACTTCCCTTGGGATATACACCTTCACTGCTGTTGGCAGTACTGTTCACTGGCTGTATTTTGTCCATTTTATTTCAGTGGCACTTGGAGAATCTCTGGGCTCTTAGAGATCTGGAAAGTATTTTCAACAGAGGATGGCTGGGCTGGTGTCTGGGAGAGAAGGGAGCACAGAAAATACTGCATCACCTGCATGCATTGCAATGATGAGTCTCTTACTGGAGTATGGAGGGAGAACATATATTTGCAAATGCTTTGTTTAACAGCTTGAGAAGTTGGAACTTGCCGTTTTCTGGCTGGAGACTGATATGGAAAATGGGGGTTGAGCACAAATGCTATTTTAAAATGATGATGATGCTGATTTTTTAAAGCAGTTTTCTGCTATCTTTTTTTTCTCTTCATAGAGTACATTGTGATATTGAAGTATAGACTGCTAGGAGTCCAAATTTCCATTTTCAGATGTAGCCTTTTCAAATCTTGTGCTAAGCAGATGTAGTGAATCACTATTTCTGGGGAAAAACTACTACTGCTTTCCTCAGTCAGGCATGCATAGTTCAAAAATGTGTTAGAATACTTTCAGTAGCCATATGAAGTGTTGGGAGCTCTCTATATGTGATGCCCACAGCACTCACTTTGACCTCTGTGAGCTGTAAGCAGGTACTAAGCCAAGGAACCATTATCTGGTCTCGTTAATAGCGGCATTAAAGTGAGATATTGTAAGACTTTAGAAGGGAGTAAAGTTTATAGGGATGGGAGGCCTCTATAAATAGCCTGTAGAAGGTAACTTGAAAACTCTTATCACAATGGAAGTAGTTTTCTTTTGTCTTCTTTTTTTTTTTCTGAAGCCTCTAATTGTTTGGTTTGGATCTTGGGGGTTTTTTTTCTCTTTCAGTTTTGGAACATAGCCTTTTTTGTCCCTAGGAAGACGATTAATTCTTGTTCCTACTGCCACATAATGAGAGGGAGAGAAGCAGGATGATGCTGCAAGTTTTTTATATATCCTGACTGCAGAGAAAAAATTTAGTTATATAACTTGTCCATAAAAAGAGGCCTCTTTTCCCTATCATCCTTTTTACTTTTTCCAGAATGGAATAAAACGGGAAGTAGCTTAGTGTGCTGGAATTTCATGTTCATGAATATACAGTGTATGAGAGTTGGTGTCTTTAACGTGTTCTGTGCTTTGACACTCAGCATTTCTCTTTGCATTTGTAACTGAGGGCAAAGCAGTTGTAAGGTAATGGGTGGTTTATATGCCTTGAGAGGAACAGAACAGGACACACATGGGAGATGCAGGTGTATTGTGGTGTACAGGAGGAAGAGGAAAATCCTGGCAGAACAGAAGTCTGAGAAAACCCCTGGAGAAATGAGTGCACTCACAGCGAGGTTGCTGCTCACCTGCATGTAACTCTGAACAGCTCCTATGGGAAGGCATCTTTGCCAGCTGTGCCAGGGCAGCTCATTTCCATCTGCCTCCCTCGAGGCTCTACATGGAATTCAAACCATATCCTGGTTTGTGCTGGGATTTAAACTGATCCAGAAGGTCAATAGCAGCTTTTTATTAAAACTTACCATTAAATAGTATTTATGCAGTTATTAAAATATGTTTTTACACTGCCATGTTAGCCTAGTCATTGCTTGGGTGATTTCATCTCTGTGCAGGATACTGCTAAACAGAGCAGTGCCCGTGATACCAAATTAGTTGGTTAAAGGTAATTCAGCAAGAGGTGGTAAAGAAGCCCTCTTTGCTTTCCTCTTTTATTGCCTTCAATTCTTCTGTTACATCAGTCTGTGAAAACATTCTCTAGAAACTGCCAAGACCAGCCTGCAGCATTCTCCTGACATATTTTAGGGCTATGGGTAGCCTCCTGCACATTCCTTTTCTGTTTCCTTGAAGGAAACCTCTCTTCTGCTCATCAGAGGGGCCCCTTTCATTATTTACAGCTTCTTGTTATCGTTTACATTCCCGTTTGCATGGCATGGCGCCTCTGTGAAACCTCAAGGCCGTGCACTGACTGTATTTCTCTCAATATCTCTCTTGAGCAAACATCATGTTCACACTGGCACTTAATTGCCTGCCTCCTTTCTCTCTATGTCTGCTTTCAGGTCAAGAACATGGTCAAGTCATCCTTCAGTATATTCACTACTGTTGCCATTGTTAAACACTACACAGTAATAAAATTCAGAACAATCCATCCTTCCAGATCAAGAATGTAAGGACTGAATGTAAGGATCAAAACAAAGCTCTGTACATCTCAGTATCTCCTTCCTGGAGGTAGCTGATTATAAGGAGCCAGGACACACATGAGCAAATTTAAAGAGAAACCTTCCCTAGTCTTGACTGAGTGTGCATCATCCACAGAAGCTTGCCATGGCCGTTAAATGAGTGAGCTTAATATCTGAGATACTGAGTATCAGTGACTGAGCTCTGGGCTGCAGAGTTTTGTCTTTGGATAACTGGGACTAGGCCCTCCCATTGTGGTTACCTAAAGCCAAATGATATATTCAGGCATGCTGGTCTCTATGTTTTCCCAAAGCTCTGGTATGAGTCATTGAAATTAAGAGTGTTTCCCAGAAATCACAATTCCCAGCGCAAATGCCAGACCACACCACTTTTGAGACAAAATAGGCATTTCTTAATCTCTCTTTGCTAATGGCCAAAGCTCTGAAGCAGTTAATTCAATAATAAAGATTGAAATAGCAGCCAGGTAATGCTGAATGTCTCCCCATGCTTTAACAATTCTCCCCATAGGTAGGATTAACCTTTTCCTGTCTACTCTGTATTAGTTAGTAAAGCTGTCATTTCAGAAATGGGCATTTTTCATTACTGTGTTCAGGAGCTGCATTCTTCTTGGATTTTTGCTCTAATTGTTCATGTTACCCCATTAGGTTTTCATTTATTTGTTTTCTCAAGCAGAAGTCAGGAGATAACTGTCGGGAATCACCCATTCTATTCCAGTGGGTGGAACACCAAACACTTCTCTTTCAAGAGGCTGAGTATATTTATCTATATATATATGTGTGTGTGTGGTGTGTGTGTGTGCGCATTCCTTTATGGGATGCAGAATATTCCTGATCAACTTTCTTCTCCTGATACTTTTTAGGTGCTGTAAGAACACTGCATGATACATGTGTGCACTATGTTTATGTGTAGTATATTTATTTTTATATTAATTTTTGGTTTTGTCACATAAACTTCCAGCTATCCAACTATCACAGTTTTTCTGTCTGATATTTTTCTCTGTTCCTGAGTACATTTCTTGGCTGGGTTGTCTGCTCTTCAGCTGTTCTTAAATGCCTCTGTTGTAGGTTTGATTCATTGGAGGACATAAGAGTTGTCTGCACTTGCTACTTCCTGACCTTTTCTGGATTTGGTAACAGAGTGCCCTGTGCATGTATGTCAGTGACGCTTTTGTTCTAAGAAGCCCTGGCTTGGCAGTTGTTGTTCAGCTGTGAGGCAGAGATCCCCTTTCCCTGGTGCAGAGAGGAATGAGTCTCATTATAGTAGAGCTCTTGGGGGATCTGACTTTTCCATGGCTGTGAACTTATTGGGAAAAAGAGTTGCTAGGAGAAGACTATGTAGTATTTAGAGCAAGGGTGGTGGCTCTGCCTTCAGTAACAAAGCTGATTTATTTTATAATTTGGGGAACAGAAATCAGACCATCTAATGGCGCAATCTGTGTAGGATTTTTCACTGCCAAACCTCTTACTGCTAAAGCAGTTCCAAGATGTTCCACAAGCATTGGATGGCATTTCTGCTGAGCTGGCTCTATAAATTAATTCATATCTGTTCCTATACTTTAACTCTTCTTTTGTCTCTCTGTTTTTTGGGAGTCTTTTTGTTGGTTTGGTTTGGGTTTTTATAGACTGGATGAGGTGGTTTATCAGCGAAGGGAAGGCTTTCTTCAAGCAAAACCTCTTTCCAGGCTGCTTGGGATGTCACATGCAGAGCTCATAGGCACAGGACTGTGTGACTTGTCCTAAGACACAGTGCATGAGGAGTAGGTAGGGGGCATTGTCACCCTTTCACTACTGACTCCGTGGAGCTCAATTTCTCTCCTTCTTCTGTTTACCAAACAGCTGTTTCAGCAAAGCTCCCTGCATTCAAAATCAGGCTCTTTAGGTTTGCCATCACCAGACTGCCTTGTTAACTATCTGTGTACATTTGAGGATTAAGATCAGTCATCAGGTGGGGATTGTGCCAGTTGTGTACACAGCAGCAGCACAAGAAGGGTCCATGTCCTGCTTACCCCTGTCAGAGATTGCTGCCAGCCAGAAAAAAAAATCCTCTAACCTTTTTGAGGTTTGCTGTCCAGAAAAGAGCAGTGGGGTCAGCAGCAATGCAACTGGCAGGAACTGCAGTGAACGTGGTAGGCTAGGAGAGGCTGGAAGGAGGCATGAGTGAAAGGAGTTGATGAGTAGTTAACTCATGTAAGCATGCGTTAGCTATTAAGAGCCAACAGATATTAATCAGAAGAATAAGAATCAGGATGCGCCTTAGCTTTGTCAAGATAAGAGAAACAGAATGCACCTTGGCAAGATAAGAGAAACAAAACCTATTGTCGGCAGAAAACGCTGAACCAGCCAGTGAAGGACTGCGCGGGCTTCAGAAAGAAAGGTGAAAAGGGCAGAGTGAGGAAGACTGCCGGCCTTTATCGGAACGACCCCCGAGGAAGACTCGGAGCCTTCCTCAGTGCGACCACCAGAGTACACTGCGCTTGCGTGTCGCATATGATAATGATGTTAATGATTTCTGAGAAGTATAACCACTCCGATCCCAAGGAATGTAATGAATATGCATGAAATGTAACCATAAATTGTGCTGTGTAAAAGTGCTGGATGTACGCATTAGGAGGAGCGATCCCCCAAACACTCACCTCACTGGGTCAGTCTCTGAGGTGACTCTTAGCTCAACGTTGGAGCGAATCGAGAGAACATGAGGCTGAGTTATGATTTGAGCACTGAAACGTTTTGCTGCAGCTTTGGGTGTTGTCCTCTGTATTATCTGTCTTTATGATCCAATATCTTCTCTTATTGGTCCAGAAAATATGCAGCAAGTACTATGCTTGAAATATGCAGCAAGTACTAAGTGGCAACTTTTGTGTACTGTGGTGATAACACAAATATTCTTGCAGAAAGATCTGTGCCTTGTACTTGTACTTGACAATATCCCATCATTAACTGTAACAATGTTGTGAATTGCCTGCCAACATGCAGTCTAAAAGCTCACACTAAATAATCCTGACACAGGGAAAATCTCGGATAACAGCTTTCCAAGTACTTATTTGGCTACGATATACAAGCAAGACAGCCACAGGATGATTCACTGCTTTAAGAATCTGGGCTGGATGACCTAATGGCTTCTTTTGGAGAGAAGGCAGTTCTCGCTTAGAGCAAGCATGCCTGGAGAAGATGGTTAATTTACACGTGCTTGCTGCAGCGCACCACCCGTTCCTGCCTTTGTGGTGCCTGTACAGCAGTCAGTGCTGGCTGGAGCGATGCTGCTACTCTCGACCCTTACAGTCCCTGAGGAAAGAGTGTGTGGTGGCCCCATACCTGCAGCTGTGGCTCCCAGTCCATCTGTAACCCAAAATTCCGGCGCTGGGAGCAGAAGCGCTGCCGTAGCTCAGCGGCGGGTTACAGGTCAGAGCGCGGGCTGGAAGTTCCCCCTGCTGGAGGAACAGACCCACTGCGGCCAGCGGAGCAGCGCAGCCGTGCGCCTCTTCCCCGAAATTCAACTTCTAGGGGTGCTGAACTTTCATTATGGTCTATCTGTGCCGGCAGCTTAACATGAAGGCTGTGGGTTGTTGGCCTGTCTGTCCCTAGATGTACTGGTTTTCTGGGGACTAGGTCCAGAAAGCCAGCATAAGAAAAGGTGATCCTTCTGCAGGAGTTTTGAGCTCAGCAGAAGAAAGGTGAGGTGTAAGGATGGGCTCTGAGCAACCTGGTCTAGTGGAAGGTGTTCCTGCCCATGGCAGGGAGCTGGAACGAGATTAATTTTAAGTTCCCTTTCAACCAAACCATTCTGTGATAAGGGCTGGATACTGTGGACAGGGCTGTGAGGATGTCTGTGGTAACCTGGGACTAGAGAAGTCTGTGATCAGTTCCTAGAACTGCTGCATCTGGTTTGAAACGTTCAGTCTCTCCTGGCAAGAGCTCTTCCCAGGTTACTCAGAATTCATGAGAGACTTTCAGCATCTTTCAGCTATGCGGTCTCGGAATGACCAGAACACTTTGCTGCGGATGCCCAGTCTTCAGAAAGAACAATGTGTGTAGCACGGAGGTGAGGATCCTGCAGTGCACCCAGGGCCAGAGGTGCCCGGAGCCCTGGACCTAATGCCAGAAACAGGCAAGCTGCTCCACAGACCAACTTCTAAGTAAAGCTTGGGGCTGCTCTGGTGGCAAGCTTGAGATCTCAGGATTCCTGCAAGACAAAACCTCATCATGAATTGCCATGGGCACGTGTGCTTTCAGTAGAAGGGAAAAACCAAAGCAAGGGAGATGATTTCAGGCAATCTAACCACATTTGGCATATGTCAGTGAAAGAAAGGAAAAGAACCCAAAGGAAACTTAAAGAGAACAACCTTCATGTCAAGCCAACATATGTTGTTTTGTGTGTGGGCAGCTGTTCCTCATGGAAATTGGACTTGACAGGCGTGAGACCCCCTAATGAAAACTGGTGTCAAGGAGAGATTGCTGCTTGTCATCACTGATGATTATGGGAATTTACCTGGATCTTGTGGCCAACACCCTTGTCCGTTCTGCCTGGACACTTTGGAGGGTGTGGGGAAACGACGAAAATCCTTCTCTTTTTATGGATCGAAAACACCCCTCGACCCCGAGCCGTAGCTTTGCCTTTCCTTTGATGCGAACAGTCCGTAGGGTTTCCTTCGTGCTCGGCTGCGGTGCTCCAGAAGCGCCCGGTGCCGCGGGTGGGGCGGGGACCCCTTCCGCACCCCAGAGCTCCCTCTGGGCACTCCGGCGGCAGCGGGGAGCGTGGGGGGCTGCTCCTCCTCCCGCGGGGGGCGGCTGCGGGCCCTGCCCAGTGTGGGCGGCTGGGCCCGGCTGCGCGTTGGCTGCGGGCGGTGCCGCCAGTGAGGCTGCGCTGAGGCTGCGGGGCCGGATGGCCGAGCCGCCCGCCCCGCGCACTCGGGCGGCGGCCGGCAGCGGGCGAGGACACCGGGCGAGCCCTCCCCGCCGGGAGAGCCAGCCCTGCGGCACACGGCAGCGCCATGGTCTCATGGATCATCTCCAGGCTAGTGGTGTGAGTAGCTGCCGCTCGGCACCTGCAGCGTGTGCGGCATGCCCGCGTGTGTGTGTGTGTGTGTGTGTGCGGTGTCCGCGCCGCTCGCTCCTGCTGTGGATACTGGGCTAAATTTAGCAGGTTGTTGTCGGGGCCGGGGCGCTCGGCTGCCCGGCGGGTGAGGCAGGAGGTAGGTGGGTCAGATGGGATTTTCCAGCATGGGGCTGGAGGGCAAAGCGCTGCCGCGCCGTACAGCGCAAGGTGACAGGGGAGAAATAGAGCGAGCGACATCGCCCGGCGCTCGGCCATGGACGGGCTCGGGGTCCGGAGGGACCGCGGAGCATCCACGGGTGGGGAAATGGACGTGGGTTTGGGCAGAGGCGCTTTGTTACCGGGCTCGGCGCGGCCGGGGGTTCGCGAGGGGGCGTGGGAGAGGCGGCCGCGGGGTCTCGCAGCCGCCGCCACCGCTTTCTTCTGTCTGTTTTGCAAAAGAAATGTCAAATATTCCTTTCCTCTTTTGCAACTTGCCGCCCACCCTCTCAAAAGACGATCTCGCTCTCCCTTTAACCTGTCAGCCCGGGAGAAGAAGCGTGCGGCTCTTTGCACTTGTCCTGCAGCTTTTCCATGGCTGAAACTGCTCTAGGTGGGAATATATGTAAAAATTCCCTGGAAATTCTTCCCAGGCAACAGAGGAAAACGGAGCAAGTTCGACGTATACGTTTATCTGCCCCATCTGATAAGAGGTTTAGTGAGAAAAAGGCGTTTTTGACGCCGTTTGGAAAATTCCTGGAGGAGGGGGATTACAGGCTTAAGGTGGGGCAGCAGGATGGCTGATCTCCCTTCTGGAAATGTGACTGGGGAAGATTAATGTATGGCATCAGATAAATAATTTGCCAGTTTTCTCTGTCATGTACATACAGATGCATCTCCTGCAGATTCAGGAGGACATCTGTTGTGCTCGTAAGTTATTTTAGAGCGTCTGTGAAGGCCTGTCACTTTCTTTGTCTGAAAGAAACGTGCCATGATGTTGCACCATCAGCATGTTTCCAGAAAAGCATTTTCAAGGTCTCTTTTGCTATATGAGATGAAACATCCAAAGGAAAACCCACCTTCATCTTAGTTATGTCTCTGTATCAGTAAGACATTAAGTGTCAGATAGGAAGATTTTAGGGGGCTCTAGAGTTGAATTTAGCCCTTGGAGGTCTGTCATCTGGATTCAGCTGCTGCTAGCCATTATTTGGCTTGCACTTCATTTTGGGAAAGAGTGTTAAATATTTTAAAGATTTAATTTGAACAGTATAACTGTGCAGATATCTCTGCCAGCAATGTGAGATGTAGCATGTATTGTCTAAGGCAGCTTTTCTTTCATCTCTACTAGACTAGTTTCCACTTTGAATAAACCCACATTATCACGTAACCCAGGTAATCCTCAAGAACAAAGAATATCTACACAGAGATGGTAGTTTAACTTACTTGTCTGAGCACATGCACATCTACACAAATGATTTCATCTAAAACTCATGGACTGGGTAAAAATCTGATAGGGGCAGGACCTGGAGCAGTTGACCAGTCAGGTAATTAGCTGAGCACACAGACCTTCCTGTTCTCTTCAGTGTTATCTGAATAACATGTCACAGCATGGAATCAGCTGTGCAGAGGGCAGTACCAGTTATTTGTTATGCTGCATTTTCAGTAGCAAATAATGAATATGCAGTGTAAATATTAATTATTTAGTAGTCATAGTAATAAGTAAGAATTTTGCAAGGAAACCTAGGGCAAGGCAAGCTTGGTCACCACTTTCTTTCCACTGCTGAGTGTACATCCATCCTTTAAGAATGTTTTGCACCAGAAAGTGCTGGTTTGTTATGATCCCAGTAAGAAATTTGGACTTTTTAGAGTATTTATTAAAACACCGTTTTCTAGAGGTAGCATTGGGAAAAAAAAACAAAAAAAAACAAAAAAAAGAGAGTGAGAGTATAAATAATCTTACATCCTGGAAATCTCAGGGTATCTGACATGGGAAAGCCCTCCAGACTGACACAGCACACCATGCAGATCTCTCTGTGGAAAGGTTCCCTTACATTTTGATCTTTTCAGCTCTCAGAGCATTTTCTTTTTATTTTAAGGACATTTCCCTTCATCACTCCTACTGCCAGATGAAAAGGATGTTTATAAGAGAGCTTGTTGCTACATTAGATGAAGACAAAGATGGGCAGGTGGTTTCATGTCAGGTGATGAGCAAGTTGCTCCTGCATCCAAAAGGTCTGTGCATCCCAGCACAGGCCAGACAGCCAGGATACACCTCAGCACAGAGATCTGCACCCATTCAGAGTAACTGTGAGTTGGATCCCTGACTCCTTGATGTGCAGTGGTCTTCAGATTAGGATCATGGCAAAGATTTAATCTATCTAATCCGGTTTCCCTATCTCATTATGAATCATTAGTTGATCTATCAGTACGGATAGCTGTGCTTTAATTAGAACGGCCACCTGGTTGAGCTTTTTTCCCCCTCTGCTTGTGTCTATGTAGTTGTTTTTTCATTAAATCTTATTAACTGATAAGGATTATGAAGAAAGTGATTGTGGTGTGGTTTAGTCACACTGTGAATGTTGATATGTGCTCTTATGACTTCTGCTGATCTCCACAGGGGTTATGTCTGATATGACTCAGCTAACGGAAAGGGCTTTAAAAAAAAAGCAAGCCTTTGCTTTCTTCGATGCTTTGCTGCTTCCACTGTCTCTGATTTGTCGTTACTGGTTCTGTCATGGCAGTTTCTATTTCTAAAACATTGCCAAAGGAGAAGAACCTGTGAGCACTTCTCACCTGTTTCAGCAGGAAGTCGAGCAGCTTACTGCAAACCTTCTCTTACCTCATTTCACCTTTAGTGTTTGGGCTTTGTGTCCAGAGTGCTGGCTGGTTCTGTTCTGCCCACAGAGCTGTGTGCTGGGAACCCTCAGAAGAGAAATTATACCTTCAATTATACCTTCAGAGCAGCATCTCTGTGATAGCTGTGTGTTAGTCAAAGATACTGTGTTCAGGATCTGCCCTAGGTACTGTACAAATGTGAAACAAAAAGATAATCATATCCCTGGATGTATTTTTCCTCTAAGAGCCAATTCTCATTTTCCTGTGGTACTACTCCCAGGTAGTTTTTTCACTCATCTCAGTGAGAACAAAATTGGGATATTTATTTTCTCATGGCAGTGGATTACAGATGACTTTTCCACCAAGGGATGCCTGTGATCACTGGAATTGCAATTGTTGCATCTTGGAGTGACTTTTTCCTGTGTCTCTCACAATAACAGGAATGGGACAACATCATTGTTTGTGGGTTAATTATAGCTTTTTTTTTATTCTTCATCTCTGAGTACATCTCAAAGGACATCCTGGAACACCTCTATCTCAGTTTCCTCATCTGTGAAGTGTAATGAACTGTTGTGAATTTATCTTCCCTGAGGCAGACCAGAAGGGACCATTGGTCTGTCTTACCAACTACAGGTTATTGCTATTCATTTCAAAGGAGATTCAACTTGCCTCAAATGGTAGAGGCCTCTCTAGGAGAAAGACTTGGGATCTGTCTTTGTTGCTGCAGACCAGTTCAGCTGCAGTGCACAGCCCTGGATAGCTACTTTTGGCTGTTGTCTACAGGCACTTTGAAGTTAAAAGTGGTGTATATAAATGCAGCCTATTGTATTGGCATGGGAATCCTGTCCTTTCTCAGAAACACCAAACTTGGTTTATGTGCTTGGGGTCACACAGGACAGAAATAAAGGATTTTGGCTCCCATTCTGAAAGTTAGACACATCACACTGCCTGTTGAAAGACTTTCAATCTGGAACACGTGGCAGAGGAAGGAAATGTCAGTAGAAACAAGGCTGGGTTAGACAGGTTATCAGTAGATGATATGATGCTGTGTGATGACTTAGGCATTTGAATTCCTCCTGTGAGAAGCTTAGAAGTGCATTGCAAATTAATAGAACATGAGTAAATATGTTCTTCATGGTGAAAATCCACAAACTTAATTATGTTTTTTTTGCCTGCATTCGTTTTCTTTTAAGTCAAAACATCATTAATGGCCTCTCTGATCTCTTATGTTTTGATGTGAAACAGAATGGCAGCCTTAGATATGTTCACTGGGAATTCCCATCCCTATGTGGAAGTAACAGGGATTTGGGGATCTGTCAGAGGCATCCTTTCTTCTGGCTGTCCCTGGAAGTAGTTGGATTCTGAACAAAATCAAAGAGGAACCAAAGAATTCTTTAACCTGATGTGTGAAATTTCCTTCCCTTTCACGGTTAGCTTTCTCTTTCTTGATTATTGTGATGCTTTTTTAGCAAGGCTGTGAGATTGGCCACCCTCATCCTCATCTGGTGTCAATCCACAGTGCATGAGTCAGACATTGATTTCATTTTTATATCTGTAAAGAATTTCCATTTTAGAGAAGCTTAGCAGATCCTTCCTCCTCCTGCTTTTCATGTGTATAGGAAGCCTGAAGAAATTTATGAATGAAACAAAACCTGAAAAGTCATATAATGCATATTATCTGAAGGTAGAAACTGATAACTTGTCGTTATGAGAGGTAGAGACAGGATCCACTCAAGCAGGCAAGGACTGCTCTCATAAAAGCAGAGCACAGCTTCAAGCTGTTGGTTCTTGGTACGTCAGCATTAGTGTTTCAGTTGATGTATACCACTTGATAGATATATAATGTATTGGTTATCAATATATCTGCATTTGCATTTTAGTTGACATGCATCATGTATGTGAAGGCCCTTCACAACCTGCTTTATTTACTTGGTGTGGCAGGAGGCATGAAGGACTCAGGTATTTGTTGCTGTCTACAGGCCTCACACTAGCAGTGTAAAATTGTCTGAAAATACAGCAAAGGACCCAAAGTGCAGCTTGAGCTCCCGGCCAAGGCTGTGGGATGGGCTTGCAGTAGACTCTTCTGGAGCTGGGAAGTGGAAAGGCAGACCACCTGCCCTACTTGCAGAGCTTACTGATAAACTTTACCTGTATGAAAAGTGGTGTCATCCCTCCAAAACAAAGGCTGCAGGCTTGCATGGCTGCTGCCCTTTGTGTGAAGAGCACACGGTGTCTGTGGCTGCCAGCCCAGTTCATGTGCATCCCTGCTGCAGCCTTTGGCTCTGCTGAGGGGGCAGAACCCCTTGGTGACAGTAAGTGACAGAGGAGCACCCGGCGCAGGTGTGACATTTGCCGTGCCCTTGATGTGAAATGTGACCGTGTGATCACGCTGCAGGGGACAGCTCTGCCTGCTGCTCTGGCAGCCATGACCCAGATTCTCCTGCCCAAGCACAGATGTGCTGGAAATGCTCCTGGTCCCAACGGGGAAGGTTTCCTGGTGTGCACATCGCAGATCTTACTGGTTCTGGTGTGGTAAGGAAGGGTGTTTTACCAGCTATGGAATATAGCCATGGGGCTTGGCCTCTGCAACTGCCCTTGTGCAGTATTTTGCCTTTGTGGGACCCTTTCCATTCACTGTATTAAAGCACTTTGAAGCATTCATTTAGTGTTGTGTCATTAGAGGAATTTTTGCTGCTATTATATGGGTAAAGGGCACCAAGACACACGGAGATCAAGTGATGTGTCCAGTATTCCACAGAGTAACAGGTAACATATTTCCTCCAGGCTCCTTGCTCAATAAATTAATAAAAGGGAACCTGATAAAGGGAATTGCAAAGTGTGTGTGTGTGGCTTTTGTATGGAGTTTTGATGGTGTGAGAGAGATAGAGTAGAATTACAGACTTAAATAGATGCTACTGAAGTAGTCAAACAACCAAAGGCTGAAGTATTTTGAATCATGGCCTATTCCCTTTCAGATACTTGGTGCTGTCCTTAGTGTCACAGTCAGCAGAAAACAAGAGCCAGACTGCTTAATACAGGCTACTAAGTCAGGCTACACTGCCTAAAATTGGTTTCCTAGTCACAGGAGGAAGATTTAGATCCAAGGTTCTTGATGCGTGGTCCACAGATGGCTGGCAGTCCACAAAACATCAGTCAGTCAGTGTTTGAGCTTTAAACCAGAAACTCTTATACAAACAGTTATGTACTAACTGATTTAGATAGAAGATACCATTTACTTTTTTTTTTTTTTAGTTACAAGTTTTGTATTTTATCTATTGAATTATAGTTTTGTAAAATATTAAGATTTCAACATTTTGTCACTTCCATGTGATTTATTATTTGTCATCTATCCTTAATCAACAGCGGGATATAAAATGAGCTTTGTTTCTATGTTTCTTTCAAAGGTTTGGATGGCTCAGTGATTAGGAAAGGTTGAGAAACACTCTTAAATGCTCTTACTACAGTTAACAGCATGAGACTGGCATCTCTAAGGAGCTTCCATCAGGGGTTGTGTTGCATGGAGAGCTGTTGGGTCAAGGGGAAGTACTTTGTACAAATTGGATGAAGGAGGACAACGTACAATCACACCTCCTACTTCTTGAGCAGTTGCTTCTGAATACTGAGCACTGCATTTGTCTTTGTGCTTCCATGTCTCAGCAGACAGAGCTGATACGTTGGGAACTTTCAGACTAATCAGGCTAAAGGTGGAAGAAGAGCTGAGTGCTGTAGAAGTATTGGCCAGTTTGGATTGCTGCAGAATCTTTGTATGACAAAATTTCTTCTATGACTTTAGGCAGCAAGGATCTGAGTCTAGATTTCCTTTTGTTGGCTTGTCCACTTGGCTGGATTGGGGCCACTCAGATTTCAGGTAGGTCTTGTGAAGTGAAATGGCCTAATGAAGGGATGCATCCCTGTAATCAGGCTCTTTGCAAGCAAAACACTCATATGGCAAAATCTCCCTTAGATCACCTGTATGGTTGAAGTTAATCACATGCTGCTTTTTGCAGGGAAGGTCTCACATACTTTTGTTATCACTGGTATGCTGCTTAGATTGCAAACTCTTTTGGGCAGCAAGTTCATTTAGTATTTTAAAATGAGCTAGTTCATTTAGTGCTTTTTATCTTACAACACCTAGATGGTGGGGGTTAGTCTCTGACTGGTTCTTCTAAGTTCTGTAGTAACAGAAAAATAAATATGGTATGAATACATGCAATTCTACATTCTAGATGAATCATTCTTGAGATTGATCCTGTGCTCCTCAGTAATCTCTCTGTGACACTCTTGCTGGTACAGTGTTCATGCTCTGAATTGGCATTTCACATGCGTGTAGTAAGAAAGAATTTAAACTGATAAAATACAAGCAAAACAGATGGTGAGAAGAGTGGTGAGAAAGAACTAGAAAAATTGACAAAATGAAGACTGTTTTATCTTTCCATGACTTGTGTGCTTTTGGAGAGAATGACTGAGGTAACAGGACAGACCTGCTCATTCCACGGGTAGGAAGGCACTTGGGAAGGCACTCCAAACCTAGAGCACCGTGCCAGAGCTAGAAACATGGGTAGTACTTTCCCAAGAGTTTTACACGGAACCAGTCCATTTGTTGCTGTGAGCCTCCAAACAGGCATAACTCCTTAGCAGAGTACCCTGCTGTTTGTTTCTTACAGACACATTTTGCAAGAGAAGGGCAAGGGGTTTTAATTTGCTTTGGGTGGTAAAGCAGTGATCTGCAGGCTGGTAAAAGTGGTTACAGAGCCAGGAGCAGGGCAGGGATGGCATCAAAGGAGAGAAGCTGGTTGTACAGTAAGTAGAAATGAAGAGCAAGGATTATGTTTCAGAAGGGACACACATTTATATGGAGGCAGAGGATTGGGTGTCAAGTTGGAGATTTACTCTTGACAGTGACAGGGGAACAGCTGGTGTCACACTTAGAAAAGGCTTGTTTCTTCAAATGCTACTTGCTGCATCCCTTACTGCTCATGCACTAATTGCTAATAAATAAACATCCAGTTTCAAAGAAGGAATCAATCAATTGGTCAGTAAAGCTGCAGTCTCTCTTTCCCCTTTCTCTCTCATGGAGCCAATAGTAATATTTTGCTTCCCCAAAATGGCAGATTTTACAGGAGAACAAAACCAACATTGAAGACCCTATTTGTGAGCAGCTACAAAGAATGCCCCTCATGTCTGGAATGTTGTACCTTTTTGGACAGATCCCAGGGATGCCAGGACCATGTGTGTGCCTGTGAATTTACCAGGCAGTCCAGTGCTGTCAGCTTCAATGAACAGTTGCAGCTCCTGCAGAAGAAACACTTCTGTTCTGTTGAGTTCATATTGCTGCTTCCTTTCATTCAGCTCATTTATTCTATTTCTTGTTTCCAGCCTATAAATAAATGTTTACACAGGAAAGCAAAAAACTGACAGACATTTCTTTCCTCATCTTTTGAGGGAGGCTTATAACCAATAACCAGCCTCATATAAGGAAAGGGCTTGTGCTGCAGATTTATATGAGAATACTGAGAACCTGGATTCAGTGCAGTGCTGTAAATTCCCAGTGGGAAGAAGGCAAATTATTTATTCTTTCCTGATTTGGTAACTGTACAATAGTCTTAGTGATAATCTGTTGGTGTAAACTACCAGTTATATTTCACACATGGTAGAGCCTGATATGGGCATGAGGTACCCCCCTGGAGCAGAATTGGAGGGGTGAGGTAAATATTAATTCTGAGCTGAAATTTCCAAGCCAATGGTCAGAAATCATGGTGTACTCCGGGATGTTTTACATAGACAAGCTTCTTCTGTGGCAGAGCTCTCCTGGGTGTCAGTCCCTGAGGAGCCCTCATGGAGAAGGGAATCCAGGAATCTTGTATGGCATTTCAGGAAGACAACCTTTGCAGAGAGGACAGATGAGAAACACCTGGTGATGGTAAAGAGCAGAGCAATCACAGGAAGATGACCTTCTCCATTCACCACAACATTTCATGGTCACCTTTGTCTTGATGTCTTCAGCACAAATGCTCTGACACTTGCTGTGAGCATGTGAGGAGTGCTGCTCTCTCTAGCTATAGGTCACATCAAACAGCCTTTGTGATGAGATGGTTGTTCTAGCTTGGGCAGTTCCTACAGGACTGCTCTGGGTCGTGCTCTGCCTTAGGCCCTTCTGTGGATGAGCAGTTTGAAGCTCTTGAGCCTCATTCTGCTCATGGAAGGGTTCTGCTTGTCCTGCTGCCTCTTCTGCTGTGGACTCGAGAGGACATGGCCTGTGCATATCTAAACTTAGACTTATGAGCCACTCAGATTATGTGACCCACAAGAAACTATCCCTGGTGTTAGATCAGGTTCAATAACACCATTTGACTCCTAAATCTACCTGCAGAATTCAGGGCAACATGTGAAAGAGAGAGATGGATGCTGGAGCTTCCCTGAGGCTAAAAGGCTTTGACTTTTGTCACGTATTTAATGGAAAAAGATTTGAGTGGTCTGACTTGAGAATGACTGCAAGACAGGTGGTTATATGAAAATGAATTGATGGTCATTGTTTAGATTCCACTGAGCATGTCCCTATGCAAAAAAGCCCACTATCCTAGCTGGTATTTTTTGCTGGAAATCATAGCAGAGAGACCAGGGGCATTATGGACACAAACATTGAATGAGACTTTCCCTCTTCCAAACAATTTGTCTAGGTCTGAGTTAAAGCACATTGTCAGGGCAGCCTGGAGGCTGTTTGCATTTCCCTGGCTTAATTGTACCTGTTTTGTAGATGAACAAAGGACTCTGCTTTCCAGGTTTATTGTTTTCATTCTGCTTATAAGGATTTTGGTCAAAACAGAAAGATGTTGCTGTTTAGAAAGAGCATTAATAATTAAATTGAGATACTCTGGGGAATATACCCCATGAATTTGTTGAATTTAAGTAGATCATAATAGTTTCTATGGCAACACACTCTGCTGTCCTATATACAGAAAGTGTGTTTCTCATAGGATCAAATGCAGGGAGGAAGCTGCTATTTTTAAAATATACCTTAAAAACACAAACACTGAACTAAGAGTAAATGGTTTCATGCATAAATGTTGTAGGGCTTTTCTCATGCTTGTTATACTGTGCTCACCTCTTTTCATAGCTGTCAGAGTGCAATCAGTCAAACCAATCCCCTGCTGCCTCTAATGATTTATAGACAATCTGAGGTCTAATGATGCTTTCTCAGGATATAATTCATCTCATAGATACATCCATATCTGGATATTTATAAAGCTGTAACTGTCGTGAGCCTGCAATGGAGACTTCTGTGGTCCTTTTGAACAGATCTGCAAAAATCTTTGTGTTCTACTGCCTGTCCTGGTGTCTGCTTGTGATCTCCCATCTCACTGGGCTGAGTAAAGATGGTTTCATCAGTATTTGGACAGAATTTTGAGATCCTTGTGTATGGTGTGTTCTGTTACAGCTGATTACAGCAGACTGTAAGATGGGAATTCATGGTGATGGCTTAGCACTTGTACACTTAGAGATAATTGAGGAGCCATTCATTCACTTAGAAGATTTGGGGATTCTTCAACCCATCAGGAATTGCATAAACTCTTTTCCTCTAATCTAGCAATCAAATAAGTGTATCATTTTATGTGCTCAAAAAAGCCTTGCAGCCACGTGATCAGTTACAAAATCCATATGAAATGAAGTATGATCATCCAAACAAAAAAGATGGAATTCAATAGAAAGCTTCTGAATGTAACTTTCTAAGAAGCCACAGTACATGGGGGGAAGGAGGGGGGAAGTTTGGATCTGGAATAATTACAGCTTCTCTATTTTGCCCTTATAAGTATGCTAAGGGGTGCATTGTGAAATTTTAGCAATAACTGCCACAAAAATCCCAGTCCTGGCTTGTGGTAAATCTGAAGAATCAAGGCTGAATTTTCTGCAGACAAACTAAATAAATAGCTGAAAATGCTGTTTCAATGCAAACCTCAATGATTTTCTCATTCCTAGAGCTTCAAGTTGT